>NC_054842.1:43093579-44293579 GCF_018345385.1 Vulpes lagopus | reverse complement strand
TGTTAAAATGAAAATTCTTATCCAATGGGGCTGGGTGGAGTTAGAAAGTCTGCATTTCTAACAAGCTTCTACATGATGCCCACGATGCTGGTCTTTGCCTGGACACTTGAGGTAATTGTGGATGGCTGCTCCCAACTTACAACACAGCGGTTCTCAGTAGGGGAAATGGGAATAACGAAAGTGTAGACAATACATACAGATTTAGCATGCCTCCCAGGTGATTGTAATATGCTTGCCTTACCTTTTCCCTAATACTTAAAGAACTATTGATTTGCTATTTCAACTTTTATTCTGTTTCTCCTTTTCTTACTCTTTCCTCCACTTTCCCCTTGTCTTTACAGCTTTAGACTAAAAAACAGTACTAATAGTTAGTTCCCCCAGTTAGTAAAACATCAATTTCAAGTCATTTTATTGTGTGCAATAGGATTCTATACCCAAATGAGATTAGAAAAATGGTTTCTCCTTAGTGTATCTCTTCTAAAATATAGGTATCTGAAAAACGTATTTTTTATTTTAATTTTCATGGAAAAAAACATTTTCCATGGTTTTAGCTGAAAACAACTAACAAGCAAGAAAGTGATTTGTGGAACATTTAGTAATAGAATACAAGGATGCATTAGATGTGGCACATATAGTATCAAAGGGGGTATACTCCCATAAGGAAGGGAAAGTTGGGGTGATTATTATGGAATCAAACAATGTGACCACATTAGACATTCCACTTGGTCTGAAAAATAGGACAGAAGGAAGCTTGGTTTAAAATGGCTTCCCACTCCAGTGGCACTGAGATGATTGGAGAGACTCATATCCAAATATGTATTCAGCTTGGCCAATATCTCTCTAGGGCAAAGACCATTTTTATACTTTAGTGTGTCCTTAAGGAGCTAATATCACTCAAACACATAGTATTCCTTTGTAAGTATCTTCTATTATTGCTGATACATTTCATACATGTAATTCTTTGTTTTCCAAGGTGGATAGAGGAAATTTGATTAATATTAATTGGTAAATATCTAAAGACAAGTACACAATCATGTATGTATTCTTCAGTATTCTTACTCCGAAGTTAATCGTTCAAAGCACTTAAATCCACTGATCTAAATAAGTTTTAACATCATTTGGTGAAGAATAGAGCAGCTTATATGTGCATAAAATGAATAAGAAATCACGTAAGACTTGACCCAAACTGAATGATTACTAATTCTATGATTTTAAATTTTAGGGACATTTAGACTTAGGACTTAGAATATGAAGGCACAATGTGGTTAGGAAAAACAAAGCATATCCATTTCTTCACCCATTTTATAAACCATTAAATTTTAAAAAATTAATTAAATGTGAGCCTAGCAACCCAATTTAAAATATTCTTAGATATAGGAAGGAAAGTATAATAATCACTGGCAAATCTAGACATTTATTTCTATTTAAGACGTTTGGATGATGCATCTACTTAGGAGCCAGACAAATACGACAAAAACTCTTCTAAACTGGTCTGTAAGAATAATGTAAAATATGGTGGTCATACAATATTTATAGCATATAGTGACCTATGTTAGTAAAATATTTGAAAGATGATTTTAACATTCGAGGGAATTTTTTTCCTTGTGACCATCTGCTACAGAGAATCAAAACTCAGATATCAAAACTTTCAATGTTAATGCACCTACTATTAAAATTCACTTGTCATTTCTATGACAGTTCTAGATATATACTTTATTTTCTATTTCAAATTGTCAAATCTGTCATTAAAATGACCACTGAATAATAAAACATTTGGCAAATGTATAGATCATGTATAGCTCTTTAGTTTGTGTGTGTGTGTGTGTGTGTGTGTGTGTGTGGTGTTTGCTGTGATTTATTTTGCATGTATTTAAGAGCTTTAACATGATAATGGTCATCATATGCCAAATCAGTTGAATATTACCTTAAGTCCCTATAGACATCCTTGATTTAAGATATATTTTATATATCAAGCTGCTGAAAAGTTGAATTTTGGTAGCTAAAGTTCATATAATGAATAAAATAGAAAAATATAAAATGACAGCTAAATTTAGGCTGGAAATGGAACAAAACTTACTTTTGCTCATGGGAACTTTGATATACTATTTTAATAAGTAACTACATGACAAGGAACACAAACCAGGTAATCCAACGACTTTAGGCAGTTTTGGAACGGAAGGCATAGAACTATTTTGAAGAAAAAAAAATAGCACTTTTGAGTGGTGATGAATTTAAAAGGTGATTTGTCCAGTTTACTAGATAGACAGCATGGGAGAAGAGCATTCCCAACCTGGCCTTGACTGCTTTGTCACAGTTTGTTGATCTGGCTCTATATTTGTTGTTTGCCACAGTGTGTCTTTAAGACAGCTTTCTAATCTTTGAAACATTTGGATTTACTTCAAATATCTAAATAAAATTCTTAATTGGCTAGCTTACTTGGGACACTCTGGCACAGCCCAGTTATGGCCAAGCAGTCAGAGCACTAGGTCAACTAATGAGTGTGGGGCTAATGGATGGGAGCCTGCATCAGGCAGCCAAAACATGCACGTGTCATAGGACTTGGTCTAGGTCCCTGTAACAAATCTGAAAACAAAATACAGCAAATCTGTTATTTGCTTGGAAAGGATGTAGTGGCACAGATCAAACTATAGAAAACGTGCGTCGTACATTTAAACTACTGGTGTTAGGCTTCCCTCAGCTAAGTATTTGACCTGGGCTTTGGTTAAGTAGCAGATTAAATTTTCTTCCACTATTTTCCCCTCCTGCGTAGGGCAAATAATCAGGGATAGTCACAACAACAGTAATAAGCAGCAGCAACAAACCAAAAAATGTATATACACATGTGTGCCCATGTGTGTGCACACACACACACACACACACACACTTCTTACCTCAAACTAGGAAAAAAAAAAAGGAAACACAGTGTAAGAAACCTGAACAATCCAGATTCTTTCCCTTTTGAACACTGAACTAGGGTTAAAGAGCGACAGGAAAGCTTTAAGCTCAGAACTCTTGGGACGGACAGCGTTGGCAAAGCAACGGTGACTCGAAGACATTTTCTACGTCTCAAGGAAGAGAAGTCTTCCTTTGGTGTCACTGGAACCAGTGGAAGGAAACCAGCTTGCTTCTGAGTTGGACATTGGAGCATTTGATTCAGCTTATGGTCAAAGAAAGGAGATTTACCAGAACTGGAGGCTTCGTGATGGGCACAAAAAACAGTCAAGTCAGAAATAAAAAGGGAGAGACAGAGTAGATGACAGACATGACACTAATAATTGTGAAACTCTAACAAATGCTGAGAACTGGCACCGGGGGTACACTCCCTGACCATGAAACCAGGTTTTGGGAACTGTCAGCTGTAATCTGGGTGTGTGTGTTGGGGGGGGGGGAGGATGGACTTTTGGAACCAGCCTTGGAGACTTAATGATTTTCCAGAACAGATAATTTACCAGGGGGGTTATTTAGAGAGTTTTGAGGGTCCCACACATGGGCTAAAAGGGTAATTATTTTAGAGTACTATTTTTTAAGCAACTCACTAGGAAACAAAAGGAATCAAGGGATTTCATTACTGGAGGGAACCTGATGGCCAGGGGCCCGAGGTTCAGAGTTGTGACATACTCTGCTGAGAGCACAGGGCCATTTAAGGGGGTCTCTGGGTGCGGGCTCCTGTGCTCCCCCCTGCACTGTCTGCGTGGAATTGGGTTAGAAGATGCAGAACAGCCTAAACAGAGACGATCTAGCGGGGCCTCTAGAGCTAGGGACGCTCTACAGCCCACGGGGAAGCAGACGGTGCCTTAGAGAAAACGTACAAAAACGGTCACAGCTTATGCTACAGCTTAAAGTAAACGCTTGGGGGGGGGGACCCGGGGGGGGACCTGGGGGGGGGACCCGGGGGGGGGGACCCAGGCCCCTCAGCCGGTATCTACCGAAGGAATGTTGGGGACAAGGCACCTTTAGGGGAAACAAGTTGCCCAACAAAGTCCTAAGACAGAACAGTAGGGTCCCAGATTTCTCGCGTCCCTCCCTGTTACTTTTCTCTTGTCTGAATGACACTAGAAATAAATGTAACCAAGTCCCAAATTTGATCCCGGGTGGGGGGAAGGGGCACCCAGACTTCCACCGAGAAGAGAGGGCCCTGAGGGCCGGTCGCAGCAGTCTGATGGCCCAGCAGGAAGCAGAGAAGAGGCAAAGCAGCCCCGGGTGGGCTCAGGAGCGGGGTCTCTCCTGGGTGCCCCAAAGCAGGGGGGCAGGAGAGGCTTTGGGAGAGGCTTGCTGAGGTCTTGGGGAGGAGAAGGCAGGGGGGGGGGCAGGGTAGAAGGGCTGGGCTGGCCGGTTAAGGGAGCTGGGAACGGGGTTCAGGTAGGCGGTGGAGGGAAGCAGCCAACAGGGGCTGCTCTTAAAACCCCGCCTGGGTTCCCGAGGTGCAGGGCCAGGGCCCTGGGGGCGCCCGGGCTTGTCCCCTTGCCGGTCTGGGGCATCAGAGGGCCTCCGGGAGCAGCTGACGGTGGGACAGTCCGCTCCAGGTGGGGACCCAGGGCAGGACCAGGGGCCCCGCAGTCGGTCTGCAGCGGGCTCAGGGGCACGCGGGGCGGTGGGGGGGGGGGGGGGCTGGGGGCGCCGGGAACTTCACCTGAGAAGCAGCACAACTTTTAGACGGACGCCCCGCAGGACTCACGCCGGCCTCGCCCTGGAGCTGCGGCTACAAGCTCGGGAGGAAAGTTTTCCCGGCCGCATCCCAGCCCCGCACAGTCCTCCTTGCGGCTCCAGAGGGTCTGGTCGAACCGGAATGAGTGAGATCCCCGGTGGTCCCCGCAGCCCCGCGCCCCTCGCCCGGTGCGGGTGCGGGTGCGGGTGCGGGTGCGGGGGTGCGGGGGCTCTCCGCGGTGCCCGCAGCCGTCGGGGCCCGCCCCCGCCGCCCGCCCTCCGGGGCGCTCCCCGGGTCGCCGCGCTGCGCCCTCCGGTACCGGCGGCCGCGGGGCCCGCTCCAGGCGCTGCAGTCCTCGGCGACCCGGCAGCCCCGGGTTTATAGCGAGGGGCGGCGCCGCCCCGGAGCTGCCGCGGCCCAGGCCCCGCCGAGCATCCTCTCCCGCCGCCCCGCCCCCGGGACCCAGCCCCCGCCTCCCGCCTCCCGCCTCCCGCCTCCCGCCTCCAGACGCCGGCGGAGGCGGGGGATGCGCGCAGCATCGCGGGGCGCGGGGCGCGGGGCGCGGGGCGCGGGGCGCGGGGCGCGGGGCGCGGGGCGGCGCTCGCCCGCGCTCGACTGGGAGCACTTTTTTTTTTTTTAATTTGTTATTTATTTATGATAGTCACAGAGAGAGAGACAGAGGCAGAGACACAGGCGGAGGGAGAAGCAGGCTCCACGCACCGGGAGCCCGACGTGGGATTCGATCCCGGGTCTCCAGGATCGCGCCCCGGGCCAAAGGCAGGCGCCAAACCGCTGCGCCACCCAGGGATCCCTGGGAGCACTTTTTAAGGAGGAATCAGCCAACGTCTCCTTCCTGGGACCCAGACTTTGGCGGTGCTGTCGTGGATCGCAGCGTAGATGGGTTTCAGGTCCAGGCGGGGAAGGGGCGCACGTCTCCGGCCTCCGTGTCGGCTAACTGGGAAACCACCTAGGGCGGAGGAAGGGGAGGAGGGCGGGGGTGGGGGGACCGCGGGCGGGCACGGGGGCCCTTGACGGGATGAGCACGGGTGTTGTTCTGTATGTTGGCAAATTGAACACCAATAAAAAATAAATTTATTATTAAACAAAATAAAAGTAGAAAAAAAAAAAAAACACTGGGCAGCCCCGGTGGCTCAGCGGTTTAGCGCCGCCTGCAGCCCGGGGCGCGATCCTGGGGACCTGGGGTCGAGTCGGGCTCCCTGCAGGCAACCTGCTTCTCCCGCTGCCTGGGTGTCTGCCTCTCTCTCTGTGTCTCTCATGAATAAATGAATAAAATCTTTTTAAAAAAAAAATAGAAAAAGTTAAAGAACAAAATATGACCACATATTTAAGGGAGAATTAATAGAATTTCTTCACAAGCTATTCCAAAACGCAAAAGAGGATCACTTCCCACTTCATGCAGTGAGGCCACTGTGGCCTGATACTAAAACCAGGTAAGACAGAACAAGAAAGGACAACTCAGATAAAGATCTCTTAAGAATGTAGGTAAAAATCCTTGACAGATATTAACAAATTGAATCCAGTGACATATAAAAATGATTGTACACCATGATCAAGTGAGATTTATCACAGAAATGCTAGATTAGTTTACTCAAAATCAATGGATGCAACACATCCTATCAATATATTAAAGGACCAAAAAACCACAGGATCATCTCAATAAATCAGGAAAAGCATTTGACAAAACTCAACACCCTTTCATGATAAAAATATCCAACAAACTAGGACTAGAAAGGAACATAGTCAGTAAAACCCATCTATGAAAAGCTAACATCATACTTCATGATGAGAGGCCAAATGTTTTTGCATCTAAGATTAAAACGAGAATGTTGTCTCTCCTCACTTCTATTCAGAATCGTGCTATATAAGTTCCAGCCAGGGCAGCTGGGCAAGAAAAAGAAATAAATGTCATCCAGGTTAGAAAGGAAATAAAAGTATTTTTATGTGCAAATGACATGATCTTATATTTAGAAAATCCTAAGGAATCAATTAAGAGACTATTAGAGCTAATAAGCAAGGTCAGCAAGAAACAATCCAAAAATGAAATGAGGGAAAAATGCATTTACCATAGGTCAAAAAAATAAATACTTAGGAATAAATTTTGGAAAGTGTAAAACTTGTATTCTAAAACCATAAAACATTGAAAGAAATTAAATTAGACCTAAATAAATGGAATGACATTCTATGTTCATGGATTGGAAAACTTAATATTATGAAAATGGCAGTAATCTCCATATAACATATGGAATAACACAGTCTCCCATCAGAATCCCAATAGGCTGTTTTTGGGTAAATAAACAAGATGATCCTAGAATTCAGGTAGAAGTGCAAGGGACACAGAATATCCAGAACAATTCTGAAAAAAGAGCAAAGTTGGAGGACTCACATTCCTGATTTCAAAATTTACTGTGAAGCTGTAATAACTTCAACAGTGTTTTATTGGTGTAAAGATTGGTATACAGATCAATGGGATAGAATTGGGTCCAGAAATTCTAGCATATTATGCTCACTTGATTTTTGATAAAGGTACCAACACAATTCCAATGGGGATAATGGAAATTAGTCTTTTCAACTAATGTGACAACCAAATGCCAGAGTCTGCGAATGAAATTTGGAAATGTTTCTGTAATTATTATATGAAGTTCAGGAGAACCTCGTATTTTAAAATTGACTTAGTGCTATAAATCACTAACCACCATCGTGTCTGTACTAAACTCCTCCTTGTTTTTAGAAATGATGATAGTTTTGAGGACCAGTCTTGAGTAGAGAGTCAGCTGTTTTGGGTGAAACTTCTGGAAAGGGTAGGCTTTGCTCTTAGGGATATTGTATCCTTAGAAACAAGCAGATGAGAAGGAAAAGTTTTCAAGAAATTAATGGCATCATTATTGTGGTGAATCAGCTGAGAAATGCTATGGTTTAAACACTTGGCTTTTCTGGATATAATAAAACATTGATCCTATGCGAAAGGGTGAGCTAAGGAGTTACGACTAGAGACAGGGATTTGAAACCCAGCTTCAAATATACACACACCCATATGCATAGAAAAAAATGGATGTACTTTAACAGTGGTTATTTGAAGGGCATACTTATGGATACCTTTAGATTATATTTGCTTTTTATGTTTGTGTATATTACCCAATTTTGTATAACAGTTACATCGGCATAGCAGGGTGAACTAGAAGGTAGGGAACTTGGCTCAGAAACTGTTTGGAAAACAAGGAACAACTGTGTGGACACATTTTGCTGACACTAAACTTGAAAGTCTAATGGCTGCAACCACATGAGTGTGCCACCTTGTGCCACCTGTACTCTAGGGCATTCCTATGGTTTAGAATGTGCAGTTGGTTCTTTCATATTTATGACAAGTCAGTACTTGGCATTTATATGAGGAAAAAATGTTCATAAACATACATAAATATTCAGTGTTCAAGTTTGTTCCCAAATGGAGTCCATCCTAGTGACTGTCGAGTTGCTCAGAGAATATAGCCAGGCTTTTGAGATGGATACTATGGCAGACATTAATGTAATCTACTCCTGCATGTACTTTGGTTTATTGTCTCGAGAGAACATTGATTGGGTAAGGCTGATTGCATCATGTACTCTTATCCTATGTATAGTACTTCCAAATAATTCATTGTATAGCTACTGGTGATTATAAATTGCAATTCATGCACAGGCCACTTACAGTACTCAAAATGGAAAGAAACACCTATGTTTCTATATTTTCTTGCTCTAAAATTTTCCTCAAAGAATATATCATTAAGCCTTGTCAAGTTTAAACTTACAGAAAGAATTTCATTTTGATTCCAATTTCTCTCTCTCCAGCTTTTAAATTTTTTACCTTATACTTAGATTCTCTCAGATGTGCCTTTCATATCTCCTCAGGTTTTTTGCCCATATTGATCCGTTTCTCGACTACCTTCCAACCTTTGCCATTTGAAAACTTGGCTGTCTTCAAAGACTCAGATCACATGCCAGTTTTTAATTTTCCCACTCACATCTGCCAGAGGTTATCACTTAATCCCTTGAACTTTATGTGACTGTTTTTGAAACTATAAAGTAGCATGATTTTATGGAAAGAGATGTTTAGAGACCTGGAGTCCATTTTCTGTTTTCTTAAGAGGCAACAGTAAAGGTTGGCCAAACCAGTGGACATCTAGATCTTTCCATAAAATAAGGTTTTCCAATTTTCAATATTCTGTTTATAAGTTATGTGAACTCGAGCAAGTTTTTTAACCTTTTAGTACTTGAGTTTAATTATTATTAAAGTGTGAGTACGAATAGTACCTGATTCATTGTGAGTGAGGAGTAAACGAATTGATACATGTAAAGCAAATAGAACAGAGCCTGCCCTATAGTTAGTATTTTTTTTAAAGTTAGCTTTTAAAAAAAGTTAACTCCAATAATTTAAGCATGTATGTTGTCCAATTATTCAAATATAGTCACTATTCTAAGAAATATTTTTGATAAGATATAGATCTGTCTTATACAATGTACTTTACCACAATTGATATCCCTGCTTTAAATAGTTTTATAGGAATATAGAGAAAGATATGACTATGACAACAAAAGAGCATTGTTGAATATTCTTTTACAGATGTAACCTCTTAAAAAAAACAAGTTATGAACTTCATATATCATTAAGGAAACAGCCTTTCTACTACTTCTTACTATCTTCATTTATAAAGATAGAGAATGAACATTTGCAAGGTTCTATAACTCACCAGAGCATAAGAATAGTCCAATAAATGTTATCCAAGAAACTGGCAAATGTGATATAATTGTAGAGGCTTGGAAGATCTAAGAGTAAAATCTGTTACTCAAAGTTATATTTGACTTTAACTATGATTAAACATTTAATATTTATTTAAATGTTCATGAGGAATGAGGGAAAAACTAGTAGGAATAAAGCTATTCTTAACTTTAGAGATGAAATCAGATGTAGTAAATGAAGATGGATCGATTTAGTATTGAATTAATTTCACTCTCTAAAAAAAAAAAAGCAAAGTTAGTATATTGATACTATAAATAAAAATGTTGATAGATGATAGGAAAGAATTTTAAAAAATCCTACACAAATAAAATTCCCAACAAGAGAGTTGTAATATGTCAGTGTTTTAAATTTATGAACATCATTATTTTTTTGAAGATCTATTTATTTGAAAGGAGAGAATCTCAAACAGACTTCCTGCTGAGAGCAGAGCCCAACACACAGCTAGATCTCAGGACCCTGAGAGCATGACCTGAGCTGAAACCAAGAGTTGAATGCTTAAGTGACTGATGCCCACTTCGATGCCCCTATGAACCTCATTATTAATAATCATTTAATTGGGATAGAGGAAATGACATACATAAGAGTTGTATAAATTCATTGAATATTTAATTTAAAAGAAGGAGGTTTTATATAATTGCTAAAACAGTGAAGGTGTTGAGAAATGAAGTATTTAGGAAGAATAAGGTAGGCATTTAGGGTGGCAAGCAGGATATAATTTGACCATATAAAGAATTCAACAGACTTTCAGATGAAAAATTCTAGAAAAATGAGTGATGTTTGTAAAATTGTGTTTGAATTTAAGTGGTAAAGAAAAGAGGGTTAGCGGATGACCATATGATTAAGATTTCAGATGAACTAGATAAATGAGGATGTTGTAAAATAGTGTTGTTAAGGGTTGAGGAAGAAAGGAATTAGGCTATCCCAATTTTAGTTAAATTCCCGTTGTCTTCAGAATAGTACTATCTAAATATTTTCCACCACATTATTTGTTTTGGTTCAGTTTTGGTGGGTGACCCTTTACTTACTGTCAGATTGTTCATTCACACAATCATGTTGGCTGTCCTTTAGTCACTACCTAGGTCATGATATCAGGCTGCCCACTTGGCTAATGCTTCTTTGGCATCTGGCCATCTTGAGAACACCCATGCTGGCCTAGAATACACTCCTGCCCTGCGGATTGAGCTGCAGGATACCTGGTCCAAGCAGAAGGCTCCTCTCTAATCAGTGAAAGGCAAAGGGGAGATGTTTATAGCTGTTCTGAGCCTTGCTGGGTTAGAGACCATTCCTATTGAATGAAGCTTCCTCTGGCCCATTTACAATTTTTAACTTGACCATGCAGTCCCAAAATACTTCCCTACAACATAAGCAAATTATCTTAAAAAGAAAACAACAACAACAACAACACAAAACTTAATGTACTCACTTGCTGCCCCTTGCTAACAGAAGTCATCTAGTTAGGATTTCATCTACACTAGTTTTCATGTTAGAGGCATTCACAAAGACAGCCTATATGAACAGTCTACATTTGGATGGCTTGAAAACTACTTATTAGCAAAGTTTGAGCAATTGTTTGTTGGGAGATGAAGTAAGAGTATTGAAGTAATACTATCATCACTCCTATGTACCCCTTTGAATCCGCTGGTGGAAGTGTGGTTGGGTTGAAGGTTTCTTCTGACTAGCAAATTTTTTAAAATGAGGTCCTATCTTTTCTAGTATATCAGCCAAAAGTTAATTTTATATTTATCCTTATAGGATTATTTTAAGACACGTTTTCAATGGCTATTGTATAATTTTAAATAGACAAATTCAGGTTCGTTTGCCTGACTCTGCTTGTACTCACATTTTCTGTCTGGTTAATATTCCACGATCTTTCTACATGAACTCATGCTGCTAGTTGTTCATTAAGTTGTTCTTGCCTAAGTACTTCTTGATCAATTCTATTATTATTTGTTCTTATTCTTTCCTAGTATTGATGTTAACTGCTTGGTAATTTCCTGGATCTCCCCTTTGGCACATCTTAAAGATTAGAATAGTTATTATTATAATTATTTTCTTGAATCTTTCTGCAGCCCATCCATCATTCTCTATTTTCTGCATTGTTTATGACTTGAAGATCTACAGGATGTAAATATATTATTCGTATAAGACAAATATCTTACTGTGGGGATAATATTTTCTAATATTTCTTAGCAAAGAGATTTATATTTTATGAAACTATACTTTGAACATATTAAAATAAGACATAAAATTACTGGATAAAAATTATGCATTAACAGATAAAATATACTTTTATTGGCAAATCATTTGGCCTTTCCTCAATGAACAAAATGTAAAAGTAAAAAAATTTAAATTAATTACTTAAAAATGCGAATAAAGTGCTATTTTATTCATATCATTTATCGATGAACAACATATGCTGTCTCTTTAAATATTTTCTTACCATTTGATTGGTTTCAAATATTGCTTATTATTATAGTGTAGACATAAGCCAATTTTAGGCCTTTGGTCACAGAAGAGATACTATTAATTAATTAAAGCACCTATAATAACTACTGGATTAGGCATGAGGGCATCAATAAGACATAGCCTCTGAATATAAGATGCTCACAATTCAGGGAGATATTTGCAAATGAAAGAATGGCTAAAACTAAAAAAACACAGAATTAGCAGGGCTGTATAACACTATGTTTAAACATTAGAGATATATTCAGGGAATGCAAAGAAGTCCAGAATTAACTCTGATAGCCCAGCTGGAGAAAGTTACCATACCAGGGGGATGTTTGAGCTTTGCTTTGGTTATAGTATTCACTACATGTACAGATGACACCATGACAATGTATCTTTTCCAATATGGGGAGGAGGGTAATGGTTCCTTGTTTAATCTTGATCTCTTCTGCTCTATTGGAATCCTCCAGCAAGCAAAGATCACGGTGGCCTTATTCACTTCTGTACCCATATTCTGGCATAACAGTTGGCACATAGTACACTCTCAATAAAAATTTGATGAAGGGATGAATGGATGAGGTGGGGGTAAGATTTTGAAAGGTCAGGTTCAAGTATCTGACTTATCCTGTGAGTAATGAGAGTCATGGAGGTCATTGAGTAGGGAGTCCTATCATTTGTTATATAAGAAGGAAATAAGTAATTCTGTTGGAAATGTAAAGGATATATCCTAATGGGACCAGATTGTGGGCCCAATGAGTGGGAAATTCCAGGAGACAAATTTAAAATATCAGAAGAAAAATGAAGAGTACTTCAACTAAAGTGCTGGCTCTGTGGATGGCGGGACAAGTTTCTTAAATGCAATGGAAAGGATTCATCAACTGACTAGTTGGATATGAAGGGTGAGAGAGAGGCACAAAGGAAAAGATGAGATTTCTGGGTTGGGAGGTTGGGTGGATGGCAGTGCTATTAACTGAAATCAGGAATACCAAAGGGGAACATATTTTAAAGAAAGGATGAATTTAAATTTGGCTGTGTTCAGCTTGGTTTCTTGAAGGACATCCAAGTAAATCAGGATCTGGGCTGGGATATGTGGTTTTGGGACTCGTAAATGTAGAAATGATACTTGAGGTTATGGGAGAAAATGAGGTTTACAGAAGAGAGTGAAGAGAAAAGGGAGGAGAAAAATTAAGATGAAGTCTCGAGAAACACATATCTAAGTGATAGACAGAGGGGGAAGAGTCAGCAGACAAGAGAGCTAACATTGTTTCGAACACAAACTGTGAGACAGATGCAGTCTTACTTATTTTGCATATGTTGTCTAGTTTAATTTTCACAACAGCTCTGGGAGATCTTATCAGAGAAGTAGGAGCTTTTCCAGGCATCCTGAAAACTTGGCTGGAGTAACTTTTAAGTAGGCACTGGCAAACTTTTTCTGCAAAGGGCCAGATAGTAAATATTTTAGGCTTTTTAGACAACCATACAACTCTGCCTATGAGGGGAGAAAACAGCCATAGATAAGCAAGTAGGTATGTCTGTGTTCCAATAAAACTTTATTTACGGACACTGACATTCAAATTTCATATAATTTTCATATGTCAAAATATTATTCTTCATTTAACTTTCTTTAAACCATTTTAAAATGTGAAAACTATTCTAGGCTCATGGGCCCTATAAAAGCAGGGAGCAGGCTGTGCTTTGCTAAATCTTGGTTTAAAGAAAAAGAGAGTATTAAGTGTCAGATGCAAGCATGTGAACCCCAAAAAATATCACTGAATCTCCTCCTCCTCAAATAGGAGGAGGTTCATGGCCAGCAAAAGTGGTTTCTGTAGAATGGAGGAGCAAAACCCCATTGTAACAGGTTAGGAAATAACTAGGAGTTAGACAGAATAAGTATAGACCTTCTTAACAAGTTTGTTAGGGAAGGAAAAGACAGAATTAAGGTGCTACCTTAAGGGAAAGGTGATGACTAAAGAGTATTTTTTGTGGTGTTTTATCATTTTAGGATTTGGTTTCCAGGGAAAGTTATTTAAAAGAAAAAAAAATGAAAAACAATAAAAGAAAAAATAAGCAAGTATGAAAACATAATAAATGTCAAAACATTTCAGGTCATAAGAAAAATACGTTGGGAAAAGGAGTTTTATATTAGTAAAGAAACAGTAGAAGTTGGGATTACATCAAAATAAAAAGCTTCTGCACAGCAAAAGAAACAGTCAACAAAACTAAAAGGCTATCTACTGAATGGGAGAAGATATTTGCAAGTGACATATGATAAAAGGTTGGTATCCAAAATATATAAAAATTGGATAAAACCCAGAAAACAAATGATCTGATTAAAAATGGGCAGAAGACATGAACAGGTATTTCTCCAAAGAAGATATCCAGATGGCCAAGAGACCCATGAAAAGATACTTAGCATCACTGATCATCAGGGAACTACAAATCAAAACTACAATGACATACCACCTCACACCTGTCAGAATGGCTAAAATCAAAAACACAAGAAACAACAAGTGTTGATGAGGAGGTGGAGAAAAAGGAGCCCTCTTGCAAACTGGTGTGGGCACTGTGGAAAATAGTTTGGAGTTTCTTCAAAAGTTAAAAATAGGACTACCCTATGCTCCAGTAATCATACTAGTGGGTATTTATTGCCCCCTCCAATACAAAAACACTAGTTCAAAGGGATATTAGCATCCTTATGTTTATTGCATCATTTTTTTTTTACAGTAGCCAAATTACGGAAGCAGCCCAAAAGTTCATCAATAGATGAATGGATAGAGAAGATGTGGTGTATATATACAATAGAATGTTATTCAGCCATAAAAAAGGAATGAAATCTTTCCATTTGCAACAATATGGATAGAGCTAGAGACTGTAATGCTAAGAAAAATAAGTCATATGTTTATTTTTTAAATATTTATTTATTTATTCATGAGAGACACACAGAGAGAGGCAGAGACATAGGCAGAGGGAGACGCATTCTTCACACAGGGAGCTCGATGTGGGACTCGATCCCAGGACTCCAGGATCACATCCTCGGTTGAAGGCAGATGCTCAACTACTGAGCCACCCAGACATCCTGTCATATATTTATTTCAGGTATTCTTCTATATGTATGTAACATTTCACATAAAAATGTTTTAAAAATTATTACCTGTATTTCTTCTACTTGACTATTTTGAGCTTTACATGAAGAGGTTTCTTGATAATTAGATAATTCCTTTCCAGGAAATTTTATGCTTTGAAATAATTTCCTTTGGTTCCTAATCCTTAATTATGACAGTCACCAGATATAATAAATTAGAAAAAAATCCAAAACATTTTGTTTCTGCCACGTCTTTGGGAAAGGCATCATAGGTGTACCTCCTTTGATGATGAAGACTATTTGTTCCAGACACATGTGCTAAGCATTTGTTTTTCGAAAGAGATACAACATAGAAAATATAACTGCATTGTTTGATCCCATAAGGGAAGAATTATAGTATGAAAACATCATAAATAATAATTAAAATAATACCGGTGTGCCAATAAAATATATAACATTTTATTCTGGATGACTTTGGACTGGGATTTATCACTGTAAGGATCAAGCTTACTGATAAAAGAGTGATGTCCTCAGGGACAGAAAAGTGGCAAGAAAGCAACTCTAGGGCAGGAGGAAAAAGGCCTTCTAAAATTAAATGTAACTTAAAATAGAGTCCTAATTAGAGCTGTGAAATAATTTATTCAAAGAGTAATCTAGCCTTAATATGACATACTTGATTTCTACTCCTTGAAATTTAGAAAAGTCTGTTTCACCTTGACATTATTTTCCTTTCATAGGCAAGCATTTATTATAGGTAAGAAGAAATACTGAAGTGATAATTTAGGAGGCTTGAGTAACAACCTTTCCTACCAATTTTCTTTAATGTTTTAATATTTTTATTAAGTTTTTAATTTTAATTCCAGCATGCTTAGCGTACAGTGTAATATTAGTTTCAAGTGTACGATATAGTGATTCAACCCTTCCATACAACACCTGGTGTTCATCACAAGTGCACACCTTAATCCCCATCACCTATTTCACCCACCCCACTCTCTTCTGGTAACCATCAGTTTGTTCTGTATAGTTAAGAATCTGTTTCTTGGGGATCCCTGGGTGGCGCAGCGGTTTGGCGCCTGCCTTTGGCCCAGGGCGCGATCCTGGAGACCTGGGATCGAATCCCACGTCAGGCTCCCGGTGCATGGAGCCTGCTTCTCCCTCTGCCTGTGTCTCTGCCTCTCTCTCTCTCTCTGTATGACTATCATAAATAAATAATAATAATAAAAAAAAGAATCTGTTTCTTGGTTTCTCTCTCTCTCTCTCTCCCCCCTTCTTTTTCTTTGCTCATTTGTTTTGTTTCTTAATTTCCACATATGAGTGATATCAAACAGCATTTGTCTTTCTCTGACTTATTTTGCTTAGGATTGTACTCTCTAGCTCCATCCGTATTATTGCAAATGGAAAGATTTCATTCCTTTTTTTGTGGCTGAATAACATTCTATTGCATATATACACCACATCTTATTTATCCATTCATCTATTGATGGACTTTTGGGCTGCCTCCATAATTTGGCTAATGTAAAAAATGATGCAATGAACATGGAGATGCAAACATCCATGTAAGGACCGTGTGTTATGCCACTGAATTTTGTCCTCCCAAAGTTCATGCATTGAATCCCTTACTCCAGTATGACAGTATTTGGAGATAGACCAGATAATAAAAGTTAAGTGAGGTCATAAGGGTGGGGTCTTAATCCAGTAGGACTGGTGTCCTTACAGGAAGGAGGGAGGACACAAGAACACTCTCTCCCCCTACACAAGTACATGGAGAAAAGGCCACATGAGGATGCAGTGAGAAAGCAGCCCTGTAAAAGTCAGGGAGAGAGGCCTTAATCAACCCTAGCAGTACCTTGGTCTTGGACTTCCAGACTCCAGCATTATAAGAAAATAAATGCCTACTATTTAAGCCACCCAGTCTGTGATATTTTGTTAAGGCATCTCTAGCTAACTAATATACTGTGCAAGTAAAAACATAGAACATTGCCAGAATGTGAGAAGCCCCTAGTGTGTCTCTTTTCTATCACATTCCTTTTAGAGGTCACCAGTATGCTGACCTTTATAATAATTATTTCTTTGTTTTTCTTTGCACTTTTTCCACATATGAATATATCTTTAAACAGCATAGATTTTAAATGTCATGTAGACAGAACTATACTGTTAATGTATATTGCTTTACATCTAGTTGGTGTAATTTTCTATGTTGTTATGAATAGTGTCTGCTAATTTTTATTATGACAGAGTATTTAAATGTATTGATATACCTACCACATGAATTCTTTTGTGGATAGCTATTTGGGTTGACATTTTGGCTAATATGAGTATTGTTGGGACGAACATGCCTGTATATGGTTTCACTTACATACACATTTCTCAAGGGTTCATATGTAGAATGGAGTATCTGGCTCATAGAGTTTGTTAAAATAATATTTCAAGTATAAATTTATTTTAGAAATGTGACTTCTGTTCTTCACTCCAGAAGACAGGATCATACCGTTTTTCAGAGAAAAAGCCTAGGTTTTAGGAGCATTGGTTTTAGATTTGCCATTTTGTGGTAGCTTTGTAATAACCACTGTCTTGGAGAATACATTTGAAAGCTTTTTCTCTTCATGCTATTGTCACTTGGTGAGCTCCAAAAAGGGACCCTGTTAATGTTTCCAATTTTTATTTTAAATCTAAAGGGCACTTAGCTGGAGCACCTGGATAGGTCAGTCAGTTGAACGTCTGACTCTTGGTTTTGCCTCAGGCTTTGATCTCTGGGTAGTGAGATAGAGCCCTAGGTAGGGCTCTGTGCTCTGTGGAAACTGCCTGTCCCTTTCCCTACCTCTTTGCCCCCCATTCCCCACCTCACTCACACCATCTCTCTCTCTCTTTCTCTCTCTCTCTCTCTCAAATAAATAAATAAAATCTTTTAAAAAAACAAAGGGCACTTAGCCCTTCTGGTGTGATGATTAATCTCCATTTGCACCCCTACACTGCAAAAATCCATTCAGTATCTTCTATGTTTCTCTGTTCCTAGAGAGACTGACTACTACTGAAGACATCATCTGGTCTTCCTGCTGGTTGGCCTCTGGCTAAAATTGGTCAATGGAAGATTGGATTTAGCTTCTGGTTCTGGTATTTTGTTGGATTTGTTTAAAAAGGGGGCGCAGGCAAAAGGTCGGAAGGGCGAGAGGTTGGGTTATTTCTTCTCAGCTCCCTCTCTGCTTTGGTATGGAGACTCTGGCAGTAGTGTCACCCCTCCAAGTGTCTAGTTCATTCTGAGAAACTCATTCTGTATAGCTCCAGTTTTCACTTGGCTCTCTTCGTCCCGTTAGTCCTAGGGGTTGTAATGGTTTTCGACTATTGCTTGTCTCTAAGTATCTTATTGTACCTTATTTATTTTCTTACCCCTATCCACACTTCTATAAAGATTTTGAAAATTTCAAAGATCCTGCTAGGGTAAATTCTGTTTCTTATTGGGACTCTACCTGACAGCTGGATTTTAAATTTCTGTTAAATAGAAATTGTGTTTCTTTAAACACAATGCCTATTCAAATTTCTTGAATAGTTGTCACATTTTATTTTAGGTTTAAGTAGAAAGTGTTGCTAAAAGTGAAAACGCCCATCCCAGTATAAAAAGAGATATCAAAGACTGGCTAGTATAATTAAGTACTAGGTGATTTGCTTAAAAGTGATTTGAAATATGCCGTATATGAATTAGCCTAGGATCATAAATGAGAACCCATATGCCTTGTCTGCAAGTTGATGACTAGTCAAATTATTCATGGTTTTCTAAATCTCTAATACTCAAGAGTTTATTATTTGCCTCACTTTAATAAGTGTGTTTAAGAGACTCTTCTTTAAGACCAACTAAATTGTTCCTCTGCATTTTGTCTAACTTCCTTTTATTCTGGTCTTTGCAGAGTATAATTTATCATACCCACAAATGTGGTAACAAAGTTGAATTACTGAAAGAATCAGAATTTTCAGCTTTTCACTGGTCAAAGATTCTACCTCTGTTTTTTAGTATTTCAGTTTAGAAGAGGAAAATATGTACAGCCTTTCCAGAATTCCTGCTCTATTGAACTCAGAATAGCATATAATTCTAGCTTCGCTTTCATAGGCATTGTTGGTGTTGATAACTCTAAGGTTGGTATGAATTCCTAAGTCTACACTGAGGAAACCCATATATTTGCTAATCTGTTTTTGTTTTGGGTATTCTGATTTTATTAAATTTTAGCTCAAATGATTAAAGGAGTTAATTTTTAAAAACCATTTATAGTTTAATTTGAACATAATATGAAAAACTGTCTTCTCCTAGCATTGTTGTACATCGAATGTACAAGCATATAAACATGAAATATTTAAGCACAAATACCCGAAGGCTTTAGGCCTATAGAGGAAGAAAAACCAAAAAAGGGTCAACATATTCAATTTCCTTAGAGATACTAGGGTAGATATAAGTAGTGATGGTTTTATTTGTTAAAATATTTAATCAACTCCCTTTGAATACGTAAACTGAAATAATAGAAGAAATCTTGGTCTTCCTATGTTACTGCCAAGGAAAAGGCTGGTGTAATATTGCTCATGAAATTCCTGTTGTTCAGAACAATGACTGTCACATATTAGATGCTCAATAAAGACCATATGTTGCTGTTGAGAAAGCCAAATGTCATCCATTCATTGAAAAAATCCATTCTGATCCTTCATACCTGCCAAATATTTATTAACATATAAGCCTCATTTGCTATTCTAACAGTTCTGTTGCTTATAGCTTTGTGTTTTGCAGGCAGTATGAGACAGATTGTAAAGATGAACTCCTATGGAATATGCTGTGATTGAGGCTAATTCCCAACCACCAAGATGTTGTTTGTATTGTTAATAGCCTCTGAAATCAGTATGAGACTAATGTACAGTTAATAATTTTACAACTGTCCTCTCCTAACACAAAACATAAGGCTTTTAAATAAAGAGAACAAGTTTAAATATAATTTGCATCAACACATTACAGTAACATTTGTACCTAGGGAAAAGAAAAAAAAAATGTAATGGATTTTAACACATACTGCAGTGCAAGTAAACACTCAGCATTATTTTGACATTACAGTTCCTTTACAGTTTTCAAAATTAATTATTTTTCCTTTTCTATTAACTTTTAATTGCTTAAAGTTCATAAATAAGTGAAATTTCTGAGGATTTATAATGAATCTATTGTTTTATATGTGTGTGTGTGTATATATATATATATATATATATATATATATATATATATATAGATTTTTGTAATGCTGCATAATTACTGACTCTGGCTTCTGATCCTTGACTAAATTTTAATTGAATGTGTTGAGTACTCTGAAAAAATACAAGATGAAGCCAGTTAGCACCATAGGAAAAATCAGTACTAAGGTAAGATGCCAAAACGAAAGTAGAGCATAATTAACATTGGCAATAGAAGAAGCAGGTTTAGCAGTATCCAATCAACATTTTCAAGTGAATTGATTAAGATTCTTGGGGTGATTTTGAATTGTGTAGCAAGAGAGTATGCACATAAAAACATTTAGTACAGTATCTGAATAATAGAAAGAGTTCAGTGTATTCTTTGAAACTTCCCTGTTGAATAAATTTTTACAGATTTCTCTATTTACTTGCCACAAGCTTAGTAAAACACATGGAAAGTGTCCTGTAAAGACATACTGATTTTTCATAATTCTTATTGCTGTAGAGAGCTATAAGAACTTGGAGGGTCCTCTTATTGTATAGGTGAGACAATTGAAGCCTGGAGTAGTTAAGTGACTCATCCAGTTTCACCTGTTACTGATAAAACCAGGACCAGAAATTTAATCTGCTAACTCCCTTACGCAGTGTTCTGTTGTTCAGCACATGTCAAATGATGACTTAAATTGATAAAGAATTATAATTAATTAGAAAAAACACTGATATAGGTCTTAATTCCCAAACTGATCCTCATGTTACATTATTAGAGTATGAATGTCTTTCACAGATAAAAAAAAAAGAGCACTAAATATAATGAATCAATTCTAGATATTTTAAAGAAAACAGAGTAATTTGACAAGGAAATAAGAATTTTTACTATTGAGATGCATTTCACAGGTTAATAATTTTAACCACTTTTATAGGAAGCAGAGTATAGGAGAAGGGATACAGATTTGGAGAAAACTGGATTTCTTGTCCTGGATTTATCGTATCTCAGCTGTTAGACTTTGGAAAGATTGCTTAACTTTTCTGAGTCTCAGCAACTTTGGTTTGAAAATGGGTATATTTACCTCTTGGCTTTGGCAAAAAGATGATGTGATAGCATTTTATAAACTGCAAAGCATCACATGATGCAAGGTGTTGTTACATAGTAGAACATAGTAGTTGAGAATGACTCTTCAGCTACACTGTCTGTGTTATTGTAATGTTTTTGTTACTTATTGGTAAGTAACTTCCCTAGGCTCCAGTTTCCTCCTCTGTAAAATGGATGTAATAATAACATTTTTTTCAGATTTTGTGAAGGTTAAATTGGTTAATTTACACGAAACTAACATAGAATCACAATATTTTATTTTTTTACCACAATTTTATGCATCAACTTTATGTGTAATAGCCAAAACCACTTGAAACAACCCAGATGTCTGTCAACAGGTACATAAATAAATTGTGGTATATCCATACAGTAGAATACTGCTCTGCAAAAAAGGAAAAGAAACTGCTGATCATGATTTTATTGGTGATTGATCATGATTGAGAATGATAATGATCAATATTGATATTGAGATAAATCTTTTGGGGCACTTGGGTGGCTCAGTTGGTTAAACATCCAACTCTTGATTTTGGCTCAAGTCATGATCTCAGAGTTGTGAAGTCAAGCTCTGTGTTGGACTCTGCACTGGGCATGGAGCCTGTTTAAGATTCTCTCCCTTTCTCTCTCTGCCCTTCCCTACATGTCTCTCTCTCTCTCTCTCTCTCTCTCTCTCTCTCTCTCTCTCCCTCTAAAAACAAAAAACAAAAAAACAAAAATCTCCTTTTTCCCATTTTATTGAGAAATAATTGACATATGTCACTGTATAAGCTTGAGTTGTACAGCACGAAATTTGATTTACACATATTATAATGATGACTGCAATAAGGTTAATTCTATCATTTCATATAGATATAATAAAAACAAAAAGTAAATTCTCCTTGTGATGAAAACTCTTCAGATATACTCTTTTAAAAATTTTCTATTTACCATGTAGCAATGTTAACTATAGTCATTATTTACTTCATCTTATAACTGGAAGTTTGTATCTTTGACTATCTTCCTCCAATGCTCCCTCCTCCCACCCAATGCTAATACATTTTCAACATTATTGGTAATGACCTCAAGATGTTTTTATAATTATAAAATCAATATTTTAATTGATTAATAAATACTATGATATCATAAGGGTAGTTATTAATAAAGGAAAATATTAAATATTCTAAAACGCATTATTTATTAAAATATGTGATATATTGGTAAATATTAAGGAAAGAGGATTTCCTTGAATAAATTCATGTGGAGGGACTTCATGATGAACACAGCTATTTAAAAACCAGACTAGTAACTCTCCTTACTTAAAATTCTTGTCATTTCCTGGCTTAAGTGACTGTCATAACCTTATTTGTCTTAATGATAAATCCTCATTTTATTCTTAGCTCTTCACTGTCCTAGAATTTAAAGGAAAGAAATTTAACAGATTTTGGCCTGAGTCCAGTGTTCAGAGAGAACAATTATAAACATGTGAAGATTACTAAAGTAGTTTCTACTTTGCAACTGAAAAAGAAGGAAATGAGAATCAGTAAACCACAGGTAAATAGGATTTTAAATAAACCAGTAAGATTTTTGCAGGGTAAATCCCTCTCCTAGAGCTTTCTGAGAGAGAAAGTGTATGTGGCTCTGACATCTTGATTTTAAACTTCTAGGCTCCAGAACAGTAGAGAATACTTTTCTATTCTTTTTTTTTTCTTTCACATATCTATTCTTTCAGGCCACCCAATTTGTCTTAATTTGCTATGACTGCCCTAGGAAATTAATACAGCTCCCAGACTACTCTTCTTCCCTCCAGTTTTACTCTTAGAGAAGGTGAGAATCTGCATTACCTAAAATGGAACTTTCTAAAATACAAATCTTTTCATGGAACTCTTCTACTTCAAAATTTGGTTGGAGACTTCAGAGTAAACTATAATATCCTTAGCCTGGCAAGGAAAGACCTTTATAAGTTAAGTCTTATGCAAACTTCTCCAGTTGCAACCCCTTCCACTCCCATGCAAACATCCCAAATCCTATCAATTCCTAAAGTTATTAGCAATTTATCACATACTCTCAACTCCTAATCAGTTTTAAGACTCAGCTCAGGAATCCCCTGTGGATTGATCACTTAAGATTGGCCAAGATCCTTATACCATTCTTGTGGAACATTTTATATTACACTTTAATTTTTCAATTACTTCTTTGTCTCCTACACCAGAAACTAGGCTTTTGGGCATCTGATATTCTTGGATATAGTATGAGTTTAATAAGTAATTTTTGTTTGAAGGCACACAAATAGATGGATGGGATTACAATGGGAAATGGAGCACAGGGTGGTTTGGCTGAAGAATCAAGAAGTCTTCCTTGGGACATATCTTTCCAGATTATCTCTTTATTTTCTTCTTTGAGATAAAATTAGTACATAAATCATGCCCCCTTACCCCCACCCGCCAATTATTTGTGTCTAAGGGACTTCAACTTATTCCTGTTTCTTGCAAAAATTCCTTTCCCACTTAAAACTTTTTAAAACGTTGGAACAAATGTTCTTTTCTAACAGGTTTGCAGCGATTTCTTCATAATGCTTAGGAGTTAACTCAATGGAGTGGTCATTCTCCTCCAACTAGAATACAAGCCCAATCGTATTTTACTCATTCATTGATGTATGCCCAGCACTTAGAACTGCATCTGGCATATGGTATACCCACAATATGTGTTTGTGGAATAACTTTGTTCATAAGATGTTTTGACTTTAATTAATTTAATTAATGATATGGACTTGTTAAACTTTTTTTTTAAAGAAATATGATTTTGGTGTAATATTTTAGGGTTCTTGTAGTCTATTTTTTCACGTCTAATAACTTTTGGGTTTTTATTTTTTTAAGCCTTGTTTAGGACTTTTTTTTTTTTTTAATTAAATAGAGACACACACCAACATGCCATTTTGTAGACCATTGTCTGAAACAGATTTACTCTCTTTTTGTTGATAAAGTATTTTAGGGGATCCCTGGGTGGCTCAGTGGTTTGGTGCCTGCCTTCGGCCCAGGACGTGACG
Source organism: Vulpes lagopus (assembly GCF_018345385.1). Lineage (NCBI taxonomy): Eukaryota > Metazoa > Chordata > Mammalia > Carnivora > Canidae > Vulpes > Vulpes lagopus. Next base: position 44,269,313 of record NC_054842.1, on the reverse strand, counting down.
CTGGAGTCCTGGGATCGGGTCCGATGTCGGGTTCCTTGCATGGAGCCTGTTTCTCCCTCTGTCTATGTCCCTGCCTCTCCCTCTGTCTATGTCCCTGCCTCTCTCTCTCTCTCTCTCTCTGTGTGTGTGTCTCTCATCAATAAATGAATAAAATCTTTAACAAAAAAAGATAAAGTATTTTAAATCATATATTTTTAAAGATTTTTATTTATTTATTCATGAGAGACACACACGGAGAGAGAGGCAGAGACACAGGCATAGGGAGAAGCAGGCTCCATGCAGGAACTCGATCCCGGGACTCCAGGATCACGTCCTGAGTTGAAGGCAGGCACTAAACCCCTGAGCCACTCAGGGATCTCCAGTATTTTAAATTATAACAGACATATTATGTTACTTTAAAAAGTAGAGCTGTTTTTCAATATTTTTTCTTTTGTTCCTCATGTATGAGTGTATGTTTATGTATATACATATTTTTCTGTGTGTATTTGTGTGCGTGTGTGTGTGTTAGGAAGGGAGAGACTAGTTAAAGGAAACATAAAAATCTAGCAATAATTATTTCATAGTTAACACACATTTTTGTTATGTCATGCATGCACCTTGCATTTGCTATATTTAAATTCAGGAACAATGATATGCACCTGGCCAGCACCTAAAATTCAATGAATAAATGATTGTACAAGTTCTTCACAGAAACAAGTATGAATCATGGAGACTATCTCTCATTTTTTAATTACTTTATTCATTCACTTTTTATATGTTCTGCTTGAAACTAATTCATATTATTTTACTCACCCGATGTACTATGTATGTGTAAATTAGATAAGTAACCTTTTCTTAGAAATAGGATGTCCCTGTAAACAAGTTATCATTAAAACTGAGCACCTACAATGCTAGTAGTTCACTTAGTTTGTTCATAAAATGCATAGAGTTTAAATTTGGTGTAAAGTGTCAGAGACTTGAGAGATGGACAATTTCCTAGGCTATGGATTATTTCTCTCTTGCAGTAATAAAACCCTGCCTTGGCCAGACAAAATAAATGGCAGAAACTTCAGGAATAAAGTCACTTATCAAAAATCTCTCCCTTGTTGCTTTCTTAGATTAGGATCCTCCAATATCATCACTTTAGTCATGTAGATCATATGTCTCTTAAAGGCAGAGTGACTGGAAATAGCCAAAAACCATATTTTGCTTTATCCACTCATCCATCAATCTGTCTTGATTGCTTATTAGTTAACTGCAAATATTTATTAGGTACATGCTATATGCAGGCTCTGTACTAGGGGCTTCACTACCTTTATCTCATTAAATCTTTATAAAAAGTTAGTGCTCATCAGACTGGTCAAGTAATTCATCTAAGGTCCTAGTCTATAAGTGCTTGAGCTGGGATGAAATTCATTTATGTCTGACTCCAGACACCACACATAAAGAAGATCAGTAGTAGTTTTGCTGGATCAACTTGTCTTAAATGTTTTTGAGTTGCGGTTCAGCATTGGAGGACATGGGGAAAAAGTCATTTACATTATACCTTTGTATTAATTAGAAAAGGCACTTCTTCCTCCAAGCCAGAGCATAGAGGTCAGAGAGTAGAGCATGTGCGTTCAGGTCTAGCCCCTATTAACTTTCTTACTAGGTGCTCTTTTGCAGGGAGCAACCTGTGAAACTATTTGTGGTGGTCCTTATTAGAAGCGTGCACCATGGAGGGTTGACAGGGTTGCATATAGGGAGACATAGCAGACGACTTCCCTTGCAACTGACTCCCACCCAATCCTGGCACTCTCACCTCCCAAATCCTGTGCTTCATTTATAGACAGAGATAAGTATAATATTATCAATATATGGTTAAAAATTAGCTAATTTTCCCCATAAGGCAAGCAAGGGACCAGCATTGTTCAGAATTCTTGGCTAGGTTTGCAGTCAGGCTGCAAACCATCTTACTTATCTATGTCTTCAGCATGAATTCAGCTCTGTATGGCATTTTCAAATACATCATATTTTACATCAAATAATTAAGAAAATTCTAAGAAATGATAAATGAGAATATAATCTAAAAATTACAATATAATAAGATCTAGAAGATTAAAAAATAGCATGTAAGGTAACATACCAAGTTGTATTCCAAGTTAAACATTGGAATAAAACAGTAAAAATAAAGCTGATTTTTTTTTTTTGTCACATAGAGACTATGGAGAGATAATGTTCAAGGGAGTAGAGAATACTGGGAAGTAATTATTGAGGAACTGAAAATTGAGGATCACCTTGAGAGGAAAATGATGAAGTGAGGAGAGGATGGTTGCTTGGAATGAAGTGGAAGGGCAGTGGGATTGGAGGGCTCAGAAATGTAAAGGAACAGGAGGAGTAACTGCAACTGATAGTAGGAATGAAGGTTGTGGTGCCAAAGCAGCATGAAGTTGGAAGTGCCTGTTTAGAGACCAAGGAAGCTGTGAGTGAAGTGAATATGTGGGCCCCTACCAATGAGAAGACAAAGGAGAGGTCAAGGTGTTGGGTAGTTCATGTGGCCGTTAATATTCCCCAGAAAGACATCAGATCTTGACGTGGGGAAATATAACAAGATAGATGCTAACATTTTCCAAGAGTGATGGTGATGTGGAGGGTATTGTCAGAGAGGGAAGGCCTCAAAGAGGCAACCATTTGCTACAAACATTGGAAAGAGGTATAGAGGCCTGGAGCTGGCACTGGGAAGCAAAGCGACACTGTCTCTCACTGTGAAGCCACAGGGAATGTGGTGTCTGATTAGAAAAGCCAGTTTCAATATGGGGAAGTGGGAGATGAAATGTTCAGTTGAAAAAACTGAGAAAAGAGGACACTCTGTTTATGATTCCATGGATGTTCCAGAAAACGCAGCGGAGATCTGAGGAGAAGAATCTGTGGGTGTGGGAGCCCAGAGCATGATGGGGATTAGTGAGGGAAAGATGTGAGACATGAAGGTTTTACTGCTCCTAAGTTTCCCATCAAATGTTCCCAGCTGTCTCTAGTGTCTGATGAGAGGAGAGAAAGATCAGGTCTCTCTGGATGGTCAGCTGCTCCTGAGGTGAACCACTTGTCCTAGGAACTCTTGGTACAGATAATCAAGTTGGTCCCAGGATCTTTGCTGCTCTTATATCCAGCAATTAAACTGTTTTGAGTTTTGTGAAACTAAAGATTTGCACGTCTTACTGGACAGTACTGTGGGAGATAAAGCAAAATGCACGCAAGACAAAGTAGCTAATTCTAGGCCCCTTGACTTACAAGACTGAATTTCAACTATGTGTAGTATTTAGGAAGGAGAGTTAACTTTTTAAAAAAGATTCTATTTATTTATTCATGAGAGACACACAGAGAGAGGCAGAGACATAGGCAGAGGGAGAAGCAGGCTCCCTGCGGGGACCCCGATGCAGGACTTGATCCCAGAATTCCGGGCACAACCCGAGCCAAAGGCAGATGCTCAACCACTGAGTCACCCAGATGCCCCAGGAGAGTTAACTTTTCAGGTTAATCTTGGACTAGAGATAAATCCCATAATTGGAAGATGACACATGGACATTCAGAGGGCAGTAATTCCCTTACATGGGCACTTCTATCCCCAGAGGTGGATGATGATGATGATGAGAGGTGAGAGATGATGTGAGAGAGGGTTGGAGTGGAGAGCTGGATGGAATGAGGATGAGCACTTCTGTCTGTGAAAGGAGTAAGTATAAGTGAATAAGTGCAAGTGTTTGCCTTGGAGTTTCTCTCTGAGTTGTCTGAATTGAGGATGACTTGGGGAGGGGTTGTGCAGCCAGTCCTGCTGATCAGATGTAGACTCAGTGGGAATAAATACTGTTCTAAAACACCAGTATCTTACCTACAAATAACTTTTATAGCTCTGAGACCATAGGACATGAAAGATGTGAGCATTCAGTCATGAATTTATCAAGCGGGTCCTGGTTCACCAGGTAGAGTAAGGGGGCACAGGCACTGCATTAGAAAGGTATGTATAGTACCATTCAGGAGTGAAATATCATGGGATGTCTGGGAATATTGAGAAAAAAACAGAAGTCACACTGGGAATATAAATCAAGTAAAATAGTTCATAGCCAGATATGAGGCTAGTCCAGGTTAGTCCAGCCTATGCTTTATAAAGAAGATCAGGTGACATAACAGGGTAGTCGCTTATATATTAATGGAATTGGCAGGACTCTGGGACTCTATAAACAGAAGCAGGGCCCAGAACACCTTCCCAACATTCTCAAGCAATTATTTAGCCACTTGTATGCCTAAAAGACCCAGAGAACTTCTTATAAATTGTCTATTCTGATGAAATCCCTGGATATCCCGACAGTCCCAAGCCAATTCTGCTATCAAGAGAAAGAACAATGTTGTTACGGACATTTGAGAATCTTTCAAGGTTTTTTATGGGTAGTTTAGCAATCCAACAGGGAGGGATAAATAAAAGATTGCTATCTCAGGGAAAGAAAGAGATCATGGATAATAAACTTTTACAAAGCAGATTTGAAAAGAAAGATTATATCAACATAATTTAACTCTTTACTAGGAAAAGCATGGAGCTAATTTTAAAAGAATGGAATGAGAACACTTTTGGAAGTTACGAAAGTGAACATTCTCCCTTGAAAATTTGAAAAAGGCCCAAATGTTCAGATAGTCTCCTTAACACTGATTGCAAACTTTTTAAATAGATGGACTATGTCTTAATGATCTCTGCAGCAACCAAGAGCAGTGACCATTAGTCAGTATTTGCTAGTTGAAACTAATTGAATTAAAAAAAAAAGAGCGTAGTGGCAAATTCAGTTGGATAAAGGAGACCACCACATATTGTTGTGCCCAGCATTATGAAGTTATTAAAACACATAAGACACATTCTGTAGGAAATTCATTATTCAGTTCTGATGCTAAAATTATGTTTCTCTGTTCTTCCATGTTTGTAATATTAGTACATACTCTTAGGGCTTGCCAAAAGAGAAGAACTCAGGCTGAAATGCTTTTGGTGGCTTTGATACTGATTGTAAGGTTTTCACATTATTCATGGTAAGGGGTGGGGGTGGGGAATGGCCAGGGGAAGATGGGGGCCAAGCTGAGAGAAGAAAAGGTAGGAACCCAGTTAAAGTAATAAATTCAGCACTATTTACAAATTTTCTATTTAGAATACTATAAATAAGAATGGTCCCGACCCATAAAAACCAACCGGAATTTTACTTTCTTAATCTTTTCAAGTTGGCTATTTGGAAGGTAAAAGAATACTCAGATAACAAATGTTAAGGAAAGAACAATTTGATCCCTGAATACACTTACATAGCATGAGACAGGAATTTGCAGGGTGCCTGGTTGGCTCAGTTGGTTTAGAATCGGACTCTTGGTGTCAGCTCAGGTCATGGTCTCACAGTTGTGAGATGGAGTCCTATGTGGGGCTCTGTGCTCAGTGGGGAGTCCGCTTGGGATTCTCTTGCTCCCTCTCCCTTTGCCCTTTACCTCACTCATGTTCTCTCTCTCTCTCACACAGACACAAACAAATAAATCTTAAAAAGAAAAAAAATTGCTTAAAAGAATTCCCTAACTACCTGTCTATTTATTTTTGGATTTCAAGTGTACAGCACAGGGTAATCACAATCCTCAGTTCATATCATAGTATCTACATTGGTCTTGCGAGTCCTCTCTTTCATTTTACTTATTTGTTCTCTTTTATGCCTATTCTGCACTGAGGCAATGTTTCTAATGTGTTTGATGCACTTCCTTTTATTTATGTGTGTTATTGCAAGTATGCATTGTTGTTGATGTGCATGTATATTTAATTTATATAGTGTCTTTTAAAAAAAGATTTTATTTACTGATGAGAGAGCGAGAGAGACAGAGACAGAGACAGAGACAGAGAGGCAGAGACATAGGCAGAAGGAGAAGCAGGCTCCCTGCAAGGAGCCTGATGTGGGACTCAATCCTGGACCCCAGGATCATGCCCTGAGCTTATGGCAGACGCTCAACCACTGAGCCACCCAGGCGTCCCTATATACATAGTGTCTTTTACTAAATAGTGTGATTACATTGGTTTTTTTTGAAGGAGGGCCTGAGACAGGAGTTTTTGTTCAAGTGATTTTACTGAGGGAACAATCTCAGGAGAAGGGGAGCAAGGGGAAGTGGGATGGGTCAGGGAAAAAGCTAAGCAAGGATGTGGCCTCATTGAGTAGCTTCAGTCAGATTCCACAAGGAAGCTCTGGAGCGCAAATTGCAGTACTGAAGTGATCCATCTTGAAGGGAGGTGGGTGGCCTTGCGGTCACTGCCAGTCATTCCCTGACTGAGGACCTCCCATTCCTGGCGATGTGGGGAAGTACTAGTTTCCAGGACCAGGAGGCTCCCAGAAGGGGGCAGCTGTGAGCTGTTAGCAGCCAACACTCAACCAATAGGAAAGGGGTGTACCAGCCAGAAAGGGAGTCTAGGCTAGGCATCAACAGTGTTCATTATAGTCTTGCCCTTGCACAACACAGAAAAACTTGCTTTTCACCTTAATTTTAGTCTATTCTGGGCACAGCTTCTGCAGGACTCTTGCTTGGTTATAATTTCTGAAAACTAATAATGGATTGCTACTGCTTTACGAACTTTATCAATTTATTGGTTTGATAGAAAGCAGGCTGTATGGTCACTTGATGTCCAATGGTCATATGCTCAGTTTGTCAGGGCTCAGTTGCAAGCTGGAACTGGTGATATATTCTTAAATGATATATTTTCCTCTGCTACAGATGACCTGACCTTGCTCTAATACACTAGAGGTCTTTACTATAGCTCTTGTAGCATGCCAAAGACTTCCTAAGATGTTTCCTTTGCCACTGCCTGGATAGGCTGCAAAACTCTAATCTTGGGGAACCATTCAAATCAACCAACCAGTCTTCTGTATGACCCAATACAAGAGTCATTGCGTGTTTTTTTCTTAGTGGTACTATGCAGTTTTTACCTTAAAAAAGATATTCCAGTATGCCTCAGACTACCAGATTCCTCTATTGAAGGTCTTTGATCATTACAGGATTTTTCTTCCACCCTCTAAAGCTTATGTGCCTTATGAAGGCATCCAGAGTGCTTGCCATTTCTTGCCTATCAGGTCTAATGTACATGATTCATCAATATAGTGGACCCAAGTTATATTCTGTATGATGATCAGGTCATACAGTTTCCTTTGAACTGTATTATAATAGAGAACAGGAGAATTGACATAGGTCTAGGACAAAAATCATGAATATGAACTGCTGTACATTCCAAATGCACTCAAGCTGTTTCTGATCCTTTTTTCTAACAGGTCTGGAAAAAACACATTTGTCCTATCAGTAGCTGGATATAATGTACCTGAGGCAGTGTTAATATCTTCCAATAAAGATACCATATTCAGCACAATTGTGATTAGAGCTGTAATTTAAGTTTTTAGTAGTCCACTGTCATGTACCATGATATATGTAGTTTCTGTGAAGACCAGATTGGTGAATTAATTGGTGATATTTGAGAGACTGCCAACTCCTACATCTTTTAGATCCTTGAAGGTGGCATTAATCTCCTATTCCCCTGGGTTGCAACATTGTTTTTGACTTACTACCTTGATGGTATAGAAGAGTGTCTCGGTGGCTTATATCTGGTGCTTCTTACTATAGTAACTCTTGATTCTATAGGTCAAAGGATAAATCTGAGGATTCTACGTGCTTAGTATATCCATTCCAAATATTTATTTGAGAAATGACCACAAGATGGACACTTGGCCTCTCTGTGAGATGGATCTGGGCCAGGATTCTAGTTATTACCTGATACCCATGTGTCCCTGCTTGAGCCATTGTAGTGCTTTAGATCCTGAGTCGGCATAGCTTGGAACCTGTATCCAACAAGTATTCTCTTCCCTCAATATATCAATACATGAGTAGTGCCTATTGGTTCCCTTGGGGAAGAACTTGAGGAATCACTTCTATGCTCATTTGCCCAGCGTTGCAGGGTCATTTATTATGGGATGTTACCTCTCCTTTAGTTGATAGGTTTTGTGTTTGAGAATTTGTCATCTAGTTCATACTAATGCTCCAAAGGTTAGTTTTTAAGTTGCAAAGTAATTGGAAACTCTTCAGAAAAACCAACAATCTGATTAGAAAGTAGGCCAAAGACCTTAATAGATGCCTCACCAAAGAAGAAATATAGATGACAGCATGAAAAAATGTTCCACAGTATATGTGTCATCAGGGAAATGTAAATTAAAACAATATTGAGATACTACTGTATACCTTTTAGAATGGCTGAAATCCAGACACTGACAACACCAAATGCTGGGGAGCATGTGGAACAACAGGAACTCTCATTCACTGTTGGTGGATATGCAAAATGGTACAGTGACTTTAGAAGACACTTTGGTGTTTTCTTACAAACTAAGCATACCCTTACTGTGAGATCTAGCAATGATGTTCATTGGTATTTACCCCAAAGCGCTGAAAACTTACGTCTGCACCAAAAACGTGTACATGGCTATCTGTAGCAGTTTTATTCATAATTGCTCAAAGTTGCTTGCAACTTGAAGATGTCCTTCAGTAGGTGAATGTATAAATAAACTGTGGTACATCCAGACAATGGAATATTATTCAGTACTAAAAAACAAATGTACTATCAAGCCATGAAAAGACATGGAGGAACTTTAAATGTGTCCTGGAAAGTAAAAGAAGCCAATTTTTAAAGGCTGTATACTGTATGATTCTAACTACATAACATTCTGTGAAAGGCTTTAAACTGATGGAGATAGTAAAAAATCAGTGGTTGCCAGTGTTTGGGGATGGGGAAGGGAACGATAAAGAGGGGGAACAGAGAGGATTTCTAGGGCAGTGAAACTACTCTGTTGTGATACCATGATGGTGGATACATGTCACTATACATTTGTCCAAACCTATACAATGTATAATACCAAGAGTGAACCCTACTGTAAAGTATGAATTTTGGGTGGTTGTGATGTGTTAAGATAGTTCATCAATCGTAATGTACCATTTCTAGTGGGGGGTGTTAGTAATAAGGGAGGCTGTGCATGTGTGGGGCAAGGAATATATGAAAAATCTCTTTCCCTTCTCAATTTTGCTGAGAATCTTTACTCTTAAAAGATAAAGTCTCAAAAAAAATTGGACAGTAATGGGCATTTGTTAAATAATATGAAAATTGGAAATATGGATTCTCCCAGAGGAAAAGTCAGTTTCTGAGATGGTATGCAGCATAGTAATTCCTACTTTTAAGGAGTTCATAATCCAATTATGGAATCAATAACTATATATTTGGAAAGGTTACTGAAATCTATTAACTAGAATCCCTATTATAGTTTATCATAAGGGAATTTTCTAAATATTTTTGAGCCAATCCAACATTGTCGTGGTCAGCGAAATGAGATTTTCAAAATCTGCTTTTGCAAGATTAATGCTGGCCCTAGCACTATATTACACCTATAAAATGAGAATCCTCTGCAGACCCAACTTCTCTGACAAAATGTAAATTATTTTCTCCCTCAATTTAGGAAGCTTTAATTAGAAAAGCCACATATAATTGCTTGCTAGGAATTGAAATAAATTCAAATGCACATAACTCCTGAAATTGAGTGGATTAACAATGAGAAACTAAGAAATGAGCCTTTTCTGTAACAAGTAAATATTATACTATCAGCATGGAAAACCCGGTGGAAATACAGACTACATTTTCTTTCTAGTAGGGATATGCTTCCCCAATATTAGCCATATCTCTTTTGGTTCCCAGGAGATGCTATTTCCAGGGAAATATCTAAAGGAATCTATAGGAGGTAATTTTCATTTGGCTCAAATGATGCACTAGGGATTTCTTAAATCTAAGCTTAAATAGATTAAATTTACTTTTATTTACAGTCTCTTCAAAGAACTTTCTGTAAAGTCATCATTCTTTTAAGTAAAGATTCTTCACTCACCCCAAGCTCTCCCTTAATTACCAAAGCCATGTAAAATGTTTCTAAGTGAAAAAATTTTCTTCGTTTTGATGTTTTTTTTTTAAACCTTAGTGTTTTCAAGGTGCTCCTTTTTCTTTCCACAGCTTTCACAATTGATCAGATGCCTCAGTCATATGTATGCACACGTAGTAAATACAAATACAACAGGTATTAGATTTCCTTTTGTACAGTGGACATTAGAAAGAGTTTTCCGTGCTTCCATCTTCAACATCATGTGTGCTTAAAAACACGATTTAATTGCATAAGCCTCCAGTGAAAGAACTAATAGTGAAAAAGATAATTCCTAGAAACAATGTCCTTAAATGCCATCAAGAAAAGGAACTAAAAACATGTTCTAGAAATATAGAAATAGTCGTCATCTCTCTTGCACATGTTGCCGTGTCACACATGGCAAACTCGGTTCCTTTTTCTCCACCTCCCTCTTTGCCTGCTGCTTCCTGTATGTGTCCTCACATTCTTTAAATCCAGTTCCATTGCCACATCATCCAAGAAAGGCCCCCTGAAATTCACACTAGGCTGATTGCCCCCTTTTCGTAACCCTGGCACGTTCATGTGGTCTTTTCCATCAGACTATGAGCTCTGGACCCTCAGGGACTGTATATGTCTAGTGAGATGCTCTTCACAGAGTTCTGGCAACAAGAGCAGACTTTTTTTTTTTTTTTTTTAATAAATTCTTTTTTTTTTTTTTTCCAATTTTATTCATTCATGATAGGCACACAGTGAGAGAGAGAGAAGCAGAGACACAGGCAGAGGGAGAAGCAGGCTCCATGCACCGGGAGCCCGACGTGGGACCCGATCCCGGGCCTCCAGGATCGCGCCCCGGGCCAAAGGCAGGCGCCAAACCGCTGCGCCACCCAGGGATCCCAAGAGCAGACTTTTTAAATTTGTTGCATATTGTTTAATGAAATTGTTTTAAGTAGTTCTTAAGGATTTTCTCAAAGGTAAGCAAATATTGTTTATCATATGGTAGAAGTAATTTGGAGTATAAATATGATGTAAAAATATACTAGGGAACAACCATAAAGGATATCATAGCTAGAGAAAACACCACTAGCTTTGCCATGATTTGTTTTTCCCCCTTGAGAATTATTCTCTGTGAATTTTAGCAAGCCAGGAAAACTGTTTGTTTTTCCCTAAGCTGTGTTTATGAAATGCTGTGTTTAACACAGATATTTTTTCTGAGTTAGATAAATTCCATACAAGTTCATCCATTTAAGCACAAAACACTTGACCCTCATTTCATTTCAGTCTCCTTCTAATCAATTTACATGTACCACTGGCCTCACTCTCACATATTTCAAAATTCATTCCACTCTTTCAACCACCCCTTCCCCTCAAATAACCCTCAGAGGAAGAGCAATTATTTGAGAAAATGAAATCAACTAAATACGCTCTATTAAAAGAGAAACCAAGTAGCCAGCCATATTAAAGATATGCTGGGTTTGTGTGTCTGGGTGAAACAACAATAAATATTTATTGTGATGCTTTTTTTATGAGCATTTCAGGGCCCATCTGTGGTATTAATGGCTTTTCAAGCAAACCTATGCATTAGAGAAACTGTTTTCATTTAGATAAATGAAAGCAGAGGCAAAGGAAAATGATGCAAGGTTCACCTTGTAAAAGTCACAAATTAGATACGAAGCACTGCCACAGGCAAATTTGAATTCAATAGAATAAAGCTGGCAGCCATGAACATAAGGTAATAGGCTTATCAAATGAGGTTTTTTATTTTTTTATAATGTACATTTTATTGGGACCAGTGTAAAACTAGTGACTAGAATAAAATATAATTTAAAAAGAAAAATTCAATGAGAGGCTCTCTTTCTAAATTGAAAAACAACCTGTCTCATATTTGCACCAAATGAAGGGCACAGAAAAGTTTCTAAATATGCTTCCTCACCTCCTAATGCCTTATGACTATCCACAGTGTCTCATATTCTGCTTCTATGTATCATCTTCTAACCCTGCATCAACAAAGGATTAAGAGGACAAAAAATCTACATTAACACTTGGGGTGTAAAACCACATGGATCTGGCTTAAAAAATAGTTATTGTTTTGGTTATTGACATTATTCTATAAGTACATTTATCCAAGGTTTATTGAATATTCATTATATTCTAGACCCTATTCTAGGTGTTTTAACATTGTTGTCTCATTTAATCCTCACAAAAATGCCAGCAAAAAATGGGATTATGTCTTTTAAAATAAAATCCATTTACATGAAAATACAAACACTGTATGCCATAAACATCTTATGTTAAATCACCTTGGCCTTGTCTAAAAATCAGGCCTTGTCCTATCAAGATTTGTATTTCCAGTGAACTTCTGCCAAATTTAGAAATCTATAGAAGGGTGTATTGTCTGTTTTTTTGTTTTTGTTTTTGTTTTTCTTACTTGCAAGCTTATATTGCTATTACCCTTTCAGGGAGGGTTTAGTTGCATACAACTGGATTCCTTTCTTCCATTGCTGCCCTCATATTCCAGTGGTTAATAGATTCTGTTTCTGATCCTCTATGGACCAGATTAATTTAATATAAACAAACAAAGTTCTAATTAGATAGGAAGCGAGCATACAGTCATAAATCTCTTATGTATCACCCCTCAGCTAGGAGCCTTAGAGTATGGAAACATGACAAATGTGTATGTTGTAAGGTTGACATATTTATAGACAGAGAATCCTAAAATATTGTGACATGTGCAAAAGTGGAATTATGTACAAACCAGAGGAGTACATGGCAGGAATGGAGCCCACTGGCAGAATAATTCTTCACAGAAGCTTAGGAGCTGGATTTTTAAGGATTAATACAAGTTGGTCAAAGACAAAGAGCCAGACAGATACAGAGCTGGAAAGAGAATAGGTAGAGAAAATTAGGGATTATGAGCAGAAGCATCAGCATGTACAAACACACGGGAGCATGAAACTGCAAGGTTGATCTGGAAAATTGTACATAGATTGTTCTTGGTGAAGCATAAAGTGCAAAAGATGAGGAATGTATTTATTATTATAATTCCTGCTGCTTTAATAAATGAATCTCGAAATTTCGGTGGCCTAATGGAACACAGATTTATTTCTTATTCGTGTAAGGGGCCAGCGAGGGCATTCCTGATTGGGAGTGCTTTTCTTCTGTCCCCATACAGAGATTCAGGGGCCCAGGCTCCTTTCATATTGTGGTTTTGCCATCCCTCAAGACTTTACCTCTGTGTCCAGCTGGCCTAAGTGAAAAGAGGCAGTGAGAAGAAGGTACATCTACTTCTTCAAATGCTTTAGCACAGAAGTGACACATTTCACTTCTGTGGACATCCCATTCACAAGAACTAGTCACATGGGTCCCAACTAGATGCAAGGAGAGCTGGGAAATGTAATCCTTGACCGGGCAGCCACTTCTCAACAGCAGCTTATGCTATGGATGGAGCACCACGTATGGTGGACAGCTAGTCATCTCAGCCATGAGGAACTACTTGTCCCTTTAGCCACATTAACTTCTCACTGATCAGTTTGATTAAGTCTAAATTAGAATTAAAGAGCTGTGGTAGCTCGTTAGAGGAAGCATAGATGGTAGAAGGGTAGTTGTCTCTTCCACCCTTTCCGAAGCCCCTTGCTTTTTTTTCAGAGCAGGTATGGATCCGCTGAAGGGAAGATCGATTTAGTTATTGAGGGAACAAGATTATAACCTTTGATTATATTTATTGAATTGTCATTGGAGATATCAAAGAATTAATACTCACTTTACTGATTCACTGATTAAGATTTGGGTAGTTTTTTCTTAGAAGCTGTGTTTATTGTGAAATCACCTGTCCTACAATGATTACAAGAATTTTAGACTGTAAATCAAACGGTAAAATTTTAGGTTTATGTGAGAAGCTTGCATTTTATCCATAAATTGATTCACTCATTTATTTAACAACATTTTCTATGTACTTATTATATATGAGGCATGGTGCTTGAAGAGGAAAAGAGCTGTAAGTATATTTCTGAGTGAGTGGTATTTAGAAGGGTAGTCCTCAACTTTTTCTTCACCAACACAGCTAAGGGATACCACATATTCACAATCAGCCCCAGAAGCTCATTGTGGTACTGATTTTCAGCCTGTAGAATGTGCTGTTCTCTCCCTTTCTCACCTGCCAGAAGAAGCTATGCCAAATCTCCAGTGACAGGTGTCTATAATATGCAGCTTGATAAAGTAGTATAGATGATTCTGATATGACACTCTTTGGCAGGTCATGACTCTTTCTTGTGTCCCACCAATAATTACTGATTCCGAAATTAGGTTACCGTATCAATAAGAACAAATGGATTTCACATGAGTAAGCCAGAGATCTCCATAGTCAGAATCCAGCGTCTCTAGAGAGGAGAAAAGGCAATAGGAAACACAGTGTTTAACAGAGACAGCTCTATCCCAAGGAAGAATTGCTTTAAAAATATCACCAACTCTAGCTAAACCATCCAACTGTGCGATAGCTGCCTAATTACTAAAGACAGCTTTTTGACAGATATTATCTATGTGAGTATTTTTGCACCTGAAATCAAAAGAAAAAAACCCTAATATGCAAATTTAAGACAAAAAATACAAAGAGAAAGTTTCAGAACTTGATGTTCTTATGCAGTTTGACGATGCTAATGCACTTGAGCACTGCTGAATAAAAAGGCCCAATTACAATGGGTGTTGAAAATGTTCAATGAAATAAGTTCCTGGTGAGTCTTACGTCCTTTGAAAAGTGTGCATTATGCAATCACTAAGAACTGTTTGCACAAAATCAAGTAACTGGTCTACTTATACTTTGCTACATAAAACTTTCTTACATTATTTAGATGAATTAATCAACACTATGGTATCTAGCTTCATGAAAGGCAGAGACTCTATCTGGAATTTTTATAGAAGGAAACAATTTGCTGCTATTGTGGATAGATATCAGTTGTCAACTCCGGTTCTACAGGCCTGGAATAGTTTTTACCTTCTGTCACTTTGGGGTCAGTTTCTTATTATGAATGAGAAGCTGCCTTTGCCCTTCAAGAAAATGAAATAAAACTAGAATAACCTTCCTGCTTCCACTGCCTGCCTTCTCAGCCCAGTATTTCAGCATCTGAAGAGTTTATTTTTGGATGTCATTAAATACAGCTAGTGATCCTTTAAATGAAATGGATTAAATGGCAAATGGCTTACTATCTTCTACCCTTCAGTTTAGTCACCTGAAAAAATTCACAATTCAAAATATGATTTATAAAATAACCCTAGCTCATCTCTATTTCTCTTATTTCTTGGGGAAAAAAACTTTCATTGGTGATAATGCTGTGGTGTATGCTGATGTATCTTTTATCAATATCTTATGGTAGAAAAGAGACTACTATCAGTGGGCTCACTTGAGGTTTGGAAATTGCCATGGCTTCCAAGACTTTACTAGAGAAGGAGACATGCAATTTCTACCAAGATATTCTTTGCCAATGGAAAGTTTTCTGTCTTTAGAAATTTTCACAAATATGCAATATTTTGAGCTATTTGTGTTGATTCTGACAATTTCTTACAAATAGCCCTGCCTGCAAAACCTAAGAAAATACTGTAGCTGTGTCTATGATTTAAGTGATAGTATATATGTATGTGTATACCTACCTACACACACACACACACACACACACACACACACACATATAGTTGTATGTGTGTATAAGTCTATATAAAACTACAGGTGGATATATATAGCTGGTAAAATTATGTGAATATACTATGAGCTGTAAGGTCTTTTTATTTTATTTTAAATTCTTATTGAATTTGAATAAATTTGAATTTCTTGAATAAATTTGACATATAACATTCTGTAAATTTAAGGTGTATGACATGTTACTTTGATACGTTTATATATTGTAATATGATCCATGTTGTAGCGATATTCATCACATGACATAGTTATAGTGCAGTACTGTTGTCTGTGTTTATTATACTGTGCATTAGATCTCTATGGTTTATTTAGTACTCACTGCAAGTTCATATTCTTTTTTTTTTAATTTAAGTTTGTTTATTTACTCAAGTAATCTCTATAACCGATGTGGAGCTTGAATTCATAACCCCCAGATTAAGAGTCACATGTTCTTCCTACTGAGCCAGCCAGGCACCCCTGCAATTTCCTACTCTTAAACAACTGAAGTCTTTTTTAAAACTAAAGAACATTATTTCACTTATTTTTTTTCTTTTGTTATTTCAGAACTGAAGTCTTTTCTTTAATAATGAGACAGAATTGATTGGACACATGAGGGAATATGGCCTAAAATCTTTAAGGGAAACTTGGGTATTTTATACCCAATTTTTATTTAAAAGTTTTCCTTTTAATAGAACTAATTAGTTTAATTGTGAAATTCATTTGATTTGATGAATATGTATTGAATATCATCTATGAGTCTAGAAGGCGGGTATGAGAAGGATATGTGTAAAGTGAAACACAAAGTAAGTCTCCAGGTTCTCAGTCCCTGAGAAAATAACAATCTAGGACTGGGTTTAACTGTGGGGCTTCCCATAATTTGTAAAAAAATATATCAGAATCTAATGGTTGCAGTCACTTTCTCTCATTGTTTTATCTCCCATTGTCAGAACTATTTTAATGGCTTGCGTTGTATAACAATTGACATGACTCATGTAATTAGTAAACTCTTTCCTCAAAGGGCAACAACATGTAAACTGGATTTCTCATATAAAGTAAACCTACTATCTGGTTTAAATTAAAGGATTAAAAGGCAAAATAATCCTCAGGGCACCTGGGTGGCTCAGGTTGTAATCCTGGGCTCCTAAGATCGAGTCCTGCATCAGGCTCCCTCTGCCTGTCTCTCTCTCTCTCTCTCTCTCTCTCTCTCTGTTTGTCTCTCACGAATAAATACATAAAATCCAAGATCACGCCCTGAGACAAAGGCAGATGCTCAACTGCTGAGCCACCCAGGCATCCCTAAATAAAGTCTTAAAAAAAAGGCAAAATATTCTTAGCTTACCCTTTTTCCCTTTTTCCTCAGTTACATGAGAAGGTTAACAGAATAGAAGTACAGCCAGGGAATCTGTGGCAAAGTGTAGTTTTGTATTATTATTAATAAAAATGAATAGTAGACTGAAAATTCCATGTCTTTTTTTTTAAGATTTTATTTATTTATTAATGAGAGACACAGAGAGAAAGAGGCAGAGACACAGGAAGAAGGAGAAGCAGGCTCCGTGTAGGGAGCTTGATGTGGGACTTGATCCCAGGACTCTGGGATCACCCCCTGAGCCAAAGGCAGATGCTCAACTGCTGAACCGCCCAGGCATCCCAGAAAATTCCATGCCTAACAATGTTTTAGAAACTGTCATCTTTTTTGTTTATTTGTTTTTATTTAAATTTCATTTAATGTATAGTGTTATACTAATTTCATTTAATGTATAGTGTTATACTAGTTTCCAGTGTAGAATTTGGTGATTCATCACTTACATACAACACCCAGCACTCACCACCTTAATACTCATCGCCCATTTAGTCCACACCCTGCTACCTCCCTTTTAGCAACCCTCATTTTGTTCTCTATAGTTAAGAGTCTGTTTTATGGTTTTCCTCTCTTTTCTCCCACCCCCTCATGTTGATGTGTTTTGTTTCTTAAATTCCACATGTGAGTGAAATCATATGGTATTTGTCTTTCTCTTACTGACTGATTTCACTGAGCATTATCCTCTCTAGCTCCATTCATGTTGTTGCGAGTGGCAAGATTTCATTCCTTTTTAATAGCTGAGTAATAGTCCATTTATATGTGTGTGTCTGTGTGTATACACCACATCTTCTTTATCCATTCATCAGTCAGTAGACATTTAGGCTCTTTCTATAACTTGGCTATTATTGATAATGCTGCTGTAAATATCAGGGTGCATGTGTCCCCTTGAATCAGTACTTTTGTATCCTTTGGGTAAATACCTAGTATTGTAATTACTAGATTGTAAGGTAGTTCTATTTTAATGTTTTCAGGAACATCCACACTGTTTTCCAGAGTTGCTGCATCAGTTTGCATTCCCACCAACAATATATGAGGATTCCCCTTTCTCCACATTCTCGCCAATACCTGGTGTTCCTTGTATTGTTAATTTTAGCCAATCTGACAGAGGTGATAACTCATTATAGTTTTGATTTGTATTTCCCTTATAATGTGTGATGTTGAGTGTATTTTCATGTATCTGTTAGCCATCTAGATGTCTTCTTTGGAAAAAATATCTATTCATGTCTTCTGTCCGTGTTTTAATTGGATTATTTGTTTTTTGAGTGTTGAGTTTGGTAAGTTCTTTACAGATTTTGGATACTAACCCTTTATCAGATATATCATTTGCAAATGTCTTCTCCGATTCCAAAGGTTGCCTTATAGTTTTGTTGATTGTTTCCTTCTCTGTAGAGAAGCTTTTTATCCTGATTCATTTTTGTTTTTGTTTCTCTTGCCTCCAGAGACATATCTAGTAAGAAGTTACTACGGCCAATGTAAAAGAGGCTGCTGCCTGTGTATCTCCTCTAGGATTTTGATGGATTTCTGTCTCACATTTAGGCCTTTCATACATTTTGAATTTATCTTTCTGTATCTTCATTTATCAAATGAAAGTGGCCCAGTTTCATTTCTCTGCATGTTGCTGTCCAGTTTTCCCAACATCTTTGTTTAAGAGGCTGTCTTTTTTTCCAATGGATATTCTTTCCTGCTTTGTTGAAGATTAGTTGGCCATATAGTTGTGGGTCCATTTCTGGGTTTTCTATTCCATTCCATTGATCTAGGTGTCTGTTTTGTGCTAGTGCCATACTGTCTTGATCACTACAGATTTGTAACAGAACTTGAAGTTCGGAGTTGTGATGCCTCCAGCTTTGCTTTCCATTTTCAAGATTGCCTTGGCTATCCAAGAACTTTGGTAATTCCATACAAATTTCAGGATTGTTTGTTTTGGTTCTGTGAGAAATGCTGTTGTTATCAGAAACCATTATCAAATAGGAGATAAATAAGTGAATACTTACAATTTAGGCAAACTGTAAGAGAAATACTGAGTTATACAAGTATGTGATAGCCCACTCTGTCTCACCCTTGCTATAATAATCACTCTGCTTATCCTTTCCAGATCAACAAAGCATAAGTAGACTATCATGGTCCACATGGACAGAAAAGAGGAGGGCTAGTGGGTCAAAACATTGCTCACAGTATCTGATGTTAGGTTTGTGCTACTGTAAAACCTTCTGAAGAGTATTTGGTGATGGGAATCAAGACTTCTTTAAGTTTTCATTAATATCCTTTGGCCCAGCAATTCCACTACTAGGAACTTACCTTAATGAAAAAAATCAGAAGACTTATAAAGATAAATGTATAAAAATGGTTATTCATCATAAGGCTATAGAATAATGAAAAATCCCTGCAAGCATAGAATAATTAAATCAGAGACACCAAGGCAAGTGAAAGCTAGTTCACTTGCTAGTTCACTGAAATTGGTGAACTAAGCTGGGTATGGGACAGTAGGAGGGAGTAGTGGCAGATCAGGAGTGCTTGTGGGCAGTTCCAGTGGATAGTTGCCATGTGTATGGGTGTTGGATCAGGGTTGCTAGAGCTTTTGATTTATATAGATAACTTGGTGAACTATATTTTTTGTAAGACATCTTCTAAGTTTTAAGATTATGTGCAGGGAAAACCAAATGTAGTTGTGGGCCCTAAGTCATGGGCTGCCACTATCCAACATTGTAATGACTACATTTATTGAGAACAAAGCAGAGAGCCTTGCAAAGTAAATTATATGAGAATCTATAGTAGAACAAAATGCCATTATTAAAAACAATGCTATGGTTGCATCTTTATCAACAAAGTAAGATACTCCAGATGTTGCAAAATAGCATATGTAATATGATCCTAAGTTTTGCAGATACATACAGTATATATTTGTTGCATGTGATTTGCATTATATTCACTAAAATCATCATGGCTATCTCTGGGTCAGGAATTCAGGGACAGTTTGATTTTATATTTTCTATTTTTTCTGCTTTGAATATATATTTTACAATGAAATTTAGTTAAAAATAGCAAAATATATTTGATTCTACAATGGAATAGGTAATACAAAATGCAGCAAGAGAACAGAATGAGAAGAACCTGAAGATGGCAAAGAATTTAATAGGAAATTAAGAATGCACTAAGGCTGTTGGAGTAAAAAATTAATGCATTCAAAAGCCAATTTGACAAATATGTTTTATATTACTAGCAGGGTTATTTTCCAAAAGGGTACCAGAGTTACAAAGATAAATAAGATAGAGTCTCTTCCCTCTAGGAGTCCAGAGTCTAATGAGGATCTCCCAGTGTTACCTTTTAATTGTGTAACTTAGAAGTGTAATCACAGAATAAAATAAGGGCACAAGAACAAAGGAATTTAGAGATTGGAAAAACTAATTTTGTTTTTGTGGCCTGATTTAGAATGTCAGGATGATAAAAGTCACAGAAATCAATATTATTATGGAATTATACTTGATTTTAACTGGGAAAATGTCATGATATAATTTAGAGGTATTTTAAAATATAGGGGAAAATTGAATCCTAATGATTTTATTAAAAAAATATACACAGAAAAGGTACAACTGATTTATGTAATTTGTTTTCTTGGGGTTCTAAACATAATTAGGTAAATGCCATGTTCCTGATACAATGGTTGCTCCCTTTTTCTAGTGTCAAAATCTATATAAGGCAAGTGTATCTTGGAGACAAATACAAAAAAATTTAGTTGCTAGAAAGATTTGTCATCATGAAAAATTGTTAAAAAAAAGTCACATACCCTAAAGATGTACTTTTAGGACACTTTGATGTATTTTCTATTATAATGGAAAAAAAAGGAAGAATTAAAACAATGAAAATTTCAGGTAGTTAAAAGTTTAATTTGTGCTTTGTAAAAGCATCTTATAGAACTTCACAAGAAGCATTTAAGACAATTAAAATATATACATAGAGCAATCGCTTGCAAAATGAAACATGAATTGACACAATGAAATGTGCAAATGATGTAAAGTGGTGGTAGGGGATGCTAAGCATAAAGGACACCATGAAACTGAGGGAATTGGCTGACTAGAAAGAGCATATGTAAATAAATGGTATCTGTAATTCAATATATAGAGATGCAAGGTAATGATCCTAGACACTAAATTCAAAAGGAATGTGCTGTCAGTAGCCATATGCTGCAAAACATTTAAGAGGAAAAGAATCTCTGGGTATTGGTAGAAATGCACAGTAAAAGTTCCTGCATAGGTTTTCAGAGCAATAACCTCCTGCACAGTTCTAAGAGGCACTAATAAACATCAGGTTTAAGTAGAGGGAATTATGAAAGGGTTTTTAAAAATGTTGCTGGATCATGTGTAGAAAGCCACATGCCTTTCCTTTAGTGTGAAAGTAGGGAGATGATAAAGTTAAGAAAAACAACAACATAATACCAAAATGATAAAAATCTAAGATTTACTGAAAACAGAAAAAGAGATACATGAAAGAGCACCAGTCATAATCAAGTCTTGAAGAAAATGTTTAGTTCACAATTCTGTACTTTTCTAAGGATATGTCTTTTTACAAACCACATTTTCAAACTTGTGTTACTTTTATAAATACTCTTTTTTTCAGTGTTTTTATTATATTAACTTGAACATTGCACTCCTTTCAAACAAAACTAGATTGGTACTGAATAAAGACATTCTTAAACCTTTATTCTTAAAGACTATACCTGGTGGCACTGAGCTTAATGTTTATCATTCTGATGCACACTTTTTCCATTAACTTCCTCATCAGGCTCAGGTTCCCAGGTGTGCTGGACTTGCGGGAATGAGATTGTGGCCTCAGCTCCAGCCCACTCTAGGCAGAGGCCAGGATGAGAGCACTTGCTGAACCACATCAGGTTTCAGGGCCTAAATCCTTTTTCTTCTCTTTGACCTTTGCTATCACTTCCTCCTCCTCCTCCTCCTCCTCCTTCAGAACCAACTCTTTCTCCAGTGTGAAGTCTGATATGTAACAGTCATTTCCAGGCCATTCTGTGGGGAAGATCAGGGTACTTGCTCTGTGAGGACTCCTGGAATTGATTAAATTTTATACAAATTTGATTTATGATCATTTGAAATATTACGACTTAAAATATTAATGAAATTTAATTGCCACATCATGCTGGAAATTA
Source organism: Vulpes lagopus (assembly GCF_018345385.1). Classification (NCBI taxonomy): domain Eukaryota; kingdom Metazoa; phylum Chordata; class Mammalia; order Carnivora; family Canidae; genus Vulpes; species Vulpes lagopus. Next base: position 44,247,213 of record NC_054842.1, on the reverse strand, counting down.
AATTAAAATCCTTCTTACAAGGATTTTTCAAAACCCAAAAGTTCAGGAGAAATCTTAGACTCTGCTTGCATGTTCTGCATTTATGCTGAAACTCAAGATCAAGAAAGTTTGTCCCATGTTCCAAATTAAAAACAAAAACAAAAGCAGCAAAATCAAAACTTGCATACTTTCAATCACGGACAGGTCCAGTAATTTACAAACTAGTCTATTTCTAAGCTGGTAAATAGAAAGGACCCATAACCATGTCACAGTCTTACAGGAACTGGCACTTTTTGGGGGTAGGGGTTTGGTCAATGTGTTACTCTTCTATTGACCTCCATGGTTATTATACTTTGAAATAGTAAAAACTCCTCTTATAATATCATGAACATTCACTAAATGGTGGAGATACTCACCTGAAATTTAGCAATTTTGGAAACAGAGCTAGATGTCAAAAAACATGGCTAAGAAGGCTAAATATTGCCATGCTAATTTAGGAGAGAGTACTCTGCAAAATATCAGTGATAATATTGAGACAATAAAAAACAAGCATCATTAAGCAAAACTACTTTCTAAAGATTATAGATATATGCAGGCAGGATATATACTCAGTACTTTCTGTTTATTCTATTGGGAGAAATAATCTTGAATAATTCCAGTTTTGAATTATAGGAGGACCTTTAGGAGTGGATGCCTCCAATGCATAAAGCTCAACTACCCTGTAACCCTGAGATTGCCTTAATAGGTAACCTTAACTACAGTCCACCCCCCCCACCACCCCCCCATGGCACCCTGACTCTTCCAAAGCCTGGGGCCTCAGCTTGCTTGAAATTTTTGAGCTCTAATAATGCAGACAACACGAACTCCAGAAGACCAGCAGTACTGGGCTTCACTTGTCTCACTGCTGCATGGTGTCGTGCCAGCAAACTTAGTTCAGTTTCTATAGTAATAGAAGATAAACCAATGTACTTGATTGTATCCTTTTAATGACTTATTTTGTCTTAGGCTGAATTATCTGTGTAGGGTTCTGTGTGTTGGGGGTGGGGGGCAGTGTTCATATAGAACACTGCTGAAAAGCCTAGATATATATTGCTGGTACAAATCCCGAGTTTCTTTTCTGTTATATTAGCGTCCACAGTTTCTTAGGTTGTACCTGATTGGTACTTGGCAAACACATAACGAAATGATGGAAAGTATGAAATAAATTTTGTGGTCTTGCCTAGCTGCCTAAACAATATTCCTAATATTTCATCCACAGTAAAATACATTCTGAGCTCCCAATAACTAAGTTACAAGGGTGCCGTCGGAACTTATTCTGCTGATTTAAATTAAGGCTGGTTTATAAACTATAAGTTGAGAACCACTGCTGCAGATGGATTATTTGTGTCCACAATTACGCTGCAGAAAGCAAATTATGCCATATCTCTTAGGCAGCAAAATCCTTTCTAGTCAACCTATGATGACTGTGTTTTAACTTCCCTATCTTCAGAAATGAATCCATTCTTTTCAGCTGTAATTATCTTGGCTCAGAAAACCTAGGCATTTTTTTTTTCTGCAGAGTCTCAGTGATTCATCATAAGAAACAGAAACTGGCCAAAATAAATTGTGCCAAGATTCCTCAGGGAAAAGAGCTATATAACTGATTGTGGATTCAATTTTGCAGTCAGTATTCTTTCTGTAAGTTAATTGTGTCCATTTAAGGTCATGAAAAGAAAGAAAAAACACAACAAGTAAACAAAATACATTTCACTTAGGACATTTTGTTCATGATAGTTTTGTATCTTTAATAAAGATGCGCATGTATTCCCATCAATACTGGGCTAATAATACCGAGAGAGTCTGAAATTGCAGCCTCTGAAAAGACATATGCATCACTGTCACGCTGTTTCTCGGCCTCACATTGGTGCAGAAAGATAAATACATCTAATGATTATTGTACCACTAAATGGCCTACTAGATCCATAAGAGATTTCAGAGATTAGTTTCAAAGAATTGGAAAAAGTAAAATTATGATTTGAATATGAAATCAAAATCTTCTGGTTTTAGTGAAAGAAGACTAAAGATGGAGGGCAGCTTGCAAACTGGTGAATGTTTGTGGCTTATGGCATGTTTCCTTTTTTTTTTCATAGAAAATCTAGATAGAACTTACAAAATTTACAAAAGGAACTCATATATAGCAAGAGTGTACGCTAACATGGAAGATGTTAATAGTGCTATTAGCCAGTGTGATTTCTATCATTATCAGCCATTATTCTAAGAATGGTAAGTGGCAGATAAAGAGCTCAGTTGAAATTTCCATCTTTTTTGTAGTCAGCATGTAAAATGCATATACTATCTCTAAATTGTCACCTTTTTGTCACAAATTGCTCATTATATTTGCTTAGACTTGTGAAATGGAAAATATTTTATTTAAAGGACATAAAGGCAGGAAACATTGAGTAAAAGACCTGTGACTGTTTTTAGAAGGTGTATTTTAAAATCTTTAGTAGTAGTTCTAGACTATGAATGAGTCAATAGAAGCTAGCAAATCTCCTGGCAATTAAAAAAAAAAAAGAAGAAGAAGGAAAGAAAAGAAAAGAAAGGAAATGGGGGTAAAATGCTCAACTGTGGCTAATGTGACCTGGAGAGAAGCTCTAGATTTTTTTTTTTTTTTATTAAAAGTAATTTTGAAAGCCTCATTTGAAAGGGGCCTCAATGAAGCAGCTCAGGAAGCTCTTGAAATCATCTGTAAGTAACTTATTTTGATCAGGAGTTATGTGGGTTAATATTTAGTGGCTAAATGTGGATATATAAATGAATATAATGCTATGTAGGAAAAGTTGTTAATACTTGTTAATAATTACATGTCACATTCAAAGATTAAAATGCAGATAGAATATACAAGAATTTTGATCTGATGTAAAGACCAGAAGACAAAAAAAAAAAAAAAAAAAGTAAAAAAAAAAAAAGGATAGTTTATATTGTTCTCTTTAGGAGAGAATGTGGCAATATTCATTTATTCCAGATTAACATATTATAATCTTTGACATTGAGTTGCTATTCTGCTTGTGGAACAATTTCTTAGATGTTTCATGTTGAAATAGTGACTTGACATCCCAAAGCCAGGAGATAGCATGTTACAGAATCTGAATTTATGTTAAACTTTTCTTTATGCAGAATTCAAACAGTTTGTACTTTGTAAATGCCCAGTAGATAGAATTTAAATTCATGTTCTGTGCAATGAGAATGGCTATACATAGCAATAGCTCCCAGATTACCAGACTTTCAAGTGATTTTTGAACCATCATCATAGAAAAATTAAATTTTGTTCTTGAATAGCTTTAGTGCAAAACATATTTTGAATGGACTTGAATTCTGTAAGAATTTAAAATATGTATATAACACGTATGAAAGCTCTCAGCTTATGGAAAAAAACTGTTAACTATCTCCTGCCATTCTGAATGCATTAGAATTGAGGTGCATCATATTATGGTTTCTAAAAAAATGGTATTTCAAAGGAAAATATTTCATGAATGGGTAAGCCTTTATAATATATAGGGCATTATTATAAACATTAAAATATATTTATTAAAAATAAGCATTTTATTTTTAGGGTATTTACTAGAAATACCCTAAAAGAATAACAGTTTGACATCCACCATTTTAAGCTAGTGCTCTAAACATTGCATCAATAGTGTGTGCAATTTCTAATATATGCTTTTTAATCATTCTTCTTGCTTCTTCAAGCAAAAACAACAACTTACACTCATTGGCATTAAATGACAGAAATCACAGTTAGTAATTCTGGTTGAAGCCTTTTGTTAATACCTCATATTTATCAAAAAATTCCCTGTTCTAGGTTATAATGTATACTGCAATTGAAAAAACACAAATGGTACCAGAGAGCATACGGTTTTTTAATTTCCTTAAAAATAAAAAGCTAGGGAATTAAATGCCTGCTAATGAAGTGTTACATTTCTTAGTTTTCTGCAACTCATTTTAATTGAAAAAAATCCCTTAAAGTGTCTCCCATTTTCCAATTCTCAGAAGAGAAATAAGAATGATCTATAAAAGAACAAGCAGTTCAATGACTAAAAAACTGAAGCGAAAGGAGCTTTCTTTTAAAAATTTGCATTCTCTATATATACATGGGAAGAGGTACAGCGTTCCGATGTTCAGATTAATTTTTAATAGGTTTTTCAAACATTTGGATAGATATTTCTGTAGAATAATCTTAGTAGTTTAAGGGAGTGACAAATGAACATTTTAGGCTCACCTGACCCCTGGCAACACTGAACTAAATTACCTATTCTCCAAGCAGAGCCCTCTATACATCTTTTTCTCCCTTGAAATGCCGATTAAAACAGCAAGAGGCTGATGAAAAATATGTTGTGTTGACACAGACATAAAGCAATAAGGGAGATGTATGAAATTATAGTGTGATTCTGGGACCAGGTACAAGTTGAATTGCAAGGTATGAGTAGGCTTCCTGAGGCTCAGTTTCATCCACAAGGAAGGGCAATAGTCTGAGGGCTGGGGAAAGGTTGAAGTGTTGGTCCAAGGAAGACAGGGTGAGCTTGTGTCTGTAAGGGAGCTTGGATGACCCAGGACACCTAATTTCTCCTCTTTGCTCTACCTTTTACTCAGGGAAATAATTGTGCTGTTCATGAAGGCCTGTGTTCCAACATCATCTTTGGTTTTGAGAAACTTTGTTATTGGCCATGAAATGAATGTAAGACGCTCAGAGAAGTGTTCCCACATATTCCCACACACTCAGGACATTCTCTACAGCCCCATCTGAAGCTAAAGAGGGAGAAGGTGATGGGGGATATGAAAGAAAGTAGAGGAAGAGATATACCTGAAGGGAGAGCAGGGAGAGAGGTAGGAGAGGGCAAAGGAGGAAGTGGAAGAGAAGGTGTAGAAAGAAGGCTAATGTCTGTTTTTTCAAGTGAAGCATGCTCACCTAGAATCAAATACCATGTGTGTACCTATGCGTACATGAGAGTACTCTTGAGCCCCCGTGCAAGTGCACGTACAGTGTTTACTCAGGCATCCTACAAGAATGATGAGTGGGCACTTGGCCTCAGGGTGGAGGGACCTCAGTGGTACAATGGATAGAGCTCTGTAGTCTCTGAGAACACTGTGGACTGGGCTGCCAGGCCTGTGAGGGCTTTGCCACATAGCCACACTGAGAAAAAAATGTTTTTTCACACTTCTTCACTCTCCCCTGCTATTTGAATGTCCAGTCTCCAAAATTCTGAGGATCCCTATAACTTTGTTATGAAGGAATTTCGGTACCTGAGATGTCTTGGTATCCAATCTTGCAGCGGAGCTGTTTTATTTATCTAGACCCTGTCTTTTTGTGGAAGGATGTTCTATCTCATAACCAGAACAGGGAAAATGATAGTATCTGTTTCAAAAACATGAAAAACAATGGGGACTATATCTTAATGAACTTACCTTTTTGATAAGAATGTACTCTTCTAAAAAATATAAAACATTTATAGTGTGCAACTTTTACACATTTCCCCAGAGTACACATATTTCTTTTATTCATTTATATGCCTATTTTTGCCACTTAGGATTCAGACCAGCAGTGAGGCTACCATTTTTAGAAAATGGATCATGAGAATAGTTGAGTGGGAACAAATAAAGGAAGGGTGAATCATCCTATAATAAAGGAGGGGTGAATCATCCTCTAATAAAGTAATTAGTCCCTTTATAAATCAATTCTTTAGAGCCAAGCTGATTGCATGATTGATTTACTCGACACAGATGAAGGAAAGGATGACATTTAAAGTTAAAATTTAGGTACCACTAATGGATGAAGATCAATTACAATGAGGGTGAAGGAGGGAAGGAGATGATCAATTGCCAGAGTTTTTAGTTCACATAATTCTTCCCTTCTATCCTCTAGAACTAAATTCTGAGACTTTTAGGGGAATATATTACAAATTGATTAGACAAGTTCACCAGAGGCGTTTTACATGGGGGCTGGGGATTCTCCTAGGAAAGCACTTACCCTGAAGAAAAAGGCACCTGGACCAAGACATTGAATGAGCGAGAAAGTCTTTTGAAGTAGAACACAGTAACTGACCCTCAGCTTTATCTTCTGGCTTAAGCATCCTTACCCCTGGCTCATGGGTGAGGCCAACGCAGATTATAGTGGCCACAAGAGAGACTTGTTGACCTGAAAACTTTGCAAGTCACTGGAACACAAAGAACACAGCTTTAGAGATGCCTCTAGACATCATGAAGCAGGAAGGGGAACAGACACATTGTGAGCCCTCGAGGGACCATGCTTCCTTGAACGGTGGGAACATCATTTGGCAAGTTCGATTCCTGGGCGAAGATGGAAGAATAGTACCACAGCTGTTGTTGGAATCCCCTTGGGAATCATCACAAATACTTGATGGGATTTTGTAGGGCGTTAAAGGTTTTGAAATTTCTGTGAAAGGCCAGAGCCAGTGCAATGTGAGGTACAATTTTTGCTGTGATCCTATTATTTCATAAAGTCTGGGAATACTGAATTTAAACAGACATGTATATTTTTTGGGTAAGATGAGCTGGAAGTTTTGGCGTGGTTTGACATTTCAGTGGGCTTACAACAATGTTACTGGCTTGCAGGCATTTTGGATGACTCTTGTGGTGGGGAAGAGATTCCTGATTTTAGCCTCAAAAACTGTCAGAGTGATTTAGCACTTTAGGGGATCTGGATGGAGAGTTACGTTCTTGCCGATAGAAATTAGGAAATAAAACAACTCTAGGATCACGGCTAAAGAAGCTCAAACCATGGCCAGTATTCTAGGAGCTTTCCTAGAATGTGTCTGGAAGGTGTTTCTACCTGAGCCAGTTGCCACAACAGCTAACACTCACCTGGCAGTGTGGCAACGTGGCATTGTTGGTGAAACCCTTTGTTAGTAGATCTTTACAAAATTTATACACAGCAATGTCCTACTTGGCTAGAGGTCAGACTCCCAGCACCCTCTGTTCCCTGTAATGCAAACTTAGAAGTAAGCAAAAAGGTCCTTGTGTACTCAAAATAGACTATGTCCCCAGACTAAAGCCATGGACTTTCTTTCTTACAGGCTTACGTGCTGTCACTTAGAAATTGTTTATTCTTACTTAACTGAGGTCATAATAATTTGGGAGTTTTCTGGTTTCCCAGCTCAAAGTAGATTAGAAGTAACAAATTGGAAAGGGGCAAAGGAATGTTCGAAGCAAACAAACTAGCAGTAATGAAGTGACATTTATTAGGTAAGGAAAGGGGAAGCAAAAAATTAAGAAACACGGAACCGTGTGTGTTTTACAGAGTTATGCAGTGATAATGATTCATAATGATAGCACAGTTATCAAAAAGGCCACTTTATGTTCAGCACTTGCTATTTTTAAAAAGGCAGAGGAGAATTTAATACAGTTTTCAAAAATTTACATAAAATGATATAAAAAATAGGTTTGAGCATCCAAAGGGGTAAGTTTGAGCTATCTAGATGAAATGCATGGTCTGCCTCCTTCCCAAAGATGATTACTATATTTGAATTCTCAGAGCACTCTATTTGTACCTTTCTAATGGCACTTGCTGTTTTCATCATTGTATTACAGTCATTTGAGTTCATGCTAAATGCCATTTAACTCACTTGGAGGCATGGAGGAAGCTGGATTTAGTCTCTATCATGCTATGATGTATGTGACTTTGATGAGTCAGTCTCCCTGCTTTAGCTTTTTTATTTATAAGACGTGGGATTTGGAACAAATGAACTTGAAGTCCTTCCAGTTTGTAAATTGTATTCCTTTATTTAGTAAATTATAAGAATTTTATAGTGATGTGCAGAAGTGTAGATGGGATCCCAGCTTTACACATTAAGGACATCTGTAGTCACAACCAAAACAATTACATGACCCTATTGCCTGATAAATACTCATTCTTTGCAACATAAATAAAGGTAATTTTTTTTTCAGTTATATTTAGCTTCCATTGTTTGTATTGCTTGGCAACCATTTTCTCTTCTGATACTACTTTGGAAAAAAAGCCTTTGCTATTATCTCAGTTTCTGTGGTCCTAGTGAAGTGACCTCATCTATTGGCTCTAGGATAGTCAAATGACCCAGACCCGACTAATCAGCATAAGCCATCCTTTAGGTCAGAGTGATTGGTTCAGTGATGGACATGTACCCAAGCTGATACAGTAGAAGTCACTTCCAGGACATTTTTTGGAGATATTCACACATTCAGGAAATGTGCAGATATTGTACCTTGTTAATGTTTTATATTCTCTAAAAGAGTACATCCCTATAAAATACAAGTACATCGAGTTATAGCTTCATTGACCTATAAATCTACATATATCAGCAATATATTTCTTTCATTTTTTGAGTAAATTAAATTACTTATTGTAATTTGTAACACAAATTGGCTAGTACGCAAATTAGTTGTAAATCATCCTAATGAGTTCCAAAATTTTGTGGATTTTAGATATTATTGATGTGATCTCTTTTTTTTTTTTTTTGCATGCATCTGTCCCTTGCTAAGTAATGTTCCACCCAGGTGTTGATTTGAAATAGGAAATGACTTTAACCTCTTTCAATGACTTCTCCATCCTCACAATCTAATTTTAGAACATTTTCATCATCATCAAAAGAAACCCCATGTCTATTAGTTGTCTTGCCTCATTCCTCTACCACCCATCACCATTTACCCTCCCCAGCTTGCCCTGCACCCTATAGCCATAAGCAACCACTAATTTACTTTCCGTGTCTATCAGTTTGCTTATTCTGGACATTTTATGTAGATGGAGTCATACAACATGAGGTCTTTTTGTATGACTTCTTTACTTAGCGTGATGTTTTTAAAGTTCACCAATGTAGTATCCATAAGCACTTCATACCGTTTTTTTTCAATAATAGTTCATTGTGAAGATATGCTACATTTTGTTTAACCATTCATCAGTGAATGGATATTTGTTTTTTTCCATTGTCAAAATACTATGAATAATAATACTATGCATAAGGTATGCATAAAGATTTGTGTGGACAAATGCTTTTATTTCTCTTGGGTGTATATCTAGGAATGGAATTGCTGGGCCATATGGGCATAGAGATCTTAAACCTAGGTCTTGCTAACTGTGAACCCTGTTCTGTTTTCCAATTACTCAAGACTGCTTTTTCATCTTCTATATAATTTATTAGAAGGATGTACCACTGAGGTTTTAACTTCAACTTTGTTCTACGAGAAGTTGAATGAATAGTAGTAATTTTCTTCCCTCTGTCCCTGACTTTCCCTAACACACCACCTTCAGAAAATAGTCTTGCCAATTTGTTCTGGGATCTCTTGTCCCAAGGGAAATTAAAGCTATTTGTGTTTCGAAGGCAATAAACAGGCCCCTTGTAGGCCATTTGGGGAAAGGATGGAAGAGTGGAGGATTTGGGCTTTGTGAATTTCCAAGAGATATTTAGGATGTGTTTTCTAAATGGAGGGTAGAGTTGTGTATTTATTGTGTATTTATTGGTGTATTTATTGGGAGAAATCTGGGGAGCAGTGTGTGAGATGCCCCTATGGCTATGGACAGCTATCAAAGGCACCTCTCTGACTTGTCTGGAGATACAGTGAAGGACCAGAAGGTAACAATAATAAATAGAATTATAGTAAAGGTGGTGACCACCGAAGTTTAGGCATGTTCCCTGATCTCCTGGAGCCATAAATTCCCAAGGTCTATGCGTAATCTTGAAGGTGCCAGACTCAGTAGTGACCACAACTGGAGTGATTCTGCGAAATCTGGTGGTTGCAGCCATATTAATCTAGGGAAGAAAAATGTTGCTTAGGTGCTAAAAAGGGACTGGCTATAACTGTTTTAAGTTTATAAAAGATCTAAGTTATATGCCCGTCTTTTAAGATATGTAAACTATCATGTTTTTAAATAGCATAAGTAACATTATTATTGGCCTCATAATTTCCTTTATTTCAAATAAACAATAACTGATAGGGTAATTTCACTGAACCATAGAGAAAACAATTACCAATATATTTTCATATCCATGATGTCCAGATGTGAAAATTGGCAGCCATAGTCATTACTTTTTCTTTCATGCCATTATAAAGCCATTTTTAAAACAAGAGATGGTTATGAAACCTGTTTATCAGGAGACATTTAACAAGTTATATTAAAATGAGCACAACTTTCAATGATTTTTTTCCTCTTTAATAGTGTATTTTGGTTTCAGTGTTTTTCACATATTTGAATATAGGTACATATATGTATATATAAATAAACACTTTGAGAAAACGATAGTAGTTGATCATTTATGGATTGTCCAGTAGTTCTTGATATTTCCTGGATGCTAGACATAAATTGTCTTTTCTAACTTTAACAATGAAAGTTTTTGGTGGGTGTGATTTTCATCTTTTTATTGATGAAAAACAGGGACTCAGAAGGTCAAGGAGGTTGCCCAAAATCATACATATAGTAATTGGTCGAGTTAGATTTTGATCTCGTTCTTTCCACCATGTTTTGTTCTGAGAATTATTAATTATGGTAATTAATATTAATTATGATAACTATTCACATTATATTATTATATTTCTAGTATGTGCCAGGCACTTGGGTTAGAGTATCAGGGATGGAACAATTGTAGCTACGTTCTCTCATATTGTCACTTAAATTTTAATTGTCATCAACATTTCCCTCTCACCTCCTCCTTAACTACTTGATTCTTCCTTCTCATTGCCCTGTTTATATCCTGTAAGCACCATCACCTTTTTTAATGGTGTCCTGACCGGTACACTTCCTGCTCAAGATGTACTAGTAAAACAAGTTATATATGACATAAAGCAAGGAAAACATCAAAGAGGCATTGCATTCACTAGGCTTCCTGGGAACAGCTGAGTGCAAACATTGTCCACAGGCTTAGGTTTAAGGAGAAAAATAATTTACAATGTCAAGTACTATATGGATACATGTACATTTTATGCCACAATCAACCCAAACATATCAATAGGACCTTTGAAGCAAAGTCTTAATGTAATAACATGTAGTTTCAGAAATGCAGAGTAAGTGAAGATAGATGTAGCAATTTCAAAGTACCAGAATTGTTTAAGAAATTAGCCCCAAACTCAGTCTGCTCTAAATCAGATGGATTTATCCTCTTCTAAATATGGGAACCAGGAAGTAACATATTACTTGATTAGATTTTGACCACACACACATAAACAACCAGGAGGAATCAATCAAAAATATGATAGTTCTCAGCAGACTGAACTTTTCTTTCTAAATTTTAGGTGTGTGTGTGTGTGTATATATATATACACACACACACACACCTAAAAAAAATATATATATATGACAAAACAAAAACCTCACTGCCAAAAATAAACTGAAATGAAATACCATGTAAAGCATTTCTTCCTCCAACCCAAGTATTTCTGTGGGGTAAATCAGCTTGAAGGAATTCAAATTCTGTTTTGATTATGTCACCACTTACATTGCCTGCCCCAGGGATTTATTCCTTGCCTGACTTAGCACCAAAATCCTGAAAATAGAGTGAGCATTTGGCCTGTATACCCCCACTTGAAGAGTATTGGAAATATTAAACTCTGGACTGAGACCAAATGCTCTTACTGGGTCTGAAGATAAAGGATGACTGTCTGAACTTGTTTATTTTTGTAGTGGGGGGTATTAAATTGTATTTCATGTGCTATTGTATACCAAGAATGAATTAGTACTATTTAAAAGCAAATGCCTAAAATGTTCATTTTTGAGTTGTTTTGCTTTCAGTAATCCCCCTAGTCTTGCCATTTTTTTTCATATTCCTTTTTCATTAGTGGGTGCATTTTATGTAATAATAGAACTGTAAAAACACGACATTTTCATTTTGCTTTCGTTTAATTCCTTATCTAAATGTTTAACTGTTCTTCATTATTTTATTCTGTACACACATTTTCCTTCTTAACTGCTTCCTTAAGTGAAAGAGGGATGCATTGAAATACTCCAAGTCAATCTATGGACTTTTTAATATATGTGTTTCTCTGCCTGTGTAGAGAATGTCACATTCATTTATCTTTTAGCAGGTTAATACAAAAAAGTGTTTTGGGGCTAATCAACCAGGGCTGAGGTCTACTATGTAAGTTTGTTATCCCATTTACCAATACCTTAACATACTCTAGGTTTTATTTCTTTTCCACTGCTGGCTTGTTCTAACCATTTCAAGTTAACAATTAACATGTAACTAATATGCATACATGTTATATATATATATATATATATTTTTTAATCATGGTGACTTGAGAGAATATAGATGTTTTGGAACATTTATTAAAGACACCTAATTCAAGAAATAAAACACTGTCAATACCCTAGAAGCCATCATGTCTCTTCCCAGTAATATTCCCTCCCTCTTTCCAAAGGTGATACTATTCTGGCTGTAACACCAGAATAGTCTTGAACGTTTTAAAATTTACCTGCTAGCTTAATAACTTTTGGGTTTGGCCATGTTCACTCAACAAATGCTTATGGAATCATTCATGTTCTTTGTAGAATTTATTTGGATTTTTTAATTATATTCTGTATTGTATGGCTCAGTGAATTATTTGATTTTTAAATCATTTTTACTATTGATGAGACTTTGAATTGTTTCTAGTTTTTTTTTTTAATTTTTATTTATTTATGATAGTCATCAGAGAGAGAGAGAGAGAGAGAGAGAGAGAGAGGCAGAGACAGAGGGAGAAGCAGGCTCCATGCACCCGAAGCCTGACGTGGGATTTGATCCCGGGTATCCAGGATCACGCCCTGGGCCAAAGGCAGGCGCTAAACTGCTGCGCCACCCAGGGATCCCTGTTTCTAGTTTTTAGCCATTATCATTATTGCTACTATGAATATTTTTTACATACTTTCGCATGAACATATGTACCTTTTTCTGTTAGCATATACATAGGGATGGAGTTGTTGTGTCAAGGGGTATGCCTATGTTCATTTATCTTAAGTAAATTTTGTTAGTTTTTCAAAATAGCACCAGTTTACACTTCTACTAGCAGAGCATTAGACTTCCAACTGTTCTGTTTTCTCAGTATCACCTGATATTGTTAGTCTTTTTTTAATTTTTTAAAGTTTTTTTTTTAAAGATTTTATTTAATTATTTGAGACAGAGAGAGAAAGAAAGAGAGAACAGGGAGGAGAGGCAGAGGGAGAAGCAGACACTGTGAGAAGCAGGGAGCATGATACGGGGCTTAATCCCAGGCCCCTGGGATAATGACTTGAGCCAAAGGCAGATGCTTAACCAACTAAGAGACCCAGGAAAACCTGACGGGTAGTCTTTTAAAAAATTTTTACGCATTTTGATGTGTGTAGAGTGATATCATATTTGGATTTAATTTGCATTTCTTTGGTAATTAATGAAGGCAAGCATCTTTTAATATCTTTATTATTCATTTGCTTATCCTCTTGTGAAGAGTTGATTCCAGTCTTTTGCCCATTTTTCTATTTTCTTTTCTTTTTTATATAATTTGTAGGCATCTTTTACATATATGAAATATAAGCCCTTAGTCAATTATATATACTATAATCATCTTCTCTACCTTTGTGTTGTGATTGTTCACACACTTGAAAAGTTCTAAATTTTCATGTAATCCAACTAATCAACTTTTCTTTTATGGTTAATGTTCTTTATTTTTACTTAAGAAAACTTTGCTGCTCTAAGATCATTACTATATTCTCTGATATTATTTTGTTGAAACTCTATTGTTATCCTTTCATGTTTGGATCTGTGATCTGTTTGGAATTAATTTTTTCTGTGTGGTATAGGAAGGGTTCTAGTTTCATCATTTTCCATATGGACCACTAATTCTTCCAGCACAGTCAAGTCTTTTTTTTTTTTTTTTTAAAGATTTATTTGAGAGAGAGAGAGGCGGAGGCAGAGGCAGAGGGGGAGGGAGAGAGACACTCAAGCAGACTTCATGCCCAGGTGGAGCTAGACATGAGGCTCCATCTCACCACTCTGAGATCAGACTTGAGCTGAACCCAAGATTTGGAAGCTTAACTGACTGTGCCACCCAGGTGCTGCTAAGAAATATTTAACCACTATTCTACATGCCACATTCCCCAGATTGCGAGTCTGCTTCTGAAATATTATTCTGCTCCATTGGTTCATATTTGTCTATTTTTGCAGCAAGAGAAACTACCTTTATTATACCTTAATAGTAAGTTCTAATGTCCAGTAAAAGAATATAGAGTAGTATCCCAATTTGTTTCCTCCTAAAGACTGTTTTTGGCTATTCTTGGCCATTTAAATTCATATGTCTTTGATTACATCTCAGTTAAGGTATTTTTAATCTCGGCATGATTAGATCTCAATTCTGCAGTAATGAAGTCTCTAGAATCCTTTATGCTTTTTGCAGAGCCACCAGTAACTTTATAATTGTACTTCTGAATTGAATTTTTGACATTATATTTTAAAAAATATATGGAATACTTCACGAACTTGTGTGTCGTCCTTGCACAGAGGCCATGCTAATCTTCTCTATAGTGTTACAATCTTAGTGTATGTGCTGCTGAAGCAAGCACTCATATGCCTTTGAGAATAATCAGATTGACACACAAAAGTTCTGCTGGAATTGTCATTTGCATTGCATTGAATCTAAAAAGTAATTTGGGAAGCACTCATATTTTTAAAAATCTCTAGTCTTCCAGTCCAAGAATTTAGATTTATTATGTTTTTCTATATATTTACATATTCTTTATTTTTATATATGTATATATATATTATTTTTCGGTAGAGAAGTCTGCTATACTTTTGTTGGCAGATCTTCACTTCTTAGGGACTAAAAGCCTTTTATTTTATCTTATTTTTTTTAAAATATTTTATTTATTTATTCATGAGAGACAGAGAGAGAGAGAGAGGCAGAGACCCAGGCAGAGGGAGAAGTAGGCTCCATGCATGGAGCCTGACGTGGGACTCAATCCCGGGACTCCAGGATCACACCCTGGGCTGAAGGCAGTGCTAAACCGCTGAGCTACTAGGGCTGCCAGTAAATTATTTGGCAGCACATCACTTCGTTTCCAAACATAAGAGGATTTTTTTTATTGCTTTCTAACTTAATTCTTTTATAGTCAGAAAACATCTGTATGATATCAATTTGTGAAAATTTGTTAACATTTGTTTTATGCACTAGTGTATGATTAATTTTGGTAAATGTTCTGTATACACAGTGTTCTCTACTTATTAAGTAGATAAGTTTGAGGTGGAAATTTTATTTCTTATTTTATTTTATTTATTTTATTTTTGAGGTGGAAATTTTAATTTACCTTTGGGACAGACCATTTTTGTATTTTGAGGTACAAAAAAAGAAACAAAATTTTTAAGCGTATTTAAAGCAAGTATCCAAAAAAAATAAAAAAAATAAAGCAAATATTTAGTCATGGTACTTGGGAAAGCCCTTTATAGAAATGGTCTAAATGCAGATATTCACATGAGAAAGTTGTATTCTGTTGGATGCTATAAATTGGGATTATCTTTATCATATCTCTGTTTTGTGAATTATGATTCTTATAAAATTAATATTGAGGAAAAAATTATAAGGCCTTTTGCAGAGTTGTATTTATTTTTCTTTGATCAGTTGACTGTAGAAGATGGGAGCTATGTGAATAGTCTAAGAAGGCTGGGCTTTTCCTGGACCTTGGTTTGTAGTCTAAAATGGAATAACCCAGGTTTTGAGAAATATAGTGATGTTGGACTACAGTGCTCTAACGTCTTGAGGGAGAGTGAGAAGCAAAGGGCAGGGCTATGAATGACACCAAGGATAAGGTTATAAACTTGATTTGCATTTTTCAGTGATTGGAAAGATGTTCCCTTGAAGGGAGTACTGTCTTTTTGTTAGTCCTGTAATTGAAAATGAGCTCTTGGAAAGTACTACCTCTCCCTCCTTCGGAGGCACCCAAAGGGGTATTTTATCATCTTTCTTCCTTTTATCAGAACCTATTTTTAAATTGTTAGTATTAAAGCCTTAATCCCTCCTTAGTTGGCTCTTGAGGGACTTCTTTCATTTTTTCCTCTTTACCCTTATATTCCTAGAATTTATGGGTTTCCTGTCAAAGGGGAACTTTTATATAATATGTATTAGTATAATGAATCCCAGAAGTTTAATGCAATAAAATTTTGTTTTTCATTCATGCAAAGACCAGTGGGGGTTAGTGGGAAAAGGAAGGAAGATCTCCTGTATGTGCCTCCTCCAAGAGTTAAATCAGGGGATTATTTTTCTAACTCTCACGTGCCCCTTCAACCTCTACATTTTTCACATCTAACAATATAGAGAGTAAAGAGAGTGTGTGAAAGATTTCAGGGGCATTTAATGGGTATCTAATGGTAAGGACTAGAATTGGCATTCTTTATTGACTCAATCTAAGATACATGGTTCCACTTAGAAGTGTGTGGGAGCTGGGAATGGGAGTTTTCTTGTATGCACCGGAGGAAAAAGAGATGGTTTGACAAACATTATTTCCATTGCAGCATATGCTTCTTCCCAGTGTTGGGATAATTGCTTTCTCTTTTATTGGAGCAGTAATACTGCAATGGTTATGGGGAAAGAGACCATCTAATGAAGAAGGCAAAAATACACCAAAAGATATTTCAAAAATATTACTCCCATTACCTTTCTAAAGCTCATGTTGTGGTTCTCTGTTGTTCTTCTTGATCCTTAGCTACTGTAAGTCTGTATTTTGATTAATAAAGGCTGGTTTGTTTTTGTTCTCAGTCTCCTAATTTGTAGAATGGGACCCTTATAATAACTCATCTGATAGGTACGTAGTTAGGGGTAGTAAAGTGATTGCTAAGCCTTGAGAAAAGTAGTTCAAAGACATTACTTTCTTAATATATTTGAGTTTCCAAATACAACACCTTTGTTAGCCAAAGTTGAACAAATGTTGAACAAATGTGAATGTTAATTCACAAAATTCTTTCCAAAGTAGGGTATGTTTAGCTGGAAACGTTTATATTATTTTGTGTATATGTTAAGAGTTATACTTGTTGGGGTACCTAGGTGGCTCAATTGGTTAAGCAGTTGGCTCTTGGTTTTGGCTCAGGTTATGATCTTGGGATCCTAAGATTGATCCCTGTATTGGGCTCCATGCTCAGTGAGTAGTCTGCTTCAGGATTCTCTTTCTTTGTATCCTCCCCCTGCTTGCTCTCTCTCTAAAATAAATAAATGCATCTTAAAAACAGTAAACGAATTGTATTTGTAAATGGATATTCTCCTTGGAGGATAGGATAATCCTTTTTTTTTTTTTGTCGTCTATAAGAGACCTATTTTATTTTTTTTATTTATTTTATTTATTTATTTATTTTTTAATTAATTTTTATTGGTGTTCAATTTACCAACATACAGAAAAACACCCAGTGCTCATCCCGTCAAGTGTCCACCTCAGTGCCCGTCACCCCTTCCCCTCCAACACCCGCCCTCCTCCCCTTCCACCACCCCTAGTTCGTTTCCCCGAGTTAAGAGTCTTTATGTTCTGTCTCCCTTCCTGATATTTCCCAACATTTCTTCTCCCTTCCTTTATATTCCCTTTCACCATTATTCATATTCCCCAAATGAATGAGAACATACACTGTTTGTCCTTCTCCTATTGACTTATTTCACTCAGCATAATACCCTCCAGTTCCATCCACTAATATAGGCTTGAAACTTCAAGTAACTACTAAATATCATCATGCTAAATATCAACATAACTACTAAATATCAACATGCAATAATTTGAAATATCAACATATAAGAACTATTAAATTAAAAAACCATTGGGTGGGCAGCCCCGGTGGCCCAGCGGTTTAGCGCCGTCTTCAGCCCGGGGCGTGATCCTGGAGACCTGGGATCAAGTCCCATGTCGGGCTCCTTGTGAGGAGCCTGCTTCTCCCTCTGCCTGTGTCTCTCCCTCTCTCTCTGTGTGTCTCTCACGAATAAATAAATAAAATATTAAAAAAAAAATTGGGAAAATGGTTTCAAATAGCGTAAACATGTCTAGGATTATTTTAGAATATAAAAATAACGTAAAATTATGATTCTGTATTATAATTATACTACATAGTTATATTTTATAATTTAAAATTGTTTTCCTAAAAAAATAAAAAAATTAAAAAAATAAAATTGTTTTCCTTATTATACATATTATAATTATAATTATATAATTGTAATACCAGCTAATTTATCTTGAAACATTTTAAATTTATAGTTGATGTTTCTTCTTTTCTCCTCCAAAAATTATAGCTTATTTTGCACCATTAAATTATTGGCCTTTAATTTTTCATTATTAGAATTTTATCAGAGGATTAATGTATACTTTTAAATGTTTTTGCATCTCATCATCACAAAAATATCAAGCAGAAGATGAATAATGGGAAAATTGATGTTAATGTATTCTGGCTCAGGATATATGTTATTATTTGACAGCTATGTCCAAAGTAATGGAAACTGGTGCTCTCTTACATGGTGACTTAATTTTTATGCCTGATTTCATGTCACATAAAATATTTCCTGTAAATATTTCCTAATTCAAGGTCATGCATTAAAAAAATTAACTGGCTGGGAACCATAACAATAAATGTGATTGAATATAAGTTTTAATGGCTTAAAAGCAATAGTTAGTGTTCTTAGTCCTTTCTTCTTCGGAAATGGCTAATTTTATTCATCTCACATGTTTTTCTGGAATATTTTAATGATTATTTCTTAGAATCCTGTTAATGCTTCATGAAAGGTTGAAATACATTAGCAATTATCATTGGTGACAGAGGTATTACAGTTCTAGAGAGCAACATATGGTTTTGTTATGTCAGAAATAGAAAAAAAATTAAGACAAGGATGAATTTTTTCCTATACAATAAACTTTTAATTTTATACGTGGAAGTAATTTCTGCACATCTGCTATTTTTGGGACTAGGGAAAACATATACATTTAAAAGTTAGAGCCTCTTTGACATAATTTCATAATGCATATTTCATATACATTAGTTTTAATAGGTCTTACAATACAGAAAATTTTAGAATGGCCTTGAAAATAGGAAAACTATATAAATAATCTCAAATGAAATGTTTGAGGTAATTGGAAAATGAAATGCTTTAAGGAAGCCAGTTCAAGATGGCAATGTAAGAAGACCCAACTCACCTCCTCCATGGAATACACCAAATTACACCTATTAATAGAACAATTCTTCCTGAAGAAGAACTGAGGGCTACTGAACAGCTACTGAACAACCAGAGACAAAGGGAACCCCTACCCCTGATGCTGTGAAAGGCAGCAGAGAGGGAAAGCACTGAGGGAACAGGAACAGATCTCTTTGGTCCTTGGGCACAGAAAAAAAAAACATACAAACAAACCATGATTTAACTAGCATATAAAAGAGAGAACACTAGAACTCTGCCAAGTGGTGGAGGAGCTGTGGAAAAGCTCTCCAGGTCAAAGGGACTGGACAACAACACAGTTTACAATTTCCCCCCCAACCCACTCCACCCCACCCCCACCGCCCCAACCTTATAAGCCTTGACTGGAGCAGAGTGGGACACCATAGAAGGTGGATCCAGTTGTCTCAATAAGCTTGTGACTTCAGTGAGTCTAGGGTCCATAGGCCCATACCAGCCCTACGTGCACTGGGACACAGAAAAAAGAAAAAAAGCCATAGTTCAAAGGGCTGAGGTACTGCAGGAACACTCTTTCGCCCTCCACCTTAGAAGCCTAGATTGAACAGGACCTAGGTGGCATAAGGGGTAGGTTCAGACACCAAAATTGGAGGGTTGCCAGGTCTGGTCATTAGAGAGAGCTTTCAACGTCAGTGTGCCCAGGGTCACCAAGCCTACACCAGCTGCCCTGTGGTATTGGGGCACAGAAACAGCTGCAGGTTTTCCTCTTGTATTATTATTATTATTATTATTATTATTATTATTAATTACTTTTTCTCCTTTATTTTCTCTGTAAAAAGCTATGGTTTAAAAGAGTGACTAGCATCCAACCAGCAAAAATCACCAAATACACAGAACCTGTATAGGGCTCACCATACAGAAGATTACTTCTTCAGCTTTAAGAGAAGTAGTCATTTGCCCAACCCATATAAACAAACAGAAAGTCAAGCATATAGGAAGACAGAAGAATATGCTCCAAAAGAAAGAAAAAGAAAAAACTTTAGTAAAAGAATTAAATGAAACAGAGATAAGCAATATGCCTAATAAAGAATTCAAAGTAATGATTATAAAGTTACTCACTGGGCTGGAGAATAGAATGGAAGAACTCAGTGAGATTCAATAAAGAAATAGAAAATATTATAAAGAACCAATCAGAGCTGAAGAATATAACAACTGAAATAAAAAAAAAACAAACATGCTAGAGGAGTAGATTAGAGGATGCAGAAGACTGTATCAGTGGTCTGGAAGAGCAGGTAATGGAAAACACACGAGCTGAATAGCAAATAGTGAAAAGAAATGAGAGTAGATTGAAACTGCTTAGACAATATCAAGTGAACAAACATTTGCATTGTAGGGGTCCCAGAAAAGAAGAGAGAGAGAAAGTTGTAGAAAATTTATTTGAAGAAATAATAACTGAAAACTTCCCTAATATAAGAAGGGAAGTGTCCAAGTCCAAGAATCCCAGAGTTCCAAACTATGTACCCAAGGAAGTACATAGCATGGCATATAATAATTAAAATGTCAAAAGATAAAGAATCCTAAAAGCAGCAAGAGAGAAACACAAAGTTACCTATAAGGGAAAACCTGTAAGACTGTCCGCTGACTTTTCAGCAGAAATTTTGGAAGTCAGAAAAGAGTAGTGTGATGTATTCAAAGTGCTGAAATGGAAAAACCTACAACCAGGAATACTCCATCCTCCAAGGTTAACATTCAGATAAATAATTTCCCAGAAAAACAATAGATAAAGGATTTATCACCACTAAACCAGCCTTACAAGAAATGTTAAAGGGATTTTTTAAGTGAAAAAGAAATGGCTATAATAGGATATAAGAAAAATGTTAATACAATTATGCAAAATATGACAACATATAAATAAAATGTGGAGAACAGAGTAAAAAGGGAGAAGGGGAAAAAGCAAAAGAAAAAATATTTTTTGTTATATTCTTTTTTTCTTTCTTTTTATCTTTTTTAAGAATGTGT
This sequence comes from Vulpes lagopus, assembly GCF_018345385.1. Taxonomy (NCBI): domain Eukaryota; kingdom Metazoa; phylum Chordata; class Mammalia; order Carnivora; family Canidae; genus Vulpes; species Vulpes lagopus. The sequence goes on along the minus strand of NC_054842.1, from coordinate 44,226,129 downwards.
TTGAAGTTAAATGATCATCAATATCATTAAACAAAATCATTAATTATTAATCATCAATATCATTAAAATAGACTGCTATTTACTTAGGATTAGTTATATATGAATTTCATAATAACCACAAATCCAAAACCTGTGATAGATAGACAAAAAATAAAGAGAAAGAAAGAAAGTCAAATAGAACACAGATACTTATTGATCACAAAGGGAGCAAGAGAAGAAAGGAAAAAAGAACCATAAAACAACCAAAACCATATTTTAAAAATGGCAAAAAGTACTTATGTATGAATAATTACTTTAAATGTAAATGGTCTAAATGCTGCAATCAAAAGACATAGAATGGTAGAATGAATAAAAAAATAAGACCCAGCTATATGCTGCTTACAAGAGACTCATTTCAGACCTAAAGATCATACAGACTGAAAGTGAGGGGATGGAAAAACATTTATGCAAATGAAAGTGAAAAAAAGCCAATGTAACAATACTTACATCAGACAAAATAGACTTGAAAACAAAGACTGTAACAAGAGACAAAAAAGTACATTACATAAGGATAGATCAATCCAAGAAGAGGCTATAGCAGTTGTAAATATCTATGCACCCAACCCTGGAGCACCTAAATACATAAAGCAAATATTAACAGACATTAAGAGAGAAATTGGTGGTAATATAATAATAGTAGGGGACTTTAACACTCCATTTACATCAATGGATAGATCATCTAGAGGGAAAATCAATAAGGAAAAGTCTTTGAATGGTACATTGGACTTAACAGATATATACAGAACATTTCATCCCAAAACAACAAAATACACATTCTTTTCAAGTGCATATGGAACATTCTTCGGAACAGATCACATATTAGGCCATTAAACAAGCCTCAATAAATTTAAAAAGATTGAAATCAAACCATGAATCTTTTCTGACCACAATAGTATGAAACTAGAAATAAATCACAAAAACAAACTGGAAAAAGCACAAACATGGGAGACTAGACAACACAATGCTAAACACCCAATGAGTCAATAAAGCAATTAAAGAAGAAATGAAAAAAGTACATGGAGACAAATGTACCACACAGTGGTACCAAGTCTCGGGGACACAATGTAAACAGTTGTAAGATGGAATTATACACCAATACTGGCCTACAACAAGAAGTAAGAAAAATCTCAATCTAAATTTATACCTAAAGGAACTAGAGAAAGAAGAACAAAAAAAGCCCAAGGTGAGTAGAAGAAAGGAAATCATAAAGATCAGAGCAGAAATAAACGATGTAGAGACTAAAAAATTTGCCAACTCGCTAAGTTGTACACCTGAAACTAATGTAACATTGTGTGTCAACTACACTCATATTAAAAAGAAATGATAAAATGCTTAATACTTTCCCTACTTTACACTTATTCAAGTTCTGCTAGTTATAAATTCTGCCCATTTTTCTCATTCTTGATGAGGATGGGATCCAACGATACAGCATTTCTTAGGATGTGGCTGGTTCTTTACAGTAGAGAAGGAGTCCCAGGAATTTTTTCCTAAAAATTAAGTTTTGGGGTACACTGATTATAAACAATTGAAAACAAAATTTACCCATTAATAATTACCTAGTTTAAAAATAATTGCTACTCCAGTCTTTACCCAGTAACTGCTGTAGATATTTTCATCAATCTGTTGACATGTTAGCAACTGAGTGTTCCTATCTTATCTAGAATGTCATCATTCTAATTTTTGAAGAGGAATGTCACCCAGCATATGGTTGGTCATTAAATAACTTGAGCATAATAATCAGTTCTGTTTTAACTGAATGGTGACCTACAGTGGGGCATTTAATCTCTTGAAAGCTTAAAGCTTAGTTTTACTCATTTGTAAAAAAAAAAAAAAAAAAAAAAAAAAAGATTAAAGTACTTGTTTGGTCCTTCCACTTCTAAAATTCTATGAGTCCATGAAATTTTCTAGTATGGCATGCAGTTTCAGAATTCTCATATTAGCTAGGAAGGAAATGGCTTGAATGGATGGTTGTTGAATGTCTCCCTGTCATCCATTCCTCCCTTCTGTTAGCTTAAATTGTTCTGATTTTGTTCTGTTATCTTCTCATCCTCCACCCCACTATGCAGAAACACACACACACACACACACACACACACACACACACACACACACACACAAACACGCATCAGAGCAGTCAAGCCCCTTGGACTGTGAATGATTCAATAATAGACATGTAATATGATTCGGGGCAATGAGGTATCTCTCAATGAGAGATTTCCGGGAAACTTTTTCCTTCCATCATCAAAGTGAAGGAAAGAACTTTTGAGGAAGATATTCAATCGGACGTGTAAGAGGAATGCTGTATCTCCGGGTTTTTTTGGCGGTGGTCCTCTGAGGAAAGCAGTATGATTAAGTTGACTCTAGAAAGTAGAGCAGAGAATCAGGATTCTTGATGACATCATTAAGTTTCCGGAGTAGTTAACATTGGAAAATCTTTATATTTTTAGAAACTTCGGATCGTATTATTGTTTGGCCAGTTTGGATTAGGTTTTCTTACTAATGACAGTTGAAACATCTGTATGCAATGCATTGTATTTCATTAGAAAATACATGTGAAAGTGCATCCAGGAAATAAGAAGTGTTATAGAAACTCAAGGGCTTAATTGTTTGATGGAACTACTTCTCTGCAACTAATGTACTTATGTAATTTATTTATGTAAATATATTTGTTCTCTAAATATTTATTGAGAGTTCGTGTGTTGCTGGGCATCACATAAAGAGGTTAGCTTTAGGACACATCCCAAGTGACTGAATTCCTCAAGGCCACTTGGGAGAATGAAGCAGAGGTAGATAAAAGACCAGGAAAATTGGTTTTTAATATAACTAAAAGACTTTCTTGCATGCCTTTTTAGTACCTTGGTAAAAATTTTTGCTTCTTGGAAAGAGACATTTAAAGTTAGAACATGCTACTCCTAAGACAAATGTCTTAGGACATTTCCAGCTAAAAATGAGCTATTTTACAATTTTCTGACACTGTTTCAGGTAATAGAATGAGTGAACTATTTCACATTCATCATTGCTGTAGGAAAATTCAGATCCTTGGGCAAATAGTGTCTGTTGCCTTTTAGTACATCCTGTCTGAAATGAACACATGATTAATGACTATCTCATTTGTTATCATTTCCATTTTACCAGTAGTCAATTAAGATATGTGTGGACCCTTTTAACCTAATGATTTGGTTAATGTCAAACTTTCTTCATTCATTCAACAAATACTGAGTTCCTACTATTGCTGGGCATTATACTACTGGGATCTGAAAGTCCTTCTTACTTCATATCATTCATACCTCCCAAGAATTTCTAATAAATTGGTAAAAATATTTACCTGTCTTTGAAGATGTTAATATTCTTCCTGTCTTTTTTTGATGTGGACAGGTTATTAATATCATGACTCACCTCTATTTGGAAAAATAAATCTATCTTAGGTCTTAATTCATATTTCCATGTTAGATCACGAATCTTCAAGAAGTAGCCTGCCAAGGGTATTCACCAAGGTGGACTCCTGAGCTGTGTTTGGTTACTTGGTCTCTGGATCACCTAGGAGCAGGGCATGTCCTCCACCCAGTGCTGGTCACCCTACAGCTCCGAGTCCTTTAAAACCAGTCACTCTGGAGACACTAGAAATCAACTTGCGGTGGGGTGGGGTGGGGTGGACAGAACCAGTATTTACCATTGTGGAGACAAAACAGTATTAATAGAACGTTTTTCACCCTCCCACTGGTGGTTTCAGTATTGTTTCAAATGTATATTTAGGATGGAATCATCTAAGAAGCTGATCTTTCTAAGCTCCTGTTCCCTACAGAGGGAAATGTCACAAGAATGTATAAAAATAAAAATCTAAGGAAAAAAATCCTCCAAATTGTTCCTAGAGAGAATGTTTTCCTGTAGGTGTTTTTGTAGTTTCTATTTAAACTCTAATTAAAACCTGTGCTTACAAAAAAAAAAAAAAAAAAAAAATTTTAAATTTTTATCTATTTATGATAGTCACACATACAGAAGAGAGAGAGAGAGAGAGAGAGAGAGAGAGAGAGAGAGAGAGAAGCAGGCTCCATGCACCCGGGAGCCCGACGTGGGATTCGATCCTGGGTCTCCAGCATCGCGCCCTGGGACAAAGGCAGGCGCTAAACCGCTGAACCACCCAGGGATCCCTCTTCCTGTCTTTTGACCTTGTCTTCTACTCCATTGCTCCATTTTAGGACTTTTTTTTCTGATGTAAATAGATCTTTTTTTAGTCCTCTAATGCTGTTTGCAGTCAACCACTTAGTATTTTTACTTTCAGAACAATTTTATTCTTGCTTTTCTTGGCTAACATTTTTTAATTGTTCCAAATATAGCTTAAGTCTCATCTGTTTTGAGGAAAATTATTATAAACATAGGCTTTTACACCTAAAATATTAGGTGTGAGGGCAACATTAAAAAAAATGGTTTTGGAAAACATGGACTCAGGAAATTCATCGGCATACTCCTTTCCTAAAATCATTGCTTGAGGGTATAATTTAGTAGAACAAAGAAGGAATACAAGAAATAGGACAATGTGAAAACGCAAAAATATATGTTAATAAATTCCCTTAATCCCCAAGATAGGCTGTAATTTAATTCTTCAGTTAGAATTGAATACTTAATAATGTATTAACAGTGGTCAGGTTTTTTGTGTGTGTGGTGAGATTAGGATGTTTTAAATTTTTTCAAGAAATTTTTCTGCATTTTCTAAATTTTCTACTGTGATCAGGCATTATTTTGACTTTTAAAAGATAAAACGTTATATCATTTCAAAATATATTACTATTGCTTTATAATGGAAAGAAAGGAAGTTTTTATTTGAAAAAAGGTTTAAGGATACAATCAGAAGGATATTTATTAGTAGTCAATTAAGATATTACTTTCACAAAATGTTTTAGTTCTATTGGAAATATTCAAAATATCCAACATAGGATCTTGCTGATATTAATATTAATATATCCATATAGTAAACCAAAGCACTAAAAACTGATGACACAAAAGTACAAGTATTGACATGGAAGAATGTTAGTGATATTTCATTCAATGAAAAGTGTGATTTTATTTTTATAAGAAAAATACGGGTAAAATACACATAAAAATGGTAGTAATTGAATTAAGAGTAACTCTTTTTTTTTTCTTTTTTTTTTTTAAGAGTAACTCTTAATAGTAGTAATTGGTCAATTGAATTAAGAGTAATTTTTAATTTCTGCTCTCTACTTTTTATATTTTATGTAATGAATATGTATTTCTTATATAATAAAGTGCTTTTTAATATGTACTGGTCAGGTTCTTATAGCATGAGAGAAATTACCTGAGTTGATAAAAATCAACCGCAGTTAGACATGGCGTTAACAGAGCCAGAAACCCCTGGTAGCCCTCTCACTGGGTCCCAAGCCCTCACAACAAAGGTGTAGAGTAAGCTTCAAAAGGTCAGTTACCCTAAAGACACCAGCCAAGCTTGAGGAACCAATCTTGCCTCTGTTGCCTTGACATCTAAATTACCAAAGACAGATTTTGAGTGGTAAAGCCTGCCATTACAGGATGTACTGTTATTTGGCAGTACTAGACAAGATATCTTTAGAGGCACAAGCCAGCTTCATGGTGGCTTTCAAATAATGCATCCAACTGCATCCAAATTAATTAATCAAATATAAGGACCCTAATTCTCAGAAAGCAAGAATTCCTTAAGAGAGTAATACTGACTGAGTTGTAATCGTTCATAGAAGTGAGGTGGTTGCTACCTATATAGCTTCCCATTAAGACTTCAGGGTCCTAGTCAGCCCCTCTGTATGCCATTCAACAATACTTGATTCATAGAGCCAAGAGTATTGATTGAGCAACTTGTCTGTGCCAGGGACTGTGCTAGAGGCAGTGAAGAGTAAACACAAACAGGTTACCAGTCTTTACCTAGGAAAATTTCTTTCATTATTATAGTGTGTATACTTCTGGTTTTTGACTCTATATTTGTATCTATACTTGCATCTATATCTGTAATTTCCTCTCAAAACTTTGAAACCATTTTTCCATTTTATTTAAGTGCTTGGTACAGTTGATTAGAAGTCTGATTAGAACCTGATTCTCTCGCAGCCTGGGTGGCTCAGCGGTTTAGTTAGTGCCTGCCTTCAGCCCAGGGTGTGATCCTGGAGACCTGTGATCGAGTCCCACATCGGGCTCCCTGGGAGGAGCCTGCTTTTCCCTCCGCCTGTATCTCTGCCTCTCTCTCTCGGTCTCTTGTGAATAAATAAATAAAATATATTTTTTTAAAGAACCTAATTCTCATTTCTTTGTTGATATCTAGTTTTAAAATTTTGGAAGCTTTCAGAGTTCTTTCTCTGGTCAGTGACTTTATAAATGTCTAAATGTGTATCTTTTTCTCATTGTTTTTTCCTTAGGTCTGAATAGGCCCTTCCAGTCTGAACACTTTTATCTTTCTTGAGTTTGAAAAGTTTTCTTCTACTTTTTTCAATTCTTATTTTCTTAGTTTTTTGAACCCTATTTTGTCTATCTGGAGTTCACTTTTTTCTTATATTTTCAATTTCTGTGTTGTTGTTTTTGTCCTAGAAGATTTATTCAGCCTTAACTTCCATGTCACAAACTCTGTCTTCAGTAATGTTCATTCTGTGATTCAGCCTGTCTGAAATTTTTATTAACAACTTTATGACCTACTTTCCAAGAACATTTTCTTTTTCTTTGATTGCTTCTTTTTTATAGAAGTATATTCTAGTTTTATGGATGCAGGTGTTGTCTAATTTCTCTGACAGTAATTTAGAATTATTTCAAATTTCTTTTCTGCCTCTCATTGTTTCCTCCAGGATTAGAGGTTGTGTTTATTTATGATGATGATTCTTTTTCATATTGTTCACTTTCCCCAGATGCTTGTTGATTCTAGGTTGTCCTTTCAAATTTATAAATAAGGACTAGTATGATAATTCTAGGCAACTAATATTGTTAAGTTAGGATTCCAGGGTTATATCAGGCTCTGTTATGTTTATCTCTGGCCCTCACACCCTGCTGGGACAGTTTGCCAGGATAGTCTTTCGCTTTATTTAGAAATATCCATGCTGGTCTGGACTTGTGTGCTCGAATCATTCCTTGCCCTTGGTCTGTTCTGTATCTCAGGAAAGCTGACTTTGGAAGGTTGTGTTTCCTAGGTATCATCTAAAATGCTTTTGGATGGGTTTGTTCAATAGGACACAGAGGCAGCAGGTTAGGACATGGAGGAGGACAATGAAAAGGCCTCTTTCTCCCCTCCCTTTCTGTTTGTCTCAGGCAGTGCTTCCAGAAGTTTCTTATGCTTTCCCTGAATAGGCTGCCTCCAAACCTCTGTTAAGTGACCTGACCTTTTGCCTTCAGGAACACTATGTCCTGCTTCTATGTCCACCCTGCTTCCTACTTTTGCCCTCTATCCCCTGTGTGGCTTCTTAGCGCTACCATCCCCAGTGTAATTAGTTCTCTGCATTAAATTCCAGGAAGTTGTAATTACTTCCTGTTTCCTTGGTGGGACCCTGACTGATAGAGTAGCTTGCTTTAGAGTGTGGACAAATTCTTCAGCTTCACTGTGTGTGTGTGTGTGTGTGTGTTTTTTTTTTTTTTTGGGAGAGAGAATGGCTAATTAGTCTAGCTGTATTACAGACATTTCTTACTTAAATATCCTGATGATGATTGTCCCATAGTCTGCCACTGTTCTTATGATTGTACTCCTTCCATCAATCGATTGTCTTCCAGAGATTTTTCAAAAATTTTGCTTACCAAAAGAACCATTTATTATTTTCATCGTTTTTATTGATTTTTAAAAATTTTTCCTCCTCCTTTCTCATCTTCTCTTTACTGGCACTTTAGCATCGGGGCCTCCTTCATGGGCTCTGATTTAAAATCTTGGCTTTAGCAAATGTTGATTTTGTGACTTGACACAGGTTTCTTAACTTTCTGATGCCTCCGTCTGTTCATCTGTAAAATGATACATGCAGAAGAGTGCCTGGCGCATAACAGGTGCTAAATAGAAATTAGCTACTGCCATTTTAGCTGCTACTATTGATATTTTTTAAGTCTTAATCAGATTTTGGGATGGAAGTTTGATAAATTCCTGGGCTCTGTTCACAATTTGAACTGGAAGCATGCAGCCTGGTTTTGAACTATTAGGGTGTTAATTACACACGATGAACTAGCATATATGGAGGGAAAAGTGAAAAGGAACACGGATAAATTTACTTTTGATAAAGACAAGAAGACACTGATTACAAAAAGCAGAGTAATAGCACCCATTCACAGTGAACACCATATCAAATGGCATTTCAGGGTAGCGTGGTCTCTTAAGATTTGCTTCTCCATCCCTCCCCTTTTTTACCAGCTGTGTTTTTGTACTGAAGCTTTTCACTTCTAGGATGAAGTAAGTAAGATTTCCTTTTCCAAATATAGTTTTAAATATTTGGAATAATTTATATTGGAACTATCCTTTTCTTATAATTTTCTTTGTAATCTACTAGAATAAGTCATCTTTTCAACAGGAGATCAATAACATAAAACAAAATGTTCTGTCTTTCACAAGCCCTAAAAAACCGTTTTTTATATTTATATAAAATAGCATTGTAAAACCCTACAATAACATAAGTTCAGCCAATTTCAATCCTTCGGGGTTTTCTTTCTTTTTAACCCATAATTCAACTTGCTTTTGGTTTTAATTTAATTTTAAGATTTAAGAGTGAAAATTTCTTGGAAGCAATCTGGATGCCAGATTGATTATATTACATTTCTTTCTAGAAAACTTGTCTTTCCATATATATAGGCCTCAAAATCCTGGCTGATACATAGTCTCAAGTTTTTATTTAATTTATTAATGGCAAAGTCTTTTTGAGGAAAAAGTGACAGACTTTGATAGTATTCAGATATGTTTAATGTCTTTAATGACTTTATTATGAAATTTCTTTTATGCTAAAAGGTACTTTGTTATTCAGCAGTTCAACTACTACAAAAATTATATTTCTTTGATCCTTAAAATATTTGTGAATCTTAAGTTGAAAAACTAATTGAAGACCAAAAGTAAGTTGTGATAGATATATAAGGATAGATTGTATTTTAAAATGAATGTAAAGTTCAACATTGGATATCGTAAAAGAAAAAAGAGGATTTAAAGAAATTTGTCCTTTAATGGAGACTTTATTAAGAAGCTACATTTTTAATATAATTTTAAAGTTATATTTTTAATATATATATTAAATATATTTTAATATATTTTAAAAGTTATATGCCTGGGTGGCTCAGTGGTTGATCACCTGCCTGCCTTCCCTTGGCCCAGGGCATGATCCTGGAGTCCCAGGATCGAGTCCCACATCAGGCTTCCTGCGTGGAGCCTACTTCTCCCTCTGCCTATGTCTCTGCCTCTCTTTCTGTCTGTGTTTCTCATGAATAAATAAATAAAATCTTTAAATAAAATAAAATAAAAGTTATATCTTACACATGAACCATTTTCTAAATGATGTGCTTTTGCCAGATGCCAATTGTCTTGTAAGTTAAAAAAAATGTATATTTAGAGATAATATGCAAAAAAATTCTCTTGAACTTTATGGTTTTGTTGATGCTGTTGTTCTTCCTGAGTGTTTGTTTAAAAATATCTATATGATGGAGAACAAGTGATTCCTGGTCCCAGGATATCACAGCTGTGGGACTCCAAACATAGATTCAATATCAAAGCAAATTTTTATTCTTAAAAAAAATGTTTTACAAGATGCCCTTTGTACTAGAGAATCAAAGATTTGAGCATGGGAATAAGCTTGACCAACTTTTTTTTTTGTCTTTAAAAAATTCAGTACTTGCCAAAGTGTACATCTGTTTACTCTGCAGTGATTACTAATCTGTTTCTTAGAGCTTTTAGTATCCCTTTGGGTTTATGCACATGTGGCAACAGTGTCTTTTTTTAAATGAGAATTAGTGAAATCTTAATCTCAGTAATCCAAAAACAATCCTAAAAATTGTCTATTTATTTATGTTAAAAAGCCATAGCACTCTCAGCTCCAATTCAAGAATTCAAAGAAGGAAAAGAACATGCTGTGCCTTAGGAAGTATCTGGGACACCTTAAGGTTTAGTGACCTGTGGGGAGCATTTCCAGTGAAGTAGGTACTAATAATTGCTGGGAGACACAGTGGAATGGCAGAAAGTGAAAAATTGGCAAAGTTATAATCCTTAAATAATCACATTCTTCTATTACTGTTTTCAATACTGTAAAAGAAGTGTTTGACAATAGTGAAATGAAAAACAAATCATTCTAAATAGGTATAAGCCCTTCATCTTCATCTGTTTACATACTTGTTTTGTGTGAAATTAACAAATAATAAAATTTGCATATGACAGCATAAGAGAAACATAAATAATTGCAACAAAATATAATTTTTAACCATTAACCTCAATTGAATAAGACTAATGGAGTTTAATGAAAGCTTGTCTATTCCGGTACACAAAATGCCAATTACCTTCATTCTTTCTGAAGAATAAGATCTCCAAACACATTTACATCAATAAAATGAGTTTATTAAGTCTAGGTTCTAAATAGAAGATAATTCAAAGAGAAAGAGAAATACTCGAAGACATAATTTTCACTAAACAATGTATCAGACATTTAATTGAAGGAAATAACTGATATTTCAGAAGGAACTTTCAGGATTAAATACAATTGTAAAAAGTAAAAATGTGATGTACACATATATCAAGTTTTGAAAATATTATTATAGCAATATTGAGAGCCAGTGCTGACACATATATGTATATTTAACAGAATACACATGTATATATTTAACACAGTGGAAATGTGACAATATTGTAGTCTTTTCATCATGTGGAAATGGGAAATAGAAGAAAGTTCAGAACCCCGACTGCCCTTCTGTGCACACAGGCAGCCTAGACACAAACACCCACAAAAAATGAGTGAATCCTACCTTTAGGACTAAGTCTTGTCTTAAATAGTTATGATATTTTTCTTTTTCTCTTGCAGTATTTTCAGAATTTCTTTCTTTTGTATTCCCATCTGAGATTTCCATTGTATGCATGTATGACCTGCACTGTTATTTACTTAACATATTTACTTAAAATAACTTATTTTAAAACTTGTCAATCAAGAGAAATCACACTATCACTACTATGAAGTTAGTATCATTTGTCATACATTGATGACAAAAGTGGAATAACGATTTTTTTGAATAATGATTCTAAGTTCTAGCTAGATGTTGTTGCCCACCAAATGTTCTGAGCATGATGTCTGCTTCCTCTGCATTGAAACATTAAGTGTGAAAGTCTAACCCCAAACTGAGAATTTTTTTTTCCTCATAGAATTAAAGAATTGAAGGAAACCGTGAAAGAAGATAGCTTTCTTATTATGATTTTTTAATATCATTTTCCTGGTTCAAGTACCCCCTGATACTGATAGTCTTGCATACTAACTAGAGTCATCTCAAATACAATTATATTCCAGTTTGTGGGGCATTGCTATTTTTCAGTCGCAATTACAATTTCAGTTTCTGTTTTTCCTGTTTTAGATGGGAGAATGAGAAAGAGTAAAGTGCCTCAGTAATATGTGTTTTTCTACTTTCCTCGGTAAGTAGGAAATACAAATAATAGGAAGAGTGGGGTGGCGAATCCAACAGAGATGGAAAGAGTTCATTAAACAGCCTCTACCATCCATGTAAGATTGGTAACTCCATGTACAAGATGTCACCAGTAATAGAGTGTCTCTTTTCTTTACTGCCCAATAATGCCCCAGAACTGAAAGACAAACATGAACTTGGGATTGGAAGCTAATAAATGGGACACTTTTTCTAGGAGGCTGAGGGTAGCAGGGTTAATGAATTACAGGTGAGATTGTTTACATGAGTGAGTGCTGTTTGCTTTTCCTGCCATCAGTTTTATCCCTTCCAGTAAGAAGAGTAAGTTCACTTACAATAGAAATGGGGGAGGGAAACTAACACAGCTCTAAAACAAAGTTTAATTTAAAAAAAAAATTGTACATATAAAAGAATGTTTTCACTGCCTCTTTCTAATGCTGTAGAAAGGTTCATTACAAGTTGACTATTAAGGCTTACAAGCCTTGGTGCCTTACCGAAAATGTTTCTGAAATGAGAAGTCCCATTAGGGACAAAGCTGATGTGGGCTTATGTATGAGGGTGGTGGTGGTGTGTGTTCTTGTTATAAATCTGAGAGAACTTGTAGAGGTTATCTCATACTCTGGATAGTTTGGGGCATAAATATTAGGAGAATTTTAGGAGAACAGGACTTTGCCTCATACTGTTAGAATTGGCATGAGCCAAAAAGGAGCAACTACTGAACTATGAAAAATAATGGTAGAAGGGAATCCCCCAAATGGGCAGGACTTCAAGTGATTCATGTGATTAAATACCTACCTATTCTGGAAGTAAAGATGGCTTGAGTACGTGTGTACTTGATTCATGAACAGTGGCTAATGAAATGATGGGATGGTCATGGATTTGAAATGAGCACATGTAGAAGATTGGTGACAAAAGAGGTCTAGGGAACAGTTATAAAGATGAGTCTTTTATACCGGGCATTGTGTGATTTGTAACTGACATAAATGCTTATAGAAGGCTTCATCTGTGAAGGAGCCTCTTAATGATAACATAGACAACTTGATCCATCATGGATGTCAGTCAGCTTCTTATCCCAGACAAGCCTATCCCATGGGTTCACTGCAAAATGGTCGTGGCATCAAGAGTAGAGGTTATGCATAGGCTCAATAACATGGATCTGCTCTCACCAAGGCTGATCTGGCTTCTAGATCCTCCTCTGGGTGTCCAACCTGACCATTGCATAGGACAACATCCCTTACAAGGGAACAGTTGGCAGCCAGCTCATCAAGGAGGAGGTAGTACTTGTCCATATAGGGACAGACTTATTTAGGAACACATTTGCCTTCTCTACCTTCAGGGTTTTCGCCAGCATCTTGGTAAGTAGATTACAGATTCCTGTATCCGTAGCACATAAGACACCACCTTTGACCAGGGGACTTATTTTGTGGCAAAAGAAGTGTGACTATGGACTTCGACCCATGGCATTCACTCTGATCTTCCTTTGTGCCCCATCCTCTCAAAACCATTATCTTGATAGAAATGTGTAATGGCATTAGGAAGGCTAAGTTACAGTGACAGCTAGGAAAAAATACTTTGTGAGGTTCAGTGCTATTCGGTAGGATGCAGCTAATACCCCTTAGCCAGCAGCTAATATTTAGTTCCATCTACATAGTCAGAAAATGTTTAAGAATCAAGGGACAATGATGAGAATCGTTTCTTTCACTAATTTTCCTAATAACCATTCATAGGATTTTTATCTTATGTCCTTGTGACCCTGGGCTTTATGAATTTTAAGGTTCTAGAGAGGGAACCTTCTTCTAGGGAACGCAATTGAGGTTTTGATAAATTAAATTCTTCCTGACTGTTTTGAGTTCTAAATTCTTCTAAACCATTCATCTATCTTTGGGTTTCTGGGCTTCCCTTTCTTATAGTTGGCAAATTGGGACCACTTAGTCTTTGCTTCTCATTTTCTATGTGAAAAACCTGAATTGAGAGATGATATGATTTACCCAGAGGAATAATTTTAAAAGATTTTATTAGCTCAAACACCAGATAGAGTCTGGGTGGGCCAGAGCTCATAAACTCAGATGACCTCCTATGTCATCAGGTATCCAACAGGTGGGAAGGTGGTTTGGTAAGTAAGAGAATGAGTATCACATGAGTTTTTGGGAACTGGAGAGGCCCTTATCCAGTGTCCAAATGCAGTGCCTTCTACTTAGCCTCAGCTAGTTGCCACAAAGTTAGGAATGCAGGGCCCAGTGCTGCCATGTTGTTTGAGTTTTTGAGAGAAGGTCAAAATCTCAAATTTGTGTAAAATCTCTAAACTTAAACAGCAGTTCATTTTAATTTTAACTATCAAAAGGGTTAGCAAAACAAACAGATCATCTGTGGGCCACATGAGCTACTATGGGAGAGTCAGAGGACAGTGTGGTTAGCTCTGTAGTGAGAGATACCATGCTGAGAGCCATGGGGAATAGATTGGGCAGTTGCTGGGGAAGGTAGACACAGAGCACTTAGATCTACTGTGATTCAGCAAATGAGGGATAATAAAAGCCTGAAGAGTAGTAGGACTTAGGAGGAGGGGTTGGATTATAGAGATAATAAGGCAAAATTAAATGTGGGTGGTAAGAAACAAGGAGATAGCTAATGTAATTCTCAGGGTTATGGTTGGGTAAACATGCCACTGACCAAAGTGGGGAAAGCACGAAGGGGAGGAGCTATTTGTGGGGACAGACTGGGATGTCTAGAGAGAAAGCATATTAGATTAGAAATGTAAACTTGGCTATGGGCAGGCAGCTGAAACAACTAGAAATTTAGTTGTGGCTTTTAGTAGTTACGTCAACTAGGAGCAGCAGTTGGGATTTGGGATCCTGATGATCAAGGAAGTGAGAAGTAAAGAGGTTGACGTGGAATTCCTAGGGAGTAGCAGCCTTTAAGGTGGCACTTATCAAACTCAGTAGCCCACAGGAAACTTTTATGATGATAACACATCCACAGAATGCACACAGGAGCTCATCACTTAAAGATGTGCTGGGGAGAATGTAGAAAGCAATATATGACTTTTCCAGTACATTAATTGTTGCGTCATATGAAAAAATGGGTTCATATGCATGTTTTTACTTTGAACAAAACCAAAATTACCATAACAACTTAGAGAAGTTATTTTATTTTAAGGAAATAAAATGAAGATTTTATAAAATATAACATATTGTATTTTTAAGAATATGGTAATAGGGGCACCCGGGTGGCTCAGCAGTTTAGCGCCACCTTCAGCCCAGGGCCTGATCCTGGAGACCCGGGATCGAGTCCTGCATCGGGCTCCCTGCATGGAGCCTGCTTCTCCCTCTGCGTCTGTCTCTGCCTCTCTCTCTCTGTCTCTCTCTATGTCTTTAATAAATAAGTAAAGTCTTAAAAAAAGAATATAGTAATGACATCTCTGTGTGTGTTCTATATTGTTTTATTGCCCGTTTAGGTCACATACTCCTCTTTCATTAGGGACCATGTTGCGGTGTTTCATCCCTGTATTGAGTACCCCTTCAAGACTACTTCCACATTGGGCTTTCATGGTAGTGCATTATGAATATGCTGTTTTATGTAGATATGTTGTGGGAAAGGCAAGAGCATATATATTTTTTAAAGATCTTATGTATTTATTCATTCATGAGAGACACAGAGAGAGAGGCAGAGACGGACAAGAGAGAGAAGCAGGCTGCCTGTGGGGAGCCTGATGTGGGACTCAATCCCAGGACTCTGGGATCACCTGAGCCAAAAGCAGACATTCAACCACTGAGCCACCCAGGTACCCCAAGAGCCTATATATTTTTGAAAATCCAACTACTCTTTAATTAGGTTGATCAGGAATTACTAATTGCTTCTTTTTACAAAGTTCACTTCCCCACCTCCTTTTCCCCAAATCAAACAAAAGTTGTGATTGTTTATCTTCAAATTTACTTATTGAGAGACATTTTAAAAAATAAGATGTTGTGTGTGTGGTGGGAGGTGGGTATGTAAATACTCTAAATGGTGGTGTAAGAAAGCAGGTGGTGATAAGGCTAGGATTATAAATTGGAACAACAGTAGTGGTATTTATAGATTAAGTGGAAAGGACATTCCTAGCATTTACACAAACCACTAGTTGAATAGATTTGAAGTTCGAGCAAGCCCTTTTCTTTGTTTGTTTGGACCATTGAGTCAATTCTAGAACACAGGGAGAGATGTCAGTTCCCGAAAACAGTTTTTCATTGCCTGTGCCATCCTCATCCCCAGGTCTGTTTTGCATTGGCAATGTCAAGCAGTAATAAACATGTCTTAAAATAACATCATGCCTTTCAATACAAAAGGTTCCTAATGTGCCCTTTGTCACACACTTAAATAAATCCTGTAGGAGCACTCACTCCATAATGTGCTGAAAGGCAGCCATTTCTGGGAAAGAGAAAGACCCATTAACTGTTTACAGACTCAAAGTAATAGCAATCAGAAGAAAATGTATCCTCTTGTGATCCTTCTTAGTTTCGGGATTCCCTTTCTTTATTAATGTCTATTGCCTATGGTCGCTCTCTTTCTCTCTCTCATACACACACACACACACACACACACACACACACACAGACACACACACACACACAGATGGCTCTCGCATAAGCCCAAACCTTTAGTCATTGGAACAGTGGGAGATGACATAAGCCTACCATGCCCACTCTCAATAAACTCCCCTCATTTCTACCCCTAGAATAGAAGAAAAGCCCATTATAATTAGTTCGAAAGTTTATCCTGTTTAGTATCTCTCCTCTGACAGAGATAGTACAGTTTGCTGACAGTTTAATATTGTATCTCTCCTATAGTATCTCTCCTATCTCTCTATAGTATCTCTCCTATAGTATCTCTCCTATAGTATCTCTCCTATCTCTCTATAGTATCTCTCCTATAGTATCTCTCCTATAGTATCTCTCCTATCTCTCTATAGTATCTCTCCTATAGTATCTCTCCTATAGTATCTCTCCTATCTCTCTATAGTATCTCTCCTATAGTATCTCTCCTATAGTATCTCTCCTATCTCTCTATAGTATCTCTCCTATAGTATCTCTCCTATAGTATCTCTCCTATCTCTCTATAGTATCTCTCCTATAGTATCTCTCCTATCTCTCTATAGTATCTCTCCTATAGTATCTCTCCTATAGTATCTCTCCTATCTCTCTATAGTATCTCTCCTCTGACAGAGATAGTACAGTTTGCTGACAGGTTAATATTACACCATATAAGGCAAATTTCCAAGCACCTCATAGTACTTGAATGACTTGCCATGAACTATCGACACTAAATTACTAAGTTTTTCCTACGTCTAGTTTGTAATTAATTAACACGTTAATTTTCAAATAGACTATATTTATGTTGTAAAATCCAAAAATGAGTAAGATTATATGCCTTTCTCCCATAGGCACTCAGTCCTTTAGCCCTGGAAGCCATCCCTGCTCTAATTTTATGCGTAATTTTCCAGAGATTGTAAATAGAAACCTATACATACACATTTGTGGAAAAATGAATATATATGTGTATATGTATACTTTTTAATACAATACTCAAACTCTAGTAATAGAATAGTTTTAACAAACATACGTATGATAGCATCTACGTAGTATTTTTATGTGGATATATCTTAATTGATTTAGCAAGTCCATGATTTATGAACTATAGTTTACCTCTTTAGCTGTTATGAATATTGATGCAATAAGTACTCAATGTACCAAAAATAAGTTTTGAAATGTGTGTGTATGTAATACAAATACCTAAAAGTGTAATTATGGTTTCAAATGCACATATGCATTTTCAGTTATGATGGATATACCAAATTACCATCCACAGGTGTTGCATCAATTAATGTGTCCACCAAAAATGTATGAGTGCTTGTCTCTTCATGTCTTTGTAACACAGAATACATGCTTTTAGATCCTTGGCAATCAGGTGGATAAAACAGGAGCTTTCTCTGGTTTTAATTTACATGCAAATAATTATTTTACCTAAAGTTAAGCATATCTTGTTATGTTTAAGCTATTCAAATTTATGTTCTCGGAATAGTTTGTCCATTGTTCCTTTTCCTGTCGGGTTGCTGATTTATTTGTAGGATCTTCTAGTTTTACAAACTACCTCTTTTCTGTAATGTGTGTTGCCAACATTTCCCCCATTTTTTCATATGCCTTTAACTACTGACAGTGGTATTTTTGCCCTGCAGATATGTCTGACTTTAATAGTTGAAATGATCGTTTTTTTGTTTTATGACTTTTGGGCTTTATATCATGCTTTAAAGGTGTTCAGTACTCCAAGTTTATGAGTAAATTCTCTCATGTTTTATACTTTTTATGGTTACAATTTTCACATTTAAAATCTTAGTCTACTTGAACTTCATTTTGTTGTAAGAAATAAGTAGGGATCGAATACTATGTTATTCCAGGTAAGCTACCAGTGTTCCAACACCATTTGTTTTTGACCAATCCTCTTTGATACAAAATGCAACTTTTAAATATACTTACATATAAATAAATTTATTTAGTATTTATTTAGTATTTAGATTTATTCCTGGTATCTCAATTCTGTTCCACTGACTTGGTCTTCTTTTACTTCACTTATTTTTTAGATTTTTAATTATTGTTTATCTTTCCATATGAATAGAGAATAAAGTTCTCATTCTAAAAATTAGAATTGATAGTATATGTATTGAGGTCATTAAATCTGTAGGTTAATAGAGGGAGAATTGGCATCTTTATGATGTTCAGAGGCAGAATGACCTCTGATGGGTATATAACACCTGACTACCAGACTACTTTTCTTAAGTTCAGACTTTACCACTTACTATCTTTGTGAACTTTAGTAAGTAACTTTCTAAATCCCTGCCTGGATGATAAGAAGAGGAAGAAGAAGAAGAAGGAGAAGGGGAAGGGAAAGAGGAAGAGGGAAGGGGAAGGAGGGGAAAGAGGGGAAGGAGGAGAGGGAGAGGGAGGAGAAGAGGGAAGGGAAGAGGAAGGCGAGGGGAGGGAGAAGAGGAGGGGAGGGAAGAAGAGGAAGGAGAGGGAGAGGGAGAAGGAGAGGGAAAAGGAGAGGGAGAAGGGGTGGGAGATTGAAGATTAAGATTAATATCCATAAAAAGTCTTAGAACAGCACACCATGTTCACTGTATAATAAATTTTACCTATTAATAAATCTTTCCAAGAGGATGAGATCACTTTTCATGTATTAAAGTCTCATTTTGTGTTCTTTATAACATTTTAAGCTCTTTTATTCATATATATCTTCTTTTTTTCATGTAAGTCTCTCACACACTTGTATTTATCCTTGGTTATTTTTTCTTTTTTTGTGACTATTGTAAATGGACTTTTTCTGTTTTTATTTTTTTATTGAGATGTGTAATATTTGCAATTATCTTTTTGCATAAATTGAAAGGGTACAATTTTTTTTTAAATTTTTTTTTAATTTTTATTTATTTATGATAGTCACAGAATGAGAGAGGCAGAGACACAGGCAGAGGGAGAAGCAGGCTCCATGCACCGGGAGCCCGACGTGGGATTCGATCCCGGGTCTCCAGGATCGCGCCCTGGGCCAAAGGCAGGCGCCAAACCGCTGCGCCACCCAGGGATCCCGAAAGGGTACAATTTGATGCATTATAATGAATGCATATTGTCATGTAACAGCTATCAAAGTCATAACATAGGTTATTTTTGTCACCCAAAATTTCTCCTATGCTTCTTTTTCAGGCTTTTTCCCTTCCCCTACCTCTTACAGTTGGCATGACTTATGACCTTCTGCCTAGAATTCTATATAAATGGAATTATATAGTGCATAATTTTTGGGTCTGACTTCTTTCATCTAGCGTATTGCTTTTAGATCATTTATGATGTACAGTAGTCATTTACTTTTTGCTGCTGAGTAGTATCCCATTCTATGGATAAATATACCACGTTTTGTTTATTCATTTACCAGTTGATGGATAATTGGGTTGCTTCAGTATTATGCTATTATGACTTAAACTGGTTTGCTGTGAACATTCAAGTAAAATTCTTTGTGTGGACATAGGGTTTTATTTTTTCTGGGTAAAAACTTAGAATTGAAACTGTTGGCTTATATGATAAATGTACATTTAACTTTGAAAGAAAATGCGAAAATGTTTTCCAAATATGGTTGTATTATTTTGCATTTCTACCAGCAATATATGAGTGCTCCATTTTTTCTACATCCTCACCAGCACTTTTAAATTTCATTCAGTCTAGTAAGTGTGTACTGATATTTCTTTGGGGTTCTAAATTGTATTTCCCTAATGACTAATGATGAACAGTTTTCATGTGTTTATTGCTTACTTCTTAATTTAGTTAGTTTATTATTATTGAGTTATAAGATTTACATATTCTGGATATAGCCGTTTATCAGATATATTTTTCCCTAGTCTCTAGCATGCCTTTTTATTTTTTTCTAACAGTGTTTTTTGAAGAGCAAAAGTTTCTAATTTTGATGAATCCCAAACTAAGAAATATTTACTTAACCTAATATCACAGAGTTTTCTTAGAAGTTTCCTTCTTGGAGTTTTTGTTTTAGCTTTATGTTTACATTTCTTCTTTTTTATTTTATTCTTTTTATTCTTTTTTAAATTTATTTTATTTTTATTTTATTTCTACTTTTTAAAAGATTTTATTTATTTATTCATGAGAGAGAGAGAGAGAGAGAGAGAGAGAGAGAGGCAGAGACACAGGCAGAGGGAGAAGCAGGCTCCATGCAGGGAGCCGGATGTGGGACTCCATCCCAGGACTCCAGGATCACCCCCTGGGCTGAAGGCAGGCGCTCAACTGCTGAGCTCCCCGGGCTGCCCCATTTCTTTTTTTTTTTTAGTTCATTTCTTTGCAGGTGATGTGAGGTAAGGATCAGATTTTGTTATGTTTCCTTTGGGGACAGGGATATCTAATTGTTCCAGCATTATTTTCGAAAAGACTATCTTTTCCTCATTGAATTACTTGGCACTTTTGCTTAAAATTAATGTGGGTTTATTTCTGGGCTCTTGATTATATACCATTGATCTTTTTTTATCCTTACCTCCATATCAAATTATTTTGAGTTTTGTACTTAAAAAAGAAAAGATTTTATTTATTTATTCATGAGAGACAGAGAGAGGCAGAGACACAGGCGAGGTAGAAGCAGGCTCCCTGCAGGGAGCCTGACGCAGGACTTGATCCCAGGACTCCAAGAACACGCCCTGGACTGAAGGCAGGCGCCAAACCGCTGAGCCACCCAGGTGTCCCGAGTATTGTACTTTTGTAATAATTTTTGAATAATAATAATCACTTAGTGTGGGTTCTCCAAATTTGTTTAGTTTTTTGACACTATTTTGGTTAATTCTAGTTCCTCTGCTTATAAATTTTAGAATCAGCTTATTAATGTTTCCCGGAAAACCTATCCGCATTTTTGCTGGGATGTATCTATGGATCAATTTGATTGGGAATGCATCAAGAGATCAATTTGGGAAGAATTGACATCTTAAAATATTGGGTCCCTTTATTTATAAACATGTCGTATCTCTATTTTTTGGTCTTCTTTAATTTCTCTTAGCAAGGTTTTGTAGTTTTCAGTATACAAGTTGTGCACATTTTATTAAATTTAATCTGAAATATTTCTTATTTGTAAGTGCTATTAAAATAAAATGAAAAAAATTCCATCTAACATATCTCATTGCTGATATTAAGAAACATAACTGATATTTGTAAATTGTACTCATGTCTTGTGACTCTGCTAAACTCACTTTTTTGTTCTAGTAACTTTTTTTTGTAGATTCCTTATGCTTTTCTACATAGAAAGTTATGCCATTTGTGAACAGTTTCACCTCTTCTTTTCCAGTACATATGTCTTTGATTTTTGTGTGCTTATTGCACTTGGCTGGACCTAGAACACAGTGGTGCATAAAATGGGCCAGCAACGTGATTTCTTTTGGCCAATAGGGGTTAGAAGAGGGTCGAATATAATGTCCTCATTTCCACTTTTTGCCATTGGTATAAGAAATGCTAAGCTAGCCTTATGGAGGATCAGAGACATGTGGAATAAGCCCACATATAGAAGGTAAATAAGCCAAAGTAAGCCTAGTTAAGGCCAACCTAGAGCACCCGGTTAACATAGCCAGAAAATCTCAGGTGAATAAGTGAGTGATACCTGTGATCAGCAGAGCTGCCTAATGACCACCTCAGATATATAAGCAATAAATACTTGCTTTATGTCCCTGAGGTTTCTTTGTTGCTTGTTATGTACTATTATTGTGGTGATATGTAACTGATATGCCCATTAAATGAACAAATCTTGTTTGAATTCTTTCATTATTTCACAGACTTTCTGAATAGATAGAGGGAGCTTCAAGTTCCAAAGTCTGCTTCTTGATATATCTTATCCTGCCTTTTCTTACTCCATGCCCTATGCTGGTGAATTTTCAGCCAAATCATCACTTTCATCTACCAGACTTTTAAATTTGTATATTTTAAACTTGTATTAAATTTTAATAGCTTCTGAAAGATTCTCTTTGGAGCTCTTGAATCAACACTGATTCCTATTATTGTATCTTTTTGAACCAATTGTTATCAATTAAAAAATGAAATTATATCTTCTTTAACATTTTAATATATTTAGTCCACAAAAGGTGATAAATTGCTTTAAAATTATTTAAGTAAGTCACTTTATAACTGAAATTGATACAAAATAGATATATACACATGCAAGCACAAACCACATGCATATTTATATAGATTGACTATACTTTTTGCCTTCACAAAATTGTCACTTTTGCCACTTATATAGTATGAATCTTTCAACCAATACGGAAAATCGACCTTTGCTAAGAGAATTTAACCTTGCATTTTCTCTTTCCCTCTTTAATTCCAAATATTCAGTCTCAACATTATATTAACATAGATTTTTGCATTTAATATGTAATAAAGTGAGTTGGTAAACATTAAGTTGCAATAGTGATAAGCTTTTAATGTAGTTAAATATGGCAAAACAAATCAGTACTGGTTCTTAATTGATTTTGATTGTATTGCGTAGACAATCTCATTGGATTATGTGTTCATTATGAAAAAGAAAGCAAAATCCAAACAAGGAAACCAGCCCTCTAGCATTTTTAGCCCTTGTGTCTTTCCACATGCACTCTCCAGTGTGAATATTAAAGGGAATTAATTTTAAACCACTGACACTAATAGATGTCATTTCCTTAAGAATCTGGTTAGTTACCCTGAAATGTAGAAATAATTTGAAAATATTCTGATGCAAATCAACTAATTGCAAAAGGAGATGCCCTGGTGTTTTCAAAATTATGATCAAAAGGCATAATTCAGTATACCAAGCCAATAATGAAACACGTTTGAGTATTGAATAGTTTAATGTAAAGCCACATATATTTTCCCCTCTATGTATAATTGTTATCTGAAAAACTAAGCATCAGGCAAGAAGGAATTCTAAGATATCAGTTCAAAATAACGTAACTTTATTGGCTCTAAGGGGATTTAAAGAAGATATATTTTCGTTCTAAATAAAAAGGTTTTTTTTTTTTCCTGAAAAACTGGGAATGACATCAATAAATACTATCTGATTTGGTATCAGTGATTTTCAAATGTACATAAGATAAAATTTTACTGGAGCAAAAGGTAAAGTGTAAAAAAATTAGGAATTACCTTAGTCATTTCATAGTTCATGATTTTTTATGCTAAAATATCAACTTGATTGTTGTGAGGTCAGTTTCCTTAGACCAGAACCTAAGTTAGAAATTTCAGTGCAAATGAGTTTTTTTTTTTTTTTTTGAGGGCGTGCTCTCAGAAAATACTGTAAGGAAGTGACAGAAGCCAAACAGAATAGATGAAGCTGAAGATGGATGAGCTTTTAGCAGAAGGCTAGGCTCAGCTGAATCCCACATGGAGCTCTGTGGTGCCGTGAGATATGAGTGGTGCCCTGAAGTTGTCCCATTGAGACAAATTGGATTTTGAACCCCTGTTATCAATTATTGTCTGTGGGCTAGGCTTCTCCCTGAGGTGGGTGGAAGCTTCTATAACCACAAAGACATTTCTGGAAGAAGTTATCTCCCCTTGCTCCTGGACAATTATTATTTGGTGAAAGAAGCAGCTGTGAGCCCTTATAATCAAAATTTACAGTAGCTGGGAGAGGGATACACTGCGAGTAAGGCAATTTAGGAAGGGAATTAACAGTGTCTACTATAGGTGCAATGTAGGTTCAAACACTTCGTTGAATAAATTATTTTTACATTTCTGATGTTCTTTTAGCCCTCTATTTCTCATATTTCTTACTGCTTAAGATATTTCCCTATTTATTATTTCAAACTAGTTGTAATCTCTTTTAAAAGAGGTCTGCATTTTGCGAAAACTATACCATGTTTTTGAATATTCTATTTAGCACAACTATAAATTTGTTAATTACCTACTATTGTTTAATGAAAAGTGAATTTCAAGTTTTACCAATGGCATATATTAATTCATTAAAAACCTATGATGAAAAAAATCCTTAAATTTTTTAAAAGACTTTATTTATTTGAGAGAGAGCACAAGAGAGCAGGAGCAGGAGGAGGGTGGAAGCAGAGCAGGGAGTCCAACTGGGGGCTGGACCCCAGGACCCTGGGATCATGTCCTGAGCTGACGGCAGACACTTAACCAACTGAGCCACCGTTGCCCCTCCTTAAATGTTTCTAAGAAAATGTTTCTAAATGTAGCTTTATCTGGGCAGAGGTGAGGTGAGGGTGAGGGCAGAGGTTTTCCTAAAATAGAACTCTGGAATAAGTACAGAGATAATCTTTTTCACAGAGGATGCACAATAGGCTATATTTGCTAGGAAAACTAGCATATTGTGTGACATATTCTATAAGGTATTTCCTTTTTTTTTAATTTTTATTTATTTATGATAGTCACAGAGAGAGAGAGAGGCAGAGACACAGGCAGAGGGAGAAGCAGGCTCCATGCACCGGGAGCCCGACGTGGGATTCGATCCTGGGTCTCCAGGATCGCGCCCTGAGCCAAAGGCAGGTGCTAAGCCGCTGCGCCACCCAGCAAACCAATCATTTAAAAACTACTGAGAACTAATGATCTCATTGAATTTTTATGGAAACAAGCATTTTGGTTTTTGCAAAAACTTTTTTCTTCTTTTCATTTTGCGATTTATATTTATTCTAGAAGACTTAGGGGGAAAATGTCTATTCTTTTTCCCCTATTTGTTCCTTATGCTCAGGGAATATCAGCAAAAGTGACCTTAATTTAGAGAATCTTATTGATCAGTTTCCTTTCTCTGAAGGTATTTGGAAACCCTGAACTATCAAAGTGAAATTAAACCCTTTATACTTAAAGGGTTGCATGAAGTCAGTCATACATTGGTCTAAAGACTTCCAAATGCACATTGTCAACACTGGGAGTTAAGCCTAGTGAACCTTTTCCTGACAAAAATTCAGAATAAGATTATAAATACGCTATCTTTTTTTTTAAATAGTTAGGTTTCTCCCTACCTTTTTCTCTTTTTTTTTTCCTACCTTTTTCTCTTTATTTCTTTGTAAGAAAAAGAAAACTTAGCCAAAAGTGAGGGGAAAGTAATGCATCTTAATAGACTATAATACCATTCCTTGATGAATTCAAATTATAAAATAAGAATCCTGTATCTTATGAATAAATATATTATTCCATTACCAAACCAGATATTTCCTGGCTATTATGTATCATGATAACCCAAATCCTTCACATTGAATTATGCCATAGTTCCAAAGGAAAGCCTCACTGTGCTGCTGCTGGTATAGCCAACATGCTCCAGACCTTACTCTGGGACCTTAGTCTCAGGTGTAGGCACAGAGGACAGTGTTTCTACCCTGCCTGATTGATTAATGGAATGGGAGGAAGGGCCCCATTGAGGCTGTAAGGGTGGGACTCTCGGGACTTAGATGCATTTCTTTTTCTCATGGAGAAGAATATCGTTGCTCTTGAAGGTAGTAGAGTGTCATTATCATTGCATACACATATTTTACTGCCACGCAACCATTATGAATTTGAAGCCCATGTTCTGCTACATTTATTTTGCTCTTTGTGCATATATTCTCCCTTCTAAGTATTATGGGGAAACTTTGTCTAATCACATTTAATTTATAGCAAAAGAGGTTTTGCGTTAGAAGTGACAAAGGAAGGAAACCAGCATTGGAAGTGCAGCAATTTGCCATGTCAAGCTTTTGTCATCTGGCAATTATAGATATACTTTGTTGGCACATGATAACAGAATGCATGACGTTTCTGAGATGTAATCTTGATTTAATTTTATAAAGACTTGTGTATATTACCTTGAATGCAAACTTTCAGTAAAATAAAAACAAATGCTTTTTTTCCCTAATATTTATCTATTTGACAATCTGTACATTTGTTCTTTGGATAGCCATGACAATGAACTTGGCATTACATTCATTCCAAGCTCTTTGGCAAAGCGGCAAACTATTTGTACCTCATTACTTAGGAGTTCCTTATTTTATACAGTCAGTTCAACAACTATAAACATTTCAGGATAGAAGCCTGGTCGTTTATTTCTATGTCTTCGCTCCAATATCCAGTCTGTTGTTAGCTATGTTTATACCAGTTTTTGGTAGAACTGAATTGATTTTGAGAGAAATGTCCTTTATTGCTCTATTATAGTGTTTGCATGGCCAGAATGCTGGAATAAGTTAGTTGACATGTATTGTCTTCAAAGTCAGAGCATAAAGGTTCAGAAAAATCCAAACACTTTCATAAAGCTGATGGAAAGAAACCTTCTGATTTCAAATGCACCCTCTACCACAGTGGCTTTTGGTGGTGGACTGAGACAGTGGCAATGTGTAACAAGGGAGTTTTTATTAACATATCAATTAATATTAGCCATAGAGTGGCCTTTCTCAAGCTTGTAATTTATATTTATGTGTAAAGGTGGCATATTTTCTTTACCTGTACACCTGTGTAATGCAGAAATGTCTACTAAGTAAACAGCAACACCTAAACTTTCAATAGCATTGAATTAAAACACTTCAGAGAAATTTCGTAAACTGATGTGGATTAGAATTAGTTCTGCTTTCAAAAGGAAAGCTTCATTAAAATTGCAGAAGAGACTGAAAAATTCCACGATACCAGTCAAAGAATAAGACACAATAGATAATTTAATTTTGTCCTCTTAAGATTAACACCATCGTTTTATTGAGCAGTTCCTGACATTCTGGCATTTCTATACCCCTCTGGTAGAAAGGAAAAGAAATAGCTTATGGCTTAATTCATAAAATGTCACTATTTTAGACAAAACAGATCTTTAATGCATTTTTTCCCCCGAAGGCATGCCCTACCCAGTTACTTCTGAGAAATGAGAGAATATATTCTCTCTCTGGAAATAATGCTGAAATTAGTGGTTTACCAATCTGCAAATTCAGGTTTATTAATGTAAACTAACAGGCCTGGGAATCGTTTCAGAATTAATATTTGTTTTATTTAAATTAATTTAAAGTTGGTTTTCATCATTTCATCATTTTTATAGAATTAGTTTTTAATGACTTAAGTTATGATAGTAATGATCTATTTGATTGAGGAACTTTAAAGGATACCAGACCTTTTGATTTAAAAACATTTGCTATTCTGATTATGTTAAGTGATGACATCAGAGTTTGACCTGGGAACTATGAATGCATAATTGTATGATTAGGTCAATACAAAATTGACCAGAGGTTTTTGAAGTTAGAGAAAATTGCCTTTAGTAGGCTTGGATGATAGCTGACAAAGGAACTGAACCAGGTAACTAATCACATGCTTATGTCCAGTTATGAGTTTATTCAGTCACCCCATGTGGTGCTTTATATGTCAGTGGTATTTTATCCTTGCCTTGTCCCACTGGGCTCAGTAACATGATGCATTTATCAACTATTCACACACTTACAGGGTTTTTTTTTCTTTCAGATGTGTATTTATATAATCTTTACATTGAGGGCATGTATTAGGCTGAATTATATATTCTAACTTTCTACTTTGAAATAATTATAGACTCACAGGAAGTAGCAAAAATGTGTAAGGTGGTACCATATACCTTTCACCCAGTTTCCCCCAATGGATACATCATTTGTAACTATAGCATAATATCAACAACCAGGATATTAACATTGATAAAATCCACAGTGCTTATTTAAATTTCATCAGTTTGACACACACTTGTGTGTGTGTATGTGTGTGTGTGTGTGTGTGTGTGTGTGTGTGTGGTTCTATGCAGTTTTACAACTTCTGCATATTTGCTAAGCTGTCATGATAACCAAGATAGAAAAGTGTTCGGTCACCAAAAGGCTTGTTCATTTATGGGCACATCTATCCCTCTCCTTTCCATACCTAAATCTTGGCAGGCACTAATCCATTCTACCTGTCTATAATTATGCCATTTCAGGACTATAAATGGAATTACACAGTATATAACTTTCTGAAATGGGATTTTTTGTTCTTTATAATTCCATTGAGATCAATTCATGTTGTTATTGTTTCAGTGATGAGTTCTTTTCTACTGTTGAGTAGCAATCCATGATATGGATGTTCTACAGTTTGTTTAGCCATTTACCCATTGAAAAACATCTGTGTCACCTCCCATTTTTGGCTGTTATGAATAAAGCTACTTCCAACACTCATGTACAGATTTTTGTGTGAACTTAAATTTCCATTTTTGCAGGATAAATGTCCAAGAGCACAATTAATAGATTGAATAGTAAGTGCATATTTAGTTTGAGAAAAAAACTTCCAAATTATTTTTCAAGTGTTGTACCATCATTTTTATTTTAGCCATTCTAATAGTCATTTTATGGTATCTCATTGTGGCTTAAATTTGCATTTCCCCAATGACTAATAGAACATTTTTTTGTATGCTCTTTTGTCACCTATATATCCACTTTGTTGAAATGTGTCGTGTCTTTTTCCCATTTTCTAATTGATTTGATTTTTTTACTGTTGCATTTTGATAGTTATTTATATATTCTAGATACACATCTTTTGTCACATTGATTTTCTCCCAATCTGTAGCTGCTCTATGTACTTTCTTAACAGGGTCTTTTGAGGAGCAGTTTTTAATTTTTAAGTCCAATATATAAATTTTTCCTTTATCTTTTTGGTGTCAAGTCTAAGAACTCTTTGCATACCTCTAAACTCCAAAGATTTTCTCTTTTTTTTTGTTTTCTAAAAGTTTCATAGTTGTATTTTTTTACACTTAGATCCATGATCCATTTTTGATTAATTTTTGTGTAAGGTGTGAAATTTAGGACAAGGCTCATTTTTTCCCCCTGCCAATGGATGGTTAATTGGTTCAGCACCATTTGTTGAAAAGGCTATATACTTCTTTCATTGAATTCGTTTTTCATCTTTGTTGAAATCATTTGGACATATTTATGTGGGACTACTTCTAGGTTCTCTATTGTATTCCATTGTTCTGTTCTGCCAATACCACATGATCCTGAGTACCAGAGCTTTACAGTCAGCCTTAACATTGGGTAGAGTAATTCCTTTTACTTTATTCTTTTAAAAATTGTTTTAGCAATTACTTTGCTTTCTGAAATATTTTTTTAGAATAAGATTTTCTGTTTACAAGAGAAATTTGCTAGGATTTTGAAAAGAACTGAATTAAAACTGTAGATCAATTTCAGGAGAATTGACACTTTTACTGTGTTGCAGCTTGGAATTCATGAACACAGTATATGTCTCTATTTATTATCTATTTAACCTCTTTCATCAACATTTTATATTAAGTACATAGGTCCTATACATATTTTGTTAGTTTCATACTAAAGTATTTCATTTTCTTTAGAGTAAATGTAATACTTGTGTTTAATATTGTAAATATTGTAAGTGATACTATATTTTAAATTTTGGTTTCCATATGTGTATTGTTAGCATACAGAAATGTGAGTGATTTTTTTGTGTTGATCTTGTATTTTACAACCTTGTTGAATTAACTTCACAAGTCTACCAGTTTGTTGTACAGTTTGCAGGATGTCCTATGCAAAAAATTATGTCATCCTCAAATAGGATGGTCTTAATTTTGGAGCTTATATACCTGTACTATTAAAGTGTTTTTAAAAAAATTATTCTCCATTTTATGTTATTTTCTATAACTCTGAACATATCAATGATTTTCTGAAATGACACCTAGGAAAATGTTTTTTTTTTTTTTTTTAAAGAGAGATTTAGTTATTTTAGAGAGAGAGACAATACTCAAGCACACAAGCAGGGGGAGGGACAGGGGAGGAGGTAGAGAAAGAATCCTGAAGCAGACTCCCTGCTGGGCATGAAGCCCTTCACAGAGCTTGATCCCAGAACCCTGAGATCATGATTTGAGCCAAAATCAAGAGCTGGCTGCTTAACCCACTGAGCCACCCAAGCACCCCTTGGGCTAATGGTTCTTAAAGCATGGTTAGGCACTCCCAGAAATGCTTTGAAACACTTTCATTGAGTCCACAGGGTCAAAACTTTGTTCAAAATTTGCTAAGATATTATTTGCCATTTTTGCTTTTATTCTCTCATGAGCATGCAGTGGAATTTTCCAGAAGCTATAGAATCCATGATATCACAGATTTAGGAATCTAGGAGTCCTCTATTATGTCACATATTGAAGAGATTTGCAAAAGTGCAAAATAATGCCACTCACTAATTCTTTTGTTTTGAAAAATGTAGTTATTTTTCATAAGATATTTTATGCTTGTTAACATGCGATGCATTTAGTACTTTAAAAATGAATTATTAAGGAAATATTTTAAAATTTCATAAAAAATTAAAACAATTATTAATATAAAAAGTATTGATCAATATAATCTCCCTAAAGAAAAGCTCTTTCAAGTAAGTAGCCCGGTGTAGAGCCCAATGTGCAGCCCAAACCCTTGCTGAGATCAAGACCTGAGCCAAAATCGAAAGTTGGATACTCAACCAACTGAGCCACCCAGATGGCCCCAAGCTCTTTAAGGTCTTTAAGAATTTTTAAAGGTTTACAAGGGTTCCGAAATTTAAAAATTTGAGTATTTCTAATTTAGGCCAATCCAATTTAAACAGATTCTCTGAGTTACCAGTTTATCATCTAGTACATTGCCTGGTGTTAAATAAATAGAGGTTAATTTTAGGAAAATATCTTTTTATCTTACTAGTTCATGACAGAGATTTCTGTTCACTTTATAGGTCCTTTAAATGAAATCTTCTATGAAAGTCCAATATTTAAAAATGAGAATTATTGGGATAGGGTTGGAGTTTATGCTGTTTGAATTTCTGTTCTTATACCATGGCATCACAATAGGACAAATCTTAGAGATCCTTTGAGTGTAATATGAAAATAGTGATTGCAGAGAATTAATTGCTTAGCTATATAAATAAGGCATGGTTGCTATGTGTTATCAACACTGGACATTTAAATCCAGAAACTTGTTTAGTGGCTGACGCAGGATATGGATTAAACCAGATCATTTTTAAAATAGCTGTTATTGACATGAACTTTATCAACTGAAAAGAAAACATAAACAAGCTTCATTTACATGGGGCCATACTCAATGTATTTCATAACTAAGTATATTCAAACAAATATCTGAGTTCCACATAATTGAAAAATGAACATATAAGAAAATTTAGTTAAGCAAAAAATCATCAACAGTGCTGTGTTTCTAAGGAAAATAATATATAAAAAAGGTAAGAGGAAGGCTGCTTTAATTGTAGAAAGTAAGGAAGGTGACCATTTAAGAGCAATTTTTGACAACATTCTTTTTATTGCTTGAATTATGCCAAATTATTATCATTTAAAATTTTCTCACTCACATAAGTAAGCACTTGCAAATACTTAGTGATGATGTTTGCAGAGTTAGGGAAGTGTTATATACATATAAGACTAATCCACCAGTCTAGATCATCACCGGAAGAAACAACATGTGTTTTTCCTGAGGCTATTCCAGAAATGAAAAAGAAAAAGATGATTATATTAACAAATGCATAACAAAAGCAACAACAACAAAACCACAACAACTTGATGGGATATTTTAAGCCAGTTGCTTATTAAGCCAAGAAGCTTTCTGCATAGTCTGACTTGCCGCATTGCATATTCTTGGGGGATTCCTTGTGCCAGACTTTGGCCCTAGTTGGCTGCAGCGGGAGTGACTTCTAGCTTCTTTCCTTATCTTAAGACAAGGCAAAATGCAAACAAATGAAAGCCAGCATTTCACCTAGGACCTTGTTTCTCACAGTCAGCAGGAAACACATTCTTCATAAGATTGCTATTTTTATTTACAAAAAAATGTGGGGCTGTTTGTTGTATCATCATTAAAACCGTCAGAGGATAAGGAAAAGTTGATGGATAACTTCCTGATGTAATTGAGTATCTTTTTTTTTTTAACTTCCCTAAGTATAGAGGTCGTTAAAACACTCTAGAATAGTAATACATATTTGAGTACTTATAAGAAGAAACCTGGACAATAATGTTCCAAAGTTGGTGAAGAACAAGGCAAAGCAAAGGAAGATGGATTGAGGAAAAGTGAGTAAAGTACTTTCATCCAGTGATGAGATACATGTTCTCATAAATATTTGTACCCTATCAGTAGAAGTGTTCTTTGTGTTGGCAGTAATTCTAGAAGAGGTTTTCCTATGCCAGGACTTCTTAGCCCCAGAGCAAGAGAGACCCCAATGGGCTATAGATTTCCATGCCTACTCGCCCTACCATGTATGTGGTATGTTATTAACTTTATTTTCCTTTTCCTGAAACCAGAAGTCAAGGTCAATGAAAGCAAAGATTTATTTATTTTTCTTATTTTATTTATTCATGAGAGACAGACGGGGGTGGGGGTGGGGGTGGGCAGAGACACATGCAGAGGAAGAAGCAGGCTCCATGCAGGAAGCCTGACGTGGGACTTGATCCCAGGTCTCCAGGATCTCGCCCTGGGCTGAAGGCAGGTGCTAAACCGCTGAACCACCTGGGCTGCCGGAAAGCAAAGATTTCTGTCTGTTTTCTTTACCACTATAAACCAGTGCACAAAATAGACATTCAATATTTATTGGATGTATGTGTAACTATGTAAAGTTTCCAAAAGTAAATTTTTATTTTTGGTTGTGTTGCTCTTTATTAGCTGAAAGAGAAGTTTCCTAGTCAGCAACACACTTTCAAGGAAAAGTCAGTAAGAAGCATACAAAAATTTCTCTGTGACAGACTTGTACATACACTTACAGAAACTGTGTCTCTAGTAACATTCTTATATGCAGGACAAATACCAGAAATTAAACATCAACTCTACTAAAATTTAAAGACTTCTGTCAACCTATAGCAATGTTCCCAAACTTTTTAGTTTCAGGACTACTTTGCATTTTTAACATTTATTGAGGACCCCCAAAGAGTTTTCCACCTATGTGTGGTATATCTATAGATATATGCCATGTCAGATATTAATACTGATAAAATTTAAAACATTTATTAATTCATTTAAAAATAATATAGCAGGGATGCCTGGGTGGCTCAGCGGTTCAGCACCTGCCTTTGCCTCAGGGCATGATCCCAGGGTCCAGAATCGAGTCCCATATTGGGCTCCTGCATAAAGCCTACTTCTCCCTCTGCCTCTCTCTCTCTCTTTCTCTCTCTCTCTCTCTATCTCTCGTGAATAAATAAATAAATCTTAAAAAATAATATAGCATGTTTTTAAAATATTTTATTTTTTATTTATTCATGAGAGACATAGAGAGGGAGAGAGAGAGGTAGAGACAGAGGGAGAAGCAGGCTCCATGTAGGGAGCCCGACGTGGGACTCGATCTTGGGTCTCTAGGATCACACCCTGGGTTGCCCTGGGTTGAAGGCAGCTCTAAACCGCTGAGCCACGTGGGCTGCCCTATATCATGTTTTTATAAGCAGTTACTATAGTTTCCAAAACAAAAAGTGAACCCCTAAGATCAGGAACAAGGAAAACATATCCACTCACACCTTCCTTATTCAACATAGTATTGAAAGTGCTAGCCAGCAGTATAAAGAAAGAAAAAGTAATAAAATATATATAATAAAATCATACAGATTGGAAAGCAAAAAATAAAACTGTTCATATTTTCAGATGACATAGTTGTCTACATATAAAATCCTAAGGTATCTATAAGCCAGAATCAAAACCAACCAAACAAACAAAATTTTCCAAAATTGCTAGAACAAATAAGTGAGTTCAAAAGATCATAGTATGCAAGATTAACACTTTAAGACACTATATTTCTATGTAGTAGCAAAGAAATGTGGGCATAGAAATTAAAAATATAGTATGATTTACAGTCAGTCACTCAATAAATGAAATACTTGTGTATAAATCGAACAAATCTAACAAAACATATAATACAGAATATTAAAACATACAATGGGCTTAAAATTATGATGAAAGAAATAAAAATTACATAAGTGTTCATGGATTGGGAGACTCAAGATAATAAAGATATCAATTCTTATCAAATTGATATAATTCCTATCAAGATACCAGCAAAATTTTTTCCAGATATAGACAAAATTATTCTAAAATTCACATGGAATTGAAAAGGACTTAAAATACCTAAAGATTCTGAAATAGAAGAAGAAGGTGGGAGGAATCTTACTGCATAGGTTCATTAATTAAGATTATGTGGTATTGACACAAGGAGAAATCATTGGAACAGAGTAGATGACCTAGAAATAGATCCACACAAATATGCCCAAGTGACGTTGGGCAAAGGTGCAAAAGCAATTCAATGATGAGAGGATATCTTTTTGGACAAATGTGATTAACAATTAGACATCCAAAGGCAAAAAAATTGAATCTCAATCTGAACCTCACACCCTATACATCAATTGAGTTAAATTGAATCATGAAGTTAAATGTCAAATTATAAGATTTTTAGGGAAAAATGTAAGAGATGATCTTCAAGGTTTAGGGTTATGTCAGTAGTTCTTAGACTATTGATCAAAAAGACAACATAAAATAAATTATAATAAACTCAAGATCATTAAAATAAAAACTTTTGTTCTGTGAAAGAACCTGTTAAGAGGATGAAAAAACAAACTACATGGAGAAAATATTTGCAGGTGACATATCAGACAAAAGTAAAAAAATAATTCAATTAGAAAATGGGCAAAAGACATGAAGAGACATTTACTGAATAGGATATATATTTGCCAAATAAACACATGAAAAGTTCAATACCTTTATCTATCAGGGAAATGCAAATTTAAGCCACAATGAGCCATAACTATACAGTTATTAAAGTGGCTAAATAAAACAAATAGTGACACTACCAAATACCGGCAAAGATATGGAGAAACTGGTTCACTTACATATTGTTGGTAGGAATGCAACTGGTAGACAGTTTAACAGTTTCTTAAAAACTAAACATGCAGCTACCATATGAGCGAGTAATGGCACTCTTGGACATTTATCTAAGAAAAATGAAGACAGGTTCACACTAAAGCTTGTACACAAATGTCATAGTAACTTTGTTCATAATATCCAAAACTGGAATCAATCCAGATGTTCTTCAATAAATGAATGGCTGGGATCCCTGGGTGGCGCAGCGGTTTGGTGCCTGCCTTTGGCCCAGGGCGCGATCCTGGAGACCCGATCGAATCCCACATCAGGCTCCCAGTGCATGGAGCCTGCTTCTCCCTCTGCCTGTGTCTCTGCCTCTCTCTCTCTCTCTATGACTATCATAAATAAATAAAAATAAAAAAAATAAAAAAAAATAAATGAATGGCTATACATAGTGTGGTGCATCCATATCATGGAATGTCACGAAGAACCAATAATTTGTGTGGATATCTAAATACCAAAAGGTTACATATTGCATGATTCTATTTGTCCAACACACTGTAAATGTCAAAATTGTAGAAATAGAGAACTGATTATTGGTTGCCAGTTAAGGTCAGCGGACAGAATGGAAGAGGAAAGTCATTGCTGGTATTAAAGAGTAACAGTAAGAATTTTCGTCATGATAGAATTGCTCTGTATCCTTATTGTATCAGTGTCAGTATCCTTATGATATTGTACTACAGTTTTGAAGATGTTACTTTTGCATAAAGTGTACCTGAGATCTGTGTATTATTTCTTTCAAGTGCATTTGAAGCTATAATTATCTCTCAAAATAAAATAAAAACCATATATATATGATTACAAAACTATATGTGGTTACACATATATATGATATATATATACATATATATATAAACACACTTTGATTTGCAAAATGGAGGTAATTTCCTGGCTTTGGCATCTAACTATTTAAAGTTAGTTTAGCTTCTAAAATTTAATAATTTGAAGACGGTCGACGGTCCATGGTATTTTGATAGGGATTGCCCTGAGAGCAATTTATACACTGAGTGCAATCCCTATCAAAATACCATCGACTTTCTTCACAGACTTGGAACAAATAATCCTAAGATCTGTATGGAACCAGAAAAAGCCCTGAATAGCCAGAGGAATGTTGAAAACTAAAGCCGGGGGCATCCCAATACCTGACTTTAAGCTGTACTACAAAGCTGTGATCATCAAGACAGTATGGTACTGGCACAAAACTAGATACATAGATCAATTCAATGGAACAGAATAGAGAACCCAGAAATGGACCCTCAGTCCTATGGCCAACTAATTTTTGACAAAGCAGGAAAGACTATCCAATGGAAAAAAAACCCAACAGTGTCTTCAATAAATGGTGCTGGGAAAATTGGGCAACCACATGCAGAAGAATGAAACTGGACCATTCTCTTACACCACACATAAAGATAAACTCAAAATGGTTGAAAGATCTAAATGTGAAACAGGAATTCATCAAAATCCTAGAGAACACGGGCAGCAACTTTTCTGACCTTGGCCACAGCAACTTTTTACAAGACACGTCTATAAAGGCAAGGGAAACAGAATGAACTATTGGGACTTCATCAGGATAAAAAGCTTCTGCACAGCAAAGAAAACAGTCAATAAAACTAAAAGGCAACGTATAGAATGGGAGAAGATGTTTGCAAATGACATATCAGATAAAGGGCTACCATCCTAGATCTATAAAGAACTTTTCAAACTCAACACCCCAAAAACAAAGAATCCAGTTAAGAAATTGGCAGGAGACTTGAACAGATATTTCTCCAAAGAAGACATACACATGGTCAACAAGCACATGAAAAAATGCTCCACATTACTTGTCATCAGGGAAATACAAATCAAAACCCTGACAATATATCACTTTACCCTGATGAGAATGGCTAAAATTAACAAGACCGGAAACAAATGTTGGTGAGGATGTAGAGAAAGGGGAACCCTCTTGCATTGTTGGTGGGAATGCAAACTGGTGCAGCCACTCTGGAAAACAGTGTGGAGGTTCCTCAAAGAGTTAAAAATAGAGCTACCCTATAACTCAGCATTTGCACTCCTGGATATTTACTTCAAAGATACAGATGTAGTGAAATGACTGGACACCTGCCCCCGCAATGTTCATAGCAGTAATGTCCACAATAACCAAACTGTGGAAGGAGCCATGATGTCCTATGATAGATGAATGGATAAAGAAAATGTGGTCTATATATACAATGGAATATTACTCAGCCATCAGAAAGGATGAGTACTTACCATTTACATTGACGTAGATGGAACTGGATGGTATTATGCTAAATGAAATAAGTCAATCAGAGAAAGACAACTACATGGTTTCACTCATATGCGGAATATAAGAAATAGTGAAAGGGACTATAAGGAAAGGGGGAAAAACTAAGTGAGGAAAAATTAGAGAAGACAAATCATGAGAGACTCTTGACTCTGGGAAAGAAAGTGTTGCCAAAGGGAAGGTGGGTGGGAGGAGGGTTAACTGGGTGATGGGCACATGATGGGATGAGCACTGGGTTTTATAGTATATTGACAAGTTGAATTTAAATTAAAAAATTAAAAGTTTAAAAAATCTGAGACATTGTGATTAGTACCGTTTTAAGAGTTTAAATAAACACTTTCTGCAATGACAGGCGTGCTTCCTGTGAGCTTTAAGAATTTTCTTCTAAATATAATTAAACTAGAATAATCTAAGAAGTGTATCCTTAGTGTTCTACAGATATAACAGTAAACACGTCAAAACTTTGCATACCTCATGAACTTTGCATACCTCATGAACACTAAAAATTTGTTGCCAAGAGAAGCTACTCATTTTCAACTCTGTTTTCATTATTTTGAAAGACTTATTCAGGAGCTCTTATTTTCATTGATAGTGGAAGGGAATATAAAGGAATAAATAATCTAAATGAATGTACTGAGAAATGGTTATTTTGATATCTATAACCTGGTTGTCCTTCAAATGATCAAAGTTTTATATCTTAAATGGGAGTTTTGTGCTCCCAACATCAAGGGAGTTTTGTGCTCATGTTCCTCCCCTACGCTCCAATTCTTATGTTGAAATCCTAACCTACAATGTATTGGTAATACCTTGTGAAGGTACTTAGGTCTTAAGGGTAGAGCTCTCATGAGTGGAATTAGTGTCCTTAGACCCAGAAAGATGATCTCTGCTTTTTGTCATGTGAGGATACAATGAAAAGATGGCAGTCTACAAATCCAGAAGAATGTTCTCACTGGACATAGGTATCCTGGCACCTTGATTTTGAATTTACCAACCTTTAGAAGTGTAAAAAATAAATATTTTTTATTTAAGCCAACCAGTTTATAGTATTTTGTTTTACCAACCCAAGCTGACTAAATAGATGCTATTATACTACTTTAAGAGTTTATAAGGATACACATGTAAGAGGGTGAAAATTGGAATTTTGAAAACCATAGAAACCCATCTTGCAGAGCCCAGGTCCAATTGGCATGTTGCTACACAGCAAGAACACACTGGGCTGAGAGGCCCTGGTCTACTGCCTTGGCTTCCCAAACACCATGACATTCAGTAACATGATTACCTTTACCATCTCAGTATCTACTGTGGGAGTTTGGAAGGTAGTTAAGAGGGTAAAAGGACATTACTTTCCAAAGGGCCTTGAAGACATTGCGAGGAAGAAAGTATCATAGATTTTTCAGGTGGGTCCTTTAGTTAAGCTGTTGAATCTATAAACCTCTTGAGCATGGGAAAACATGATGCTTGCTCTTATCTGCTTCTGTGGACACCCCAATTAGAATTAATTGGAGTGACATTGTTTTCATAAAAATACTAAGACCTTTTTATCAATCAAAAATAAAAAGTTATTTATGCCAAGAACAATAATATAGACATTAGCATATTATAAAAATAATACTTCCTCAGCAATCACCGGGTTTAATCTCCTCATTTTGTACATGGAGGAAATTATGTTTCCGTAAACTAAATGGATCTATTCAAGTCCAAAAACTAATTAGTGGCAGAGCAAGCTCTAGACTTCTAAGTCTTCAACTTGAGGTCTTTGACTTTAAGTTCATTGGTTGTTAATTGTGCTACTTTATTAACAAAGAGGATATGTTCTAGTTGCAAACCATTTTGGTCCCTCCTTTCCAAATACAGTCGAGAAATACAAGATGCACGGTTCACTATTTTACAGTGTTCATGGCAGAGATTTAGAATGGTCTAACTTCTGTATATTCCAGGTCCTCTCTAGGACCTCTTGAAGACGCTGGAAAGCAAAATATTTCATTTCCATGATTCCCTTGTGGGTAAATTTCTGGATGTGTTTAGGTCCTGCCAATCATATGTATTCTGGGAAACCTTGGACTTAGGTCCGAGTTGTGAAAGCAAGAAAGCCCGGGGCAAGGCTCCATTTCTTGGCATGGTGGTGGCGGAGGCCGCTGGTTTCCACAGTTGTAGCTTTGTGCTATGCCAGGGCCTCTTTCCTATTCACAAGCAGCACGGCAAATTATACTTAATTAGAAATAAAAGTGTCAAAATGCAAATGCTGATTGAGTTGATGTGCAAAACTCATAGTAAAGGGTAATTGGTTCATTAAATTAATGATAATTTCAGGACCCTTATTGTTTCAGTGATGGAACTGATTAATATTTCTAGACGACCTACTATGAATCTGGAACAGGGCCTCATGTTTTACACACTCCTTTCATTTGGTGTCTCTACAACTCAGTAGTTCCATATGGTAGCTTTATTCCCTTTTTCAAGGTATAGAGACTGAGATTCAGAGAGATTAAAACACTTGCCCCATACAAGGCCTGGGACAGGGGCTTCTTAAATTTCATAATTTTGAATTGAGTCTGGTATATTTGCTTTTATATGGTTAGGGATTAATTGAAACTGTTGTTCAGATATAGTTTTCTCATGGGAAGGCAAGCAGGAAGTTTTGTTTTCCGTGATTTATGGCTTTTTCCCTTTTGGATGGCTAACTTTTTTATAAAGGGTTTATTTGGCCCCAAGGATTCATTAATAATAACAACCAACAAATAACAACAAATGGCATCTGTATCAGTTTACAGCCAATTTTCTTGCAATGCCTTTTCTTATATATTGTCTCGTTCTATTTTCATAACTACCCATCAGAGATAGGTACCATTCCTTTCCAATTTTAAGATCTAAATTCAGTCACAAAAGTTATTGCCTCAAATCATGCAGTAAGTCAAGATTCTGAACCCAAACGCTAAACTTCAGTCCCCACATTTCACTTAGAATCTATTAGTGCTTATGAGAGAGAAGCACCGACCTGGAGATCTTCAGAGACATCCTGAGCCACACAGAAGATCAAGGTTACAGGAAAAAAAAAAAAAAAAAAAAAAAAAAAAAGGTCCGTTTAACACTTTATCCATTTCATTCCCATTAGCAACTTATATTATTGATTATAGTATGTATTAACTCGTGATGTTTGTCTTCTCAATATTCTGTACAAAGTGGACTATGAAGGCTAGCATTTTGCCTTATTCACTTTAATACTTCTAGCATCTATCAAAATGCCTTACACAGAGTAGGCAGTCAGTATATGCTGATGAATGAGTGTCTCAATAGATTAACTTTGAAAGCAGAATAAAAACAATGAATCTTTCACTCCAATATTTTACCTGTTTTTTCCCCTTTATCACCATAGTAGATTTGGTGTATGCAGACCAGCCTGATAGATAAGAAATAAGAAACATTAGTACTAAAGTAATTAGTGTGTTTTAGAAATATGCCATTATTACTATCAGCTATATCTGGCCAAATATTTTACCAAATGTCTTACTACTAAATTAAAAAGTCTTGATACAAAAGCACCATATCTAGAAGAGTACACTATTGTGATTTTCGCCCTTCATGCATCAAAATAAAACAAATCACATTGGATTAGTAATTTTTTTTTTTTTTGTAGCTGAAACCAAATGGCAGCTGGTACCTGCCTTTAGAATCATAATAAATGAAATTTCCCCAAAGTGAAATTCAATCCAGGCCTTGAGTCATATTACCAAGTGCTGGTCAATGAAAACAACCACTAAGAGAAAGAATCTTGATGTATTTCTTCAATTTTCTCATCCAGACAGAGCATTTGTGGTCAGATGGCATTTAAATTGAATAAAAACATTCTGATTTTAAGTCTTTATTTTTCTGACCTTTGTATATGATGGAAGACTATTGCAAACCTGCTCTGGAAATCTCCCAGGTTTGAATGAATGTTTGCATTGCAGAATGTCCTAGCTTTCGTTGCATGCCCTTAAGGTGGTGGTTACTGTATGAAGCTTTTTTTTTTTTTTTTAACTGCAGGAAATATCTAGTTCTATTGAAAATGTCCATCTAGTTTTCAGGTCATTTTGCAGCCCCCGGATACATAAATGCCTTAGAGTTGTTGACTCTGAGATACAGGTGTGGCCTATAGGATTTACAATGTGTGAAAAGCAGAAAGAAATAGAGCAGAAGTGTGATGACCCTGAACCATTCTAAATCACCTTGCTGACAGGAAATTTGTTTTTCCTGTCTATTGTTGTTGCTCGTACCAAATAATATTAGCCTCTGTTTGGAGATATTTATTTCAGTGTATTCTGAATTAATTTGCATACACTGGATTCATTTAGGAATCAATAACTAGTAGTTACAGAGATAAAGACCTCTGAAGGATCAGAAGAATTACACGATAAGACTATGAAATGAAAATAGACTCAGAATTGGGTTATCAATGAACTTTCCATTTCATTTTAGCACTATTCACATTGTATGAGAGTTAACCATTTCTTTGTCTGATTTATCCACCAGATAACAATCTCATTAATGTTAGAGGATGAATTTTATTTACCTTTGTAAAATCAGAATGTTACCCATGTAATCTCACACCGTTATCAAGCCAGTGCATAATACATAATCGATATTCAGTAAATATTTGTTATCTCCTCAAATACTCTCTATATGTTATATAAATACTTCCCTTTAGTTGTATTCTATGATGAACACATATCATGTAGATTTCAGTTATTCATTTTAATTTGAAATAAATTCTATAATGTAACATTTCAGATTATAAGGCTTATTTGAACTAGTTCTTTTGAGATTAATGCTACTGAAATTTTGAATGTTTTCTTGTCATGTTTAAAGAGTTAAAACTTCTTTGAGTAAATTATGCAAATAACTCAATTTGGTGCATTATAAGTTTTTACAACTTGCACAGAAATGTAATATATGTTTTTTGTTCCTTCAAGCAACACTATGAAGTCGTAACATTAGGTATATTGTTATTACTATTATTTTTTTTAAATTACACTTTTTAGAAGAGACAGGCAAATTTCATGAAAGTCAAGTGATTTTCTTACTTTTTTACCTAGTAGGTATTGAACAAAGGATTGGAACACAGATTTTTAAAATTTCAAACACTGATTTTTATCCCACTATGTGCTATTTTTTATTTTAACGTGTATCATTTGAAGTTAAAATGTGTTCACTTAAGGTGGTTGGTAGTTAAACTCAGACAATTGGGTCTTCTTTCTGGTTTATTCCATAAATTTCAAACTATATTTGAAAGAGATTATGGTGAAAAGTAGCTGGGTCACACAGTCTGAATCTCAGCTGGGTCACATACATCTGACTTTAATTACAAATCTCTATAGAATTCTTCAATAGAATACAAATAAAAAATTAATAAGAAGGGACAAATCAGACCAGAAAAATCTGTGGGAATTTGAAATATTACTTAGCCATTTGGTAACATAGTTTTCTCAACCATAAAATAGAAATTATTATATTTATAGCACATGGTTGGATAGAGGATAAGGTGAAAAGCACCCATCACTTGAATGTAAATACTATATTGACTGTAATAATACAACTCTGGTTAAATCCTGCGAGAAATGCAGGTGATTCATTTGGCCTCCTATATTTTATCTGAATATACCTATGTTTAAAAACATACTATCATTTCAAAATAAATGATAAATTTTCTCATTTATATTGCCATCCTTTCTAAAAATATATATTTGTTATCTCTGTGTTTTACTTTTGTAGTTCTTTATTTCAGATGCATTTTGGAATAATGTAGTATCAACTTTGTAAAATCTTAGGTCTATTGATTGAGATATTATATTGCCAAAAATAAATAAATTTTAAAAAGAAATATACTGCCATTATTGCTATTGGTATTTGTATAGGACTTTTAAAAATCTGTCACATTCAAAAAGTTTACGAAAAATATGACTAAAATGATACATCTCATTCTTCAAAGCCCATCAGTATGTTCCTTCTGGTAATTCATAAATAAGACTGATATGTGTGGATAAGTTATCTTTCACTGAATCATGTATTTAGAGAAATTTTAGGATAAATAGCGATTTATTTTCTTACTCAGTGTTTGAACTTTGCTCTCTTTCTGGAGGTTGTAACTAAACATTTTAAAAAAGGAGTCTTTTATGTATAATATGGTTGACATTAATTTGTTTCCATTCTTGGACACTGGTATAAAGAACATAAATTCATTTCTTGGACTCAGGAGACCACGCTTAATAAATGGATGAATGTTTAGAAAACAAAAACAAAAACAGCATTGCATGTGGAATTCATCTAAGCAGGGGCCTATGATAACAGAAAAAGTGGAAAGCAGCATTTCCTGTGTAATAGATATACAGAATAAAGGTTTAGACAATGTCAAATGATCTAATATTAATACATTCTTTCCACTTTTTGTCATTT
Organism: Vulpes lagopus; assembly: GCF_018345385.1. Taxonomy (NCBI): domain Eukaryota; kingdom Metazoa; phylum Chordata; class Mammalia; order Carnivora; family Canidae; genus Vulpes; species Vulpes lagopus. The sequence goes on along the minus strand of NC_054842.1, from coordinate 44,182,462 downwards.
TACTCCAATGTCTTTATCATATATATTTGAAATACTAATCACATATATTTAGGACCACATACGTAATCATCAAGAATGAATGACAACCATCCCTTAAAATTCATATTATTAATTAAAATGGAAAATGTTGGGCACCTGAGTGGCTCAGTTAGGTAAGTCCAACTCTTGATTTTTGGCTCAGATTATGATCTCAGGGTCGTAGAATCAAGCCCTGTGTCAGGCTCAATAGTCAGTGTGGAGTCTGCCCCAGATATTCTCTCTCCCTTTCCCTGTGCTCCTCCCCTTGCACTCTCTCTCTCTCTTTCTCTCTCTCTCTCTCTCAATCTAATAAATAAATCAAAATTTTAAAAGATGGAAAAATATATATCTTCTATAACATAGAAGATGCTTCACCTTTGGTAATGATGCTTAAAATAGTTCCATAAGCAGTTACTTCCTCTTCTTGTATAGAACATTTATTTTTAAGTTTTTTCAACATTCCTAAAAGATTTATCTTGCTCGATGGCCCTCTCCCTCAACAGGATGCAGATATGACACTTCTTAAGAATTCCAATATCATGGAAACATGTAGAGAATAGTGTATAATAACATAGAGGCTGGGTCCAAGGGATTCAATTAGATGGCAGGTTAATGATCACACCACAGTTCTGGGAATCATTATGAGGCTAAGATAAAGATTTTGACATCCATGAGTGGAAAAAAAGGAATAAAATATTGTCTTTTTTAAAAGAGATTATGCCATTCCCAATTCAGACAGTTTATAGCCAATAAGTTTAAACATTCTGGAGGTAGTAGGTGGCAGTTATTTTTTAAGGTGATTATTTGACAAAATAAGAATTACCCTTGATCCATTTATCCATCCAATTAAAAAAAACCCTCCAAAAAAATAAAACTAGTTTGTGAAATCCTGAAGCCTAGAAACCTATTGTTAAGCTGTATTAAGAGGTTCAGCCATACACACTAGCCTCCCTAAGTGAATTGTTATATTTGTGGCTCAGAAAAAAAAAATTCAAAACAAAGGAAAACAAAACACTTGTCATGGCCCTTAAAGATTGCTTGCAATAGTCAAGAAATGTGTGGACCCAAAGTGTCTACTGTTTTTATGTAAAAACTGGTTGCTTTTTTCAGATTTGTCTATGAAAATGTCTATCATGTTTTGGCTTTGTTTGGATTCTTTTCAAGGAAAGTTGTTTAGGTGATGTGCTGTCTTGCAGGAGATACACTTTACATTTAAAGACAGAAATAAGTTCAAAGTAAAATAATGAAAATATATATATTATGTAAACAGTACCAATAAACAAATCTAGCAAGGCTATATTAAAATGAGATGAAATATACTTTGACACAAATATAACTAGATAATGAATGACAGTTCATAATGATGAAAGAGTTAATCCATCAGGAACATGTAGCATTTATAAACATATATGTACCTCACAACGGAACCCAAAATATTTGAAGCAAAACTGGCTGAATTGAAGGGAGAAATAGATGATTGAACAATAAGAGTTGGAAGACATCAACACTTCACTTTCAATAATGGACAACACAACAGGGAAAAGACTGGAAAATGGATGACTTGGACAACACTATAAACCAACTAGACCTAACAGATACTGAAAAAACATTTCACCCCAAATCAGCAGGATACATATTCTTCTCGAGTATACATGGGAAATTCTCCAGGGTAGATCATATGCTAGACTACAAAACAAGATTTGATAAATTTTAGAAGACTGAAATCATACTTAGTAGGTTTTATATCATAATGAAATGAAATTAATAACAGGGATATTTGGGAAATTAACAAATATGGAAATTGAACATTCTCAATGGGTGAAGAATAAGTCAGAAAGGAAATTAGAAAATAATTTTACATAAATAAAAAGGAAGACAGAATATATTGAAACTCTAGGGATGCAATGAAAGAAATTTTTAGAGAGAAATATAGAACTATAAACACTTTAATTAAAAAAGAAAGATATCAGATTAAACTAACTTATCTAACTTTTTTACTTAAGACACTGGAAAAAGAGCAAACTAAACTTAATAGAGTAGAAACGAAGGATTAATAAAGATTAGAGTAGAAAAATAATGAAATAGAGACTAGAAAAGCAATAAAGAATAAAAACAAAAGTTGATTCTTGGTAAAGATCAACAAAATTGACAAACTTTTAGCTGAACTGATGAAGGAAAAAAAATAGAGAAGACTCAAATTACCAAAATCAGAAATTAAAGTGGGAACATTATTTTAAACCTTAAAGATATGAAATGATTATAATAAAGTACTATGAAAAACTGTATGCCACCAACTAGATAACTTAAATGAAGTAGAAAAATTTCTAGAAAGAAAACTACTGAAATTAACTCAAGAAGAAACAAAACACTTGAGTAGACTCATAACAAGTAAAGATATTGAATTAGCAATTTAAAATTTGCCCCAAACAAAAGCCCAGAATCAGATAACTTCATTGGTAAATTCTACTAAATATTTAAAGAATAAGATTGATACCAGATTATCACAAACTCTTCCAAAAGTACAATAGGAGAGAACATTTTCCAACTCATTCTATGAGGCCAGGTTTACCATCATACCAAACCAGCCAAAGAAAGTCCAAGATAAGGAAATGACAGACCATAATCTTTAATGAACATAGACATAAAAATCTTCAGAAAAATACTAGCAAACAGAATCCAGACCACAAGAAAAGGATTATAAACTATGATGAAATAGGATTTATTCAAGGAATGCAACGTTGGTTCACTATATTAAATCAACCAATGTAATATATCAATAGAATATTTTGTGGTCAATTGATGGTCAACAATGATCCAAAGACAATTCACTGAGAGAATGAATAGTCATTTCAACAAATGGAGTTGGGACAATTGGACATCCACATGCAAAAGAATGGTGTTGTGCCCATCCCTACATCATACGAAAAAACTAAATTGTACACAGAAACTTATCTTTTGGAAGAACATAATAAGAGGAGAGCCTGAGCAGCTCGGTTGGATATGCATCTGACTCTTGATTTTGGCTCAGGTCATGATTTCAGGGTCTTGATTTTGGCATGGAGCCCATTCAGTAGGAAGTCTGCTTGAGGATTCTCAGTCTCCCTCTCTCTTTGCCCCTCTCCCTGCTTGGGCTCTCTCTCTCAATAAATAAAATTAACCTTTGTTTTTGTTTTTGTTTTTTTTTAAAGAAAATATAGGAATAAATCTTCATCATCTTGGATTAGGCAAAGCTTTATTAGATATGATTTTCTTAGAAAATCACAAGCAATGAAAGAAAAGAATAGATTAAAAAATTGGACACCATCAAAATTAAAAATTTCTGTACTTCAAAGGATACTATCAAATGAAAAGATGACCCACAGAATCAGAGAAAATATTGTATGTCTGATAAGACACTTGAATGTAGAATTCATAAAAAAACTCTTGCAGCTAAAAAATATAAACAATCCAATTTAAAAATAAGCAGTTGAATAGACATTTCTCCAAAAATAGCCTGTAAGCACATTAAAAGATGCTTGATGTTAGTCATCAAGGAAATGCAAATCAAAACTACAATACATTGCGACTTCACAACCACTAGGATGACTGTAATAAAAAGAAATGAAGACACATTAGTGGTTTCTAAGTGTTAGGGATATAGGGGGTGGAGTGGGGGTACTTACGAAGAGGAACAGGAAGTTTCCTTGCAATGATAAAAATGTTCTGTATTTTGACTGACTGTGTCAGCGTCAACATTCTGGATATTTCCTTGTACTGTAGTTTTTGCACGATGTCATTAAATGAGGGAAATAGGGTGAAAGAGAGCTTTCTAAATTATTTATGAATATAAAATGAATATGAATATAAAATTATGAATATAAAATTATCTCAAAAAAGTGTAATGAAAAAACGTATAAGGGAACTTTTCCTTCTTGACAACTTGAAAGGCTGACAACTTAGCAAAATAACACCCTTTAGTGTTGTCTACCTTGAATGTCAGAGACCCTACTTTTGTCAAGTTGTAGCACAGTACAAAATGGTAATTCTAAGATGACTCAGTTCCAGCTCCATCTGCCTGCCCTAAAGGCTGAGGATATAATAATATTGGGGCACCTTGATCCTACATTTGGCACATCAGCTTGTTGTGGTGCCCCAGTTAGAAGTTCTATCCTGGAAAGCCTAACATGGCTTTGAGAGGATTCCTAAATCCACCCTCTGAGGATAGCAAGTTAGTCACAGAAATTACTACAGAAGAGTAAATAAATATATTTATCATACTTTGTTTCAACTAGTATTACATGGCTGACTAAATGACTTCATGTTGAATTGGGAGGAAAAAGAACATAAATGGCAAGTGCCATAATAAACATTTATTTATTAATCATTGTCAACCTATGAGTACTTCCTTCCCTAAACAAGGATTCACAATAAGGAATGTTTTGTATTTACCATTATAAGTAGTTGAAAATTGTGCAGCATGAAAAAGTTACCTGTATTTTCAAACATTCAATATTTTTTATGACTATTTTCACCCTGCTAATCCTAACAATCATTGAGCTCTTCTAATTGTTATTATAAGCTTAAATTGCCCTGTTCTTTGATCTAACATATGTTGTCTCCTAGGCACTTTTTGCCTTTTCATGATTTATGTTGGGAATTGACTTACATACTTAGATAATCCAGTGATGGGCTAATGGACAAAGAGTTTGAAATTCTGTGCACATGAGACAATGAACACATGGTTCCTCACAAGGAATATCAGTTTTGAACAACTAAGAGTTAACATATATAAATATGAATTCAGTGGTTTAAATGTTTCTTAAAAAAAACCAACAAAACTGCTGTGTGAAAATCATCTTAAAGGCTCCTTTTGTTGGGATCCCTGGGTGGCGCAGTGGTTTGGCGTCTGCCTTTGGCCCAGGGCGTGATCCTGGTGACCCGGGATCGAATCCCATATCAGGCTCCCGGTGCATGGAGCCTGCTTCTCCCTCCGCCTATGTCTCTGCCTCTCTGTGACTATCATAAATAAATAAAAATTTTAAAAAAAAAGGCTCCTTTTGTATAACAAAAAAATGAATATTACTTTTTCATATAGATGTGAAAATAATCCATTTATTTCTTAAATTTATATTATAATTCCCTCAACATTATATTTTATAAATAATTTATCTTTGTAATGTATTATATATTAATATTTAATTTTCTTCCATCTCCAATATTACCATATTCGGGACTAGAAAAATGTATATTTTTCTGGAACTTACTGAAATCTTCAGAAGTCTACTCAAGTTTTATGTAGTTACTTCTTATGTAATATGAAAATTATTTGCACCTTTACCTATTTGCTTCTACATTTCATTATCCCCAATATTAGATTTATGGATTCAATATCAATTACTTTTGAAAAAAAATGCCTAAAATATTATCGTTAATTCACACAATAGGGATTCTAAATTCTTCAAATAAATAATCACCAAACACTCAAATATCAACTCATTTCTTTTTGACTAGATGAAAACAACAATTTAATCTGTAAGATATTTGACAAACCACTTTTTAAAAAAATAATAAGGAAAGGAACAAACCTATATTCCGAAATCTCAAAATGTAACAATTTGAAATGCCAAAAATGTTTTAAAGTATTTTATGAAACACAACTTTTCTTCCAACTTAAAATATTTTAAATGAATTTATTTTAAAGATTAACCTACATCACAGGCCCAAATAACACAATTATAGCAACAAAAGCACTCCTTGAATTTTCCTCCCCAAAGCAAGATTAAAGCAACATAATCCTACTTCAAGTTAGGATTCAAGTTAACAGAGTAGTCAACTTTGAAAGCTAATTTGCTTTTGAAGAGCTTATAGATATGAAAATGTTAAACACTGCAGACCACTAGAAAGACATTTAATGGGCAGTAAGATACAGCAACAAAACTGTTAAAGCTTGTTCCTCTTTTTTAAATGTGTAAGTTATTTAAGTGAGCTTTTGATCAGTTGGCTGTATCCTCTCATCCTTGAAACTAGGATAAGGAGGGCCTAGATGCCTTACACTTTCTCATGAAATTCAAGTTGTTTTGTAAGCCAGTTTTCCAGCTGTTCCAGGTTTCAAATCCATTAATATGAAAGCCACCTTGAGTCTTCAGAAATCTTGTAATTTTTCCTTAAATATAAGAAAAAAATCTTATCTTATGGTGCTCTGGGGATAAGACGAGTTAATTCATTTAAAGTGCCTAAAATAGTGCCTGAAACATGGTAAAAACTTAAAAAAAAAAGTTAGTTGCTCTGATTATTGTTGCCCTGCTAAGTTTGAAAATTAAAGGATACATGTGTAGTTAGGCAGGATTTGCCTAAAAGCACGTAATCCAAAATATTACCCAGGCAAAAATTTATTAAGTGATCCCTATCTCATCTTGATTCTAATCTCAAAATAGATTACTATTTATATACTATTTGCTTTCATTTTGGTTTCCAGGAAAGACTTTGAATCAGAACAATCTGTTTTGAATCTTGTCACTTCTATTTACTAGTTACATGACCCTAGTAAAGTTAATCTTTCTAAGTTTCCCTTCATACAGCTATAAAGATAATATGCTCCAGGTTTTTGGTAAAATCAAAGAAAATAATGTGTATAAATACCTAATATATAATTTGGCCCACAATGTACTTAGTAACTATTCTTTTCCATTCCTATTTTGTAGTTTTCAAAGTTATGGTCTGAAAATAATGATTTTGATGCATAAAGCAAATTTTAGCTCAATGTAATAGGCTAATTCTAATCTATCCTCCATTGCTTAAACCAAGGAAAATCTTATAGTTAAGAATCAATTACTTTGATTTTTCTATTAGCTCAGAGAGAATTGACATGAAATTATAAACATAAAGAACTGTTAACTTTTTACTAAATTTCTTCTCTAATACATACATGATAAAGTTGTCCTAATGCTTTTCAGAAAATGTTACAATAAAAACTTTTCTCATCATTTCCCTGTGTAACCCTTATTGATCATATTTACCTAGATCAGGGAAGTATCATATATAAAATAATAACAAACATTTAGATTTGTCCAGAAGATCATTCTTAAGTTTAACTCCTTTTTTTTATCTTATCAAAAAAAATAAATACTTACATGATTATGATTGGGAAATTTAGAAAAATGTAGTGACAGAGAAAAGATCACCATAATCTCACATTCAAAAAGAAGATTGCCTATGGGTCGCCTGGGTGGCTCAGTTGTTTAAGCCTCCAACTCTTGATTTCAGCTCAGGTCAAGACTTCAGGGTCATGAGATTGAGCCTCACCTGAGGCTCCACGCTCAGTGGGGAATCTGCTTGAGGATTCTTTCCCTCTCCCTCTGCCCCTCCTTCTGCTTGTGCAGGTGTTCTCTTTCTCTCTCTCTCTCAAATCAATAAACCTTTTTAAATTAAATTTTATTATTTTAAAGATTTTATTTATTTATGAGAGAGAGAGAGAGAGCGAGCGTGCATGGGTAGGGAGGTGCAGAGGGAGAAACAGACTCCCTGCTGAGTGGGTAGCCCCTACAAGGGCCTTGATCCCAGCACCCTAAGATCATGACCTGAGCTGAGGCAGATGCTTAACTGACTAGCCACCCAGGCACCCAATAATTTTTTTTCTTTAAAGAACTATTGTCCAACACTTTTTTCATTCTGTTTTTTTTTTTTTGGAGGGACAGAAAATCTAATTTATTTTCAAATATTTCACAAACTTCTCTTATATTGGAAAGACAATAGAAAACTTCACAAAGGTGAAAATTTTGAGAGTGAATCAGTACAAGTCGCACAGGTCTTTTGAAGGAGGGAATGTGGTAGGCTCCTCAGAGCCACCTTAGGCAGCAGAGCTACTTGAACTTCTCAGTGTGCTGGATAGGGAGGAAATGGCATTATATGGAGAAACCCATCACTTCCTGGGGTTGAAGTCTCCTGCGTGCAAGGGAAGATCACATATAGTTAAAATTAGCCTTGAACATGCTTTCAATTGTAGTGAGGTCTCATTAACATGGGTAGGACTGAATAGAATAGATCCTTGCTTTCTGTCTTCCTTCTCATACCAACAGCAGGTACCTACTCTTTGAGAGGAAAAGTAGCTAAAACCTCTGAGCTATGCTTTAAATCATTCTCACTCCATGATTTTTCCTCTTTCCTTAGTGTAGACCGCAGAATTGAATCCTGAGAAGTTAAATGTTCATATGAAATACTTTAATTACTTTGCACTTGTTTTTCTTATAGCTTTATACATATCCAGTATGTAAGGGAGCTTACATTTAGAATGAAGTCAGACTCTATGACTATATTACTAATATATATATTAGGTATATTATATATATATATATATTCTATGTTATTACTTGATTACATATGATCATATACTACTTCTAGAAACTCTTCCTCCAACTTTTCATTGGCAGACCATTTAGAAAAATATATTCAAGTTTCCTCTATTTGTTGGGCCTCTTCTATAAGGACTTCCAGAGTTAACATGAGTTTGGGAGATGATGCTGGATCACCTAAACAATGGGATTTTCAACATTCAACACAAGTAGGAGTTTAATAGGGAAGATATAAAACATACTGGGAATCAAAAGTCCACAAGTGGCCTTAAAATCTTACAAATTCTATAGTACTAATATGGATCCAGAAAGAGTTGGAAGCACTTCTTCAGGTACTGAGGGATGACTTGAAATTCATCCCATACTTTTCTAGTACGCAAGAGACCTGGTGGATCAGAGAGAGGTGTTCTGAATATTGTGTTCTGAGAGGTGTTCTGAATACCGTTTGCCTGGATCACTTAGGAAGCAACATCTACATTAAATCCAGAAGCACAGTGCAGTAAAACTCAGATTAGGAAGGGAGCATAATAAGGCCAGAGGTTTATTTCATGTGGCATAAGATCAAGAGCATCAGTAATAAAAAAAACCCACAAGTTTAGTTTAAGACTCAAATGCTCTTTGGAGGAAATTAATCCCCTGGTGCTGAGCTGTGTTTGATTTCAGACACTTTTATTTTTTTTAAGATTATTTATTTATTTATTTATTCATGAGAGACACAGAGCGAGGCAGAGACATAGGCAGAGGGAGAAGCAGGCTCCCCTTAGGGGAGCCCAATGTGGGACTCGATCCCTGAACTCCAGGATCAAGCCCTGAGCTGAAAGCAGAGCTTAACCACTGAGCCATCCAGGCGTCGCAATTTCAGACATTTTTATAAGAAAATCAGCCACAGTGTGGAGTGAAAGCATCCTCCCCTGTCCGCCAGCTCACTCTTCTACAAAAGTAGAGAACCACAGAGATCTGGAAAACACATTAGGTGGAAAACATATTTGTAAGACCCAAGTCCTCACTGGGGGATGGATGTTCACTGTCCTATGGGAGAGGAGATGGAAAGAGCCGGGAAGTGCTTCAGGGGTAGAATTTCGGAGAGGAAGGGGAATAAAGAAATTATGGAACCAAGGAGAACACGTGGGCTAAGCAAGCAGGCCTTGATCCTTACAGAGTTCAAAGGAGTTTATTGGCTAAACTAGGGCTGTGTTCTTCCTGCCATCAAACTATGATACTCGCTGGAATATTTGAGTTAAGAATAGCTTAAATCTGCTTTGGGTCCAGGGTGTTATGATCTAGATAGGGAGCGGTAAAGCAAACTTTGGGACAGAGAAAGGGTATTTTGACCTGATTTGCCCCTCAACTAAGGAGGGAAAAAGAAGGGGACAGTTTCCTGTCCCCTAGACCACAGAAGAAAGGAATAGAGGCCAGATGTAAACCTGGGTTAGGCATTGTGACACTGGAAAAATATCTTTGCTTTTATTTTCCTGATGACCTGTAAAAGATAGCAAGATGAATAAACAACTATCATTGTTTTTTAGCTTTACTGAAGTATAATTGACAAATAAAATTCTAATATATTTAAAGTGTACAATGTGATTATTTGATAAATCTATACATTCTGAAAGTATTCTCGCAATCAACTTAATCCATAACCTCCCATATTTACTTTTTTTTTTTTTTTTGGTGAGAACACGGAAGACCTACTCTCTTAGCAAATTTCAGTTCTACAAAGCAGTATTATCAACTTTCGCCACCATACTACGTATTAGATCCTCAGACCTTATTCATCTTATAATTGAAAATTTGCACCCTCTCCCTATTTCTCCCACCCCCTGACAACTATTAATTGTTGAACAGATGGTCAGATGATGAAAAAGTGAATTTTGAGAGATAGAGAAGGAACTGAAGTATATTTAACAATCAAAAAAAAAATCTTATCTTTATAAATGTGTTACATAGGTGACATAGACAAAGCTTCCAGAACTTCAGGGACAACGGCCAGATACTGAAATGTAAATACACTTAAAAGGTAAAGAGTCTGGTAGAGAGCTTAATGTGGTCATTGGAGGTTTGCCTTTTTAATTGCAACTCCTACAGAAAACACAGTATGTGTCAATCTTATTGGAAGTATTTTTATTTCAAGCATAGGAAATAAATGATTGTATTCCTGCTGGCTCAAGCTACTTTGCTAATTTAATGTTAATCTTCAGATTAGAAACTTTAGCAAGATAAATACCAGGCAGAGATGTTTGCTGTTGCATGGGGAGGAGATGCTATGCAGCAAAAGGTACCAACAAGTTCCTTATTTGAAGCAAAAGCAGATTTTAGTTTGTGTGTGTGTCTGTATGTGAACTCTTCTTTGGAAAATAGCCACTTGTAATTCCTTTTGAGCAAACTCTTAGCTTTTTAAAGATACACTCGAGACAGTTCAGTAATAAGCCTAAGATTCAAAATGCTTTTTGTTCCATTAGGTGATGATTTCAAGCTGCACTGGTGCTTTCTAATGGGCACTGAAAGGACCCGTTTTGAGTTCTGATCAAGTTTGGTTTTTAATATTGGTGCAAATAGAATCATCAAAGCCAGCTGCCTCCATAGACTGGGGTGGGAAGCAGGGCCACATTTTCTACCAATTACGGGGAGTAAGTATCTCAAGTTCTCATCTGTGGAGTTTAAACCTATGAAAAAATGTTGTCCTGGCCTAGAAGTGCAAATTTACTGTGAAGAATCAGATACCCTAGCTCATTTGTTGAGAGTCTAGCTGGACCTTTGCTTAATTTATTTCAAGATTTTGAGAAAACAAATTCCAAGATGGATGTAATTTTTCCATACTTAAAAGAGCACTTCAATGCATTTCTAAATATCATCACATTCTAGCATAGTATAAGGCATATGTTGTAAATTGAATAGTGACTTAATAATATAGCTTGGGAGCCTCAGTGTAATAATACAACCCAAATTTGGCACTAAAAATATGTATGGATTTCTTCTTTTACTGTATACAGACCTCATTAACTAGTTGGACTGGTAACATGGAGGCAAATGGGTAAATACTTGTGTACTTAACAATAATATTTATATCAGTGCTTGCTTTTGTTGGTTTTGTTATGTTTTGCTTTTACAGCTGCAACAGTGGACTCTGCTAGTACATATAGCGATTAGTGCAAATTAGAAAAGACGTCCATTCAGGGTTGACATATTATAAAAGGATGACCTCTTAATCTGCACCCGTGGTTGGCATTTATCTACTCCCCTCTGATCTTTGACACAGCTTTTCAAGCTGGCTTTACAGATATGCTTGCTCACTTCTGTTTCTTTGAGTCAGCAGTGTTTTCTTCATTTTACTGATGGGGACATTGAAGCTCAGTGAGTAACTTACCCAAGGATACACCTTTGTGGTTGGTGTACCAGGGACTGAACAACAGGCATGCCTGACTTCAGAGTCTGGGCTGGGCAATACTGTCTTTTAGGAAGCTGATACATGAATCTATTGCAATGTTATGCCTGCAACTGAGATAACTGAAACATTAATATTCACTGTCATTTTCATAATGGTGCAAAAATCATTATCTCTTGTGACAGAAAGTGAAAGTTTTCCTGGGACCTCACTGGAAAGGCTAATGGGATTAATTCAAATTCAGGTTCTATAAACATTTGTTGAATACTAAATGTAGCAACTGCTAATTGATATGAGAGATAAAAAGGCAACACAGCCACATAAGACTCCCTCATCAGGCAAGTTCTATTCATGCAGCCAGTGGAGCCAGACATGAAAGATTGAGTCCACTTGTGGCAGATTTCATTCCCCAGAGATGGCCACGCCATATCTTCTGTTGCACATGCTCTTTTACAATGTAAGCTTCCCACTCCTGCATTTCCCTACCCTTGAGTCTGGGTAGGCTTTGGATCTGCCCTGACTGCTTAGAATACAGCAGAAATGATGCTGTGTGATTTCTGACACTGTGTTGTAAAAGACTAAGCAGTCTTCACTTTGTTTGCTGGAACACTGTCTCTTGGAGCTATGAGCACCAGATAAGAGGTCCAGCGATAGTAAGGTGGCCATGTGATGAGGCAATGAAGTCCTTATATGCATGGAGAGATCACTTATAAGCACTCTCGTTGACATTTGCAGCCTATAAGTCATCCTAGCTCTAGACGATTTTAGCCTTTGCCATCCTGAGTCCCTAGCTTTAAATTCTCAGAGCCCTGGATATGGAACAGAGAAAAGTCATTCCTAAGGTGACTTACCTCATTCCCACAAGATCCATGAGCAGATCAAGTAGTTGGTTACTTTATACCATGAAATTTGGCATCAAGTTGTTATGCAGCAAGAGTAGCAGAAACATCGTTCTCCCAAGATAAGCCTGCAGTTGAGTGAGGCACGGGAATACTCTTTGGATCTGCGTATAGATGTACATTTTCCCCCCTCTAGCTCTATCTAGCACTTTTTATAAGAGGAAAACAAAAAGATGTTGGAAGACAAGTAAACCAAGCTACCTAAAGGTCATATTTCCTAAGTGATTTCTTTCTTTCTTTTTAAAGATTTTATTTATTTATTTATTTATTTATTTATTTATTTATTTATTTATAGAGCATGGGTTGAGGGGTTAGGAAGAGGGAGAGAGAGAATCCCAAGCAGACTCATCACTGAGTACAGAGCCCGATGCAGGGCTCTTATCTCATGACCTTCACCTTGTGACCTGATCCGAAATCAAGAGTCCGAGGCTTGACAGACTAAGCCACCGGGTGCCCCTCCTAAGTGATTTCTAACTTTAGAAACCCTATAACAGTACTTTCTCAAATTAAAAAAATATATACATAAAATGTTCTAAACAAAGGCGTACACTATGTTTCAAGATAAATGAACGCTAAAAAATTCCCAAGACACTGTCTTCTTGATGCTGTTTCAGACACTAACAGGAGATGAGGAAGTACTGTCATTACTCTTATTATATATTATTTGACGCCTGAGTTATATTTTATCCAGAATAGATAAATCTCTATTTCTACCCTCCGGGTATACAATTTAAATCAGAAAGATGTTGTAAGTGTCTCTGACAGAACACAGAGTGTTCTGGTTTCTTTATGCTGATTTGGAAGTTTTCAAACAACCTAATCACCAGAATGTAAAGATATCAAGTGAAATGGAAAGCAATGACAAAACACTCTTCAGAGTTTCAAGTCTTTATTTCAACAGAATAACTCTATTTTCGGTTCTTCATAAAAGAAGCCAATTGCATGCTCCATAATATAAGAATTACAAGATGCTGAGTTCAGTGATGTGCAAAGAATTGTTTAAATGAATGTTAAAAAAAAAAAAGACACATCTTTGGAATTTGGCTGTACATATGTTAAAAAAATAAAAACAATAAAATCTACTAATTAGACCAAGGACTCTCTGAATTAGTAATAAGTCTGAATCACACATTAGGATAAGGAAATGTGATTTTATGACTTTATAATGAAATAAAATAACTTCTGCAGTTAGAAAGCTCTTTCGCAGTACAAGTTCTGCATGACTGTTTTTTTTACTAAATGGATAATTTATAACTTGCATCATTGATCAACTGACCCTCCCTCCCCAGCCCTACATTTGCTGATTACTTGCATTTTCTAACTCAACAAACATGCACAAATATCAACCTTATGCCTAGTACTGGTCTACAGAATGTGGAGAGTTCTAGTAAAGATCAAGATATTGTCCTTGCTCTCCATGAGCTTAAATCTTGATTGGAAAGTTATTTATAAGAAAATATTAACCAAGTATACAAAATGATTTACAATTCTACTTCGTAATATAGGAATTCTTAGAGAATTCAAATCCAAAGAACTGTTAAATACTTCTTAGGCAACATTGCCTTGACTACAGTAGATCAGAAATTAGTTAAATTTGAGGACATGGAACTCTATTTGGACAAAAAAAACTTATTGTTTTATTAAGTTTTAATAAGATTGCGAAAATCTTATTTAATTTACCTTCTATATTATAATAGTGTGGTTAAGAAACACTCTCTTTTCAGGTGTTTGTTTCTTCCCAGGTAAATCTGGATCCAGATTGGCTTCTAGATATTTGATGATTTAATTGAAACTACCTGAATTAATGAAATTTCAAAACTTTTAAAATAATCACACACACTACACAATATGAATGGCTAAAGTATCAGTGTTAAGTATCATGAGTTATTGATTATGGAAGTGACTTGAATATTATTGAATTTGGTTGCATTCTCTGAGACATGATACTGGAGAGAAGTAATGGTTCAGACTCAAAAGACATGAATTTGCATCCTAATGCTATTCTCTACCACTTTTGTGGTTGAGGAGGCCATTTAAATCTCTGTAAATCAACTTGAGTTAATAATGAATCTTTTTTTTTTTTTAATATTTTATTTATTCATGAGAGAGAGAGAGGCAGAGACACAGGCAGAGGGAGAAGCAGGCCCCACGCAGGGAGCCCCACATGGGACTGGATCCTGAGTCTCCAGGATCACGCCCTGGGCCCAAGGCAGGCGCTAAACCGCTGAGCCACCCAGGGATCCCTTAATAATGAATCTTGATCACACATGAATCTAGAAAAAGACATTTTGTTAAACAATAACTTAAGCCATTAGAAAATTATTTTCAAGTACAAGTTGGGAGACCACTAAAGTTTTCTCATCTACTTAATATATCTGAAAATACCTCATGGAGTTTTTTGAATATTAAATGAGATGAAGTGAATAAAAAATTTTTAAGAAAAAATTTGATACGCAAATTATAGGATATTATAATGAGCTTCTACTTTTGTTTTCCAGAGGCCTTTAGAAAAAGCAAACAGCTTTATTCTGAAAATAAGGGCTCTACCCTGGAAATAGTATCAAAACAATAGAGATTTATTCATCATCTGCAATGCTGCACTCTTTGGAGAGCTTTGTGAGGACAAGCATATCTTGATTCGTGATGATAGACAACAATTCGACAATTTTGAACAGTTGACTTAAAAGGGGTGTTATTTCAGAATAACATGTAGAGTAATTGTCTGATTATCTAAGATTCTTAAACATCTAATTTAGCAGTCCTTTTCTCAAAGAAGTACTTGAAGAGTCTATTTTCCATGCTGGTTGCTAGTATGTATATGGGAAGGGAAAAAAGCAAGGAACAAACTTAATGCCTAAGAAAAAAAAAATCAATCACTTTTTAGGAGCATTTGCAGAAGTAAACTAAGTTTCCTCCAGGGCCCTCAGGCCTACTGGAGTCAAATGGTTTACTTTGGCCTCTATCATCATAATTGGCTTGTAATTCCCTCTCTGCTTGCCTTTCTCCCCTCTGTACTCCCCAAGAGGGAACACACCCCACTCTTGGGGCTATTTTGTTTTTCTAAATTGCTTAGAAAACTCTGCAAAAACTAAGAGATTTCCAATGTGGCCCTGAGCTTCCTTACTAATAGATCAGGATTTTACCCAGGATATTCGAAAAATTACAAGCAATTTTCAGGTTCTTCCTTAGATCTTGCCTCACACAAATCCTCTACAGTCCTGAAGAATGAGTTTGATATTCTTACTTAGATATCTTCCCAATGCATAGAGGGGAAATTTCAGTCTCCTTTATAACCTGGACCCACTCTACCTTTTAGTATTCTCTCTTGCCACTCTCTTATACCCACTCAACAATTTTGCTCTTCAGAATTATCTATTGTGCTTACTTTTGCCATACTCTTGTTTTCATGCCTATGGTTGGCTCAGGATAAGCTCTCTTCTTGGAATGCCTCTTTCTCTCTCTTTTCTGCAGAACAGATATCTGTCCATCTTCTCTGTTCTAAAGCTACCTTCCACTCACACTTATAAAGTGTTCTTCACCTACTCTAAGGCAAGATTAGTTATATGCATGCAATAGACCATTGTATAAGTTCTTTTTTTTTAAGATCTTATTTATTTATTCATGGGAGAGACAGAGAGGCAGAGACATAGGCAGAGGGAGATGTAGGCTCCTCACAAGGAGCCCAATGCGAGACTCAATCCCAGGACCCCCAGGGACCTCGAGCAGGGGAACCAAGCTGAAGGCAGACACTCAACCACCAAGCCACCCAGGCGTCCCGACCATTGTATAAGTTCTATTGGAGTAATTATCACAATATCTATTAGTTTGTTTCATAAAATCTTTTTTTTTTCTTTAGGGACTGTCTTGGCACCAGTTATGTGCTGTTTATTTCCCAAATATTAAATGGAGATGTTTAAAAATTTATACTGAATTTGTCAAAAGAAGAAAATATGCTATCTCTATCCAGTAAAATAACAAAGGCACCATACTTCCTCTGTATTCCATATGGGATCATGTGTGTGAACAGGTTTTGAAAATCACAAGACACTGCACAGATGTCAGATGTTTTCATTGTCTTGATCCATTCACTCATGTAGAGGCAGTGGAGCATAGTGGTTAAAAGCATGGAACTCTGCTGACTGCCTAGGTTGGAATCCTGGCAGTATCACTTACTATTTATGTACCCTTGGGCAAGACAGTTAAAATTTCTATACCTCAGTTTTCTTTTCTTTCTTTCTTTCTTTCTTTCTTTCTTTCTTTCTTTCTTTCTTTCTTTCTTTCTTTCTTTCTCCTTTCTTCCTTTCTTTTTTTTTTTTGAAATATTTACTTATTTGAGGGAGAAAGAGACAGAGAGAGCACAAGCAGGAGGAGGGACAGAGGGAAAAATAGATTCCCTGCTGAGCAGACAGCCCAATGTGGGGCTAGATCTCATGACCCTGGGATCATGACCTGAGCTGAAGTCAGAGGCTTAACCAACTGAGCCACCCAGGGGCTCCTATACTTCAGTTTTCTTGATGATAAAATGGTATTTATTTCCTTACTAGTTGGTCGTATGGATGTAGAAAAAAAAAACTTAAGAGTTGTTATGAGGATTTATATGGGTTACTACATGCAAAAAAACAAAACAAAACCAAAACTTAAATAGGCTTGGCATATATCAAGTACTATATAAGGGTAGGCAATTGACAATTCATTGACATATGGAGTATTCATTGACAAAAATATTTATTGAGTGTCCACTATGTCAGCGGTACTATTCTATGTGAAACAATCAATAAACAAATAAAATACGACTTATGTGGTATAGAGAAAATTAGAGCATAGAAGGGGGAGAGGATTGGTATTTTATTTTATTTTTATTATTATTATTTATTTATGATAGTCATACAGAGAGAGAGAGGCAGAGACACAGGCAGAGGGAGAAGCAGGCTCCATGCACCGGGAGCCCGACGTGGGATCCGATTCCGGGTCTCCAGGATCGCGCCCTGGGCCAAAGGCAGGCGCCAAACCGCTGCGCCACCCAGGGATCCCCAGGATTGGTATTTTAAACAAAGTAGTCAGGGAAAGAAGCTCCTATAAAAAATAGCAAGTGTAGCTAAGGAAATATTTTTCTAGGTGGGAGAATAGCAAGAGCACAGGCCCCAACCAGGAATGTGGGTGGAGTATTTGTGGGATGCTTATGACCACTGTGGCTGGGTGGGATTGAGCCAGGAGGAGAGTAATCAGGGATTAGGTAACAGAGGGCCAGAGGCTGGATCCTGAATCGCATGATTGGCCTTGCCTTTTTATTTTTTTAATAATAAATTTATTTTTTATTGGTGTTCAATTTGCCAACATACAGAATAACACCCAGTGCTCATCCCGTCAAGTGCCCCCCTCAGTGCCCGTCACCCATTCATCCCCACCTCCCACCCTCCTCCCCTTCCACCACCCCTTGCTTTTTATTCTGGTGGTTTTTCAGTAGAGGAGTATGATCTCTTAAATATAAAAGGCTTACAACAGACCTAAAGATAGGTGTTTATTGGCATTGGAAGACTAGATGGGAGGCTATTGTAACAATCCAGACGCTCGTGCTAACAATTATTTCCTACTGATTTAAAACGAAAATGTCTAATGAGCAAAAATTGTGTGTGCATTTATTAGTGTTTAACATTTTTCATTATTTTTTTCACTTGAGGCAATACATCAGAATCTAATTTAGTTATTAAAATCCTCATTGATTTTGTTTCTATTCTTAAGGATTAAGACTTGTTCAGTGGTCTTTCAGGTTTTCTGATATCTTACTATAATGTTCTAGATGAAATGTAATCAAGACCAGAAAAAAAAAAAAAAAAGAAGTGTAAATAAGAAACCAAATGCTATTAACAGCTAGTTGTCTTCTAGTGTTATCATGCCACCCTATGTGCTTACCTCTGCATTCAGTCATCAAATCTGGAAGGCTCTGATGGTTTAGGGTAACTTCAGATTTTACTGTAAATTTAGATTGTGTTTTTATATAACTTATGTTCTTTATATCTTTTCCATTTTGTATTTCCTTTGCTTAAGTAACTCATTTCCACTTCTACACTCAAGCTATTGCCTTTTAGTATCTTTTATTCACCTTCCTGTCTTATTCACACTCTTGCTACCTGTTTGTTTTTTCTCTTCTCTTTTCTCCCTCCCCCTGAACATAACTATTGATTACTATTTCAGTTTTTCTTTGATTTTTTTCATAAACTTCCACATTAACATATTATTATTTATATTCATTTTTAATTGTCATATTTCCTAAAAACGGCTTAGATGTCAAATGCCAAGATAATTTCTTGATAGGCCTTATATAAATATCCACAAATAGGTTCTATGTCCTCTTCAGTGCATATTGTTCTGTAACCACAAATATAAATAATAGTCACGCTGCTGAAGCATTGACCTTCCAAATGATTGGTAACAAATAACTCTCAATGAACTTTGTACATCACTGTTTATTTGGGTTGTGAATTCTAGTTCAATCATGAGAAATGTTTATTTTCCCACCATGTGTATATTGTTATGCTAAAATACTTCATTACTTTTTTTTTTTTTTAACTGACCTGCTGGTTAGAGGGGAAAAAATGGGAAAAGAGTTGTACAGTTATTGTTATAAAGCCTCCGGAAAGGTAACATGGAGATAAAGATTTTTTTTTAAAGTAATGTCCATGTGTTAACCCAATTTTGTGAACTGAGATTGAGAAGTTACAGATGGCTAATTTTGGGGACAGATATTTACAAAAGCCAGCTGGTGTTGGGTTAAATGTCTAAGTGGAATGTAAGAGGGATACCCAGAACATTTTATTGACTCTTTCCCCTATTGCCACAGGCAGCAGCATCTCAAATAGCACAATGGGGCTGGTTTCAGATGCCTACAATTCTGATTAGCGATTACAACTGAAATAAAGCAAAGTGCCAACATAGAATGGCCTCCTTGATTGCACAGAGAATCCTGTAAGAGCCCAGTTGTGTACATGATGTTTGGTGAGGGAGATGAAAGATGAAAAGAGAAGAACGAAAGGCTAACATGGAACCAACCACTCCCTCAGAGTTGCCAATATGTACTCAGGTCATGTGCAATTCCAAATAGATGAACACATTGTTTACTTGCTTTTATACCATAGTTCTTGAGAAAATCTTATTTCATATACAATATATCCTTCCAACTGAGGGAAGATTACTTTCATTTTTAATTTTCTAATTAAAAAAAACTGTTCTAAAGTGAGGGATTTGACAAAGGTGCTTCAATTACAAATGATTTTGTGGATTTTAAGATATTTGAGGAAAGGTTATCAAAATGAGGCAGAGAGATGGTATATCTGAAAATCGCTTGGATTAATATTGGTTTTATTTGTTTTCACAGCACAGATACAATAATCCAATGGCTCAGTTATGCTTTAGCGCTATTTCTGGCTCTTATCACTTTAGATAAAGAAGCAGTCAAATTTCAGTAAGGTTATTGGGTAGCTTCAGGCAAGCATTTTTCATTAAAATATTCTGTTTCAGTGTGTTTGGGAGTGGTTGGGTAGGTGGGTGGGCAGTGGTCAAGTCTGCTAAAACCCAAACCAAACAAAGAAACAGCCCCCACTCCCTACCCCCCACTTAAAGCAATAAACCCCCAAAGTATTGACATTTCCTTGAAAGCATTGTGGAACATTTTCCCTAAACAAGAAAAACAGACATTTTTACTTTATACCAGAGAATCTCATCTTTTCTAACATCCAGAATTACTGATCTGGGACCTTGAAGCAAGTACTGAACAATTACACATATACATCATTAGCCCAGACATCTTTTCCTTTACTCCAGAGGCTTTTATCCACCTTTTTTCCACCTTCTTTGGAAGTTCTTCCCTTGGGAATTCCACAAGCATTCCAAACTCAGTCTGGCAAAAATGGAATCTCCCTTTCATGCCTCAAACCAGATTCTCCAACTTTATTTCCTCTCTCAGTTATGTTTTTACAACTCACCCAGGCCAGAATCTTTAGCACCTTTGATTCACACTCTTATATCAATCTCTGCCTTCAGTGGATCACCAAATCTAGAATATACTTTCACTTTCTCTGAAATTACCTGTTCCTCTGCGTGTCCTTATTTTCCTATGTATTGAACACTGCGAACATTGTTCACGCTTTTCACTTATTGACAAGTATTTTTTTAAGTACCTTCTATATTTCAGACATGTTGGAGGCATTGGGGATACAAGGTGGAAGACAGAGTCTGGATTCACCATACCCGAGTAAAATAAATATTTTAATCATTCCTCATTTTCATCTTTCCTCCTTTCAAATAGTCCTCTCATTGATACCATGGAGATCACTCTAAAATATTCTCTGGCTTGAAAATGGCTCCTTGTCACCTATAAATTAAAGCCCAATCTCAACCCAAAGCTCTATGAGACCAGATCCTGGTCTACATTTCTAGTCTTATCTCCTTTCAGTGTCTTCTCCTCCTCTCTCACAGTTTATGTTCCAACCATATTGAAATGGCTTCATATTTTTCACACATCTGTCCGTTTTTACAGTGCTCCCTGTATGTCTGGAATATCCTTTCTTAAGATCTACATTTAAAACTCCAATCATAGGATGCCTTGGTGGCTCAGCAGTTGAGCGTCTGCCTTTGGCCCAGGGCATGATCCTGGAGAACTGGGATTGAGTCCCACATCAGGCTCTTTGTGGGGAACCTGCTACCCCCTCTGCCTATGTCTCTGCCTCTCTTTCTGTGTCTCTCATGAATAAGTAAGTAAAATCTTAAAAAATTTTTTTAAAAATTCTAATCATGCTGCCTTGAATCTACTGCACAATGAGGAATAAGAGTGTTTTACCCTTTCCTTACTTTAAAGAGAATGCTTCAATATTTCATCATCAGGTATATATTTTGCTATAGATTTTTGGGTAATTGCCTTTTCGTTCTTGCTTGATAATGATTAAACCCGATATATAGATGCTGAATTTTAGTTTTTTTTCTGAATCCATTAAAATCATCACTTTTTCCTTTTAAAAAATAAGAATGTAATGAATTCTATAAATCACTTTTTAAAATTTATTTTTAAAGATTTTATTTATTTATTCATGAGAGACACAGAAAGAGAGGCAGAGACACAGGCAGAGAGAGAATCAGGTTCCATGCAGGGAGCCCGAGACTGGACTTGATCCTGGGACTTCAGGATCACGCCCTGGACTGAAGGCAGATGTTCAACCACTGAGCCACCCAGGGATCCCTATAAATCACTTTTTAAATGATAATCTCATCTTTCTATTCCTGGGATGAGCCTAATTTGGTTATCATATATTATTTTCTATATTCTTAGCTGGATTCCATTTGCTAATAGTGAATCTAGGATACTTGCATCCTTATTAATTAATTGAGACCCATCTATTCCTTTTTCATCCTATAGTTATGTAGTTTGGTATCAAGATTATAGCAGCCTTATAAAAAGATTGAAGAATATTTCTCTATATTTCATTTAACTAGAATCAGTTGATAGAATTGGGATTATGTATTTCTTCAGTGTCCAGCAGAACTCACCTGTAAATCAAGGCATAAAGCTTTCCTTTGGGGGAGGTTTTAATTACTGATTTGGTTTTTAAATGCCACATGGAGTGTAAATGTTAAATTGTATGTTTCTAAAAAATTATCCATTCATCTAAATTTTTTTGAGATATAATTGACATCTAACATTATATTAGTTTCAGATGTACCACAAATGTTTTGATACATGTATATACTGCAGAACGATCACCTCAAGTCTAATTAGCATCCATCACCACCCATTGTTACAATTTTTTCTTGCAATGAGCTTATTACTGTTAACAGTCATCGCTCGTGTAGCTTTCTCCACAAATTTGTATATTCCTTTACCTAAACCTGAATTTGTTTGGCTTATGCTTATGAATTCTTAAGAAAGCCTTTTTTTTCATACCCTGCAGCCTAAGTTGAGAGAAAAAAAGCTCCCTTCTCCTCTTCTCTTCTCTTCTCTTCTCTTCTCTTCTCTTCTCTTCTCTTCTCTTCTCTTCTCTTCTTCTCTTCTCTCCTCTCCTCTCCTCTCCTCTCCTCTTCTCTTCTCTTCTCTTCTCTTCTCTTCTCTTCTCTTCTCTTCTCTTCTCTTCTCTTCTGCTCTTCTCTTCTCTTCTCTTCTTTTCTTTCTTTCTTTCTTTCTTTCTTTCTTTCTTTCTTTCTTTCTCTTCTCTTCCCTTCCCTTTCCTTCCCCTCCCCCCTCCCCCCGCCCCTCCCCTCTCCCCTCTCCTCCCCTCCCCTCTCCTCTCCTCTCCTCTCCTCTCCTCTCCTCTCCTCTCCTCTCTCCCCTTTCCTTTCCTTTCCTTTCCTTTCCTTTCCTTTCCTTTTTTTCCTATTTTTTCTTCTCTCTCTCTCTCCCTCCCTGCCCCCCCCACTTTCTTTCCTTCATTTTTAGTTTCCATTGAATCTATGGTTCATGGAGGGTCCTAGCTTTTGAGTGAGTCTTGCACCAAATCTCTACATTGCTTGGACTTGAGGCTTCATTCCTGCTCTAAGAGATTCAGGCGTCATTCCTGCTCTTTTTGCTGAGATTAGCTCCTATACCTAGGATATTCTCAGAATCAGTTTGTTCTCATCTCTCTGGAGTTTGTTGTCCCTCTAGATATCAAGCCCTGGGGATTTCCCTTATTTTGTTATAGATCAACCATTCCTTTAACAAGAATTACTTTATACTTTTTCAGATTTCCAGAAAATCTGTTTATTTGAAGGTTTTCAGGTTATTTAGTGTACCTTATTGCCATAAACTGAATTTATAATCTTTTCTTTTCCTCCTTCCTTTCCTCCTCCTCCTCCTCCTTCTTCTTCATAACTACAGTTTGACCCTCTAATTAGGTAAGGGATGATTTGAAGATGCAAAAGTATTTGATGAGTATGTATAACCCTATGCTTTTGATTTGCTGTTTAGTCAAAGAAATTAATTGAGGCAGGTAACTTTACTATTATTATGAAATTGTCCTTGACTGAAAAGGCATATGAACCAGCTCACTGTGTCCACTAAATCTCTATGATTTAAAGTGTGATGATAATGCATTGCAAAATAGATTTTGCCTGTTTTTCTCACTCCTTCTTCCTCTTCAATTTCTAGTGCTTAGCATAGTTTCTGGTAAGGAATTGGTGTTAGTTTTGCAGAAGTAATGCATAAATAAATACCCATCTAATATAAATACATAAATTGATGGAAGGAAGGACAGAGTGAAGGAAAGAAGGAAGGAAGGAAGGAATGAAGGAAGGAAGGAAGGAAGGAGATGAAATTTTAAATTTTATTTTCTATCTTAATATTAAAGTGGTAAATTGTTTAAACAAGTCATTCTAAATCACTCAAGTTGCTCAAATATAATAATGCATAGAACATTGCATCTAATGTGAATCAATTCTCAGGTTTGAGATATCAAAAATTTCAAACTTCAGAATTTTATTTCCTTTATTAACTCATTTTTAAACTTCAGACCTGCATAGGAATTTTTGTTAATTTAGCACTGATTAAAATAGTAAAGTGGGAGAAATAACTCATTGTGAGCTGGACTGTTTCACTTTTGTTAACATATCCTTTAGCAGAATATTGTATTTCAAGTAATTAAAGAATATATCGGAAACTATCTTGTCCATGTGGGTAATCAATAAATGTTTGTTGAGTTTGATCATTCGAAGAGATAAATATGTAAGAAAATAATTATTCTGATTGTAACCAAAGAGGGATATATGTTGTAAAAACACATTTTATAGAAACTATGCTAAAGTTAAAACTGAGAATTCTTGGGATGCCTGAGTGGCTCAGTAGTTGAGCCTCTACCTTCAGTTCACGGCTTGATCCCAGGGTCCTGGGATGGAGTTCCACATCGGGTTCCCCATGGGGAGGCTGCTTCTCCTTCTGCCTATGTCTCTGCCTCTCTTTCTGTGTCTCTCATAAATAAATAAATACAATCTTAAAAAAAAAACCACAGAATTCTTAAAGGGAGCAGCTTAAGAACATTTAAATTTAATTCCTACTCCTAATGCTTTGTATTAAAAATGCAAATATTTCAGAAAATTAACTGTAGTTTTTTTCTACAGCAATATTTATTTCAGCTATTTCAGTATAATTATTCCTTATTGGAACTTATTTACAAAACAAAGATCTGAAACTTCTTAATACTTAAAATGGAACAAAAAGAAAATGTTGTAACAGGATATATATGTCAAAAGCATAGAATAAGTGCAGTTTAAATAAAAATTCAAATATGAAATATAGTTCAAAGCCTCTGCTCAATGTCCCTCTTTAAAAATTCCTTTATAGTAACTAATGTAGACAGTCATTGTGAAACATAATCTCAATTTCTTAACCTCATTTGTTTGTTTACTAAGAGTTTTTGATATGACATGAAATCAATTGTTTTTGAGACAAAAAAACAAACAAACAACCTAACCACATTAAGTACACACAACTTTGCCATCTACAAAGCTCTTTTCCACAGAAAAGAGATTCTCCATCTGATTCCTCATTAAATTCACCTGAAGGACTTAAAAATACCAGTTCCACAGCCCTACCCTCATCCAATTAAAGTGACTTTTATTCTTATAAACATTCTGTTGATAATGTACACTGAATTGGCACAATTTTTTATGACAATAAATATCTGAAAGAAAATGAAGTGTAGCATTTAACCTAAGTCAGATGTGTCTACTGTAACCATGCTAGTTCTGAGCATGATGCCTGGAGCAATTCACTTGCATAGAATAAATAAAGGTGAGATAATGAGGTCCTTAGTTACAATTTTAGTGGGAGTTTGGGAAGCAGACTGTGCTTGGGCCAGTGTATGTGCTGATATTTTTAAAATAGCAATTCATTATCAAAGTAGTTTGATATTGTATTAATTGTTCTTGTCCCCCATCCCTCCTTTTGATTAAAAAGAGAACATATTGATCTTTAAGTTTTCCAAACTGTTGTAGCCAGTGGACCATAAACGGATTTGTTAGAATCATTAGAAGGTTTTGAGGGTTTGTTTTTTCCTTTTTATGGGTAGAGAAAAGTTTTTTATTAAAAATAGGAGAGCACAAGAAGATATTCTAAATAAGGTACCATCTCATCCTGGAAAGATGAAAGAGACAGAAAAAATTGTAATAGAATGAACATGTTAGACACAGGAAGAAATTAATATTTAAGATAACATATATAATGGAAGAATAAGATTTTATAAAAATAAAACAGGGGAAATGGCTCAGCACTTAACATTTTGTTCTTTCCCCATTTGAAAGTATTTTGCTCACATTATTGGGTTGTTCCTGGATATGACCATTCAAGTTCTGGGGAATAACAGACACATTAAAGTGTGTTTATTCTTTATATTTGCCTTCTGCAATGTTTCCTAACTTTGCCCTGAGAAAATACTCATGTTGTAATATTTATGATGGACCTGAGATGTAGACTTATGAGAACTTCTGTTTTTCCATTTCCCCCTGATCTTAATGTGATGAAAAGAGCATAAAACATAGATTCCCCTCTCCTGTGAATATGGACCAGTAAGTCAATGTCTTGGTAATAAGTCAACACACACTTTACCAAGATTGATTTTTCTTCTAAGACCTTGCAAAAATATGTGCATTTATGTTCTTGGTTTCCTTTTATCTCAAAAAGATGAAAAGATATGGACTGTGATCATATATGCAAAGTCAGCATGATGCTATTTTTACGAAATATCCCAAAATTATTTATTATATTGTTAAGGAGGTTGATCCCTTTAAACAGAATTTTTAATTGAAACCTCATTTGGGAAATAGTAGTTTATTAGAAAAACCTAGTATCTTCCATCTTACTGTACATTACTATCTAGTAGTTTCTTCATCATATTACAAATATTGTCTCAAATGCAGAAGGCTTTTTTCACTGATTCTTTTGCTTCTAGTAGTGTTGGCAAAAATTGCTGAGGGCCATTGCAGAGCAATACCAGTTGAGGGCCATTTTCTCCTTCTTGGTAACTGGTGACTGACTCCAAAGGTCAAAATATGAGTCGTCAATGTGTGAATTTTTATATTGGAATGGACTTTCAAGTTAGGTAAGGAGTCAGGAATTCTTTTTTTTTTTTTTCCTAATAAGCACTCTACTAGATATCCAGATGTCTAAGGCATAGTTCCCAAGAAGTTCACAGTCCAGAGGTTGAACGAGTGAAAAGTACTGATAAATGAATATGCTATGGGACTATGAGGAAGACTTCCCAAAGGAGGTGATATTTAAACTTCATCTTAAGGTCTGAGTTTTTCAGATGGTTAAGGGAGTGAAGAACATTCCATGCAAAAGTGAGAGTCTGGGGTATGCTGCAATAATGGGAAGTTGCCATCCAGGGCAAGAGGGGTGGTATAGCCAGAAGTAAGGCATGACAGGAGTTGGGATTATTTTTCTCATGGAGGTAATGGTTAGAGTAATACCATATCATTTTGTCATTAAAAAATTAGCTCTAATAGACAGTAAAGTATGGACAGATGATAATAATTAGGCAGCCATTGCTATAATCCTGGATTAAGATGATAAAGATGTAATCTGAAGCAGTTATCATGAGAATACCAGAGGAGGTGGGACTCAGGAGACACTGGTGAATAATGGGCAGTAGCAGTGTAGAAGGAAATTCAAGTATGCTGTTTGGTTTAGGTAAAAAAAAAAAAACGTGATTTCCTGATTAAAATAGAGAATATGTGAGCAGAAGCAGATTTGGATCAAACAGTTAAGGGTTTTTTTTTGGGGGGGGGGAGCAGCTTTTTTTTTTTTTTTAAGATTTGATGAAGGCAAATTCTTATCTTTCCAAGTAATAGAATGGGCTCTTCATGAAGTCAGGGCTTCTTCCAAAAGCTTGTCTTCAAGCAAATTTCTTCTTCTTAGAATGAGACAAGAAATAAAAGTGGTATTTAAAAATATGTATAAAAAAATAAAAAGACATATAAAGACATAACAAAGAAAAATGTTAAATTTATTCAGTCCTACTTCAAAGGATCCAGGTTTGGTAGTTAAGGGTGGTACAGATATCTCAGAAGAGTTTTCATTAAAAGTTCACAAATATAAATTAAAACGTTTTCTCTGGGATCCTGTGTTACTTTATAAATCCATAATATAATCTTTTTTTAAAAAAATTATTTATTTGTTAGTGAGAGAGGCGGAGATATAGACAGAGGGAGAAGCAGGCTCCCTGCAAGGAATCTGATGTGGGAACTCCATCCAGAAAGCCTGGGATCAAGCCTTGAGATGAGGGCAGATGCTCAACCACTAAGTCACCCATGCATCCCCCTAATATAGTCTTGGTCACATTATTATAGTTATGGATATTGAGGACATGGCCTGAGTTTCTAAATCTTTGTATTACTAAGACCTAGTTATATAGTTATACACCTACTATGTAAATAGAACTTAATTGGTTCCCAAAATATTTTGTGAATTAAACTACCCATTAAATAGTTGCTGTACTAATTACAAATTATTTAATCAGTTTCTTAAACATCTTTATTCTTCATTTTAAAAATATTACATTGTCATGTTGTAAAATAAATAAATATATAGCTCACACTTGAAATAAAATGGCATATGTATTTTGAACATTTGAAAACTGTTCACATGGAACTTTCAAATATGTAACTGCTGCACATTACTGAGTTACTGTGTCACATCATGCTATTTTATTTATAATGCTTTTTGTAACCTAATTATTTTGATTATTTCTTTGTATATATTTTATCATTAAAAGGTAAGCTACACCAGAAAAAGGAGCCCACCTATCTAATTTACCTCTATATCCTCAGTGTACAGGATAATATGTGAATCATAATTAGTGGTCAGTATATTTATATTGAATGAAAGAGTTAATGGATTTTAAAAATCAAATTATATAATCCTATTAGGAAGAAATAAGGAGGCCTCATTTGAAAGAATAATACATAAATAGATACATTATAAAATTGTAATAAATAAATCTTTATTTCCTATCTATAGCAATAGTAGGAGTATTTAGAATACCATTGTTGCCAGGCATGGTATTGAATCTTTTAGTTCCACTTAATTCTTGCAATTAACGCAGTTTCTAAACTTAGCATTATTTTATAGATGAAGAACCTGAGGCTCAGAATGTTTTTACATAACTTGCCAAAAATCACACAGTTGAATCAGGATTTGAATTCAAATCTGTAAAATGCGAAACTTTTGCCCTTTCCATTAAGCCACAAAATTATATTCTCCATTGCAATTAAATTTATTTTTTTCCAAAGTTCTAAAGAATCACAAAATTCAAAAGCTTTTTAAGAAATAAATGGTGTTGATGCTCAGTGGTTGAGCATCTGCCTTTGGCTCAGGTCCTGATTCTGGGGTCCTGGGATCAAGTTCCACATCAGGCTCCCCACAGAGAGCCTGCTTCTCCCTCTGCCTCTCTCTGTGTGTCTCTCATGAATAAATAAATTAAAATCTTTTTAAAAAGAAAGAAATATATATAATATTAATGAAAATTAAAATGAAGATGTTCTTATTTGCCCTTAGATGTGTCAGATGATAGGATTTCCTTTGTACAGGTATTTGGTCAAGTATCTTAGGCTGAAATCTATCTTAAAAGCATATTGCTACACCTTACAGTAAGTGCAAGATCATAGCATGAAAGGACATAAGATAATTTATGTCATTTATGAAAATAAGGAAAAATACATTTTTATCCACTATATCCCCAATCTTAACCCCAAAACATTGTGAAAGATTTTTCTTTTGAGATACAAAGAAGTAATAAAACTAAATTTTTTCCTTTTTGTTTTCTATGGAAACTTAACCTTCTTGTTTCTATGTATACACAGAGGAATAAATGTCACATTGCCAGAATTATTCCAAAGATTTATAATGCGCTTCATACTTCAAATAAAGTCATCTCCCTCTGGGCCAGTTTGTATGAGTTTTTCCAGTAAGCATAAGAAAAAGACAACTAAAACTAAAATCAAAATTACCTTCTTGAGAAATATATGTACCAAAAATTCTCTTTCTCTATAAATCCTAAGAAATATTGAGTCTTTTTCATAAATAAATAAAATGATCTTGAATTTTGCATTGAATAATAAAATCATCAATAGCCAAAAAATTATAAAAGATGATGAAGGATATACACCACAGCTTTATCCATTTATCTATTAACGGACACTTAGGTTGTTTCCATATCTTGGCTATTTTGAATAACACTGTGATAAACATAGAGGTGCCTATATCTTTTCAAACTAGTGTTTTCATTTTCTTTCGGTAAATACCCAGTAGTGGAATTATTGGATCATATATTTCTATTTTTACTTTTTTGAGGAATGAATAAGTCATGGAATAAAAGATACAGCATAGAGAATATAGTCAATAATACTGTAATACGGTTGTATAGTGACAGATGGTCACTATATAGCTACGTGTATGGGAGCATAGCATAACATGTAAATGTTGAATTACTGATTCAATGTAACATTGCATGTCAACTATACTCAAATAAAAAAATTATAAATTAAGAATAAGAGGAGTCATTCTTTATAGATTCAGAACATATTATTAAGCCATTGTTATCAAATGAGTGGTAGCCCATGGGAATAAACAAATAGGCCAATGGAATGAAATAAAGAATCCAGAAATAGATGCAGCCTAAATGAAAATTAAAATCTGACAAAGGTAAACATTCCATTGAATGGGATAACACAGGCACAAATGATGTGGCAAAGTGGCTTTCATGTGAAAAAGATAAGTACAATTTTGTCCATTTCACATTTATTGCTGGGAACACATTTCACATGGATTCACACTTAAATATACAAATTAAATAATAAATATCTTAGAAAAAAATCTAGGAAGCTATATATACAATCTTGAAGTGAGAGAGACCTTCTTAACCAAGACAAGAAACTCAGAAGTCATTTAAAAAGATATAGAAATGAATGAGAATATTTAAAAAAAAAATCTTGAAAGGTGAAATGTTAGCAAAGTCAATAGATAAATGGTAATTTGTGGAAAAAAGTTTGCAAAACCAATGACAAAGAATTAAAATTTATGCAAAATTATTTTAAGAATTATGTAAGAAAAATTACAAGCCAATAGGAAATTTGTCAAATAGGAAGACGCAATTCAAAGAAGAGCAAATCTAAATGGACATCAAACATGAAAGATGGTTAGCTTCACTAGCAGTTAAGGAAGGACAAATTAAATTGATAATGAGATCTTGACTGCTTATACTACAAAATATATTAAAGCTGTAATACCTAGTGCTCACAATAATGGTGAAAGCCTGGTGTGTTTCCAGGTTTTGAGGGGAAAGCAATTTGGCAACATATATAAAAAATGAGAATTTTATATGTTATATGTATATTATACAAAATAAAAGCATATTTATCATTTTGTGTATTAAAATACACAAAAATGACTATTTGACCAGTCTTAATCCTAGGAATCTATCCTACAAAGATAGAAGAAGCAAACATAAGAATATATGTGTTCAAAGATGAGTACTTTAGCATTGTTAATGGTGGCAAAATCCAGAAAATGAAATCAATTCTTAGAGCTAAACAAACAAAATTTTGTACAAAAATTAGGACATTTATGTCTCTTTCTATGTGAAGATATTTGTGTATGTTCGAATGTATGCAAATTTGTAATACATATCTATATACATATTTTTTGAACATAGATAAAAGTAAAAACAAAAAAGGAACATATACACAATATCAAAATGTATTTATTATCTTGGGTGAGTTAGGTTACGTTTGAGGAAAAGGGAAAGTGAAGAGGAGGAGGCGAAAAGCAAAACAATGAATTTAAAGTTTTTCATTTAGAATACCTCAATCTAGTTGTTATGATCCTATTTAGGTAAAATTACATATGTAAACAGAGTCATTTTTATCCTTCAGAGTCCACAAAGCAAAATCCTCTCCTATTTCAAATATGTAGAAGTTTGTTATAGCTACTCTGCTTAAATGAATTTCATTTGGACAGTGTCTAAGAAAGATCCTTCAGAGGTAGATAAGACATGTCTTGAACAGAAAAGAAAGGAGAGGCAACTCATCTATGATTACAGCAAGACTGTTCAGATGCTACTATTGGTGGGCAGAATTTTATTATAGGAATAATGTCCTATTTACCTTTTTTCCTGAGTCATGTTATAAAAATGGTAAATTCTGGCTTTTAGCAAAATCAGTGAAATTTTTACTGATGGAAGATTAATGACATATTATCAGAATCAAATGAAGTTGAATTCTGGTCAGTGTTGCAGAAGCATCTCAGCCTTTTAAAATAATCAGCCCAGGGACACCTGGGTAACTCAGTCCGTTGAGCATCCAACTCCATTTCAGCTCACGTCATGATCTCGGGGTTGTGGGATTGAACCCCATATCTAGTTTGCACTCAGCGGGGAGTCTGCTTCCCCTCTTCCTTTGCCTCTCCCTTCCCTCTCTCTCTAAAATAAATAAATCTTTAAAAAAATAAAATAATCATCCGAAGTTCTGCTAACACTTAAGAACTATGCAATTTAGAACTACACTGTATAGCTTTGATGCCTTATTTTATTTTGAGCCCTGTTCCTGACTTGAAATTCTATTCCATAATATGGAAAGAATTGACAAAATGCCCCTAAAAGCTGCCTGGTTTTCCATAATTTGTTTCTGCCTTTCTTAACAGGTATTCTCAAGGTAATAATTTTTGTAAATTGTGAAACCCTGTGGGTAAGACCATAATCTTGGTCACCTCAACAATGAACTTAAGTAGTCCTTAAAAGCCATTCATCAGGATATTATTTTCTCATAAAGAAAGAGGAGAAAATAAATGTAAGGTTCTAACACCGGGAGTTACCTTCAATGGACTTCCCCAAAGGAAATGCCACCACTACCCAGAAAAATATATTTCTTTTGGTTTCTTCTGACTGATTAACCTGTAACTCTGAGCAGAGTTGTAGAATTGTGGAATTTTAGAAAGGCCCCTGACATTATTTGATTCGGTATACCTCTTGAACATGCCAATACTGAGATCAAGAGAGGCTGAGAGGTTGCTAAAGCAGGGATTGAGCTGAACCTAGAGCAAGGACTTAATTCCCAAGGAAAGACTGTTTCAAAGTCCTTTCTTTGAAATATATCATTAAAATATTGTTCAAGTAAAAGTATTCCAGAGAATGTTTTTTCTTATTCATTTTGTTTCAGCCAGCACAAATATGTATAATTCTCCAGAAGTTAGAAGCATCTTATGTTCTTGTTTTTACATTGGCATCTTCTGAAATGTTCATATGTAAAAAAGAATAATGTTAAAGTTTTATCATACATGATTTGCAAACATCGTGGATGAAAATCTTTAAAAACTAGAGTAAATTTCAAGGGTGGAGGGAGATTTCTTAAATGACACAAACTCTAGAAGTCATGGTACAAAGCATAACAATTTTGGACAATATAAAGAATATATGAGTAAAGGTCAAAGTCATATTTAAATAATAGATTTGGAAAATTGTTATAATATCAACTGTTGATATTTGGTCCAATCAGATTACATCTCTGGCAAGATGTTTCTCTTCTTGGCCTTCCTTTCAGCAGGGAGGGAGCTAGAATCCCCAGGCTGCTCCAGAGCAGTCACTGGCAGCCTAATAGTCTATTTACCCCATGATGTAAAAATATACATCTACTCCTAAGTCTGTTTACCACATGATGATATACAAATGAGTGTCATGAAGTGAAAAGCACTGGGAATTCCTAATCTTTAATATGCAAAGAACTCTTGTTCTTTGGCCTCATGAAAGGCCAAACAGCCCAAAAGGAAAATGGATATGAAAGACAATTCACAGAACTGCATATCCAGATTGCCAATGTAAGAAGACTCTGTATTTCATTAGTAACCATGGAGATGCAAATTGAAGAAAAAGCTAGATATGTCTTTATATCTATAAGGATAGCAAAAATTAAAAATACAATGAAATATACTGGTGTGGTGGCCAGGTAAAAAATTTCAGCCCTTTTGGAAAAATGATCTGGCAATGTCTGTTAAGCTTTAAAGTATACATATATATATGTGTGTGTACATATATATTTAGAGAGGGAGGAGGTGGAGAGGCAGAGTAGAGGGTGAGGGAAAGAATCTTAAGCAGGCTCCATGCTCAGCATGAAGTCTGATGTGGGCTCATTCTCACAATGCTGAGATCATGACCTGAGCCAAAGTCAAAAGTCAGATACTTAATCGACGGAGCCACCAAGTGCCCCTAAAGTATACATATTTTTGACATAATAATTCCATTCTTAGAAATATATCCCATAAAATAGTCACCTGCACACCCCCACACATACACATTCAAGGATGTTTACTGCATTTTTATGTATTATTTTTTATAGTAATAAAAATCAGGAACCAATATAAGCAATAAATATTTTTTTTTTAAGCTTTTATTTTAATACAGAAATATTATATTCATGTAATGATAACCTGAAATATAATAAATCTTTTTGTAAGGGATAAATAGCTAAGAAAAAACTCTTTTAGAATGAGAAATCAGAGTTTTTATAAAATGCTACTAATAAATTACAATAATATTGATTTTATTTGTCTAATAATATTGATTTTTTTATTTATAAGGACAACTTCAGATGTAATATGTAATTTTGAGTCATAACGTATTCGTCTTAGATACTTATATTTTGGGAGATGGCATAATCTGTCTTCTTTTGCATCTAAAGATAGTATATTTTTTTCTTTATCCAGGTCACCTGGTTGAAGCTGAACCATGATAGACCTAACTGGGGGGCATTGGCCCTGAAGGGGAAGCAACTGCTGTGGAAGATGCCCTCACGGCAGAGTGAGGTGAGGACAAAACTTTCTGGATTTTCCTTTCATCACTCCCTCCAGTCTCCTTTTGGTATCTCTCATATGCTAACCTCAGTTGGAAATGCAATCTATCGGAATCCTTCCCTTCAATAGAAAGCAAGCCAGAGTAAGGGCAAGCAATGAACCTGAGGGAAAATTGGCCTAGCACTGGCACACTTTTTCTTTGAGTAAGATGATATATTTGACAGTTTTTCTCATGCCTTCTCTCATCATCTCCAAGATTATTTTTAGATGATGTCCAGATTCAGATTTTGTACTTTGTAAAACTTTCTTTTCTTTATAGAAGTCTTTGGGAAATTTTTGGTACTATTTGGTAGTATTTGGTTTTGGTACTATTCTAGGAGGTATCAACCTTTGTGAAGTTCGATTAATTTTATTACTCACCATAATTTTCATACCACTTCTTTGCCATTCTCAAACACTCATTACAGTTCTTTTTTTTTTTTTTTTTCCTTTTCTCACTTACAAGTCATCCCTTAGGTAGGTGGCACATTCTTAAGGCATTGCTC
The DNA here is from genome assembly GCF_018345385.1 of Vulpes lagopus. Taxonomy (NCBI): domain Eukaryota; kingdom Metazoa; phylum Chordata; class Mammalia; order Carnivora; family Canidae; genus Vulpes; species Vulpes lagopus. The sequence goes on along the minus strand of NC_054842.1, from coordinate 44,147,498 downwards.
TATTCTTTCCTAGCAGTTTGTCTCTAATGTAAGAAAGAGAATTCAAATGACAGATTCTTTGCTTTTAAGGCCTACTTTTTCTGCTTGGAAGTGTGTCAGCTTTATTTTTAAGTATGGTATTGAAATAAAATAAAAAATAAATGAAAATTTTAGCCTTTTACTTGAAGAATTTTTTTGATTTGGGGCGTCAATTCTGTCTTTGGTTTAGGATTTTTTTTCTTTTTTGATTAGTGCTTCTTCTTTACCTTGATTCCTTTTATGACTATATTAAGTATCTTATTTATTCACATATTCCTTACCAACAGATGAATGAACAACCGCCTTAATCTGGACTTGCCTGAAATATTTTTTTTAAAGATTTTATTTATTTATTCATGAGAGACACAGAGAGAGAGACGGGCAGAGACACAGGCAGAGGGAGAATCAGGCTTTATGCAGGGAGCCTGACGTGGGACTCGATTCCAGGTCGCCAGGATCACTCCCTGGGCTGAAGGTGGTGTTAAACCGCTGAGCCACCCGGGCTGCCCTGCCTGAAATATTTTTAACAAGAAGTCCCTGAAATTGTTGGCATGTATATGGCCCCACCGTGCTTGTTTATAAGATTTATATGGACTTCTACATAATTTTTGTGTTTGTCATTTTGGTGGGTACTTGGAAAAGGAAGGAGTTAAATATCTGCACTCAGATCACCCTTACAAACAAGAAGTATGCCTTAGTAAGATTTAAGCATTAATCAACATACCATTCTCTCCAAATACTACCAGAGCACATAGCTGTTTGAGTGAATGAAAAACTATCCTTTTACCTCAAGGCATTTCCAAATTGTAGAAGGATGGGAAAGACCTTCTTTCAAAAGTTGAGGGAACTGAGAATTTTAATTCATCTCTAGCACTCTGATATCACAGGTTTTGCAGGCTATATTATTGGTGTGAACCATCCTAATCCATCTACTCATCTTAATTTCAGTGTCCCATTGGTGTGCTATGATGTCAGGTTGAGAGAACATGGCACAATGGAGTAGATTTGGAAACTGACAGATTCCTGACTCTTTAAGCAAGCACTCTGATTCCCAGTTTCCCCATATCTGGAATGAGGATAGTCCTACTTATGTATATTATTTATATAAGACACTTTTATTATTTATATAAGACACAAGTGGTTACAATGTGCTGTAGATCATGTATTAAGCTTCTGGGTTGATGAAGATGATTAATACCCAGTGTCTACCTTCAAGGATTATATAGCTAAAAAGACTGTGAGGATTATGTGAGACTAAATCTTTATTTATTTAATAAATACTTATAGAGAACATAATTGTTATTAGGAACTCCTCTAGGCACTGAGATACTGAGATGAATGTTGAGGTGAACAATACAATCTTATTAGCCAATGGTGATGACATTTTAGTAGAGGATAAAGATAGATGACTAAAAATCATACTATCAAAAATAATGTCACTTATAGATAAGTTCTGTGAAGACAAAGCAAGACTGGCAACAGAGAATATATGAGTTTGAAGAGTAGGAGAGATAGCTACTTTAGGTAGGATAGTCTGGGTAGCCTTTTTAGGGAAATGTCTTAGAGAAGGAAGAACAGATTTGGAATGTTTGAGAAACAAGGAACAGGAACAGGAACAAGGCAAGAGTGGCCACATTTTGGTGATATAGGAGGAGAGTGGCAGAGCTGAGATTATAGTAGGATTTCCTAGGCCCAGGATAGGAATACATATTTTATCCTAAGGATTATAATGGGAAATCATTGGGGGAATTTACATGGAGGAGGAGATGATTTGATTTGTGCTTTACAAAGGTAAGTATTGCTGTTGAATGGATATAGCTTTTAGAGAGGCTGGGATAGAAGCAAGAGAAGGTAGAGGTGGGGTAAGGGTGAGGGAGAGGCTAACACTGAGGTACAGGAGACAAAGCTGTAGCTTTGACTTGGAGATAGTGATGGAGCATTCGAATGGGACATCATCATATAATATAGTATGTGGTAAGGGCAAGCTTTAATAAATGATTCTATTATTATCATCAAGTCTGTATTAAGCAGCAAAAGAAGCCATATTCAGTCATGAGTAGAGAAGGATAAAAAATAAAAGCAACTTACCTCCTAAATCTTGTAAGATGAAATTAGATGGTAATAGTCTTCATGAAGAGACCATAGAACTTCTATAAATTGGTAAGAAAAAGAACAACCCAATGGAAAATATAGAAAGGGAACTTAAAGGAATAATTTATGACTAATAAGCATATGAAAATATGCTCAACTCTATTGTATTATCAGGAAAATTAAAATTAAAATACAAGGAGATAATATCACACCCCCTTTTTTTGGCAGAAATTACACACTAACAGGTATTGACAAAGACATAAAGAAATCGAAACATTTATACAACTGCTGGTAGAAGTTTGTATTGATATAAAACTGTTGGAAAATAACATTGCAGTATATAATAAATTTGAAATTGCTGTTTCTCTGTAACTCAGCATTTCTACTCCTTGCTATATACTCTAGAGCAGATGTTCTCAAAGTTCCTTCTTGGACATGTAGCATCCATATCACCTGGAAACTTGTTAGAAATGCAAAATCTTGGGCCCTGTAATGGTTAGTTTTATATATTAACCTAACTGGGCTAAGGGATGCCCAGATAGTTGGTAAAACATTATTTGTGAGGCTGTTTCTGGGGGATATTAGCATTTGAATCAGTAGACTGAAAAGATCTCCCTTACCAATGTGGGTGTGAATCCTTCAAACCCTGAGGGCCTGAATAGAACAAAAAGGTGGAGGAAGGACAAATGTCCTCTCTCTTCTTGAGCTGGGACATCTATCTTCTGCTGTCGGATATCGGATCTTGGAACCTCTGATTATGGGACTTACCCTAGTTTGCCCCCTTCTTCCTTTCTCAGGCCTTCTGTCTTGGACTGAATTATCCTGGTTCTCCAGCTTAATGAGAGCAGATCATAAAATTTCTCTTCCTCCATAACTGTATGAGCCGATCCCTGTATCTTTTCTTATATATATCTATGTCTATATATTTATTATTGGTTCTGTTTCTCTGGAGAACCTTAATACAGGCCCCATCCCTAACCTACTGAATTAGAAACACTGAGGCTGAGGCCCAACAATCACATTTTAATAAGCCCTCTTGGTGATTATAGAGCTAAAATGTGAGAACCACTGCAGTAAGGATTTGCACATATGTACCAGAAACATGTACAAATAGGTTAAAGCATCTGCTTATGATAGCAAGATGCTAAAATAATCCATGTGTCTATTAATAGTAGAAATTATAAATGAATACTGTATAAGAGTGAAATTAATATATTATAGTTAAATGCAATATACATAAATCCCAGAAAGATAATAGTCAAACAAAAAACAAGGCAGAAATTGCAAGTGAAAACATAATAATTATAAATATTATGAAAAACTGAAAGGTATCTTATTAAAAGAAATAAATATATGTGGCAAAAGTGGTAAAATGATATGGAAGAAAGAAGGCGGTAATGCACTAAAATTTCTGGAAAGTGGTTATATATGAGAGAGCAGAGGAGTGGGTAAGATCAGGGAGGAGCCCTTAGAAATTTCTGAAATAATGGTAAAATTTCATTTCCTAAACTGAATAAGATGTGGGTATTCATTGTATATGCTGCTTTATACCCTACAATATTTTATAAGTACTTGTTTTTATTTACTCAATATTTGATAACAATAGTAATAATTAATATAATACTAATTAACAGAAATACAGCAAATTAACAAAAAGGGACCATGGAAAAAAAAAGTGGACCATGTTCTCTGAGGTATCCACTTGTTAGGAAGCCTGTAAAAAAAAAAAAAAAGATTCAAGAATAAAGCAGTGTTTGTATTCATATCCCTTCTCCTTTTCTCCTCATCTTTCCTTTTCCTCCATTCATAAGTCAGGAAAATTAATAATTATTTTAAGTTCAAAGCCAAACTGGTTTTTTAAAAGTGGATCAGATAGGAAAATTCACAGAAAGCAAAATAAGCCTAAAAAATGCAGAAAATAAATCTTAAAAATTTTAAGTCCAAGTATTCTGATTCAATTAAAAATGGTAAGCTCCAGTGAGTGACTGAAAATTACATCAGCATGTTCCCTGAGTTTTAATGAGGCAAGGAAGAGCTGTAATCCTTGCAAGAGGGGCAAGTGACAGAGGATATTATGTGAACAACATGTTCTCTACTTGGTAACCCTACAGAAATATTGCCTCCTTGTCATCGACTCTCAGTTGCTATTTATACAGGAAATGGGACTAAAATGCATGCTGGCCATCCACATTGCACATGTTAATTCACTTCAATTAAGATGACTAATTATTACAATAAAATATTATTCTGTATATAAGCAGAGGAAAGTCCTTTTCTTCCATAATTACATTTAGACTTGAGGATGGCAAGTTTCAATTATTAAAGGAAGAGTTAACCATTTCTGTCCCTCTTGGAAGCATGCTATTATTTGAGGAATATTTTATTTTGGCAACTAAACAAATGAAGACAGGTGCATGTGCATGAAGACAAACAGATTTTATGTGTAATATTTCAAAGAGTACTTGTGAGATGGGAGTTATTGTGCTAACTGCATAATGTGCTGTTTTGCCACAGAATAAGATAGTTATCTTCCCTACAGGATGCCAGTTAGGGACAATAGTAACTTTGCATTGCTTTGAATTATGTGTTGAAAAATGGTTGTTGGTTTTTTTTTTTAATAATAAGTAGGTATAACCCAAATGAATAAAAATATTATAAATAAGCATATAAATAATGGTGTTTCAACACCACTGGAGTAGAACAGTTGTTTCTGATATAATGTCTGTTGGTTTTTGCAGTTGGAAGCATAGACCATAATAAAAGTTTTCATTTCAACCGTTTAAATTTTTTCATGAATTTAGTTGAACAACTGAAATATGATTAGAGTTTAAGAATCTGGGCTCTCTGGGATCACTCAGGACAGTCAATGAACTTTTGAACAAATTCTAGAAAGAGCATTGAAACTGTTTCTTACAGAAGTCTATTATCAAATAACCAGGCTTTTTATCAAAGCTAGTTTAATATGAAGTAGTTTCTCAAGCCAAGAGAGGAATAGCATTGATATCTAGCTATATTTTATTACCAAAGTGGCAAATATTAAATATAAACTTACATGTTTTAAAAGACAATTTTCTAATGAAGCCATCCTCTATTAGTGACACACAAAAACAAGACACTGACATCTAACTATATTTCTAATATCAAATTAACAATTAATAAAAATAATTTGGGAGAGGGGATGATCAAAACTGGTATTCTCATTTTTGCTAGTCGTTACATAAACAATAAAACATTTTATCAAAGTCAATTTAATAAAAGAAAATAAGAGACTTAAGATTTGTGCCCTGAGTTGTCTGGCATGCATTGGGGAGACCAAGAACATGACTTTTCCAGTAATGTAGCAGCCAAAGAGGAGAAAAGGATGAGGCACTGCCATTTTGCTGACAGCCAGTCCCAGGAAACATGCCCACGACGCGGTCCCGGGCTCCAGCTACCCGGCTGAGCCAGTAAGAAAACATAAAATTCCTCATAAAAATACCAAGTACTCCTGTTTCAGCAGCCTGAGTAGAAGTTACACATTAAAGTGCCACAGGGGCACTGCTAGGAAGACGGTTGAGTAGGAGGATTCTAAGCTCACTTTGTCCTATTGACACACCAAGATAATAGACATAAATCCATGGATGTGGATGTGACAAACTCAAACTGACTTTCCATAGCTAAGGTGACTATAATGGCCTATGAAGATGCATTTGGGAACCACATCCCTAACGAGACTAACCATAAACAGGAAGGACATCAAAAGCATGAAAACCTAGAGATTCAGACCTTATGTACAGGGGACCCATACCAGGAAGACAAGTCCCTAAAACATTTGTCTTTGAACACCAATGGGGCTTAACTTTACCAATTAAGTGGTACTGAACCCTGGGTACTTTAAAAATCAATGGGCTTAGCTTTGGGAGAGCCAGAGGGCAGTAGGAAACTTAATCCCTGTTCTTAAAGAGCCCCAGCATAACAAATAATCTAGCTGAGATACGGCATAGAAGTGGCATTTTGAAATAACATCTGGGGTATACATGAAGGAGTTTTATTTACTAACCTCAGATTTATTGACTAATCTCAGAACATATGCTGAAGGGGCAGGGATCTTTAGCAAAATTAAATTTTCCAAGATCAAATTGCTGACAGGTACCATCTCCCCTGCAACTCCCTTAGCCTAGATAGTTGGCCATTTGGTGGGAACCAGTGTGAACATTCTCTATCTTGCTAGCACTGTGTGCCCAGCCCCCACATTCTCTTGTGGGTCTGACCCATCAAACTTACCCAACTTGGCAGATGTCTTTTCAAAGTGGTGCCTTCCTTGATATATCCTGCAAACGGCCCTAGCAGAGACTGGCACTCTCCAAAATGCCTCCTAACCTGGAAAAGGGGAATATAACCACACATACCAGTGTGCACATAGTCCCATCAGCCAGACCTTATCGCTGGCCATACAGAAGGAGTACCATGTCAATCATGTTTCTGAAGCCCCAACAGACAAACTAGAGTCAGGCATCGGGTCTGACTGTTGGCCCCACTCACCAATAAAAACCTCTCAGAGAATAGCATAGGTTCAGAGTCCCGCAATTTGGTGCAACTGCAGCCCTGGCAGGTGGGCTGAAGGCACATGTGGTCTGATGGCTGACGCTGCCCAAGTACAAGCCCATAGTGGTCCCAGACTGACCCTTTAGGAGCACAGGGACCAAACTCTGCCAAGTGTGCCCACAAGAGGCAAAGTGGGCTATTGCAGCTGACTGAACTGAAGGTGAATGCGGCTCAGCCACAATAGGAGAGCACACACAACCCACATAGGAGACACCTGTGAAATGCTGGTTTCGGGTGAACAGTGAAGGGGCATTGTGTTCCAGGACACCACAGACAACCCTGCAGAATACTCTACCCAGCAAAACTATCATTCAGAATATAAGGAGAAATACTTTCCTGAACAAATAAAAGTTAAAGGAGCTCATCACTGCTAAATCAGTCTTACAAGACACACTAAAGGGAATTTTTTGAGTGGAAAGAAAACACTATAATCAAGAGTAAGAGAATTAGGAAAGGAAGAAAATTTCACAGGTAAATGCAAACATATAATAAAAGTGGTAGATTAATCAATATGGTTTTAAACGTATCACTATGGTTCTTAAGGATAAAGCATAAAAGCAGTACAATTAATTATATCTATAAAAATCAGTCATGGGATTCAGAAAGTAAAAGGATGTAAAATATGATATCACATACATAAAATGTGGGCAAGGAGTAGATGCTTAGTGCCTTTAGGATGGGTTCAAATTTAAGTGACCATCAACTTGATATACACTGCTCTATGCATAAGAAGTTATAGATGAATTTAATGATAACCACAAATCAAAAATCTTTTTATGTAATAGATAATTAAGAGAATAGAATCTAAGCATATTACTAAAGAAAGCCATCAAATTACAATGGAAGAGAGCAAGAGAAGAAAGGAACAGAAAGAACTACACAAACAACCATAAAACAAGTAAAATGGCAATAAGGACATACCTAACTAATAATTACTTTAAATGTAAATTGACTAAATATTCCAATCAAAAGGCACAGGGTGATAGAATGGATAAAAAAGGCACAGGGTGATAGAATGGATAAAAAAGGCAAGACTCTTATATGCTGCTTATAAGAGACTTCCTGCAGACCTAAAGATGCTGACTGGGAGTGAAGGGTTGGAAAAATATGCAAATGGAAGCAAAAAGAAAGTTTTGGTAGTAATTCTCATATTGGACAAATTAGACTTTAAAACAAAGGCTATAACAAGAAAAAAGAAGGACACTACATAATGATAAAGGGAGTGATCCAACAAGAGGGTATAACAATGGTAAATATTTATGCACCCAACATAGGAACACCTAAGTACATAAAACAACTATTAACAGTCAGAAAGGAAGAAATTGACAGTAACACAGTAATAATCGAGGACTTTAACACCCCACCTATATCAATGGATAGATAATCCAGACAGAAAATCAATAAGGTAATAGTTGCCTTGAATAACACATTGGGCCAGATATATCTAAGATATATACTCAGAGGATTCTACTTAAAACCAATGGAATACATATTCTTTTTGAGAATAGATCATATTAGTCACAAAACAAGTCTCAACAAAATAAAAAAAGATTGACATTGGGGATCCCTGGGTGGTGCAGTGGTTTGGCGCCTGCCTTTGGCCCAGGGCGCGATCCTGGAGATCCAGGATAGAATCCCACGTCGGGCTCCCGGTGCATGGAGCCTGCTTCTCCCTCTGCCTCTCTCTCTCTCTCTCTCTCTCTCTCTCTCTCTGTGACTATCATAAATAAATAAAAATTTAAAAAAAAAGATTGACATTGATATCGTGCATCTTTTCTGACCATGACAGTATGAAGTTACAAATTAGTCATAAGAAAAAATCTGTAAAGAACACAAATATGGAGACAAAGAAATCAAAGAGGAAATTTAAAAAAAACATATGAATACAAATGATAAAACATAACAGTCCAAAAATCTTTAGGATAGAGCAAAATCTGTCCCAAGGGGACAATTTATAGCAATACAGGCCTATTTCAAGAAACAAGAAAAAACTTAAATGAACAACCTAAACTTACACGTAAAGGAGCTAGATAAAGAAGACCAAACAAAGCCCAAAGCCAGTAGAAGGAAGGAAATAATAAATATTACAGCAGAAATAAATGATATAGACATGTAAAAAACCAATAGAACAAATCAATGAAACCAGGAGCAGATTCTTTAGACTTTTAGTCTAAAATTTTTAATTTAAACTTTTAGTCAGAATCATCAAGAAAGAAAAAACAAGGATAAAAATAAATAAGGTCAGAAATTAAGGAGGAGAAATAACTACTGATACTACAGAAATGGATTAATGGGTAAATTCTTAGAAACATTAAACCTTCCAAAACTGAATCAGGAAGAAACAGAAAATTTGAGCAGACCAATTATTAACAATGAAATTTAATCAGCAATAATAATAAAAACTTCCCAACAAAAAAACTCCAGGACCAGATGGCTCAATTTCAACATTTAAAAGAGAGTTAATACCTATTTTCAAACTATTTCCAAATAATGGAAGTGGAAGGAAAGCTTCCAAATTCATACTATGGGGCCAGCATTAACCTGATTTCAAAACCAGATAAAGAAAAAAAAAAGAGCACTATAGGCCAATATCTCTTATGAACATAGATGCAAAAATCCTCAACAAAATATTAGGAAAATGAATGCAACAATACATTAAATCATTTGCCATGATTAAGCGGGATTTTTTCCAAAGATGTTTGCAAATCAATCAATGTGATATATCACATTAACAAGAAAAAGGATAAAAACCCTATGATTATTTCAACACATGCAGAAAATACATTTAACAGCCTTTACACCAAAAATAGTATCTTACTATTTTGGTGTAATTGTAATAAGTGAGATTGTTTTCTTAATCTCTCTTTCTGCAACTTCATTTATTAGTGTACAGAAATGCAACATATTTTTGTATATTCATTTTGTATCCTGTGATTTCACAGGAATTAAAGAGTAAAAGACCTGTGCTCCAAAAATTAAAAAACATGAGGAAAGAAATTAAAGACTTTACAAAGAACTAGAAATATATCCATGCTTATGGATTGGAAGAACAGATATTGTTAAAATGTCTGTACTGCTCAAAGCAATCTACAGATTTAATGCAATCTCTATCAAAATACCAACAGCATTTTTACAGAACTAGAACACATGCTTCTAAAATTTGTATGGAACCACAAAAGATCCCAATAGCAAGCACAATCTTGGAAAAAAAAAACAAACAAACAAAGCTGGAGGTATCATAAACCCAGATTTCAAGGTATGCTACCAAACTGCAGTAATTAAAACAGTATGGTACAAAAATAGATATATAGGTCAATAGAACAGAATAGAGAGCCCAGAAATAAGCCCACACATATATGGTCAGTCTATGACAAAGAAGGCATTATATACAATGGGGAATAGACATTCTCTTCAACACATGGTGCTAGGAAAACTGGACATGCAAAAGAATGAAACTGCACCACTTTCTTACACCATATACAAAAAAAACCCCTCAAAATGTATTAAACACCGAAATGTGAGCCAGAAACCATAAAACTCCTAGTAAGAACCATAGTCAGTAATTGATTTGACATTGACCACAGAAACATTTTTCTAGCTACGTCACCTCAGGCAAGGGAAACAAAAGCAAAATTAAACTGTTGAAACTATACCAAAATAAAAAGGGTTTTGCACAGCAAAGGAAACCATCAACAAAACAAAAAAAGGCAAACTACTAAATGGGAGAAGATATTTGTAAATGTCACCTTCAATAAGGGGTTAATATCCAAAATATATAAAGAGTTTATATAATTCAACATTAAAAGATAATTCAATTTAAAAATGGACAGAGGACCTGATAGACATTTTTAAAAGAAGACATATAGGTGGCAAACAGACACATGAAAATATGTTCAACATTACTCACCATCAGAGAAGTGCAAATCAAAATCACGAGATATTATCTTATACCTGTCAGAATGGCTAAAATCAAAAACAAAAGAATAACAAGTGTTGGCAAAGCTGTGGAGAAAAAGGAACCTTTGTGCATTGTTTGTGGGAATGAAAGTAGGTGCAGCCACTGTGAAAAAATAGCATGAAGCTTCTGTTACTGGTATATCCCCAAAGAAAACAAAACCACTTATTTGAAAAGATATATGCACCCCTATGTTTATTGTAGCATTATTTATAATAGAGAAGAAACAACCCAAAAGTTTATAAATAGATGAAAGTATACTGAAAATGTGGTATATATAAACAATGGAATATTACTCAGCCATTAAAAGAGAGATCTTTCCATTTGCAACAATATGGATGGACCTAGAGGGTATAATGTTAAGTGAAATAAGTCAGCGAGAGAAAGAGAAATAGTATATAATCTCACTAATATGTGGAACTTAAATGAATAATCAAAGAAAAAAAGAGTTAAAAAAACAGACTAAACTAGAGCAAACTTGTTGTCAGAGGGTAGGTGGGTGAGGGGATGGATGGAACAGATGAAGAGGATTAAAAGTACACTTATCTTGATGAACACTGAGTAATGTAAAGAATTTTTAAATCATTATATTGTACATGTGAAACTATTAATAATTCTATGCTTAATTACATACATCAATAGAAAAAAATTGTAAAGAGAACATTTGTACCCTTTAATTTTATTATACTTCTAAAAATCTACCCAAAGGAGAAACCATAAATAATAAAAAGAAGCTTTAAGTCATAAAGACAGCAGGAGAAATAAATTAAGAATTTATATAGGGAAATGATTAAGCAAACTGTTGCATTGCTATTTTGTGATGAAATACGAAGACATATAAATAAAATTTAATGAAATACTACATACTAACATGGAAAAATTTAAGTGATAAAAATAGCATGCAAAGATTTAATGCAATCATAACTATGTGATAAACTCCCAAAGTCCCCTGAAAATTGTAAAAAAGAAGGAATATCAATAAAAAATTAGCAATAATAATTGCGTGTACACAAAGTATGTATGATTAGTTTTTAACTTTTCTATATTCTCTAAATTGCCTATAATGGGACTTTACTACTTATATAACAGAACAAATCTATTAAACTTTGTTTTAGAAAGAAAAATCCAAATCAATACTATGATAAACTGGCATAGAAATTTTCCAAGTTTTTTTTTTTTTTCTTATTTCCTCTTTTTTTTTTTTTTTAATTAACTTTTATTGGTGTTTAATTTACCAACATACAGAAAAACACCCAGTGCTCATCCCGTCAAGTGTCCACCTCAGTGCCCGTCACCCATTCCCCTCCAACACCCGCCCTCCTCCCCTTCCACCACCCCTAGTTCGTTTCCCAGAGTTAGGAGTCTTTATGTTCTGTCTCCCTTCCTGATATTTCCCAACATTTCTTTTCCCTTCCTTTATATTCCCTTTCACTATTATTCATATTCCCCAAATGAATGAGAACATACACTGTTTGTCCTTCTCCGATTGACTTATTTCACTCAGCATAATACCCTCCAGTTCCATCCACGTTGAAGCAAATGGTGGGTATTCGTCGTTTCTAATTGCTGAGTAATATTCCATTGTATACATAAACCACATCTTCTTTATCCATTCATCTTTCGATGGACACCGAGGCTCCTTCCACAGTTTGGCTATTGTGGCCATTGCTGATAGAAACGAATGAAACTGGACCACTCTCTTTCACCATACACAAAGATAAACTCAAAATGGATGAGAGATCTAAATGTGAGACAAGATTCCATCAAAATCCTAGAGGAGAACACAGGCAACACCCTTTTTGAACTTGGCCACAGTAACTTCTTGCAAGATACATCCACGAAGGCAAAAGAAACAAAAGCAAAAATGAACTATTGGGACTTCATCAAGATAAGAAGCTTTTGCACAGCAAAGGATACAGTCAACAAAACTAAAAGACAACCTACAGAATGGGAGAAGATATTTGCAAATGACATATCAGATAAAGGGCTAGTTTCCAAAATCTATAAAGAACTTATTAAACTCAACACCAAAGAAACAAACAATCCAATCATGAAATGGGCAAAAGACATGAAGAGAAATCTCACAGAGGAAGACATGGACATGGCCAACATGCACATGAGAAAATGCTCTGCATCACTTGCCATCAGGGAAATACAAATCAAAACCACAATGAGATACCACCTCACACCAGTGAGAATGGGGAAAATTAACAAGGCAGGAAACAACAAATGTTGGAGAGGATGCGGAGAAAAGGGAACCCTCTTACACTGTTGGTGGGAATGTGAACTGGTGCAGCCACTCTGGAAAACTGTGTGGAGGTTCCTCAAAGAGTTAAAAATAGACCTGCCCTACGACCCAGAAATTTTCCAAGTTTTTTGATGTGTATAGGTTATAATATGGCTTTAAAATGATGAACCACTGAGTATATTCAAGAGACAATATTTATTTCCTATATTTTGATAATACTGTTTTCCTCTATTGAACATCAAAGTATTTTTTTCTGTCATCAGTTATTATGCATTTGTCGGAAATGCAAAAATGGTTAATGGTAGTCCTGCGTACAAACCATCCAGTTGATTAAGAGTATACTAGAAACTTAAGAGCCCCGTGATTTGATAATCTGTCAACTTACTACTGATTAGTCTTTTAAGCTCTGGTTGTATTTCATAAAGTGGATTTTTGCTTTCGTGTTCACAAAATGTTCTGGGATAGTTTTATATATTAGATTTCCTTAATGGTATAAGTGGCAATTCAAGTTCAAAGTTAAGAAATTGTTCTTTTGTAAGTTTCAGATGACACTAAATATCATTCTGAGTGAACACGGTGATCTACTCGTATCTGTAGTTCCTGAAAGCCACACATCTTTTTTCTTATTCCAGCATTTCCTGTGTACGCTGGCAAGTGCCACCTTACTTGATAAGTTGTCTTTAAACTCTTTGATGGGGAAACAGGAAAAACAAGAAATAGTTGTTTATGGAGGAAGAAAAAGAAAGTGTCTTAGTAAGTACATTGCAGTAAAAGATAAAAATTAAGGGATCACTTTCAAATTATATGTAAGTGGGAGACATTTTTCCTTAGCTTGGGGGAAGAGAGGGCAGGTAAGCTCAATTTTAGATTAAATAAAAATATTAATATCAAGTGGCAATGTATTTGAAGAAGGAACAATAAGATTCATTGGAACTAAATTAAATTTGATTGTGGAATACACTACAGAAGCATATACTGTTTTTGGTAAACAAATCATTTTGTCAGTTAACCATATGTGTGGCACCACAATTATAGATATTAACAGCTTTAACTAAAGTTGATTATTAAGATGAGCTTCAAAATCATGACAACGTATCGAATAACCAGTGGTGGAAGGTGGCAGGTTAAGAATTATAGAATTATAGAGACATCTGTTTGTGATTATAAATTTGAAGGCAACTGATAGTTGGAGGGGATCTTTTCCGTGGGTGATCCTGGACATAGTGCAGTTGGCACCAGTAAAGAGCTCCCTAGGTTCCTACTTACTATATTTAAGTCCAAACCTATGAAAATGTTTTGGGGTGTCATTTTTTCTAGTCTTCTCTTTTTCATGGAACAACACCTACTTTGTAAGCTCTGTTTCACACAAATGTGTCCCTAAAATGCAATTTTTCTATAATCTCCTGCTGGATGGATTGGTCTAAGGTCCATTTGAAAGGCTTCTAAACTGTACTGCATGGGCCACCTGAAATTTTCCAGGTTGTAATGGCACTTGGCTTGAGAGTGTGTCAAAATAATTTTAGTTAGATAAGCCCTTTTCTTTTTTAAGAAGATTTGATTTATTTATTGAGAGAGAGAGAGAGAGAGAATGAGCATAAGCAGAGGATGAGGGGGAGGCAAACTCCCTGCTGAGCAGGGAACCAATCTCAGGGCTTGATCCCAGGTCCCTAAGATCATGACCTGAGCCAAAGGCAGACACTTAAAGGACTGAGCCACCCAGGTGCCCCTAGATAAACCCTTTTTAACAGGTAGATATAACTGAATGTTATCACTCATAGTTTAGTGTAAATTTGTTAAATCAGTTTTCTAAACTTTTAAAATTGAAGTTTAATAAATCTATGTTAAAGTGCAAAGATCTTAAGTGTGTAGTTTGATGATATTTTTCTTTTTTCTTTTTTTTTAAGATTTTATTTATTTATTCATGATAGAGAGAGAGAGAGAGAGAGAGAGAGGCAGAGACACAGGCAGAGGGAGAAGCAGGCTCCATGCCGGGAGCCCAACACGGGACTCAATCCGGGACTCCAGAATCACGCCCTGGGCCAAAGGCAGGTGCTGCACTGCCGAGCCACCAGGGATCCCCTGATGATCTTTTTCAAATGAATGCTCACATTTTTAAGGCTATCTATTTCCCTTTAAGTACTGCTTTGGCTGCTTTCCACATATTTTTGATTTTCTGTGTTCCCCTTATTTATTTTAAAGTATTTTCTAATTCTCACTACAATTTCTTTTTTTGACCCAAGAATATATATGTGTGTTTAATTTTCAAACATTTTGAGAATATTTTAGTTCTCTTTTTCTTGCTTATTTCTATCTTAATTCTACTATAGCCAGGGAATATACTGCATATGATTTCAGTCTTTCAAAATTTGTTCAGACTTCGTGGGATAGAAAATTGTTTCTTTTAGTAAGTGTTTCATGTGTATTGAAAAGAATGTATATTACCCAGTTTTGTAAATCATGTTGTTAAAACATATCTTCATATGAATTTTCTGTTCCCTGTTTGTGACAATGACTTTGTAACATCATTTTTCACTGTGATAATATAAAGGTAATTTAGTGTTTCCTTTAACATGGTTGATTTATAAGCCTTCTTCATTCACTAGTATAGAGACTTAAAATACTTCTATGTGAAAAACAAAGCAAAACACACCTGATGGGTGAGTAAGTAGATTATATCTCATTATATCCACTTCTGCATTTTTAAACATTTTTTAGCCTATCTATCTGCAATGCATACTTTGCAGTATGCAAAGTAGTTTTTTTTTATTAAATACAAAATGAGTAGCACATGCCATTGAAATCCTGCCCTCATCTCGTTAAGCTTCTTATCATTATAGTATATTTCATTCTGATTTTTAACTGCCTGATGGTTTTCACTGGCTTTTGGAGACTCCTCTACTCACATGCAAATTAGGCCAGATTTTCTGGGAATTAATGACTCCCAGGAAACCTTTTAACTGATGACTGGTGGGAATTCTATAAATATCCCTTTTTTTTTTTTTTTTTTTTTGCCCTGAGATAACTTAAAGCTGCTTGGTCCCTGTTGGATCTCAGTCTTCCAGCATTCCAGTTAACTCCCTTGGAGGTAAGTGACTTGGTAACAGACACTTTGTTGCTCTTCCTTCCCTGTCTTAGTTCTCTGTATCTGCTAGTAT
The DNA here is from genome assembly GCF_018345385.1 of Vulpes lagopus. Classification (NCBI taxonomy): domain Eukaryota; kingdom Metazoa; phylum Chordata; class Mammalia; order Carnivora; family Canidae; genus Vulpes; species Vulpes lagopus. Next base: position 44,131,447 of record NC_054842.1, on the reverse strand, counting down.
TTCCTGGGGTCATTGGAAAATAAATTCTGTATGTTAGATTCCTTGTTACAGAATTTCCTTATGGCAAAACCTAAACTAAGATATTTTGTTACAGAAGGGGGAAAAGAAATTAGATTCTTAGAATGGAATTTGGAATTAAATACTTGCCAGCCACATGGCAAAAAGGAATCCGTTGTTGGTGATAAAGGATGCTGTTAAACCCTGGCATATTAAAACATCACAACTACTAAGTGATTGTGACAATTACTAAATCTCTCACATGTAGTGAATTAAGTTTGGATACAGGAGAAAGGAGATACATTGGCTTTTGTAATATCTTTAGCAGTTGAGTGACATGGGACAATGTGATTAAGGACTGTGGAGTGAATTAATTGTTAAATGCCATCATGTCTTGGAGGAAGAAAATGACAAGTTCAGATCAGTCAGATTAACTCAGGATCTGGTGTCTCCTACAGCTCAAGAGCAGACCATGCTGAAAATTGATGGTTGTCACAGTAGTAGAATGACAAAGGAAGGTTGAATTCTCAGTCCCACTGATTGCCTATGCAAAATCAGAGAACATTAAGTAGAACTGGGATCCCATGGCCTGAGATAGGGTCATTAGTAGATGACCTTGAGGTAGACTCTGTAGCTTGGCAACAAGAGGTCTAGAAGCCGCAGAAACTTCTCTTTCTAGAGGGTAACAGCTTTCTCTTGCTTCAAAACCATGCCAAAAGGCCATACTCAAGATGGGTAACTGCAAAGTGATGCTATAAACAGCAAACAAGAAATTGAGGACTGTCAACAACCATGTGGGTGAGCTTGGAAATGAATCCTTTGTATCTAGTTGAGTCCCTAGATCTCTGAATATCTGGCTCATAAGAGTGGGCCAGATAAGTCTGCAACATCAGGAGATACCCTGAGCCAGAGCTACCCATCATGATGCTGCAGATAATACATTGTCCAGAGAGATTCAGGAACAAGCTACTCTTATATTCCTGACCCACAGTAACTGTGAAATAAATGTTCTTTTAAGCCACCACCTTATGGGTAATTTGTTACACAGCAATAGATAACTAAGATAGTGGATGAGTAAAATGCAGTGACAGAAAAAAATATAATACATTGCACAATTTTTAGATCTGAGCCCAGGGCCAAGGGAAGGGAAGGTCAGTACTGTATGTAAAGACACACCAAGGCTCCTCACTCCTATAAAGATGTTTATGGACATTTATTTATTAGAGAAGCTGTTCACTGTGGAAAGAGAAATGATCTAGATTTTTAAAGCTGTTGAGAGATGCCTGGTTGGTTCAGTGGTTGAGCATCTGCCTTTGGCTCAGGTCATGATTCTGGGGTCCTGGTATCAAGTCCCGCATCAGGCTCCCAGTAGGGAGCCTGCTTCTCCTTCTGCCTATGTCTCTGCTTCTCTCTATGTGTCTCTCATGAATAAATAAATAAAATCTTTTTAAAAAAAAAAGCTGGGATCCCTGGGTGGCGCAGTGGTTTGGCGCCTGCCTTTGGCCCAGGGCGCAATCCTGGAGACCCGGGATCAAATCCCACATCGGGCTCCCGGTGCATGGAGCCTGCTTCTCCCTCTGCCTGTGTCCCTGCCTCTCTCTCTCTCTCTCTCTCTATCATAAATAAATAAAAATTAAAAAAAAAAAAAGCTGTTGAACTAGTAGATCCAAAATGCCGTAGTAAACTTGTTAGAGTGAGGAAGTATGAAGGCCCAGTGATAAAGACCCAAGCCTGTTTCAAAATGCACCCAATATGATTTTATGGCCTTATGGTATGGTCATTTCCTTATTACGTAAGTGCCTCATTGAGATGGATGTACTTAGCGGCTGGAAAAAAACTCTTACCCCATTTGCCTGTGCTATCCCAAACCAAGATAGTACGTAGTAAGCCTAAGTGCATATTGGCTGGAATGGCAGAGATAAATGCCAGCCTCAATGACTTCAAGGATACAGAGATGGCAATCTTAACCATATCGCTGCTTAATGTGCCTACGTAGTCGTTGAAAAAAAAACCCCAGATCTTATGATAGATAATGCTCAAGTATTATAAACTTAACTTAGTGGTAGCTTTTACTATTGCTGTTGTATATGGTATGGGCTTTTACTAGACAAATCCACACAGACTCCGCCATGCTTTCAGTTCCCATAGCAAACTCATTTCAGAAGCAGTTCACATTCCCATTTCAACAACAGCATTGCATATTCTTGATCTTGCCTCAAATCTGTGTTAATTGTCCCGCTCTCTACCACAGTATAGCCCGAAGGGACCTTGAACATTTGGATATCCTATATAATATTATACTGGCCCAGTATATTGATGACAGCATGTTAATCAGACCTGGTAACTAGGAAATTGAAAGTAGTCTGAATATGTGTCAGAACATGAGAGAAAAACCCAATAAAGACTCAGAGGATTGCCCATTTGAGTAAGGCTTTAGGGCTCTTCTAAACTGCTCATTTAAAAAAAAAAAATTTATTTATTTATTAGAAAAACAGAGAGAGCACAAGCAGTGGAGAGAGGGGCAGAGAGAAAGGGAGAAGCAGACTCCCCACTGAGCAGGATGTGGGGCTCAATCCCAGGACCCTGAGATCATGACCTGAGCCGAAGACAGATGCTTAACCAACTGAGCCACCCAGGTGCCCCAACTGCTCAGTCATTTTAGAATTACCACTGCCAGTAGACAGATAGGTAAAGAGTAAGTTACTGTACTATTATAATTACATAGTAACAGGTGGATGCATGCACACCACGGATGTCATAAGGAAGGCCTGTGGCTACATACTGCATACTGTGAACGTGGAAGAGTATGTCTAGGGATGCACTTGGTCCCATTTTAGTACCTCCATGCTCACTGGTAAATGAGCAATTATAGCCACCAGAAGCTCAAATAGGATACCTACAGCTCAGACTCCTCTATCTGAATTATCCCAACGGATAAGCAACTTCGACTGGCAGAAGTATCAATTGAAAGTGAAAGGAAACAAGAATGGGTAATAAAGGGGGAATATGATGAATATTAGTTGTGGTTTCAGTGCTAACTACAGCAGCTGGCACTAGAACTTATCCCCAGTTAAAAGTCTTTTTTTTTTTTTTTTCCTTCAAAATTGTATCTGGTTACCATTTTGAAAAAGCTTTCCTAGGATGGTGTGAACTTGACAGGAGGCATAGGTAGATCTGAACAAGGTGTTGATTCAGCCCCTCTCACATCCCCCCAAAATCTTGCTATTGCAGTATAAAACAGGCCTGTGACTTCTAACAGCTGAGGACTCACGAGAACCTGTTCTGCTTGGCAGGCTGACGTTCTAGTGAACTAAAGTTGAGGGATTCCTCAGGTAAGGGTGATGAGGGTAGATGCATAAACATTTCAGTTCCTTCTCCTTCAGTTTGTATGGGGTAAAATGAGTATACTGAGGCTCAGGAAGATTAAGTACAGTTGGCCAAAGTTGCAGAATTTGGAAGTGGCAAAATTTTTTTATTTATTCTTTTCAGTGTCTGTTTCCTATCTCAATGTCAAGTCCATTTTTTAATGCTGAATCCATGAGGATACCCCTTATCTTCTCTTTTTCTACTCCTTTTATCCTTTCTAATATACTGAGTCTAAGGAACCAGGTAATTGCTCTTATTAGAACTCTGTATAAAATAAAAATAAATATGTGATCAGTAAGTGGTCACTCAACTTTGTAACATCTGTTTACTTTCTTCAGATGCTTTCTCAGATGTATTTTTATAGTTGCGGTTGCTGGCTAAGTTGATTCATAGAAAAGTGAATTTAAATGTGCTTCCAGAGTAAAGTTCTAGTTTTTTTTTTTAACTAGATCCCCTGTTGAATGAAGTTGCCTCTTCTTGTTTCTATTTTTATATTTTTCCCCACATTGAAACCAGTTCAATTCTTTCAAATTTGTGACAGTTACATCATCAATTTAAATCAAATGCTTTGGGTATAGGTAGATAAATCCATATTTGAATTTATTTAAAATGTATTTGTTATTTGTCTGTGCTCCAAAAATTAGGATAACTGGAATGTGTATATATACACATTTAGTGGAAGAGCAGAATTTGAACTGTAAACCAAATTATTATTAATATTGACCTACTTATTTAAAATAGTAAATATTTTAGAAGCATACATTTGGAGCAATTAACCAGAACTTTTGATACCACATTATATTTTAAATACAAAACATTACTTTGCAATGTGGTTTCGCAAGAAAAGAAAAAACAAAAATGACTAAGAAGATAATAATTGTACCCCTAGAAGCAAACCCTTTCTCAGCAAGTAAGGATGACTTGTAGGTATAGTTGTCAATTGAATTTCATATAAGTTATGAGAATGTACTTTTCCTTCTTGTCATCATGACCTTTCAACTCGTTTTTATTAGTTTTCATATCTCACATATTATATTTAGTATTTGATTTATAGTGCCATGAAAATGTGTCAGCTGTTTACTTCAGTTAAGTGTAGTAAAATTAAGATGATTTGCTGAGAAAGATGTTGTTTAGAAGGGAATATATTAAACATTTAACATGTTTAGCTGGATAACTACATCATTACTTTATATTCTTGTACATTCTTCTGTGTTTCTTCTGAAGAGAGTCAGTAGCTAGAGACTTGACCCAACAGCTACTAACAAGGGAATTTTCTGCAAGGATAAAAGCTTTGAAAATAGCTACAAATAAAGCATCTTGTTTTCCATTAAGTTACATTCAAATATCCATGTACTGTACCCTGTAATTAAGTCAAATATCAATTTTAATCACTGCATCCTTAGTACATAATTTCTGTAATGCAATTGCAGCAGTATAATATCGAGCAGCTAAAATGCCCTAGTTAAATGGAATTTTAACTGCTGCAAATTGAGACACAGAGAAAATCACCATACCTGCATTCAAGCAGTTAAAGTGAGAGATTTATGTTTGGGAAAGTAAGGGAAGAAAAACTGGTTTAATCCACATATTTAACAATATGTTGTTAGGCCAATTTACAATGTCCCTATTAGTCTATGCCTGTGGTTTTGAAATAACAGTATTGGCTGTGAGTTGATTTCAGAGAGTCAGTAAAAGAAAAAAAAAATCTTTAAAGATAGGATTCCCATTCCATTGGTTAAAAACTGAGCCTAAAACTACGTTTTGAAGGCTGTTATCCCAGAAAATAGCGGAGGTTAATTTGGAGGGGAAATAAGAGTCTTCACTTTGCTAGCTTTCCAAGAAAGGAGTTTGCACATGGAAAAGCTTTATTATTTAAACTACAACTTGCAGCTCTTCAATTAGAAGCAATTTCAAATGTCAGATTTAAAGTCTATACAACATCTCACATAAATGTAGCAATTGCCTTGTATATCACTTGGCAACAGTTTAACTCTGTTTAAGTCTGTAGGAAAATATTTTGAATAGAAATAGAAACTACAAAATAACTACTAGTGTCACCATATTTCCTTTACGTTGACACACCGGCATATTAGAAAAGAAAATGTCTGGTCATATCTTGGATGTCACCAAGATTAAAAACTCTTGCCTCTTTCTTTACGGAGCTGGTCCAAAATTCACACTGTCATTGTTCCAAGAAATGGAAATCATCTATGAGATGTCATGTAGCTGACGGTTCTAGAGCCTTGATGGAAAATTTACAATTAAAAAAAAGAAAGTTTTGGAAATCATGAAAAATTCATCTGACCGTTTAGCACAAAAAGTTCAGCTGAAATATCTCAGTTCTATATACAAGTGTATGCTAAAGCTACTCCTTTTTGTCTGTGAGGGAAGGGCAGTGGTTTTCTGGTCACACCTTTCTTGGTAATGGTGTGAGTCCTTTCAGCATCCAACCTTGAACTCCCATTTGGATTAGGTTCATGTTCACAGTTTTTGAATTATTGATTATTTGAAGGCCAAGCTGTCCCAATCTGTGTCATAGATGCATAATTTATCATGATATTTAAAAGCATGTGCAACTGAAAGGCTTCTGGAACTTTAATCCGATACCTACTGACAACACATTTTGAGCTTTTTTTTTTTTTTTTTTTTAATGTTTTCAAAGTCTTGGCAGAAAGACTGGGCTTTCTGGTGTGGTGGCCTCACGTGAAAGCTCAGTATCTTTTAATGTCCCTTTTCTCTCTTTGAGTTTTATACTTCTCCTTTCCTTTTTGATTTGGTTCTTTTTTTTTTTTTTTTTCCAGAGTCCTCCATGACGCTAATTCTTTCTTTGGTTGTCTTTGTATTTTTTTAAGACTCTATTTCACAGGCCCCTCCATGGTGTCTCGCATTTATTCTTTGTATCTCTCTTCTTTATGTTCTTCTTTTGTGCATTCTGCCTTCTTGGATTTCTAATGCTTGAGAAAACCCTTTCAGCCATTTATTTCCTATTTATTGTCTTATTTTTCTTTGTAGCAAGAGCCTAGTTAATTTATTACTGGTCTGAATTTTGTCTCTGATGCTTCTCATATTTGCTGCACCACAGCAGAGAAAAGAGGTGGATAATGACAAACTTCCTTTAACTGCTCTTGTTGGAATGATAAAGTTGAGTGGGGTGATTTCAAAGCCAGGGATGATTCAAGCCTTCCATTTTCCCAGAGGTCAAGTCAGCCAACACCACAATGAGGCCGCCACCTTCCCACTTCCTTGCTTCCAACCCTGACAATGGCAACTCCACACTTAAGTTGCAAACTGGCAGAAAATTCCAACTCAGCAGAGGGTCAGAAAAGAAAAAAGGGCCAAGAATTGCCAGTGAGATGGGAGGAGATATGTAAGCTCCTTCAAGGCTTGAAGGGCAGCCACATGCTTAAATGAAAACTTGGGGGGAAAAAACCACCCCATGCTTCTATTTTAAATGCCTTTTTAGTTTTTGTCTCAATTGCTTTGAACTCTTCTTTCAAAGCATGGCTTGAGTAATCTTTCTTAGAATGTAATCTTTCTTACCTTCTGGTCCCTGGATTATGTAAATTTATCACAAAGAGTTATTGTTTTACATGTGTGATACAAGTCAGAATCCACATGTAACTTCCCCCCTGTTTTTTAGGAACGTGACGGTGGCTAGAATAAGATTCTCATAAAATGACAGTATTCACGGAGATACATGTGATGGCAAATTTATGACTTCATGCATAACTTTTTGGTAGAATTAAATACATTTATTGTGAGGACAGATTAGTAGATATATTTAGAAATAAAATGTACAGTGTGATTCAGCATTCCTGAGTACTCCATGTAACCTGCCCGTGAAAGAACCATAAGGTTGGTGAGGATCACTGGGTACACTAGTAGTTTTATGCCTTTGATTAAAATTTCTATATGTAGCTGTTTCATTTCAGAAGATGGAATTCAACCCTTGGTATATAAAAATCCATCTAATGCAGGTCTTTACTTCTTATAAAAGGCGAAAGTTATCTAGAGGCAGAGCATTCTGTTTCATTGCCCTATTAAGTACTAGGCTTTCAGAGTTTGTCATCTTTAGATAATCTGATATTGGCTTCTTATATTGCTCTTCATGCACCAAGCCAAGGGATAGTCTTTTCTTTACATTAATCCAAAGGTTCTTTAAGATCCATGCACCAAAGCTACATTTCATACCTTTGCACTAAGGTGCCTGAGATGCCTTTCAATTTCCGGCATAGACAACTGGTTGAGCTCTCAACTTCTCCATTAAGAGGACTGAAACGTGAGCTTTTCCGTGAGACCTTTCTCTGCAAACTTCTAACCAGGAAAAATCAGCCACTCATTTTGGTTCTCTTTGTATGCTATTCATTTTTCAGTCACAGCCTCTAGAACATGTTATGACAAAGGGTTTTACTTGATACAAAATAAGCATTTAGTATTTGCTGTCAGACTGACTAGTGGTCAACTAAGTTGTGGATGAGTAACTTGATCATTTGCAGTTCCCTCATCAGGCTAGCATCATAGTTAATTCATCACTCTGAGTTCTGCTGATGTATCCCTTTTGAATAATCAGTGCTCTGAGTAGCTAAATAAAGTTAGAAGAAGAGAAGGAAAGGAAAAAGAAATAGCCAGCATTTTCTAAGGGCCAGCTGAGCCCTTAGAATATATTCATTAATATATTTAACCTCACAAATACCCTGTGAGGCAGGTTCTATTATACCCATTTGACAATATAGGAAACTAAGACTCTCAGAGGTTAATGAAACTTCTGTGGTCATAGAACTAGTGTGGAAATGGACTCAGTCCCTGTCCATTTGACTGACGATGTCGAGTTTATCACCTTCTATCATCCTGTCTTATTTAAATAGTGAATGCAAACTTGCTTTTCAAAATCTTTATGGTGTTAAAAGATAAACTGAGGCATATTAAAAACATTTTAAGGGTTTATTTGAGCAAAAGTTGATTTGAATCTGGCAGTGCCAAACTGGAAGTGTTGGGAGCGTTCTACCAACAGGAGCCAAGGGATAGTCTTATTATAGAGAAAGTACAGAAGCAAAGAAGATAAATTATTTGATTGATTATTGCTTAAAGCCTCACTATTTGTGATTGGTTGTCCCTCTTAAGTTTCAGGTGTCTAACCTTGAAGCATTTATAGGCCTTGATTTTGGTTTGCTTTGGTAGGCATCACAGCAGTAGCTCCACCTCAGCCTAATGGCTTCTTTGTTCAATTAATTTAACAATTGCTAATTATTCCATTATGAAGCATTCCCTGCTATCATAGACGTTCCAGTTTGATCCCCTTTGAATAGAGTTGAATGAAATTATCACATTTATTTTATGTGACTATTTAGAAACGGGTTTCTCCTGGTCTTTGAAGGCCTGGACGATACATATCATGAAGATACTTCTTGGTCTCTTTCTTAACCTTACCTCCAACGATGTTTATTTATTTATTTATTTTTTTCCAACGATGTTTAAAATAATCAGTTGAATGAATGGAAGAATAAATAAGTGAAGGTGTGAATACACACAAGTGACTGCAGTGTGAAAGATTTTTTTCCTAAATTGTATTTGTCAAGTTCTCCAAAATTTATTTGTCCTTGTCTTGTCTGTCTGAAAAATGCCAACTCAAATTTCAGGGCTTGATGTATACATCTTTCATCAAGAGAATTCCTGACCCTTGTATCTACATCCAGGTCCTATCCCCAGTCTGGCAGAAGGAAAAGGACCCTGGCTTCAGCCTCAGCACTTCCCACATTGAAATACCCTTATTTATTTGAAGGCTTGGGTCTCTCAGCAGACTAAGACCTAGAGACCAGTAGCTTATTTAACTGTATGTCCTTAATATGTAACGTATTTCTTATTCTTAGCATGTAGTCAACAGTCGATGGCTATTTATTGAATAAATGGGTTATTCTGTGCATTAATAACTTGGGAGGGGTCCTAAAAATGAATAGAGAGAGGGGAAGTCAAAGCTATTCTTTTTTTTTTTTTTCTTTTCCTCAGTTTGTATGACTTGGGTGGGGAGATTGCAGCTACAAGTAAACTCCTCCACTTTGGAAATAGTCACTTAGTGCTGTTTAAAAATATACAGTAAAAAATCACTTTAGGCCAATAGTTGTAAAAATGCAACCCAGAGTCCAAAGCTTTCAGCAATAATATTCTTAAATTCCAGCAGATGGTGGTATTGTTATGAAAAGCTAGAATCTCTAGGTAAAATTAAATATTTCTCACTTATCACAAAAACAGTTTTGTTCCTTTCTCCTTAGAAGGAGGGTGTCCATAACTCTTCTTTCTGAAAGATTTAGGAAAAATTAAACACTTCTTTTTAAAAAAAATAGTTTATATTGGTAAAAATTAAATACTTCTTTTTTTAAAAAATTAGTTTATATTGGTCCACAGTAGAAGGGTTATAAGGATTTTTACTTCTTCATAATAGTTGATTTTACATATATATGTATATATATGATTTTTATATATTATATGTATATATACATATATAATATGTATTTATATGTATATATTTTATATACATATTATATGTGTATATAATATGTATATTAATATCTTTTATATATTATATATGTATATATTCTCTATTTGCTATTCAGGATTGGTGGAGGAACAGTCCTCCTCCCCACATCTGCACCTGTCAAGACTCCATTATATGGTTAAAAAGGACTCCAGTTATTTTTAAAATAAATTAATATATGTTTCTAAGGGTTGAGTGTCTTTGTTTGCCTATTACCTGAAAATGAAATTCTGCTAGAATATGGGACATTTCTCTCTTCCCTTAGTTTGACCTCATATTTTCTAGTCCTAAATTAAAATGTGTGTTAATTCCTGAGTTGGCAAAGAAATAGGTACAAGTCAAAGACTGCAGTGGATTTTTAAGAAAGACTTCAGAATGTCTGAGTATTGTGCAAGTAAGTAAGTTTTTGACTTGGACTATTTATTAATGCTTCCTAAAGTTGAGCAGTTTCCCATAAAACTATGGAATGATTTACTGAAATGATATATATATTTCTACTGTTGTAGAAAAAGGAGATAATTTATTTTCTTTTTTTAAAAAAAAGATTTATTTATTTGAGAGAGAGAGAGATGTACATAGAGGTAGAGAGAGGGAGAGGAAAAAAAGGAGCAGACTCCCTGCTGAGCACAGAGCCTGACACAGGGCTCCATCTCACAACCCTGAGATCATGGCCTGAGCCAAAATCAAGAGATGGACACTTAACTAAGACACCAAGATGTCCTGCATTTTCTTCTTAAATCTTTTTATTCTTTTCATGCTCATTTCCAGTTGGTATACAAAGACAGAGGATCAAAAATTCATATATAAGCAAGATTCTGGGATATAAGGATTTCAATATGAGATTTTTTTAAAAAAAGATTCACTCAATTCATTTGCTTTAGTACTATTTTTTGTTAAGGAAAAAAGATTTTAAAAATTGACCATGTTTTAAAATTTGGTGTTTTATTTTTAGAGTGTTAATTTTACACAGGCCACATGAATATTAGACTTCTGTATATGTAACTTTCAACATTCTGGGGGCATGTTTCTATGTATGTAAACGTATGTATATATTTTTATAATCTACACAGCTCTGAAATTAATTTTGAAATGTATGGGAAAACAGGATTTGTTTCATGTGCTCCTTATTAAGGTTCTAAATAGCTATGTGCAGTATATTTTATTGTGGAAAATGATTGTTATTATACAGCATTATTTTCTAGCTGACAAGAGGGGTAATTTTTCTCGAAGAATTCCTTTATTGTTTTAGAGTGTCTTTTTAAAATAATGATAATTTTAATATCCAAAGACTTTTAAGAACACAGCAAGTATTAGAAAAATATTTTGTGAAAACTGATTTAGAATATATTGACTAAAATAAAATTTTCTTATTAATTTAGGCCCTAACTGCTTTTGAACATCATGAAACATATGAATGACTTTATTCCAAGTGAAGATCATTCAATAGAGTCAAACTATAGTGCTTTCCAAAGGAATTTCCTTTTAATGGCTTGCAGATGTTGTTGTGTTCAATGCCAGTGAAAAAATGAATTCAGCTTTAAGACATAAAACTTTACATGAAATTAATCCCCTGCGTGGATTAAGCGTTTTCACTATCATGGAAAGAAATTTGGAAAAGAGTAATAACAGATATTTTTTAAATGTATTACTGAAAACGTTTGCTAAATATTTTAATGATGTTCCTAAAGCAATTGCTTAAATTGAAAGGCCAAAAAATAATGAATTTTCTTTCAGAAAGGTTTTTTTTTATGATAGAGAAATAAAATCAACATTTCAACATCCTGTATTTGCTTCTTTCAGTCAGCATTTAAAAATTTCAGATAAAACATGTGAAGAACAATTAACATTTCTAAAAATACCTTAAATTCCTTTTAAAGGTAGAAAATATCTATAACCTATCTCAAATGTGTAAACCAGTGCTTTTCAGAAGTAGTCCTGCAAGTACCAGCATCACTACCAGCTTGAGGATTCTTATTAAAATCATGTGGGTGGAACTGGTAGATACATGGCCCAATATGTCTTGCCATGGAAACTTTAGGAACCACAGTGGCTGAAAGACCAGCTTGGATCTCATTCCTACCTCTCCTTGGATCCACTCACCAAGGTCCAGACAGCCACATAGTGAGGATAAAAGCCAGCTAATTGAAAGAACTGAATTTCGTGGCTCAAAAGGAGCTTGTTAAGAATAGACTTGCAATTCTTTTAACTGTTAGAATCAGCTTTAGAAAATGAAGATGCCTAGGCCCCATTACAGCTCCTCTATTAGAATGTGACTTGGTCCTATCTGGTTTGGGAGCCTCCCAGTGGTTTGGGAGCCTCCGGTACTCACCCAGAAATTAAGCTGTAAACTTTTGTTTATTTCCTGTATCTGAAGTAGTGTAAATTTCAGCTCTCCTTCGCAGGGGCCTGGGATGGCTGTACATGTGCTAAAGCTGAACTTAAATTGGAATGGCCTTAATTTTCGCAGCCTCCACGAGTCCAGTCCCATCCTATCTAGCCCCTCCCCATTCCGGGGAGCTCCTAAGAGAGCAATTGCAAATGACCTCAGCGTGGCACCGTGTTTTGAGGGACAGGCCCAGGGATGTGGGATCAGGAAGACCTGGAGTGCTGGCGTCCTGGCTGTGCATCGGGATTCCATGCTGCAGACTCTTATTCCTCAGGCTATCTTGACAACTGACTTTGTACGTAGAAATGCTCTCCTTTGTCTTTATAAGATGAGGAGCGAGTCAAAGCGTTTTTTCTCTGCCCATCTGATTACTCAGGTTCCAATCTGAGATGTATTTCCTGTTAATAAGATAGTTTACTATCCGTAGTACTATGGTTAAAATATTCTGACACAAGTAATCAGAGGGATGAGGGTTTCTCATCTCTTTCTTCACAGCTCAGTCACTCATCAGGAAATTCATCTTTATGGATTTGGAAAGAACTGAGAGACATTATCACCAATGGTCCTATTATGATGTGAAGGGTTCTTCCCTGAGATTCTTCCCCTGTTTCAACTGACACTGAAGCACAGTGAACCCTTTGGAAGACAAATGTCAAGGAAATAAATGCGAGGCATTGCTAATTTCAAATGCACTTGCAATGTGGTGTCTATTATAATAGAAGTATTTTTATCTGATTTTTGCTATTTATTATCCTTTCCTGCTTTTCAGGTTGTGGAGGCATTTTACGCGCTCAGAAGTGTTTTTCTTTCCTTCTGATATAAAATTCTTACTTTGTTCCTATCGAAGGAACTCTTTAAGAATAAGGCAAAAGTTAATTGAACTATTCTTTAGCTGAATTTACAGCTCTTCCAGGTTGTTAGTCAGTCCTTTGCTTCTAGACCTCTATACATAATGTCCTTTCTGCCTAAAATACTCTTCATTGTCTCCTCTCCTATCCTTGCGCCTTCTTCATCCCCTTCGTTCATCAGGACTCTTTCTGCATACAGGGTGCCTGGATGTGTGCTTCCAAAGAACTTTGCCTTTTCCCTCTCATAGTAGTTGCAACTGCCTCTTTATTTGTTTACCTTCCCTGCTGAATTGTGAGCTCATTACTCTATTTCAGTGCCCAGCATGTTGCTATGCCCTCAAGAAATATTTATCAAAAGATCTATTATTTTATTTTTCATTTTCTAAGGGTGCTAGAATTCTGATAAAATACTCAGAAGTAGTAGCATCCCGTTGGGCAGCCCGGGTGGCTCAGCGGTTTAGCGCCGCCTTCAGTCCAGGGCATGATCCGGGGAGACCTGGGATCAAGTCCCATGTCAGCCTTCCTGCAATGGAGCCTGTTTCTGCATGGAGCCTGTTTCTCCCTCTGTCTCTCTCTCTGTGTGTGTTTCTCATGAATAAATAAATAAAATCTTAAAAAAAAATAGTAGCATCCCAATTTAGTATTGCTTTAGTCATTTATCAAGTCTTTTTCCCCCCTAAAATTAGGACATATAGATGAAATTTGGGGATCCAATTTCTTTTCTTTTTAAAGGGGCTAGTCACACTTCTTATACCAAATTGCTCTATGCATTTTAAAAGTTCCATTAGCTTAAGAATTAAGTCATGATCTAATGGAGAGCTAGGAACTGGTCCAAAATCCAAACAGTAAGAAAGGAGTTGAGGATGAAGCTAATAACAGTCTGGACTCCCCTCTATCTCCAGCACCCTTTTCTTACACCAGTACCAACTATGGGGTCAGTTCTGCTCTAGCATATGGAACCAGTTCTATCTTCAACATAAAGAAGTTTAAATATTTATAACTGAGCTCTCAGAGAGACTCACTAGTGAATCTATTTTCGTCTGGTTTTACTCTGACCTTTTGTTTCACTTCTAGAAAATTCAGTGCCTGTCTTGTTAGGAGGTCACTTCCTCTACTTAAACTACACTGGTGAAACCTGGGTGTAGAGCTGCATCTCAGCAGTTTCTCTTGATCCGTGCAGGCTTACTAGTTTGACACTAACTGGTCATTCCTATTCATGTTCAATCAAAAACACAGCCAGCGCTTGAGAAATGTGAGCACATGCTACTGACCCTCCTTCTCAAAACTCTCCCTCAGAAATAAAACATACCCCTGGGTAGCTCTTTCTCCCCCCTCACTTTTGCCAGATAGTGATTATGGAATTGCCCAGTTCTTTTATTATCAATATTAATTCCAAAATATGTGTTACCCTCTATCTAGAACTTGAAGTACTTATATCTACTTTGCTTGTAACTTATACTTCATTTACACGTGGTCCAAGATGGAAACTATAAGCAATAGACATGTATATATGGACATTTCAGTCATATGACTCCTGATACTTTTTCTAAGGTTAGGAGTTGATTCAATTTGCAATGATTGCTGTGTATGTAATTACTATTAACACAATATTTTAAGAGTACATTAACTCATGCCTTATGAGTTGAAGTATGTCAGAGTTCTACAAAAACCAGCAGCTTGGATGATCAAGAGTTCAAAAAAAGAATGGTATTGCCTTTCAACCGTGTCTGTGCCTAAGATGCATATGCCAAGTATTGATTGTCAGGCTCATCCCTGTAGGTACCTGCACTGTGTTGTATTTAGTCTTTGTATGCCAGCTAACAACAACAACAAAAAGCCAAGCAAATGTAAAGTTAAGAGTTCAGATCTCTTTCAGAAAAGAAATGTTATGTGTATAGTAAAATTGTTTATGCTAAGGAAAAATTATACCAGTTTATAATAAAAACAAGGCTTTAAATAGTTGATAAGCAACTATTTTATAAATCCTCTTTGGCCTTTGTGACCGTCTTAAAATAGCCCTGATTATCAAAGCAGAAATAAATCAGATGTGTGAATCAAATTTTCCCCTACACACAAACACTAGTGTTTTTGTGTTGAAATAAATTCCATAGGATTTATGAGTAAAGGATGCTGCACAGCCAGCAGTGTTGCCTCTCTGATCAGTTTGCTAAAAGGCTGAATTTTTTTGGCAATAGACTCTTCCTTGCCATGGTACAGATTGCATTTTAGTTTTGCAAGTGATTATTGGTTGGCTGTTATGTCTTTGACATTGTACTAGGTACCAGGCACTCAGGGATTGAGCCTGACTACGAAGGAATCACAAGTGTTTTATTTGAAGCCAACTGATACTCTCCCTTAACTCTGGTCCTTGTCTGAAAGTAAATCTAGGTTAGGAGCAATAGAAAGGAAAAAAAATTTAAAAAAGCATTTTTCATGAAGAATTATTCTGTGAGGAATACATTATTTTTTCTTTTCTCCTTTTTTGTCCCAAATCTAATTGTCTGAGGTTGACATTTATTCTTGGCCAAATGTTTATTCTTTGCTATTGATTTATTCTTTGCCAAATGTTACTATTTTGTTGAACCGCTGTGCCACCCAGGGATCCCCCCGACTTTATCATTTATTTAACCCATATTTTATTTACTGTAATCTAGGTATGCACTGAAGCAAGACTGATTGGAGTTGAGACTCTCAGAATATGCTTTTACAGCTCCTAAGAAAAATTTCCTTCACTTCTCTCCTCTGCACACTACTCTGAAGATTGAGTCAGTATCATGAGGCAGATGAGGGTTAGGTAAACCCATCTCTGCAAGCCTATTAGATTTTTATGATTGATACATATCATATTTTGTACATAAGCTATAGCTAATATCTTATAAATTTTTCATAGTTAGAACATACTAAAAATGATTATTGCAGGGGATGCCAGGGTGGCGCAATGGTTGAGCGTCTGCCTTTGGGTCAGGTCGTGATTCTGGAGTCCGGGGATCAAGTCCCACATGGGCTCCCTGCAGGGAGCCTGTTTCTCTGTCTGCCCGTCTGCCTCTCTTTCTCTCTGTGTCTCTCATGAATAAAGAAGTAAAATCTTAAAAAAAAAAAAAAAAAAAAGATTATTGTAGTTCGAAGAAGGAATTACAGGGTCAAAGTCTTAGAACAAACATTTGTCATCTTATATCCAAATTGGAAAGACATTCTTTTATAAGAGATTATAATGAAGTTCTCTTTATGTGCCTATTATTAATACTAATATTTTTTATGTGTGAAAAGAGATTTGCTGGACACCTGGGTGGCTCAGTGATTGAGTGCCTGCCTTCGGTTCAGGTGGTGATCCTGGGGGTCCAGGATCCAGTCCTGCATTGGGCTCCCTGCGGGGAGCCTACTTCTCCCTCTGCCCCTGTCTCTACCTCCCTCTCTGTGTCTCTCATGAATAAATAAATTAAATATTTTTTAAAAAGAGATTTGTTATTTCAACTTATTATGAAAACTCAACTTTTTTCACTTCATATAAAGAATACAGGATCCCTAGATGTTTTGCAAAATTATTTTTCTTTAAATATGCATATATATACATATATATACATACATAATCAAACAGATGAATAGCTTTTTAAATAGAAGTATACAAGAACAATTGATGAATCTCTTTTTTTTTTTTTTTTTTTGATGAATCTCTTAATTTCGTAATTGTTCTTTCCTCCTGTGGACTTTGAGTAGTGCTTTTTTTATTTTAGGTAACAGGTAATTCAGTTAAATGAATTGGTTATTTTCATCCAACAGATCCTTTCTGGCCTCCCACTGTGTGGGAAGCACTGAATCAGGGGTTGGGATTAATCATCAGGTCAGGGAAAATTCCAAGCAATCCTTAGTGTCTGGAATCGCTTGAGATATTTCCTAATGATAACATCATAAGATTGAAAAGGAAGAATCACCTTCCTGAATTATAAACTGCAGAAGTGAGAAAGTAGCATCAATTACAAATTTATTCATTTCCTAGGGAATCTAAAACTTCATCATGTTGTAGAGAAACAGTCCATACTGTCAATCTAGATTCCACTTAACACAGCTTAAAAAAAAAGAAAGAAAGATTTACTGACAAGGATGCTAAACTTCTGCTTTTAGAAATTACCTGAATTGTACCATGGATAAATATCTATTTGACTATAAAGCCATTATCACCAAAAATCAATTGATTGGAGGTAAAGATTTCAACCATCAACTTTCTCTGTGATGATTTTACTTTTTTTATTAGGTTATGAGATAATGCTGTAGCCTAGGCCAGAAGCCTATTGCTGTGAGCTAGAAAGATGAGAATTTAATGAGGTATAAAACATATACACAAATTGCAACGTCAATGATGATGTCTTAATAGCTTAAGAGGCCTGCATAACTGCATTATAAACTGGGACATAAAAAGATACAGCATGTTGACATCAAGCTTGTAAATCAGCAACCCAAGGGCCTAAGAGCTTCACAAACTAGAGCAGAGGCAATTTGCTTCAGTTTTCTTAACAACATAACAACAACAGAAAGCAGGATGTACAATGTCCATACAGAACAATTTTCTTATTCTAAAAGTACGTCTAACCTGAAAAGTAAGGCTGGATTTGCTTCTTTGTTGAAACAAAGCAATGTAAGTTTTAGAGAAAGAAATGAAGTTAATTTTTTAAATCGTTTTTTCCTCTAAAAGTTAGGTGACAGAACAAGAAGCCATTTCACCTTTATTATAACTCAAAACTTTAACAAAGGAGTGGGAAAGACAAAATGGGTGCAGAGTGGCAAGGTGATCCTTTTCAAGTACTGGGAAAATCGCCAACCTGGTGTCTGCTTTGTTAATTTATTAAACAGATTTCTGAAAAATAACTCTGCTAGATTCATTTTTTTACAACTCAAAGACTTTCTGAGAATATCTTCCTAAACTTTTAGTCTGGAAGTCAATTCTATTTACTTCCTTTCCTTACTTTCCTTGATCTCAAACCAGCAGCTACAGCAGCAGCAACAGCTTGCTGAATATCATGGACAGCGTCTGATACAGCAGGGCTCCCTCCACAGCCTTGTCAGAGGGCCGGCAATTTTTTTAGATTTTTATTCCTGAATTGAGGGGAAAAAAAGTCTGTTGGATTATGAAGGATACAAATTTAATGATGGTTATATTTTATTAATATATTTAGGAGAAAGATAAAAAATGAAGGAGCAGTATAGCGTTAAAGATGGGTTTGTTTTGTTTTATGAGCCAGACTTCATAAGTTCAGTTTCCAGATCTACTAATTAATAACTAAACGAATATGTAATCTTGAGCAAATTCTTTATTTTCACTATATTTCAATCTCCACAGCTATAAAATGGGAATTGTAATGATGATAATAATATTATTAGTTACCTTGAGGTTGCTTTTTGACTTAGAACAAAACCTGGTGCACAGTAACACTGTATAGAATTAAATGCTGGACAGCTCCATCCTTTCCTTGAAAACTTTCCCTAATTAATCAGGGACGCTGGCATACCTCTGTTGCTGTGTATTTCATACTCAAAAAATCTTTATAATTATTTTGAAGCTTGACACTTTCATACAGATTAAGGAAAATCTAGATAAAAACTTGCTTTGAAGGCAAAATGTTAATATCTAAGTTAATAGTATTCCTCTTAGAATGTGTTTTCTGTTGAAAACTTTTACTTTTGTTAAAAGGAAAGCACATTCACATTCTCAGGGTTTACAGCTGAGTTAAAAACTGAAAAACATTTGACGGTCAGAAGTTTTATTACATGTCAAAACTAGAATTTTTACCAGAATTTGATGGAAAAAATTCTAGTTTATTTTTTATCACAAAAAGGCAGAAACTTTGTATTTCAATTAACTTTGGAAGTGTCTCTATCTTTTACTATTTGGGAAAATTTTTTGCAGTTTTTTCCCATATGTATGCACATAGCACTAAATAAAGTTTAATTTAAAAATCCAAATATGTATTCCAGAATGTTCCAAAATTTTCTGGTTTTAAGCATCACCCAGGGTCCTTTTTGATAATTCAGATTCCCAGGGCTCATTCGAGAGCTATCAGATCAGAAGCTCTATGAGAACTTGTAAAAACACTCTAGGTGATTCTTCTAATCAGATAAGTGTGTGAAGAACTAACTTAAACAATGTTTCTCTGAATTAAACATGTCTTTTGAGACATTTAAGTAAAAGGCAGCATGGACTTTCTCAAAGAGAAGCTTCTATTAATAAAAATATTGAAAGTTTGAAGAGTAATGTAATTTATATTTTATGAACAAAACTAATTCATTATCTTAATTCCTTTTAATCATCTCACACTATTCAAATGAGTTATATTTAAATTGTAATTTCCTCAGATTCATAAAGTGTTTTGACTTTCTGGCAGTCAAAAATAAGAAGTGCAAATCATACTTAAAGAGATTTTTTTTTTAAAGTATAGGTCTACTGTTGCTGGTTTAATTTGTGAAAGGATTTTAAATATTGATTCTTTATTCTTTAACAAATGATTTAAACTATCTGCATGTTGGTGCCTGCCAAGGTATTGTGTGAAATTTTACCAGCTGGGAATTATTCCCTCATTCTCTGGTGTGATTAACACTTCCAGCTGTAGAATAATTAAAATGTCAATCAGTTCTGAAACAGAGCAAAACAGTTTCTCATTTGATCCATCAGTTGGAAGGCTAAATGGGGAACACGTCAGGTGTCTAGCTCTCAATCACAACCAGAATTCACATCCCGCCCCTCTGTTTTCCCCCACCTCCTCTTCTTCCACTTTGTGTATACAAACACACACTCTGGAGGCTGAGTGCAGGTTCTGCTCAAATTTGGCTTAATATGCCATTGATTTTTGAAAATGTGTTTTATTGATTATCTTTAAGGAAAATTGGAGGAAAATGAGGTCAGAATGTTAAGTGATTGTTGAATATATGTGTTTTCTGCATGGTACATATTTCTTGGACCATGTTAACATACACTCCATTAATTTTCCCCCTGCTTTCTGGAGATATAGTTGACATGTAACATTTTGTGAGTTTAAGGTGTACAACATGCTGATTTGATACACTTATATATTGCAAAATGATTACCACCATAGCCTAATTAATACCTTTACCACCTCACATAGTTATTGTCTCTGTGTGTGTGTTGAGAACATTTAAGATCTTGGCAACTTTCAAATATATAATACAGTATTACTAATCATCACCATCCTGTACATTAGATCCCCAGAATTTCTTTATTTTTACTTTTTGAGAGAGAGAGAGAGAGAGAGTGCATGAGCAGGGGTGGAGGTGGAGAGCGGAGGGAGAGAATCCCACGCAGACTCTGCTCTGAGCCTGGAACCCAATCAAGGCTCGACCCTGAGATCATGACCTGAGTCAAAATCAAGAGTCAGCCACTCACCTGACTGAGCCACCCAGGCACCACTAGATCCCCATAATTTAGTAATCTTATTACTGGAAGTTTGTTTAGTTTCAAAACTTTTCCTTCCTGACCTGTGGGCACTGCCCTGATATACCTCCCATATACAATCTTCCATGATGATCAAGCTTCCAGGCCTAGAAGAAAAAAAATGATGGGAAATTATATTCACAGCATGTTGTTGAATGATTAATGCTTCATAATATTCTAGAGTCTTTAGTCTTGCACCAACACAGGGGCTGGAAAATGCAGGGTGGAAGCAGAAATTTAGATTCATACATCTCTGAATGTTCCAGCCCCATCTCTGCTTCTTAGATATTCTTTTATAGATCTTGATGGCTGGAGTCAGCAGTGGCTGTGTTGCTTTTATGTTTTCCTGTTAGAGTTCTTTTTAACTTAATTAAAGCTTTAATAGGAGTTTTATTTCCCTTAGAGGGTTATTGTGAAATTTAAAGTGGCCTCAGAAATAAGTACCCAAAATACCTGTTCCATCAAATATCTTTTTGGACTTCCTATTTTACTCAGAGGAATATTGCTAATCAGGTATATGAACTCTTTTGGATGAATCTGATACTCTAGGTAACAATCTCTAAGGCTTCTATAGTGATTATTTTGATGAGGATTTTTGGTTTTGTTTTTGAAGTATTTTAAGAAGTGGTAGCAAAATGTGAGTTTCTGAAAGGGGCGCCAAACTGCTGGTGGAAGCTGAAAAAGTTGGGTTTCTGACAAAGGTCCTCTCATTTGAAGAAACTCTGAGCATCTCTTTAGCTAGTGCCTACTTTGCTGACAGGCTGAACCCCAGGTAACATGGTGATGCTCCTGTGATTTATATGTTGATGCTTTTACCACCCAAGAGCACATTTATAGACTTAACCCTTTAAAGCCTTTTTCTTACCATTTTTCTCTTTCTAAAATAGTTGTGCACACATATGCTATTTATTGAATATTGGGACTTCCAAAAATTTTACTCTTTTTACTCTTTTTTTCCCCCTCTTTCTTCAATGCCAAACATCCTTGTTTCAAAAGAGGAGTTAAGACAGCCATAATCTTGATTTACTTTTATGGGCAACAGAATTATTTTACTGATTCCTGGAGTCATTATTCCTATGCATTAAAGGCAATATTTTCCCCTGATGACTGTGCTTTTTTTGTGAGACCAAGATTATATCAGCAAGGGCTAGTCCACTGATCTCTCAAGATTCGTGCTAGAAAAGGAAATTTGGGATCTAATAAGGGAGATGAGACTTTGGTTCAACTAAATAAATTGCCTTTTAAAAAGGACAATGAAATTCCTTCAAGTATAAGGTATGCACTTTGAGTTGTTAAAAACCATAGTTATTGTTGGAATTTTACTCTGGATAGCAGATATTTTAATGTTGATGAGTCCCGAGTGCAATACTCTCGGCTATTTTTGAAGACTATAGTGCATTGGAAAGCAAAAAATATAAAGTTACCCCCAAAATGTCAACATTGCATCTGAACGGGTTCAGAGCAAAATCAGTCCATGCCCTGATGCCTTGTGCTTTCTCTGAGAACACAATAACTACAAATGGTGCCAGAGGGAAAAGGGAAAGGGCTTCTGTTGACTTCAAATAAAGGCGATATCTGACAAAAGGGAAGCAAATGGTACCTGGATACGCTATTAACAAAAGCCTTGTATATCTACAGCTGCACTCTATGAGCACTTTGGAAATTAAAGAATTGCCAGCTTTTCCACTTTGGGACAAAAAACATTTGTGCTAAACAGCCGGTAAGTAAGTGCAGTAAACATATTTTTACAGTGAATAGAATTGTTTTATATTTTGGGGACTGATTGTGAATTTCTACTGCTTCTTGATTAGCAAACATTTGGCAGTTCTCGAGTCTTTAGACATTAAAATGCCAAAACAGATTTTTATTCTCAGACTGAGCTCCTATATTTTTTTTTCTCCCTCTAACAATTATCCTCAAAACATTTGAAAGCACTAAAATAAAACGTGTTCTGAAAACACATTCGGAAACGTTTTACCTGTGTGACTTTAATAAGCATGTAAACAAAGAAAAAAAGTACGGGTTGCTGTTGAACTTCCTTAGGGCAGAGATGAGAACACAGTACATGCGTAATGACTGTTAAAACTGTTGGTGGGCACTTCCTAAGGTCTTGCCGTGGGACAACTGAGGGTTTTATTGCTGTACAAGAAGACAAGTAAAAACAGATGTTTGTGCAAAGCTTCTTTCTTGGGTTTCTCTCGTTGTAGTGACATTCCTGCTCATTTTTTGAAATCAATAAATTTCTAAGAGATTTAAGAGTTTTCAACTATCACTTTCATCCACTGTGGCTTTTAAGAGTTCTGGCCTCGTGACATTTTTTGTTATTATATTGAAATTACTTCCTTTGGAAGATTCTCTTTTAAATGATGATTTTGAGTACCTTACACTTTTACCTTAGCAACTCCTTTAAGATCAGGAGATTGACTGTATTTGTTTTGCATCCATATTTTCAATATTAGTTTTCATTATAGTTAGATTAACGAATTAAATGGAAGGCGACTTTTTAATCTATCAACTTTATATAAAACTTGAAAATTTGGGGTACCCAGGTGGCTTAGTCGCTTAAGGATCTGACTCTTGGTGTCCTCTTAGGTCATGATCTCAGGGTCATGAAATCGAGCCCTGTGTCAGGCATGAATTCAGTGAGGAGGAGTCTGCTTGTCCCTCTCTCCCTTGTCCCTTCTCCTCCCTATTACTTGCTTGCTCGCTCCCTCTCTCTCTAAATAAATAAATAAAATCTTTATATAAAAAAGAAAAAACAACTTGAAAATGAAAAGAAAATCAGTAAGTAAATTAGTTTAATTTTGTACTGGCTTACATGTTGGTTCCAATGCAGGATTTTGCAGATCTGTGATTATATGTATGTGTTGTATATGTATTTGTGCATGTGCATGTGCATATGTGTGCATGTGTGGGTATGTGTGTACAAAAGGGAGTCATGGTTTTATCATTATAATTAAATATTTTAATTAAAACATGATGGTGATGTATTCATCTATTGTTCTGAAACAAATTCCCATGTAGTGGCTTAAGACAATACACATTTATTGTCTTTCAGTTCTGGAGGCAAGCAGTGTGAAATGGGTTTCACTGGATTAAAATCAGTGTCAGCAGGATTACCTCTTCTGGAGGCTCTAAGGGAATCTTTTTTTCCCTTACCTTTTCTGTTTTCCAGAGGCTGCTCTCATTCCTTGGTTTGTGGCTTCCTCCTCCATTTTTGAGGCCAGTAATGGCATCACTCTGGTCTGTTTCCATCAACACCTCTCCTTTTCTGACTTTGATGCTCCTGGCTTCCTCTTATAAGGACCTGTGGGATTACATTACCTAGATGATGCAGGCTAAGTTCCTCTTCTCCATCTCAGAATCTTTAATTTAACCAGAGCAGCAGTCACTTTTGCTGGGTAAGGTAGTCTATTTATAGGTTCTGGACGTTAGGATGCAGACATCTTGGTGGGGGCATCATTCTGCCTACTATCAGCCTTTTAGTGGCACAGTATTCTCTACTAATAAAATTCTCACCACTCATCTCTCCTTTTGGCAACATTTCCCATGATTTCTTACCTCTCCTGCACTCCAGCATTTTTATCATCCACGTGGTTCACCCATTATCTCAGGTAGCCATGCTTAAGTTACACAAAATTAATGTTGATGCAACTTGCCCAGCCTCCCCACACGCACCCACTTTATAAACTCTGGGCTTTTTCCTACCACTCCCTCATGTGAAGTGGACACATTACTTCTAGCACATAGTTCTTCAACTTGCACTTCTTTTCTAAGTGCTGCTTTGGTTCTCTGAGAGTGAAGCACTCCTTTCTTTTGGAGGTGCAATGTCCCAATGTCCACCAGATCTTACATTGGAAGTAAATTCTGTTTCTACTTCTCATGCTCAAGGTGCAAGAAGGGGCACCCTGCTCCTTATTTCTTTTTCTTTCTTTTTTTTTTTTTTTTTTTTGCTCCTTATTTCTTGAAGGCTCCTCCAGATCATTATTCCACTGCCACCTTTTCAAAACCCCTCCTTCCCTGAAGTGGATGACATCTGATGGTTACTTTTCTCTCCGCATTATTGACATAGTCTGTTTGCTTCAAGGACCACACCTTCACAGTCTTCATCATTTTGTTATTATGACTGGCAAGTATCATTTCTCCCAGAGGCTTTCTTGTCCATGTTGCTGATGTGAGACAAATGAGTTTTACCTTCAACACCAGTGGCCTCCATCATCATGACCCCATAGCCTCCCTTAAGTATGACAACACCCTGAACCTTGAAATTCCTTGGATCTTACTAGATGGAAGATGATGAACTTCCAGCTCCCACTTTGCGACTCTACCCTTCATCCCTTCCAACTTTTCCTGTTTCTTTATTCTTTCCTGAGCCTGTTCTTCATTTTCATCTGACTCTCTATCTCTCACTCTATCTATTCTCTTCATATTTTAGCCTCTCTTGTGTATCTTTATTAGTACTCTAGAGCAGTGCTCTTCAAAGTATCTGTGAGGTAAAAATTTTTTATTTACCAACCTGTTGTCAACTATATGTAAAATACAATAAATATGGATTAGAAATTTAAAAAATATGAATTAAAAATATGAATTTAAAATAAAAAGCCAAGACATTACTAAATACAAAGGAAAATTTTATTATATGATTCAACATAAAATTACATTTCAATAAATATAATCAAAACAAATAAAATAAGACAAAATGACAAGAATTATAAAAATCAAATATAATGCATTGAAAATGTACTTGTAAATGTTACTGTAGAGTATAGCCATGTTACTCATAGCAGTGTAGTATTCTGCAATCATAACTAAACAGGAACAAAAAGTTTTAAGTGAAATCACAAATCCCTGTATTATCATCTCCATATTCATTCTGAATAACACGCAAATACAAACTTGTCTTTGATGTGAAAAATAAGCTTGCTTATTGCCTAATTCATCTAATATAGAGTCTATGATAACTACGTACTTGTAGAAGATAATTCATACCTAAATTGTTTCTATATTATCCTTTTATAGTACCTATAAGTACCTTTGGCTCACAAGCAAGGTTGACAGGAATGTGAGAGAGATGTAAAATAACTTCAGCAAGCTTAGGGTACTTGTTCTTAACTTTAATACAAAATGGTGCTCTATTTGCAAAATTCATGTTCAATCTTCCATCAGTAGTTGATTTTAATAATTCATTCTATAAATCTGCAATTAAATTTAAATGATACTTAGATGAAAAGAAATGGATTCCAAAGTCAAGAAATTCCCACGTTTGGAAATTTCTGTGTATTCTTCTTTTAATGAAAGAGTGAAATCACAATATCCTATCAAATGCACGAAGTATTTGGTGCTAAGGTAAGGAGTATCAAGGCAATCACACTTTCAGTGATGCTTATTGTTAAACCATGGAACTTACATAACAAGCTATAGGAATTTTGTTCTATCATGCTTTTAGATTTCATTTTCCCTTAATTTATCTTCTATGAAAAAATATGTCCCATTGCTTCCTTGCATGGAAGTGTTAAGATAATTAAAAATACCAAATATATCAGACAAGTAAGCAAGCCTGGCCATAAAGAAATTTTTTTTTAAGATTTTATTTATTTATTCATGAGAAGCACAGAGAGAAAGGCAGAGACTTAGGCAGAGGGAGAAGCAGGCTCCCCGTGGGGAGTCCGATGTGGGACTCGATCCCAGGACCCTAGGATCATGACCTGGGCCGAAGGCAGATGCTCAACTGCTTGAGCCACCCAGGTGCCCCGCATCTTTAGAAAATTGAGACCAAACTGGAAATGGATTGTTTATTACCTACTTTAAACATTGTCTTTTTATTATTTTTTTAAAAGATTTTATTTATTTATTTGAGAGAGAGAGAGAGATAGAGAACATGAGCAGGGATCAGGGGCAGGGAAAAAGAATCAGGCTCCTTGCTCAGCGGGGAGCCTGATACGGAGCTGAATCCCAGGACCCCAGGATCATGACCTGAGCTGAAGGCAGATGCTTAACTGATGGAGCCATCCAGGTACCCCAGTTTAAACATTTTCAATAAAACTTTTGCCTTAATAAATATGCCTCATTCATGCAATAATTTTTTAAATAATCAGCTTCTATATTTATAAAATAGAGAATAATATCAAAGTTAATACATTAGCCTTTATATAATCACAGTTTTCATTATGACGCCACACTTTCTGTTTAGTTCCACCAAAAACTTTTTTATAGGAAGACTCTCTTGATGAAGGAAACTCCATGTTGATTTATACTTTTTGCTGAAATTTATACTTTTTTTGGTTCTGAAATCTGGGCACAAACCCAGAATGTTTCCTTGTTCTTGCACCTGTGAAATGTGCCATCAGAAAATACTTCTACACAAAGTTTACACTCCAAAAACCACATTTGCTGACTACTCTTACACATTTCAAAGCTAGTTGTGTTTGTTGGCAATGAGATTTAAAAAAAAAAGAAAAGAAATAAAACTCCTTTCATATCAGCTTCATGTTTGGATTGCAGTTATACTAAAAGAAATTCCAAGTAGCAATATCTGTGAATTTAACAAATTGCAAGTAAAAATGAGTCACTAGCTTTACTGAATCCTCCTTACCATTAGCAGTTCCTAAATTTTAAGCTATGGTGTCACTGGAAAGTGGTACGTGAGCTACCCACCTTACCATACATATACTCAACATTTTCAAACAAATATCTTTGACATAATTTTATACTTATATCTTGAGACTAATATTTAGATTTTTATTCATAGTAAACCAAATTGCTAATCTACAAGAAGTCTTCAAAGTTTAATGTTTAACTGAGAATTACTGAATGTCTACCAGCTTTTGAATTCAAGACTTTAAAAAATTGTTTTGATTTTAAGTTACTTATGTTCTCTATGTTATGTTTCTTATGGTTTTAATCTTCACTAGCTAGTCCATTTCCAAAGTAATAGGGATCTCTGGGTGGCGCAGTGGTTTGGCGCCTGCCTTTGGCCCAGGGCGCGATCCTGGAGACCCGGGATCGAATCCCACGTCGGGCTCCCGGTGCATGGAGCCTGCTTCTCCCTCTGCCTGTGTCTCTGCCTCTCTCTCTCTCTCTGCGTGACTATCATAAGTAAAAATTAAAAAAAAGAAACGAAATAATATACCTTGGTTTTAGCACTTCCCCATTAATTCTGACTAAAAATTCAAATCCGTTGTATAAGCAATTGTATATACTTTGTGGTAAAACCATTATGTAGTCTACTGATCCTCATTTTTTGGAGATATTTCAACTATCATCATTTGATTTGCTATTATGGCTACATATAGAGGAACTATGTCTTTCTTAGCAAAAAGGTCTAATGAAGCTGATTTCACCTTTTGTAAATTATTAGGGTTAAAAATAAATACAAATTTTATTTTCCTAATTAATAATGTTAGACTACAAATTTTAAAACAAGCTTGATTAAAAATTAAAATTATCTTAAAATAACAAGACTAAGAAATATAAATAATTATTTTTCTCATATATTTATATGGTTTTGGATTATGGTTAATGAATTAATCTGAAAATGTCACACATTATAACATTGTGCTGCATGTGAGGTTTTTTTTTTTTTTTAAGATTTTATTTATTCATGAAAGACACAGAGAGAGAGAGAGAGGCAGAAACACAGGCAGAGGGAGAAGCAGGCTCCATGCAGGGAGCCCGAGGTGGGACTCGATCTCAGGTCTCCAGGATCAGGCCTTGGGCTGAAAGCAGCGCTAAACTGCTGAGCCACCCAGCCTGCCCTGCATGTGGGTTTTATAACACCTGATTTGGTGTCTACACTGCTAATGAGATGAGAACGCTGATTCCGCTCTTGGATGTCACAGCAATATTGAATTGTTATAAACATCTCTAAACATTTATTTTCAATTTCTGTACTTACCTCTCCCTTTCCAGATGAGTAGCAGAGATCTGTGCCAGTTCAGTGACCCCTCTGGCCTCAAAATTACAGGACAAAAATATGAACAAAACTGAATTGATCTGCTTTCCCAAACTCTTTTATATGTTGATTTTTGGGGTACCATTTTATGAGTGACACCATTTTCCCAGTCCCTAGGATCAAGTCTTTAGACTTGTGCTTCTTTCTTTATTTCTTTTTTTTTTTTTAACATTTTATTTATTTATTCAAAGAGAAACAGAGAGAGAGAGAGAGAGAGAGAGAGAGAGGCAGAGACACAGGCAGAGGTAGAAGCAGGCTCCATGCAGGGAGCCCAAGGTGGGACTCGATCCCGGGACCCCAGAATCACGCCCTGGGCTGAAGGCAGCGCTAAACCACTGAGCCATCCGGGCTGCCCTGCTTATTTCTTTCTGTGATAGGCAGGATTCTAAAGTGGCCCCTGTGATTTTTACTCCCTGAAATATATATCTTTTTGTAATCCTCTCCTCTTTAGTGTAGGCAGAACTGTCATTCACTTTGACTAGTAAAATATGGCAAAGGTGAGGGAATTGCCTAGATGTAACTAAGGTCCCTAACCAGTTAACTTTGAATTAATCAAATGGGAGATTATCCTGAGTGGACCTGTCTTAATCATGTAAGTCCCTTGTAAGAGGAAATAGCATACACTTTATTCCATGCTGAATTTAAAAAAATAAGGTGCCATGAATTCTATAGCAGCAAGGAAATGGATCCTGCCAACAACCCGAAGATATTTGGAAGCGGATCCTTACCTAGTCAAGACTCCAGGTGAAATGCAGCCCCACTACCGTTTTGATTTCAGCTTTGTGAACCTTGAAGAGAGTACCCAGTGAAGCCATGCCCAAACTTCTAAAGAAACTAGAGATAATAAATGTGTGAAATGTGCGTTGTTTAAGCCACTAGGTCTGGGATAATTTATTATGCAGCAATAGAAGAAGACTAACACACTTCTTTTCCTTCAATTTCCACATTTGCTCTTCAAATGAGGTAGAATTTACTCTTCTGCTTGTATAGTATTTCTTACTCCCATCTTTCATTGTCTTATAGCTACCACTTTGATTTAGAATCTCATTTCTTCTTCTTCTTCTTCTTCTTCTTTTTTTTAATCACTGAAATGACCTTTTAAGTGCTCTTCTGTCTTCTATACATCATCCTAAGAACCACTCTGGGCACTGATCATGCTTCTCTAGCTGGAAGGAAAGAGGATCACTGTGGCTATAAAGTAGAGTGTTTGGTGGTTTTGCTATAGAGCAGTTAGATGACAGTAATGTCCAGGGCAGGGCTACTGGAACAGGTGACTGAGATGGAAAGAGAAGAACCCTAGAAATAGATTCAGAAACTCGGAAATCACTGTTGTATATGCTATCCAAGTGGACATTGAAAGTATAAAATATGCTGGTTATTTTAATATTGTAACATTAATATAATGAACTGAGGATAAATGAAATGACCCACTTTATATTATTTTTCATGCCTATCTTCATAGAAACATAGTAACAGTGCCCTTTGACTTTTTCAGAAGAAATAAAAAATGATATGCATTTTATCTAACTCATTACACCTACGAAAAGTCATGTATTTCAGAATCCAGGCAAAAAAGTTTGATGCCACATAGGTAACAAAACCTTGTGATTGTCAAACCTGCTAACAAAAGGTGACTCACTTAAGCTCTTTCACACAATGGCTGCTTTCCACTAGGAAAAACAAATGCCAGTGTTAATCAGACCAGCATGGAAGTTAATTAGAACCCCAAGAACAAGCAGATGGGCTTTGCACCTTGGACACACAAGTACCCTATTTCTAAAAATGACCTCAAAAGATTGCATAACAAGCAAGCCCAGCACAAGTCAAAAATAACTAATTAACTTTTCATTTTTCCCAAAGTAATTTAATCTTGCTCCTTGAAAATATTTTTAAACTGAGAAATCTCCATTAATTTCTGTATATTGGTTGTTCAAAGGAGGGTAATGACCCTTTACTTGATTGTATATACCGTCATTTAATTTATTTTTTATGTGTTCCTTAAAAACAACTCTCAAACATGAAGCATCTTTAGTTAATGACCTCATTAAATGTGAACACAGAGACAGGATTTTAGAGATTGGAAAACTTTCGAGCACTGCATGGAAGAATAATTTTCTTTTTTACCTTGGAGTTAAGAGAGATATCTGTAATCTGTTCCACAGACACTACCAGAAGGACTGTTCACCATCCCAGCCTCTTGGAGGCTTGCTTGGAGGGGAAATGTTAAGAAGATAGTGCTAAGGGAGGCTTTCTTCTCAACAGTTCCTTTGATGTTTTAGATGCTGCTCTCACCTCTTTCAGGGGCAGAATTGGTCCACTCATTGGTAGCTCCAACCTAACACTGATTAAAGAGAGGTCATGGATTACTTCACGTGTCACTTGAACAGGTTTTGTTTTGCTATGTCAGTTTTTTTTTTTTTTCTATAACCAATCTACTGAGGCCCCACAATTATATTAATTGACCTGAACAAGCTTAACTTTGTCTTTCTCTTTCACTTTTGTATCAAATCCTGACAACTGGCCTAATTTTTTTTTTTCTAAATGATGTCCCCATGCTCCTAACTTGCTTGTGACCTTTGGATACCCATCTTGGCTTTGCGGAGCACCTTCCTTTCTTTACCCTAGAGTAGAATTCATGCCAAGACTGACACCCCCAGATGGGAACTGCCTCACAAATAAATGTCTCATTTGTGAATTGTGATTTCAACTGTTTAACATTTACCATGTGAACCCGTTACCTCCTCCATTTGCTCATAAACAAAAAAGCAATGATAACAAAACAAGCATTTATTGCAATGTGCAAACTGTTGTAGATAAAGAAATAGAGTGTCTGCACTTGGCATAGGAAACAAATATGGGGAAAATAGAAAAGAATTGTTGTGCCCAAGACAGCAAATCCGAGAAACCACCAAGGAGGTGACACCGATGCAAGCACACGAGGGTTTATTAGCAAGCTCGAGCTTGGGTCCAAGTACACCCAACACAGCGGAGCAGGGACTTGGACCCCGAAGTGGGTTACAGCTGGGTTTTTTATGGGCTGGTCTAGGGGATTTTCAGAAGGGGTGGAGGAATTGGAGGAATTTCTCAAGTTCTGTTTACATTCTGATATGGGGCTTTCAAGGGCATTGAGCTCTGTTCTCATTCTAATATGGGACTTTCTGCCACGGGTGTGGGCTGTCGTCTTTCTGATATGGGATTCCCTGCCAAGGACATTCTACAGTTTTTCCTGTAAAGCTCAGCTCTTATCCACAGGGGCCCAAGATGGCTGTACTTGTGCTAATGCTAAGCTTGAGGTGGACTGGCCTTAATTTTTCTTGGCCTCCACAGAATTAAGGTTCCTGTCACTGTAGAAAGAGATCATGTGATGCAGATGACTGCTGTACGCCCTACAAAGCAGGAAGACAGCACAGGGGTAGCAAGATACTACCTCATACTTAGGTAGGCCCTTGAGGGGGTGTGGCCTGATGGAAAAATACACGAGTCCTGGCCCCAGAATGCTCTGGCTGCGTTGGCACTCTCCTCCATTGTGTAGATGACCAGACTTTGGACACCTTCCGTGAGGGATTAGAGATGTTCCAGGGAACTATGTTCCCTTTCCCATTTGCATTAATTCTTCGCATTGTTGGCTTTTGAGTTTCCTCAAAACAAATTGAATGCAAATAAAGACAAGTCCAAGTCATCTTGCTTGTCAGTGTTGGAATCCTGATCATACATTGTCGTGGTGCCCACGTGCCCACCTGCCTCCTCATTACTGACAGAAATGTCAGTGGGTCTTGTCCAGGATCAGTGGAACCAGTAAAGTGACATCAGAGAGTCTCAACAACATGCAGCCTGAGCTGCCCTGCAGGCTTCTTAAGCAACCCTTGTTCTCCTCTCCTCCTTTACCCACTCCTCTGAGCTCTAGATAAACAAACCAATGGAGAAAGGCTCTAGGGAGAGAGAAGTGCTGGAGATGAGGTTCCCTGAGGGGCAGTGATACCTGTGGGGGTCAGCAAATGGGACAGAAGAGAGAGAATCAAGTCCAGAATGTTAGGTCCTAAACCACTGCCTTGGATTGCGATCCTCCCACCATAACCAAATCAGGAACAGCATATGCTGCTCCACCATATCGGCATTATGAGCTAAGATAATGATTACCCCCAGGGGGAAGATGTACTCACTGCCAAAAGGAGCCAGACATTTGAAGGTCAGAAAAAGGAGAGTAAATAAAATGATAAAGGAGAGTCAATGAAATGAGTTAGAGTAGATGAGATAGGCAGAGATAATTTTAATTCTTTAAATTAAGAATTTAAAATAAAATAATATCCTCTAATATATGGTAAAATAAAGAAAAAACAAGCCATTACAAAAATCACACTTCGTGGAAAAATTGACTATAATTAGAATTAAATAATAGATGGTATAAAAACTAGAATTATTGCTACTGGAAATGAATAAATTAGAAGATTAGGTCAAGACATTCTCATGTAAACAATTAGGAATATAGAAACTTCAAAATAAAAGTTAAGATATGTGAAATTCAGTAGACATAGAAATCTAAATATTAAGAGACTGAAGAGAGGAAAAAAATTGGGTGGAGAGGAAATTACTGAGGAATAATCATGCACGATTTCTCAGAACTAAAGCAAAGTTAAATAAATCATGCTAAAAGATTCTTATCATGTCAAATGGGATAAATAAAGAAATAAAGAAAAGGGATAAATAAAGAAAAGAAAGATTCTTATGATGTCAAATGGAATAAATAAAGAAAAAAAAAAGAAAATTTCACCACATAGATACATTGTGGTGAAATTTAAGGACATCAGCAATAGCAAGACATTCCAAAAGTCTTCACAATGGAAAAAGGACTGAGATAAACCTCAACTTCTCTGTAGGGACACTCAAAGCAAGAATGAAGTCACTCTCTCTAAGGAAAAGAATTTGAATATGGAATTGCATTATTATTATTATTATTATACACTTGTGACATATAAAAAAGAAATAATAAAATAAACTCCATGTATCTATTATCTAGGTTAAGAAGTAATAAATTAGTAGATTTCTCATGTAAGTACTTTGCTTGCCCACACCAAACCCAGTTCCTTCTCACTATGCTGAATTTGGTGGGCATCATTACATGCACGTCTTCATGTTTTTAGTACTTATGGACATGTTTGTGGACAGTATGTTATTTTGTACTTTTTCTTAAAAAGCCAAGAAGCCAAATGTTTTACTATCATTATTAAACAGGAATTTATCCTGCTGCAGCAATGTTTCTTCATTTGTATAAAGTAACAGGAACCAAAGAGATATATGGAAAAATTAAGATGATGCATATCTTCTGATGCATGTAGCTAAACAAATTTTATTTCCACTCTAATTATTTCCAGAGGCACTTCCTTAATATACTGACAGGAACTCAGTGATAGATATGTAGACTAGTTACATCATTCAGGGCCTTTTTACAGAGAATGTTAGCCTTAAAATACATGTTCTTAGCACTACTTTTTACTGGATACTATAAGAAACTGCACATTTTAGCTAGAGTCTAGTTTGAAAATCACTAATGGACTGTGCAAAATGTATGAATTATGTTTATTTATGATCATTGAGAGGTTTATGGAATTTTTCTTCTAACGTCATAGTTATAAAAACAGTGTATCTTTTGCCATGGATATTGCTAAAACTTCCTATTTCATACCTTCTCTTCATCACTAACTTAAGACATATAATGCTGAGACTAAGTTGTTTTACGATGATATAGTTGGGAATTCCATTTTCACTCTTTATATAGTTTTGATATATTTCCTTTATGCAGTCATCTCGCTTAATTAATTGGTTCATAACATAATGCTCTGATAGGTCCTGTATCTTCAGCAAGAGTTTAACTTCTGCTACTTTTCCTAATAGAAAAGAGTTCACTTTCTACCCATGAAATTAATCATGTTTGTTCAATTTTGTCCCTACCTCTAGAAGCCCAGAATAAATGGCATCCCACAAAGCTGTCCAATATTGATTCCCAGTGTCTGGCTCCAATTTTTCTATGCCATTCATGCATTTTAGACATTTCAAAAAATTTTGAAAGAATGATAGAGTTACGGAAGATTATAAACAAATGTGCCAGAAAGTCCCATGCTCCCTTCCCCCAAGCTCACCCTGTGCTATAATATCCAAACTAAGAAACTGACATTGGTTCAGTTCATAGAGTTTATTTAAATTTCATAACATATACATTTGCTCATTTGTGTGTGTGTATAGCCCAATGCAATTTTATCCCATGTGTACATTTTGGATAACCAACACCACAGTCAAGATACTCACTCAGCTGTACTGTCACCACAAAATTCACTCAGGCTGCCTTTTTATAGCCACACCCATGTTCTTCCCCCAGCTCCATCTGCTCACAACCACTAGTCTGGTCTCCATCTTTGTGTTATTTTTATGAATATTACACAGATGAAATCATGTAGTATATATCCTTTGAAAATTGTCCCTTTTCACTCAGCATAATTTTCTTGAAATTCATCAAGTTGTTGCCTGTATCATTATTTTCCCCTCTTTATTGCTGAGTGGTAGTCCATACTATGGATGTACCACAGCTGGTTTTACCAGTCAGCTGTTGAAGAACATCTGAGTTGTTTCTAGTTGTTTTCAAACAGTTGCTATGCACACTTGTCTGCAGGCTTTTGTGTAGACATAGTCTTCATTTCCCTCAGATGAATTATTTTCCTCAGATAAGTTGTTTCCAAACAGTGCAATAACTAGGTAATATAGATGTCCATTTTAGTTTTCAAGGGAACTGCTGAAGTATTTTTCAGAATAGTTGTATTATTGTACACTCCCACCAGCATTTTTTTTTTTTACCAAATTTAGGAAGTTTTCAACTATTATGGTATATTTTCTTAATATTATTTCAGTTTCTCCTTCTCCTATGTTTTTGGGACTCTGATGAGATGAATACTAATAAATATGCTGTTGGTTTCCACTGATCCCTGAGTTTCTGCTCACTTTTTGGTCTATTTTTTCTGTTTTTCAGATTGAGTAAATTTTTGTCTGTTGATCTGTCTTTAAGTTTAGTGATTTTATCCTATTATCTCCACCTTACTACTGAGACCCTCTAGAGTTTTTCATTTTGTTTATTGTATTTTTCAGTTATGTAATTTTCATCTGTTTTTTATCATTTGTATTTATTTGCTGAGATTTTCTAGTTTTTTGTTTTTAAAAATTTTAATTGATTGTTTAGGCATTTTTATGATAGCTAAAATCATTGCCAAATATTTCTAATATCTAATTTATCTCAGTATTTGGCTCAGTTGATTGTCTTTTCTCATTCTAGTTGTGATTTTTCTGTTATGGGGGGGGCATGACAAGTGGTTTTCTTCAAATGTACTATAGACATTATTGTTATGATGTCTGGAGACTTTTGATTTTATCTAACCGTTATATTTCGGTATTTGCTCAGTTTAGGTTCAATGTGTAGGTTCTGGTCTCCTTTGGTGGCTTTAGTTCCCATGACAGTTTTCAGAGTCCTTGCAAATGCTATTTCAGTGTGCTTTCTTCAGGTACTCCTGGGGGTCCCTTTCAGTCCCTGCTGGTGGCATCTCTGAGGTGAAGGGTACTGGATGTCACTTGGCTACCTTTTGCTATGCATGGTGGGGACCTGGGCCTGGATCTCTTTATATCTCTGGGAGACTTGGGAGCTGCTTACACTTGTCTTGAGGACACTAATGTCCACTCATTAATGTCCCAAGACCAGGAATGCCTGAGGCTTCACCATTGCCACTGCTGCTGATAGAGAATATTACAGATGGGACCTGCATTGTAAAGCAGGGTTTTGGGCTTACTGCAGGTCTGTTCTGGGCTCTCCACTGGTTCTTTGGTCAGAGAAGTTAGACTTTCCTGGCTGATGTATGCGTGTAGGAAGCTCTACTCAGTGATTTTGCATGTTTAAACTTACATAAATGAGATAATATTTTAGACTTTTTTTTTTAAATTGAGGTTTCTGTTCAACTCTATGAGATTCATCCTATATATATGTATAGTTTAAATTCACTCATTTCACTACTATCTAGTATATCTCAAATTATTCATTCATTTATGTTGGTGAATATTTAGTTTGTTTTTAATTCCATCTTTTTTTAAAATACCACATAGTAACTTTTGTACCTGTATCCCTATATTTTACTCAATACCTGATAATAAATGAGTAATGAAACACACTTAACTCTCAAAAAAAGGACTAAAGCTATGTAGATATCAATAAAATTTTAAAAAGAGAGATAACAGAATAATTAGAAAAACCATGCTTTTTTTGAAAATATTAATAGACTAGAAAACTTTCTAGCTAAGATGATCAATTAAAAGAGAATATGCAATTAAGCAAAATGCAGAAGGAAATCAAAGGAATAAGCTACTAACACAAGTAAGGTAATAATTATCACCAATAACTATATATTCATTAACAATAATTTGAAGAGGATTTGTTTATGAGTAGAAGGCCAAAATTAGGGTAAGAACAATAACTGAAGACCTGAATAAACAAATAATGAATGAAAAATTGAAACAATATTCAAAGACCTTCCCCCTTCAAAAAGTCCTGACAGAGTTGGGCCTAATAGGTACATTTTATCAAATTTTCAAGGAAGAGATATTCAAGCTTTTAAGGTGCCCCAGAAAATAATAAATGTGGGAGAGGTAGCCAACAAATTTTGTGAAATGAATATTGATTCCAAAATTAGATAAGAGAATAAATAAGATAAAATTATGAATTTACCCCAAAGATACAGATGCAATGAAACGCCGGGACACCTGCACCCCGATGTTTCTAGCAGCAATGGCCACAATAGCCAAACTGTGGAAGGAGCCTCGGTGTCCATCGAAAGATGAATGGATAAAGAAGATGTGGTCTATGTATACAATGGAATATTACTCAGCCATTATAAATGACAAATACCCACCATTTGCTTCAACGTGGATGGAACTGGAGGGTATTATGCTGAGTGAAATGAGTCAATCGGAGAAGGACAAAATTTATATGGTCTCATTCATTTGGAGAATATAAACAATAGAGAAAGGGAATAGAAGGGAAGGGAGAAGAAATGGGTAGGAAATATCAGGAAGGGAGACAGAACATAAAGACTCCTAACTCTGGGAAACGAACTAGGGGTGGTGGAAAGGGAGGAGGGTGGGGGTGGGGGTGAATGGGTGATGGGCACTGAGGGGGGCTTAATGGGATGAGTACTGGGTGTTGTTCTGTATGTTGGCAAATTGAACACCGATAAAAAATAAATTTATTATTAAAAAAAAACAAAAAAAAATATGAATTCATTTAACTTATGAACATAGATGCAAAATACTAAAGAAATTAGCTAACCAAATTAAACCATATTTAAAAATGTATACAGGACTATGGTGCCTGAGTAGCTCAGTCAGTTAAACATCTGAATCTTGATTTCAGCTCAAGTCATGTTCTCAGAGTCTTGAGATCAAGCCGCATATCAGAGCTCTGCACTGGGTATGGAGCCTGCTTGAGATTTTCTTTCCCTCTCCCTTAGTCCTTCTCACCGCACTCTCTCTTTCTCTAAAAAAGAAATTAATTAATTTAAAACATACATATATATATATATATATATATATATATATATATATATATATATACATGACAGTCAAATACAGTTTAATATGGAGTCAAGGATGCATCAAAATCAGAAAATTCTGGCAATGTAATTTATCACATTAATGGCCTAAATTGAAAAATAGTCATTAAATAGCATTACATAATTTTGAATGATTCTTTATTAAAAAATAAGCAGAAGAAATCAATTTTGAAGTTAACTCATTAACCTGAATATATATGTGAAAAAATTATTAAAAACACAACCTTTAATGGAGAAACCTATTCATATTCCCTTCAAGAGAAAGAATAAGATAAGATGCCAATTTTTACTCCCACTTATTTAATATTACTAGAATTCTTGGACAGTGTTATAAGGGGCAGGAAAAGCATAACAGCTGTTAAGTATTAAATAAGTGAAAGGAAAGTATCATTATTGGTAGGCGATAATCCTCTAAATAAAAAATCCATTGTGAAAAACTGCTAGGACTGATAAGAATCTAGGAAAGTAGCAGATTAAAATATCAATTTAGGACTTTCTGGTTTGCAGCTTGCATGGAAGGAGCTTGGAAATGGTCACTCTGTCCTAACAAGTAAAAAGCTAAACAGACTGAAAAATTAACAACTTTTCTTGGATCATATAAGAGAAGTCAGGACACAGGCACATGACTGGGAAACAGCCAGCCAGCTGAATAAGGAGTCGTGGCTTATCCAGAGCAGAGACTCATAAGCAGAAACTAAGGGAACTTGCACCAGAATAGGAAAACATGAACTAATTAATTGATGGATTGGTGGAGGCTTGGTTTAGAAAACTTAGACAATTAAAAAAAAATCCAGGGAGACCCAATCATAGGGGAGCCTGCCCAATTCTGTAAGATTTACCTCCAGGAGCTCAAATAGGCTCTCACAGTAAATATTGGAGAAAAATCCCCTTGAGCTACTGGAAGGAAGAGGGGGAAAAGAACCATATTGAAAAACACCAGAGCATAAAGCTTCAAGGGAAACTAATTAGCCAGAGCCTAACCTGTATTATTAGAGCCTAACTAAGTTGGGGGGAAGAGAAATACCCAGTCAACCCCACTTTAGGCATTCTCTTCCACCTAAGATTCAGAAAGGTCCATCGATTGGGCAATCTGCCTTAGTCTTTGCAAGAGAAACGAGTATGTCGGGGCGAATTTCAGTGGGATGACATAAATGGTGGAAGATGGGGCAATGCCAATGGCAAGTTTAGACTACAGCCAAGAGAGAAAGCAAAAGAGAGAGTAGTAACAGGAAAGTACAAGATCAAGAAAAGTAGTTTCTGCCTTCCTCTTCATCACTTTCCCTCTCTTACCCCAATTCTGGTATAATCATGAATTCTGTGAAATTGAAATCTAGCCAACATTTCCATATTTATGTAAGAAAACTTTTTTTATTACTATTTTTTAGATGAGAAAGACGAGTCTGTGAGTAGGCTTTAGGCAGAGATAAGCAAAAAGGGAGAGGCGGAAGACAGGAGAAAGAGGGAGAAAATTGGTTTAGTGAGGCTCTAATTCATTAGAGAGGCAATGGAGGGAGAAGTAAGATAAAAGATTAGACTTGACCATGAACAGGATTATTTTCAACTTCAAGTGTAATAAAGAGGATAAATTGAAAGAGGGAGAGGATGGAATGGAAGTTGAGAGAATTTGCAGGATGCAATTGCCTTTATTTCTCTGTGAATCCAAAGGCAAAATTATCTGTTGAAGGTAAGGTGTCAGATTAGGTAGGAGCTGACAGAAATAGAAGTCAGAAATTGAAGAAGAAGAAGAAAAAAAAAAGGCATTTCCTCTTTATTAGAACGGAACCAGCTTCAGGATGCTCAGAAAAAGGCCACGTCTCAACTACCTGAACTGCCTTCTCTGTTGTAAATCTTTTCTTACAAGTAGAAAGCCATGACAAGCAACCTGTCACAGAGTTCCAACTGAGTGCTAAATGCAGGTTTTCCTTTAACACCTCCTCAACGATCACTAAACAGATGGCCTTCCACAGTTAACCCCACCAGAGCATCTTGTCAGGCCAAGCCTGTTTAGCTTTGAAGATGGCAAAAGTTTTCTCTAGCCTGACTCTATTTCACCGCAGGGCTGTTCACCTACTAATGATTTACACAAGCCTCATAGCTTTTATCAAAGCTAAGTTCAGAAAAAGATGTGATTGTCATTTCCTTTTCTTTTCTTTTCTTTTTTTTTCTAATTTATTGCTTCATTAGAAAGTTTCATTCTAAAACACAAGTCTAATCATTTCATTCCTTGCTGAAAATGTGTCATAGGCCACATATCCTAAGTTAGGAGAAGACTGTTCTTTTCAGTTGTGGCTCTCCATGACTTGGGCCCCTTGGCCTCATCTCCTGTCCACTCCACAGCCCCATCCTATGGTCAAGAGTCTTATTCTCAAAATCAACATTCCTGGTTTTCTCTCTGAACCTTTCTTTGCACAGTCTATTCTCTATATCTGCATCACGGATCTCCTTGTACTTCATTATGCTAATTTATATTCAGGCATCATGTCTCAGCTTAGATATAATTCCTTCTGAGTGAGGATCGTCCCTAATCTTCCATAGGTTATATACTCCTACTGTGTGCTCCTCTGTGTCTGCTTTACAATAGCCTTGTTATCTGTTCCTCTCCCTCTATATTTTTAGCTGGATAAGGTCAGATACCATAGGGGAAGGGACACCTTTCTTTGTACAGTGCCTTGTATATAGTTGCTGACACATAGTAGGAACTCAGAAAATATTTGTTAAGTTCAACCATGGTTCTACTATTTTATGGGTCTCAGAAGAGAAGGTGTAAAACCAGCAAGGCTGGAGTTTGGAGAAAATTCAGTCCCTGGTGCCACCTTTTACTGGCTATATGACCTTATAAGATTATTTAAATTTATTCAATCATTATTTTTCTTAATTGTAAAATGGAGTCACGTCTACCTATGTCCTTCCTTGTTGTAAGAAGTAAATACAACAATGTATAATTGGCACAACGAGTAACACAAAGATAGGGTAACATGAAGGATGGATTCCATCTCATGCTATTTTTTTCCACTTAAAACACCAATGCCAACGTTTTTTAATTGTTTCCCTCTTTTTCTTTCCCTTCTATCATTCTATCAAGATGGCAGCAGAAAATACATTTGAAAAGAGCGATTTGTATGGTAGTTGAGATATCAATAGCAACATTTATTAAGCAATTACTCTGTGTCTGACATTGTACTAAGTAGTTTATCTGTACCATATTCCTAGCACTTATTTTGATCATTTTGTTCATGACATTCAGTGTTATGGAGGGTGAATTCCCTTGCTCTTCCAGTCCCTGGTGACAGCAAAGGACAAGACAGTCTCCTCAATTATCTTGATATTTCAGGTGGACGTAGTGCGTGCCTAATAGACTTTTGTGTACTATCACCTTCTCATAGTGGGTGTGCAGTAGGAAGAGATGAGATACATGAGGGGAAACTGACTCTGAGTCACTCCTATCCTGCAGTTTCTACCCACAAAATATGCCTCTCTAAGGCTACACAGACAGGTCCCTCTCTTCTCAAATGTGTCACTGATTTCTTGGCCATCCTCTTCTTTGAACTCCAATAGCATTCCCTATGTTTAATGTCACTGAAACTTCGCATTGTTGCTGTTGTTGTTGTTGTTGGTGGTGATGGTGTGTGTGTATGTTTGTGTTTTATATAATTGCCTACTTACTGTCATATTCTTTTGTTTTCCCAGTGGGTTTTTAGCTTCTTAAAGATGAGAATTGGTTCTTACTTGCCTTAAAACTCTCGGAACCTGATATCTGCCACATGGCAAGCTCCCCAAATTCTTGTTGAATGAATACATTTTAGAGAAATCATCCCCCCTTAACTTGACAAATGTATACACACACACACACACACACACACAAATATTTGCTAGATAATTGACATGGCTGTCACAGTTGTGTTAAGATGTGTACTTTCGGGATTTGTATCTTGCGGAGATTTATTTGGGCTAAGTAAAAGATCACGGAGGAGCAGTGCTGGCCCCTGTAGAGTGTTGGGGCTTGAGAGAAACAGGAGAAAAGGGGTTTGCAAAATGAATAGGTTGTGCTTCTCTATTAAAGTAGGAATGATGGGAGGCAGCCTGGGTGGCTCAGTGGTTTAGCGCTGCCTTAGTCCCAGGCGTGGTCCTGGAGACCTGGGATCGAGTCCCACGTCGGGCTCCCTGCATGGAGCCTGCTTCTCCCTCAGCCTGTGTCTCTGCGTCTCTCTCTCTCTCTCTCTCTCTCCCTCCCTCTCTCTTTCTCTCTCTCCCTCTCTCTCTCTCTCTCTCTCTCTCTCTCTCTCACAAATGA
Source organism: Vulpes lagopus (assembly GCF_018345385.1). Lineage (NCBI taxonomy): Eukaryota > Metazoa > Chordata > Mammalia > Carnivora > Canidae > Vulpes > Vulpes lagopus. Next base: position 44,089,006 of record NC_054842.1, on the reverse strand, counting down.
ATAAATAAATAAAATCTTAAAAAAAAAAGTAGGAATGATGAGGAAAAAAAGTGGAACTAAGTGTGCTGCCATGACCTTGGACGTTGTTCTGGACTCTGAGCTAACCTTATTCTGCCACCTAAGTCAAAATAATTTTCTCAATTAAGGTCTGTGTTCTCATCTGTCAAATGAACGTGCTAAAAATGACCTTCACAGGATAGTCCTCAGGAAAAGCTGATAAATGATTGCAAAAATCTGAGAGAAGGAACAGCACCGAGAAAATCTTGAATAATAAATCAGGACCTTTCTGTACGAAGTCAAACTCGGAGGCATTTAATTTGGAATCTTCCAGTGTTTGGCTCTCTGCTGAAGGAAGAAGGATCACAAGAAATGTATATATAAAAGAAGAGCTGACAGTTGAAAAACTAAAATGAAAAGTAACGACGTAAACAATGTTAGGAGATGCCTTCAAGGAGACGAGTTCTCAGAAAGTTGAGATCTCAATTTAGAACATTTCTTTCTCTCTAATTGTTGTTCTGTGTGCTGCTGCAATATGATGAAATGGCCATAAACTTGGTGTGATAGGCTTGCAGAATAATTTAATTATAATTTAACATTTACTTTTATGCTATGCAATTACTTACATTGCTTTTTGCTGAAGACAATACATTTAAGCAGCTGCACACAATGAAAAAATAGCTGACAGGGTCAATTCTAAAGTTATACTAAGGTTTAGTTACATTCCTTTTTCACCCAGTGGACTTAACAAATTAGGCGGCATGAGACTGGTTGAAAGAAAATCAGACAAGTAACAGGAGTCCTTGATTCTCCTCTAACTTTTTCAAGATCTAGCTCTAGGAATTTTGTAGATCTCTTAATCTTTAGTAAGTGACCATTTTCTTATGATAAACGCTATCACTGGATGGTCAATATTTCTTTCAATAACTAATATTCTGTGAGAATGATACTCATGTTTGCATACAGAATCAAAGAAAGGCTGTATCATTTATGATATTAAATTCATTCCCGAAGCCAAAGTCATTGGCATAGGATGGTGTCAACACCATGGTATTGTGCAAGACTGTCTCATTTTAGGCTTTTGTTCTCTACTCTAGATTTCCTTTATATTTTTCCTCTTCCTGAAAGTTTGCCTCATAAGTAATTTTCACATCAGTAGGTCTAGTGCAAAATATTTGCTGCCTGGGTTTCATAAAGTGACTTTATGAACATATCACTTAAAATATTTTTGTGTTCAGTACATTTCCCATTCTCTCTTTATGACTTGAACATAAAATGATCTATGTTAATTAAAAAAATTTGAAGATTTTTATTTATTTGAAAGAGAGGGAGAGCGAGAAAGAATGAGCAGAGGAAGGGGCAGAGGGAGAAGTAGACTCCCTACTGAGCAGGGAGCCGGACATGGGGCTGATCTCCAGGATGAGATCATGACTTGAGCCAAAAGCAGATGCCTAACCAACTGAGCCACCCAGGTGCCCCAATCTATGTTAATTTCTAAATTAACAAAGATACCTTTTACTAACAACACCTCAATTTTGACTTCTTTAATTCAGAATTTGAGGTGGTTCTGACAGTAAACAGGCTCTGTTAGAATTAGAAGTCCCAAGTAAAGGGGATAACTTATAGGCTTATAGTTTTTGAAGTTTACAGGAGATATAGAAATTATTTAGTACATATATATTCTATCACATTATTTTAGTCTATTTCTGTTTATATATTTTAGTCTATATATTATAAACAGACATACTTTAACCATTTCATTGAGATAAAATCAATACAGAAAATTCACCCATTAAAATGCACAATTCAATGTTTTAAAATATATTCACATGGTTGTGCATCAGTCACTAGAGACTAATTTTAGAGCATTTTTGCCCCTGCTAAACGAAACACCATATTATCAATCCTAAGCAATCTATCCTGAACTCCCCTCACTGCTCCTACCTCCACTTCTAAGCAACTATTAATTTACTTTCCACCTCTGTGGATTTAATTATTTTGGATATTTCGAGGAAATCAAATCACATAATACATGCATTTTGTTATTTGATTCTTTTACTTAGGAAAATATTTTCAAGGGTTACCAGTGTGGTAGCATGTATTGGTACTTCATTTATTTTCATTTCCAAATACATGTTATTTGGATATACCACCTTTTGTTTATATATTCATCCATTGATTGCCATTTTGGTTGCTATCAATTTCTTTCTTTTCTTTCTTTTTCTTTCTTTTCTTTTCTTTTTTTTTTTGTACTGCTGGGAAATGCTACTAGGAACATTTGTTTGCAACTTTTTGTAGAGAAATATGTTTTTATTTCTCTTGGGTATGTATCTGAGAATATAGTCACTGTATCATATGCTAACTCTTACATTTAACAATTTGAGGAACAGTCAACTGTTTTTCAAAAATGCTGCAGTTTTACATTCCCACAAACAATGCATGAGGGTTTGAATTTCTCCATGCTCTTACCTACATGTGTTATTATATTTTTGATTATAGACATTCAGTGGGTATGAAATGATAATCTCTTTGTGGTTTTAATTTACATTTCCCTAGTGACTAAGCGTCTTTTCATGTATTCAGTGGCTGTTAGTATATCTTCTTTAAGAGAAATGTCTATTTACTGGGGATCCCTGGGTGGTTCAGCGATTTAGCACCTGCCTTCAGCTCAGGGCGTGATCCTGGAGTCCTAGGATGGAGTTCCGCATTGTGCTCCCTGCATGGAGCCTGCTTCTCCCTCTGCCTGTGTCTCTGCCTCTCTCTCTCTCTCTCTCTCTCTCTCTCTCTCTCTCTGTCTCTCATGAATAAATAAATAAAATCTTAAAAAAAAAAAAAGGAGAGAGAAATGTCAATTCAAGTCCTTTGCCAATTTTTGGATTGAGTTGTTTAGTTTTATATTGTGAGTTTTAGGAGTTCTTTGTATATTCTACCTATTAAGTCAGTATCAGATGTATGATTTGCAAAAAAGTTTCTTTCAGTTTGTAGGTTGTTATTTTCACTTTACTTACTAATGCTCTCAGATGAACAAAAGTTTTTTATTTTATGAGAAATCCAACTTACCTATTTTGTCTTTTGTTGCTTGTTCTTTTAGTGTCATATAAGTAAGAAGCCCTGTCAAATCCAAGTTTATGAAAATTTACCCACATGTTTTATTTTAAGAGTTTTACAGTTTTATTTTTATATTTAGATCATCGGTCCATTTTGAGTTAGTTTTTTTATGTGGTGTGGGGAAAGGGTCCAACACCATTCTTTTGTAGAAATTCAGTTGTTTCAGTACTACCTGTCAAAGAGATCATTCTTTTCCTATTGAATGGTCTTAGTGCTCTTGTCAAAAATCAATTAGGCATAGATGTTTGGGTTTATTTCTGGACTCCTAATTTTATTCTGTTGATCTATGTGTCTATCTGTATGCCAGTACTAGCCTCTTTTGAATGCTGTATTTTTTTGTACTTTGGACCACTGGCATTTCATGTGAATTTTAGAATCAGTTTTTTTTTTTTTTTATTTTTGCAAAAAGGCTATTGGAATTTTAATAGGAATTGCATTGAATCCGTAGATTGTTTTGCATATTGTTACAATCTTAACAATATTAAATGTTCCTATCTATGAACTTGGGATGTATTTCCATTTACTTAATTTCTTTCAGCAATATTTTATGAGTTTTGGTGTACAAGATTCGTACCTCTTCCTAGGTGTTTTCATCTTTTAGATATTTTTATAAATGGAATCGCTTTCTTAATTTACTTTTCAAATTGCTCAGTGATCTGTATAGAAATTCAACTGATGTTTATGTGTTGATTCTGTGTCCTGCGACTTTGAAAAAATCATTTACTAGTTCTAGTAGTTTTCTTGTGGAGCCTTTGGGATTTTTCATACATAGGATCATTTCTTCTGTGAGTAGAAATAATTTTACTTATTGTCTAAGTGTTCTGACTGAACTTCCAGTACAATAACTGTGATAAAATCAGGCATTCTTTTTCAAATTTTTAAAAAGATTTTATTTATTTATTTATTTATTTATTTATTTATTTATTTATTTATTTATGAGAGAGAGAGAACATGCACAGGAGCAGCAGGGAGGGGCGGAGGGCAAGCTGACTTCCCTTCTTTATCATGTTGAAGAACTTCCCTTTTATTTCTGGTAATCTTATGCTTTCAGTGATCACATATTTTGAAGAACTGAAGGGAAGAAAAATAGTCTATTATATTACACCGAAATTTACCATTTCTGTTGTTCTTCCTTCATTTCCAAAGTAATTTTGTCTGAAGAATTTCCTTTAGCATTTCCTTAGAACATATTTGCTGGTAATAAATTTTCTTAAGTTTCCTTCACCTGAGAATGAGCTTATCTAACTTTCATTCCTGAATGATATTTTTTCTGTGTATTGAATTCTGGTTTGACAGTTCTTCCCTCTCAGCACTTTAAAATGTTGTTCCAGTACCGATGGTTTCTGATGAAAAATCCATTATCGTTTAGACCGTGGTCTTCTATAGATAATGTATCATTCATTTCTCTCTGTTTGCTTTTAAGATTTTTTTCAACTGTAAATTTTCAGAAATTCAACCATGATAATTCAAAGCATAGATTTCTTTGTGTTTATTCTAGTTGGCATTAAATGAGCTTCTTGAGTTTACATGCTTACGTATTTAACCGATTCGTTGTTTCCAAACATTATTTCTTCAAAAAATTTTTTCCAGCACAGTGTTTTATCCTTTGCTCTGGAACCCTGACCACACAGATATTAGACCTGTTGACGTTGCCTGGATAATTATAATTGAACTATCTTCAACTTACTCTTTCTTCTGTTTTCTCTATTTGGCTATTGGGTCCTTCCAGGGAATTTTTGTTTGTTTTAGTTATTGTACATTTTAGCTTTAAAATTTTTATTTTGATCCTTTTATTATCATTTATTTCTTTGCAGATACTTTGTCTATTTCCATTCTTTTAAAAAATGTTCACTTGTACTTTTTGAAGCTTGATTATATATAATAGCTGCTTTAAAGTCTTTGTTAGGTAATTCAATATCTGCATCATCTCAGAATTGACATCTGTTGCTTTTCTGTTCTTTTTAGATTATTGATTTTTTTCCTGTTTTTTCAAATGCTAATTTTGGATTGTATCCTGGACATTTGGTACATTGTGTCATGAAATTCTGAGTCCTATTTAATTCTTAGAGAATGTCAATTTTGTGTAGGTGGGTGTGTATGGATGTGGGTGTAGTGTGTTTTATCAGTTAACAAGCTAGCTTTATCCGTTAATAGACCTGGCCTGCTTTAGGCTGAACGTTCCAAACTACCTTCTATGAGTTATGGTTCTTTTTTTTTAATTTTTATTTATTTATGATAGTCACACAGAGAGAGAGAGAGAGAGGCAGAGACACAGGCAGAGGGAGAAGCAGGCTGCATGCACCTGAAGCCCCTCGTGGGATTCGATCCCCAGTCTCCAGGATCGCGCCCTGGGCCAAAGGCAGGCCCAAACCACTGCGCCACCCAGGGATCCCTGAGTTATGGTTCTAAGTTGATTCATTTTTTAAGGAGTTTGTGGTGTTAACTGGCTCTGTCCATCTCTATGCCATCCAGAGGCCAGTCTGAGACCTTCAACATGGTGACAGATAACCAGTAAGTTCAGTTCTTATAGCCTTTGGTATGCCTTTTAGGGTCACACTCATGCATATGTAGTTCAAGTTATACACAATTTTATGGGATCACTTTTTTTTTTAAGATTTTATTTATTTATTCATGAGAGACACAGAGAGAGAGAGAGGCAGAGACACAAGCCGAAGGAGAAGCAGGCTCCCTGCAAGAAGCCCGATGTGGGACATGATCCTGCATCCTGGGGTCACGCCCTCGGCCAAAGGCAGACGCTCAACTGCTGAGCCACCCAGGTGTCCCATATGGGATCACTTTCTTGAATTCCTTCCTCTTTGCAGTCTCCTTGGCTCTCTCCCAGAGGCTTCCATTCTTCTCTTCTTTCTAGAAAGCTAGGGCTTTTTATTTTCCCACCTGCTGTGTACTTCCCACAAATGTATCTGCCTCTGAGTTCAAGCAGCAAGGCAATTGAGAGAGAAAAAAGAATTGGGATCCTTCTTCACATTTTCAGGACCACAGTTTATCATGGTAGAGAAAAGGGTTCTTTTCCCTCAGAGTTTGAGCACCTGCCCAGCTGGTGCTGCCTAGCCCTGTCACCACTACTATGGGTTTGCCTGGGACTAGAATGAAGAAAATAGGAGGATAAAGTGAATTTTCCCACTCTCTGACCCTGGGGATCTCTTCCCTGTTGTTCAGACCATAAATGAAGGTCTTCTCTTAGAACTCTTTCTGCCTACAGCCAGAGTGTAATTCTGGCCTTTGCACTGCTTTTCCATTCAGTCTTGGAGATAATGGAGGGGAAAATACAAGAAATCTACCCTAATATTGGCCTTACTTTGAGTTCTGGTTTCCTTTATCATTCTATCTGCTACCAGTTAACTTTTCAGAATCTTTCGATAGTTGCTCAATGCATCTGTCTAGGTTTTTAGTTGTATTCAGTAGGAGAGACAGGATGAGGTATGTTTGCTTTTATCTGAACTGGCACCAGGATCTTAAATGCATATTGAAAAGATTCTATTAAAATAGATTATTCCTTATTTCTGTCTATCTCATTTACTTGTTTTCCCTTGAGGTTTATATTTTCTAAACCACTCTAGGCAAATGGCACAAATTCTTTTTGAAAAGAAAAGAACCTACAAAACAATATTCCAGACCTTCCATTGGTATTTAGACCTGTATTTTCATTACGTTATCACCAAGAATTACTTCTTTATATTATTCAACTAATTTTAAGTTCATTTTCTATTGTTGTACCTGTGGCAGATTATATCATTTTCTATGCAAGAAGTTGTTAGATAAATACTTTGAGGAATTTGGAACTTTAATTGAATATATCTATTTGAATAAAAGTTCTTCTAGGTATGTATGCATATTTAAGAACAAGGATACAATGAAAGGATGGGAAAGGAAAATTTCAGTAAGTCTCCTTCCCATTACAGGAACAGAGTAAGTCTCACCTGTTTGATAGGATATATATACACAATTCAGAGTTTGCTGCCTATATGTTTCAAAATAAGGTACAGATAGATGTAGAATGCTGATTTTTAGGCAAATTCTTACTTCTTACTAACTTGACATATAACCTGGAAGATTTTTCTCTCTAATCTTATGAGCACAGCTCATTATGTATTAGATACTGAATAATGACAGATGTACTAAATATTTTGTGATGTTTCATAAGAAGAAGAATGTAAGTCCAGGCATAAGCTGTGGAGTAAACATAGGAGTGGGAATAGAAGTGCAGGACATGACCTTAGCATTGAAAAGAATTTGATGTGCCTGACCTTGTGTGAATTTAAGAAACAAAATTGATATATAACTAAGCCAGTAAGGGTGGAGGTAAAGATTTTTCAGAATCTGTAATGAAAAAACAAAAAAGGATTATGTTTCCCTAAGGTGGATCTTTCTGTGGTAGACTATAACAAAGCAATAAAGGAATCGGCAATACTTGCATACCCAGTGGACTATTTAAATATTACTGTGACTGAGAACAAAAGACTTCAAAATTTCCCTAGCTCTCTTGTTTAAATCTATATGGGAATACAGATTTAGAGCTAAATGGAGCACAATCACACAGGGAGCCTCTGGAGGCTACAAGGACTATGAATATTGATGGCAATTCACTTCTGTGTTGTACTCTGAACAAATGACAACAGAGTAGTAAACAACTATTTCCTTGGAGATGCAAATAGATTCCATAGGCTGTGAACTGAGACTCTTTCCCACTCAGATCTTATTCAAAGCAGTGTATTTAGAAGGGTACACATACCCTAACAATTAGACTGGGTATGGCAAACTAGAAACAAAGAAACAGAATTAGTTCCAACTCATTATAACTGTAAATAAGACTTTTTTTTCTCTCTCTTTCTCACCAAGTAGGCTAGAGATGGCAGTATTTTTGTTTCACACACACTTTTAGAAATAAATGAATTCATTCTAGGAAAGTTGCCTTTAAGTATTTAACAAGATTTTGCTGGATCTGAATTCTGCAAGTCCTACCTTCCAGAGGTACAGTATTTTCTGGAAGATTGTTGCTAATATCATTTTTACTCATTGAAAAGCTCTATTTTCTAAATAGGAAAATTTCTCTCCGGGGTCTTACAGAGGTTCATAAGTGACCTTCCAGATGACAAAATGCCATTAGGACCTAAGGGAAGGGTAAAACACTAGAATAGCTGATGCAAGAATCTGAAAATGATATTCTGAAGAGAAAAATAATCATTTCTCTTGGAGGAGAAAAGCAGCGAACACCGTTGGATTGAAATTTAGAAAAGGAAAAATATGCCCAATGCAAGGACAGATGAGCAAATATTCAGAAATTAGAGGGTCGGATAGTAAAACTGTCCTCATAGATAAGTATTTTAAAGCATTAGCATTAAGAACAACAGTTTGTTAAAAGCAGAAAAATTTAGATTATTTACAAAACAAACAAAAGAAGTAAATTTGTGTATTTTTTTTTTATTTCTATAAGGAAAAATAGTTGCAAAGTCTATTCTGGAATCCCGGTACATTTTTGAGAACAAGGGCCACGTATTGTTCTTCTTTGTGTTTCTAAGAGACAAGTTGAACTCTAAATACAGATATAAAGCAAAAGTCTGTCTACGTAGCAAGTGCTAAGGTACAAATCTGTAAGAATGCTCAAATCTATCACTGGAAATGCAGTAGGAATGTTGGTGGGTGGTGGTATTTTCTTGGCCTACTCTTAGGAAGGCCATTGCATTCTGTTAGATGAGATTCTTTGCTGTGTCCACCGTTTGGCAAGCTAGACCTTAATGAGTATCTTAAAGCAATAACAGATGACCAGTAAACTGCCTTCTAAGTAGCATGGATTTTTTTTAAATTGTAGGGCTTTAGAGTACTCTAGTGGAAAGCACAAGTTCATCAAAGAGGAGAGTAACAGAAGGGTAAAAATTAAAAGCAAGCTGAAAGAGGAGTTTGAGCTCTGCCACCAGTAGTTTTCCTCTGGTCTTTCTGACATGCGATCCTCTGTGTCCTTTCTAAATAAATATTTAAAATATTTACCCAACAACTGTTAAAAGATGCAGCAAGTTATTAGCCCTGGGGCACCTGAGTGATTGAGTCTGGATCTGCTTATACTTCTCACCATCAGAGGTGCTGCATTCACATTGAATGCTGTTTGTTTCCTTTCCTGTTAGAAGATAGTTCTTCTAACAGGAAGTAGGAAAAGTCAGTTTGAGAATTGAGGGACTAGATTTTGCAGATTCTGTTAGAGTCCCTCAATCATGTCAACTTTTTCTCTACCTTTGTGTCATAAACTGGGCTGTCTCAGTTGCAAACCTTCTTCATTCCTGTGCTGCTAGTAGATTTTCCATGCAGAGCTGCTGTCAAATATGCACACCCTCTCACATCTCACATTCTCAGAGTCTTTCCAAGATGCAGCTGAGTCTTGATGAGCTGAGGACATAGGTCAGTTCTTATCTCGACACACTTGCAGCAAGCTGATCCAACCATGGCCCTCTTTTCTCTAATCATCATTAAAGATGTTCAGCCCCTTGGATCATCCATTTTCTTTTTCATTTTCTCAGCCTGCTTCTGTCCTCTCTGGGCAACTCCCAAAATGTCAAGCTGAGAAACTTCTGTTCTTCGATTATTAGACTCCCATTCACCCTTAATTCACCTCACTGATCCTTCCTGACAATGCCTGCCCTTAAGTGAGCACTGGCTCTTGAGGAAATCATCTTCCTTCTACCTTTCCTCAGCTTGCAATGGAAGAAAGGTTGTCATTCTCCCAAGCCCTGTGTGTATTTTGGTCTAGATTTGAGTCTGTGGTCAGAGACTGACCGTTATCTGTGGTTATTCATTCTCCTTTCTTTTATTGTTTTTTTTTTTAAATATTTATTTATTTATTATTTATGATAGAGAGAGAGAGAAAGAGAGAGAGAGAGAGAGAGAGAGGCAGAGACACAGGAGGAGGGAGAAGCAGGCTCCATGCAGGGAGCCTGTTGCGGGACTCGATCCTGGGACTCCAGGATTGTGCCCTAGGCCAAAGGCAGGCACCAAACCACTGAGCCACCCAGGGATCCCCTCCTTTCTTTTATTGTAAGGGAAGTTCCATTTTTTAGCTGAGTCATAGTCAGCTCGGATAAGGCTATTTCCCAGAATCCCTTACAATTGGGTGGCATGTGACTAAGTTCTGGTTAACGGGATACCAGCAGGAGTAGTGTATAAAGTTCCTCAAATGCCTTTAAAGGGTGAGGGACAAACCTTTCTTCTCATTCTTCCCACCTATCAGCTGGAAGTGGTTGTCATGGTGGACCTGGGACAGCTGTGGTTTGTGAGATGTTGGCCACAGATGGCAGAGCCACAGGAAGAATACTTGGTCTCTGATACCTTGAGTGTTCTAACTACATTGGACTGCTTATTCCTATTTAAGAGAAAAACAGTAAATAATCAATCTTATTTTTCCCCCACTTGCCACCTAATCATAACAAAGATAGGGTACTCCTTCTCCAGTACTCTTGTTAAAGCCAGTTGTCCTTTGAGTTCATGCCATTTGCCTAAACCATCCTCCACCTCCTCCACCTCTGGGATCTCATAACCTCACTCACTCCCTCTAACCCATTGAATACTTCAGCAGCTCCTCTCAGGGATTGTTTCCACCCTATGTTCTGGCAGAGTGACTTCACTATCCCTGTGTAGAAAACACAGTCAAACCCTGGCATCTTAGGTTCTTGTTCATTTGACCTTCCCCGTTTGTACAATTGGGATAGGATAAGTTTTGTGACGATACCAAACAACCCCCAAATCTCAATAGTTTACAGTAACAAAGGTTCATTTCTTGCTCGTGTTACAAGTCCATTGTGTGTCATGTTCATTCTAGTACCCCTGCTGGCTTCTAATTGAGACACTGCCACTCTTACGGGAGTGGTAAAAAGACATGATGAACCATGTGCTGGCTCTTAAAGCTTCTGCTCAAAAGTGCCACACATCAGTTATACTCAAAAGTTCACTGGCTAAAACAATTCACCTGGCCAAAGGTAGTATCGATAGAGTGACAAGTGAGCAATTCTTGTGAAAAATAATATAACATACCACACTAATGCCTATTGCTAAGGATATAACATGTATAAGTATTTATATATTGAAAAATAAAATAATTTTTTCATTGAAAAAATTATATAATTTTCATTTTGAAGAAACAGAGATCATCTAATTCAATCCTATATCCAATTCCAAAAACAATTTGTTCCATCCTGACAAGGATTTGCTGTTCTTTCTTTGAAAATTGCTTAACAAGGAACTTAGTACCTCACAACAGAATTCCTTGATATTTAATTTTACATAGATATGGTCATCTCAGTGGCACTTCAGTAGGATCAAGGTAAACACGTGGGATCAAATCCCATTGAGCCTTAAAGTCCTATAAATTTTGAATCTGTGTTGTTAATACTTCTTTGTAACAAACTGAGATTTGTCTCCTCATAATGTCTGTCTTTGGGCTCTTACCTGATTTTGGACATGAAGAATACGGCGCTAGTAAAGCGAAGTTGTCTGGCCGATTGAACAGAACATATCCTCTCTAAAGGAGGTAATTTTTACTGAGCACCAAACAACTGTATAATCCAGGAAGTTGCTTTTACCCTGCCCATAGGTTCATTTACCCTCAATTGTAGAAATAGGTTTCAATTGACAGCAAAGCAAATTAACACTAATAGGCAAACTACAGCATATCTGCGTGCTATATCTGGCCTTAGGGTCTGTAGAATGTGACTACAATGTAATACTGACTGACATAGCTTAAGAATAAAACCCCTCCCCTCTGGACTTTCTTTGTATCAGCCACTCAGCTATGCCTTACAGTTGAAAAGCTGAAAGAAAACAGTTTTGAAAACAGGAAAGCCAGGAACAGGGGGAGTACCCTAAATATCTCACAGGTGCTTCTCGATCTATGAATTTCATAACACCATGGCCAGAGACAGCGAAATTGTATGTATGACATGGAGGATTTCATCCCAACAGGGCTGGATCTGATAAGGAAGGTAATTGCTATCTCTCACGTACATAGTTTCTATCATTGTATGGCTTTAATCATCGATAAAACTTTTTAAAAAGGCAGAGAATTAGAAGCAGCATTAGCAGTGTGCAAGCATTTGAGATCTCTCTCCTGATAAGAACAATGATGAATCCTGTTTATTTTGTTGTCATTTAAGCACCCATGAATCACTATTACTTTTATTATCCTGATTAGGTTTTTTTATGGTTATAAGGATATCTGGAGATAGTATCACTTTAATAAAAAAAAAATTCAAGTATATAATATTTCTTCTGTTTACCTCAGGTGTTTAGCTTCCCTTTAGAGAACACAATTTCCTGAAGAGTCCGCAGCCTTATATTCAATGCTTCACTCTAGGATTATGCTGTGAGTCAACCTCCAAATTGCTAGTCAGTAATTTCTGGAATCTATCCATTTTTCTCATGTTAAAAATAAGACTATTTCTTTATTCTGTATTTCTGAGATTTGTCATATTTGTTACAATTCTTCAATAATCACTAACAGTTGGTTCTGTGATCCTATCTGTAGATTTTGTTTCCTAGGATATAATTAGTCAGAACCCAGAATCTGGAAGTCATCTAAAACAGCTTAATGGTCTTGTATTATTTCCATTTTTATTTGTTTGTTCACCAAGTATTTATTTAAGCCCATCATGTTTGGGTTAAGAGTTGGGGATGGAGCTATGATAACTAGATACAGATTTTGCTTTCTAAGACTTCAAGTATCATCATAATAATAGTTAAAGGAATTGAGTGTTTGTGTATAAGAACTACATATTAAATATGTAGTGTCATATTAAATATGAGTGTCTGCTTCCTAGACACTCATTTTTCCTCAGTGTCGTGGGACAGATGCCATTCATTTTATAGAAGAGGAAGCTGCCGAACAGAAGGTTCCTATGAGTTACTGAACAGCTCACAACTCATAAGTAGAAGTATCAGTATTTAAATCTAAAGTTTATATTAATATCAAGTTACAAGTCTGGCCCTACTGAGCTTGAAATTCTGTCTCTCATTAATCTAGTTGGGTGTGGTAGATTTGGCTTTAAGGCCATTCTTCTTAATAGAGAAGCCTGAAACAAAATAGGATTCAGGGTAATGCTTATTTTCTATCTCCCACAAATGTTTCCTAATTCCATCAGTGGACATAGATGACTGTGCAAAACTAATAGAGGCATAATATTACAATACTGGAGAATGTCCTTCTCTTCCTCTTCTGTCTAGCTTTAACCGTACTTGTAAATACCCTCTACATTGTCGTTTGTCCTTAAACTTGTTCGCAATTATCCTTTCTATACATTTTACCATCTCTATCATGGGTTTTTTCTATCTCTCTTTTTTTTGTGTTCCTTCTTCCACTTATCCATATGTACTTTACCTGGAATCATCAAAGACATCCCTGGGAGCTGTGTTTTAAAGACATTATCCTATTGAAATAAGCCAGACACAGAAAGGAAAAAAAAACCTGTGTGATCTCACTAACATGTGGAATCTAAAAAAATGATCAAATATATAGAGACAGAGTAGAATGGTGGTTACCAGGGATGGGGAAGTGGGGGAAATGGAGAGATATTGGTAAAGGGTACAAAGATGTAGTTATGTAGGATGAATAAGTCCAGATATCTAATGTACAGCATAAGTGCTATGGTTAATAACCCTGTATTGAATACTAGAAATTTGCTAAGAGAGTAGATCTCAGGTGCTCTCATCACACACAAAAGAAAGGTAACTACATGAGGAGTTATGTTAAATAGCTTGACTATAGTAATCATTTTACCACGTATATACATACATATCAAGTCAAGTCATCATTTGCACTCCTCAAATATATACAATCCTTATTTAGAAATTAGTTAAAGAATAAAGGTCTTCTTCCCCCATGGTTTATTCTTCTTAGGATCATACACAACTACTACATATTCTCTTTAATTGAAATATCTTACCTCTGTGTATATTTGATAATAGCAGTAATCCTTCTCATCCCCTAAATTTCTAGAAATCAATTTTTTCTTAAATCTTCTTCTGTGATAGCGTATCCAAAAGTGCATCTCTCTTTTATAACATTCAATTCAATATTTCCAAGCACAGTGATGCAGGCTGTACTCTGCACAAAGGTGCCCTGAAGGAAACGTGATGGGGGGCTGTAATCAGCCTGAGTTTAGCCCTCCAAGTCAGGAGGCTGTGGCACAAAGCTTGCACCCCTCCCCCGACATGGACATCCTACCCTGTAAGATGGAATTCATGTGAGATCAGGCCTAGGGTTGCCTGCCTTAGCTAATATGACATGATCTTTTTCTTCTAAGCTTCCTGCCATTTTCATTTCATCAAAAAAAATTTTTTTTGGTAATTGTTAAGTTTAGAGCAGCAGTAATCTTTGTTATTTCCAGTTCTCTTTGAACATGAAAAATCAGCAAGATAATAGAAATTGCCTTGCTTTGATCAATATGAGTTCTAGTCAAATCTAAATAGGTAAAATTGACCAATTGTTGGTAGGCATCTTCGCTAAGAAAAAAAAAAAAAACTGTATTAGGAAACATATTCGATTTGTTCAGTCTGGTCAGTGGTCAGTAACAGCCAAAATATTCTTGATGAAATAGATATTATTCTTAATTTAGAGTTAGAATACCGATGTTCAAATCTCGGTATCAGTTTCCTCTTATAAGCATCATCACTTTTTAAAAGTAACTAGTTATCTCTGCATCTTTTTACCTTATATAAAATGAGATCAAATGGAATAATGTGAATGAAGTATTTTTTAACACTCTAGAAATTAGTATAATAACATAAGCTCTTGTGTTTTGCACTTCTTGTATCCTCCCTAAATGAATATCTATCAAGCTAAAATCAGATAGATCTTAGGTAGTCATTTGTTTTGTTTTTTGTCTCTGTGTTAAAAGTGAACTTTAATGACTGCTCCAGAACTTTGTTATTTTACCAAAAATCAGAGTAAAAATATGTTAGTACATACTTTTAACTGTTACAATTTAGCATGATATAGTATTTTACTAATTGAAATATTACTTCATGCCTTACTGGCATTATTAGTAATTGTCATGACAAATCTATTTCCTTAGGACTCAATCATATATATAGAACTCTGTAGTTCTATAAAAGCCGTTCAAAAAATAAATAAAAATAAAAGCCGTTCAAATATTTATATAAAAGAAGACCATTTATAATCACATAATTTACAGTCTCAGACTAAACCGTTTTGGCTCTGAAAAATACTGGCTGTATGATCTTAGGAAAGAAGGAAAGTTAATTCTCCGAGGCTGTTAATTCATCTGAGAAATGGTGATAACAATTTTGCTAACTATGAAGAGTAAATGAGACATTGTAAAATACATTGTATAAAAAGCACATTATCACCTGTGGTCTCTACTATCACCATGGCCTCTACTAACTCAACATATATTCAGTGTCTAGTAGGAGGCTGGCAGTGTGCTAGATTACAAAGACAAATAGGACACCGTTCCTTTATAATAGAGTATAAAACTTAATAATAAAAGTTTTAGATGGAGAATTAGCAAGGGCCTTTGCTTTCACATACTTAAGCTCACATTAGGAAAAGGCACCTTCTCAGGGTGCAAAAGTTAGAAAAAAGCTATTCATTGTAGAGTGGATGCAGGGGCGTGCAAGCTTCATGCCACAGCCCCATGACTTGGAGAGCTGAACTCAGGCTGATTTCAGCCACCAGTCCTGTTTCTTAGCAAGGAATCTTTGTGCAGAGCACAGCCTGCACAACTGTACTTGGATAAGCTGAAATGAAGGTTATATAAAAGACAATGCACTTTACTTTTGGATATGATATCACAGTAGATCCAGTGATACCAGCGAACCTCAAAATTTTGCATTTGTATAAAGCCAAGTTACCATACCTTAGCTCACTGTTGCCTTTGATGAAATATGAACCTGGCATTTACAATAATTGAACAGCAATTTAAATTTTTACTGTAGTGCTTAGAGAAAATGCCAAAAGGGATTGCATTCACAAAACAGAACTTAATTTTTTTTCCATGTGTCTTTCTCTTTCAATATCTCATACCCATGGGTGGGTGGGAGTAGAGGAAATATGTTTTTCTTGTCCCACTGGTTTAAAAGTCATCAGATTTTTATAGGAATTGGCCTTATGTACAGGTAGAAGATGAGAAATATAATACAGTGTGATATTTAAGAAAAAAAAATCACTTGCAGACATCATTAAAGCCCATAGTGTTGTCTAGCTAAGCCAGAATATATATATACTTTTATTCAATACCAGTTAAAGTTCATGGTGGTGTTACAAATTGCTTATCTCCTAAAAGTCTTGTAAAATATGCCACAAACTAAAGTTTAAATAAAACAAACTGCTGTACTTCCTTTTGATTCCTAACCCTAAAAGCTCATGAAAAATATATACACTTTGGGATAGGGAACAGATAATTAATGGTTGCCTATAATTCTGAAGCTGAGCATGTTCAATCTGGGTAATTACACCAAATCAGGCAGAAACACTATTATCAGCTGTTAAATGCTATTGTACCACTAGGCTTTTTACCTTTGTTTTTCCACTTGAGATGAGACATGACACCTTAATTGAATATATCCTCAAGTTGATGACAAATTTTAAAATATACAAAAGTACTTTCCCCCTACTGAGTACTCAAGAACAGTTCTAAAAGTAGCTAAGACCAATCTCCCAAGTCTGCAGATAACAGTGCCACTTACCTGATCATTCTAAAGTCTCTTTTGGAGGGGCACCAAATACTGCTATATTTACAATTCATGTTTTAAGCTTTAAACATATGCTTTTCAAATCAATTTTTAATTTTATTTGTATTCATTCACTGCTCTATTTGAACGAGACCAGAACAAGAACAAGATTGAGAAGCATATCATTCTAGAATTTGTAAGTACAGGAGATGTTTTGCTTAGTACCCTAGTTTGCAGATGAGAACAATAAAACTCATGGGGTGCAGTACTTGTTCAAAAAACTCTCCAAATTTGCTGTGGCCTATCAAGAACTAATACCTGATTCCCACTGAGTAGTGTGCTTTCAATTCTGAAATGCTCCTGGGAGTTTTGGTGTTCAGAGCCCAAACTGATGTCAACACTGGGACAGGATTGAGACATGAACACTCTTCCAACTATATTTTATGAATTTATGTCTATCATTTAAGTTTCAATGTTGTTAAATAGTCATGGTAACTTTGAAAACACATAAAGCAATAGGTGAGATAATCTAGTCAGAGAGAGAGAGAGAGAAAGATAAAGATAGATACATAATATCAGTATCTTCCAAAAGTATTTTTCGACTAATATGTATTTTCCTTTATATTTGACTTTTGATGTAGATATAGAAAATACAGACTTTTCTTTTAATTATTCTCTTTACTGATTTAATGTTTAAAACTCTTTTAAGAATTTTTGGTTGAGATTAAATCAGTTCTCTCTTCAACATTCTTCATTCAAATGATTTGGAAATAATTATTTAGAATAAAGCACAACACAAAAAATAATATATTTGTTGTTTCATCCACTGGTGCTCATTTTAAGAAAACAGAGGAATTAAGTCGTGGAAGGAAGAGGAGGAAGCTGCAGGTGAATTGCAGAACAACATGGACATTCCAGACACAATACTGTTTGGAAAAAAATTATTGTTTCAGATTTTATACCTGTCTAACTTTAGGTGATGCTGAGACATCTAATTGAAATGGACTAATGGGCAAGGGAGAGATCTGGCTCATCTCATAAATTCGAGTGAGTCATTTAGATTGTGCAAGTTTCCCAAGGGACAGTTAAGCAAAAGAAGGACAAAGGGTCAGGAACTAGACAGAGGATTCTCATGTTTTAAAATGAGAGTTAAAAACTGAGAAATTAGAGAAGAGAAGTGAAAATAAGCAGCAGAAGAATTGAAAGGAAAGATAGAAATCAAGGTAATTTAGCATTCCAAAAGCCAATGCTGAAAATCAGTCTTGGAAGGGCCTGAGATACTGGTGATGAGTAGGTTGTGATGGAGCCAGTTTATTCAGGATACTTGAGTGTCAACTAGACCTGCACAATATCTGCCTCTCCCACCCCCCTGTGAGGCTTAACAAATGTAACCTGCTCTCTGGTCTAAACCTTGTCTTCAAAGTTCTAGAGTTATTGAGGGTTGAAATAAAAGACCGCAAATGTGTCCTTGCAAGTGGTTTACCCTGAATGGCTAGACAGTTATACCAGGATAAATACTGAACATTAAAATAATTGTAGACTTTATATTTTATTTTTAGTGCTTACTACTCCTCTTGACTCATCATTTTCTTGATTTATATGTTGACTTTTACAGTTTGATTTCTTCTCTCATGGTCTACTACTTTAGTGCCATGAATATTGTATGCAGATTTTAATCCTAGATTCTTAGAACTCTAGTAGCTCGGGCATCATCCCATTTAGCCTCATTTCATGGGAAAAAAGCAGATACAGAACAGGCTTAGTGTTTTGCCAAAAAATACAACCAACTGGCTTCAGAGACTGGTAGAAAGTTTCCAGATTGACATTCTGAGTTAGCTGTGCTTTCTCTTATTTTTAGTGCATGTTTATACTACATCAAGGACAGAGATGTTTTAATAGAAGATAATAATGACTTGATCTCAGCTTTACTTGTTGCTGTGTGACCGATTAATTACTTCATTTTCAGCACCTCATTTTTCTCACATTTAAAATAAGCATAGCGATGGTCCTTTCCTCATAGCATTGTTGCGAAGACTAAATAGGCAAGCAAATATATGTAAATCTTTAGAACAATGTCTCATAAGTAGCAAGTAGTCAATGTATGCTAACTGTGTTGTCATTATTGCTATTGTTATTATTATTCCTTGGTATGTACAAATTTTAGGCCTCTTCTCAAGGTATTCTGTTGTGTTTAATTAATTTAATAAAATTAAACTATGTTCCTGAGAAATTTATGGATTTAAGAGATTTCAGTTTGCTTCTAACTTTGCTATTTATTATCTGGGTACACTTGGGACAGTCATTTAAACTATCTGAGCCTCAGTTTCTTCTCTTGCAAAAGAGGGCAGGAATGATTCCTGACTCCTGGGGTTACTGTGAGGATCAAACAAATAATAACTATGGAAGAATTGTGTCAGTTATAAAATGCTATATACATGCAAGACACTATTTTTTCCTTTGGCCTTTCATGGGACCTAAATCCAATGGAATCCTGTCCTACAAAGTTATGCTTTAATAGAACATGAAAGCAGGTTGTATGACTTCATTTCTTTTCTTCTGTTTGCGCACATCTGACTTCCTTCTTTTCTCCTCCCTTACCTCCACTCCCTTACCCTTCCCTCTTTCCTTCCCCTCCTTCCTTCCATCTTTCCTTTCTACAATTATTTTTTAATGCCACTATGTGCCTGGGCCTGTACTAAATACTGCAAATAATAAAATCAACTTTTCCCTCAAGGAATCTCATTGTATAGTATACGGTACAAACACACAAACAAGAAATAAATTATATGATATGATAAGCTCACCAGTAAATATATGAACTGGATAGAGAGGTTAGTTACACAATTATTGATTGGGTCTTTGGGAATATGTCTTCATCCATCGTTATTCTCTTTGTAGTGCAAAATCCTTAGACCCAGAAAACAAAAGTTGAGTCTTAAACATGGAGTCAGTCATAAGTACCTTGGCAGAGCTCATATATGCAGGATGCTCAAGAATTATTTGTCGGCTAATTACTTTGCAAATAAATAAATAGAAAATTTTTAAATTTTAAACATTTAGGTGAGAAATGTTTGATTAGGAGTCTAATCATTTTACAAAGTGAAATTTTCTGAAATTTTAGGTTGATGTTCTGTATATAATTGTTATACGATAGTCATACTGAGGTATGATTATCTGCTATAAACGATGGAAGGCAGTCTCAAATATGCAGAGATTTTTAAATCAATATCCAAATAACTTCTCTTTACCCTTGCTTTTTAAGATTTTATTTGTTTACTGATGAGAGACACAGAGAGAGGCAGAGACATAGGCTGAGGGAGAAGCAGGCTCCCCACAGGGAGTGGGAAGTGGGACTCGATGCCAGGATCCCAGGATCATGCCCTGAGCAGAAGGCAGATGCTCAATCACAGAGCCACTCAGGTGTCCCTCTTTACCTTTGAATCCAGCTTAAGATAACCCGCAATGACGGAAAATTCTGATCAATATTTGAAATACTGTCTCTTTATGACAAGCAACAACATTTTAAATTCACATCAGCATGGAGAAATGCTGAAGTAGAAGATGCAATTTCAGCCCGTTATAGACTGTAATCCAATGAAAAAGAAACAAAAAATATATTCATATATATTTGTGCTGAAATACATGAACACAAGTGAGGAATTGTCAGATCAGTTGAGATAATTATAGTTGGGTGACTTAGTCTGAGGAGGACTGCAAAAGGAATTCCAGCAAAGATCCCAATGAGCCTGTAATCTCTCCTTTTGCATTTTCTTCTCACAGTTATTATTTCTTTGGTTATTTGTGGTAATTGGGTCATATCATAACCTTTTCCCCCTTCTTAGCTGCGTCATCATTGAACATCTTTCTCTGTGCCCCAGTCTTTTCATCCACCCATCTGTCTAACTGCTCCATTCGCCTCCTGCCGGGTCTCATGCCAGTCGGCTCCTAGCTCAGCTTTGCTTCCACCCACCTCTTCCTTTTATGCTCCAATGCACAGTGAGCTCAAAATGGCATCAAACTGATCTCCCTCTACTTGAAGGATCACAACACCACTGCTGCAAAATATAGGAAGTTTCTAAGTTAACTCAGCTTTCTTGTCTCTCTGTCTGCTAGTTAAATGCCATTTTAAAAAGAATTCAAATCACTTAAGTTCTATCAAATTGGGTGCCTCTTCTTTTGTGGCACTTAAAAATTTATTTCCAGCTCTGAATGAAATGCTATGTTATGTTATATTATGTTATGTTATACAAACTTATTATTAATGAGGTTTATTTAAAGCTTATTTTCATGTATAATTTCATGATGAACTTGCAAAATACGTATTACCATAAATAGTGAAAATATTTGTAGCACATAAAAACAGAAAACATTTTTAAAATCTTTAAAAGTATATCTTTCTCTATAAAAGGACTTACCCTAACAAAATACCTATTATTTTATTATATCTGGCCATATTGACTAAACTCTAGGGAAAATGAGAACAATAACAAAGAATTAAGTAATGAAAATTCACTTGGGTCATGGAGATCCGTTGTCCATAATAGTAGCTAATATAATGGAGCCCTATGTGCCATACGCTGTTTTATTTATTTATTTATTTATTTATTTATTTATTTTTTTCATACGCTGTTTTAAAAGCTTTACACAAGTACCTGTACTCTGAGGTATGCACCAATACTATCCCCATCTTACAGGTGAGGAAACTGAGGCCATAGATTATAAGTAACATGTCCAAAGTGACCTAGCCAGTATGAGTCTGCCCTGGGCTTTGAACTCATTCGAGTTTCCAAAGCCCACTCACTTAACCTGCTGTCTACTCAGTAATAATTTCAAGACTCCCATTTACCTTAAATATATTTTACATAGAACCTAGCAGATGAGCTCAGCCATAGGCAGTCAATATATTTCATGTCTGAAATATGTATTTTATACAAAAACTCACAAAAATCAGGCTAAAGTTCAACAGACTTGGCCGAGAAGCTACAATGACCTTATTAACCTTTCTGAGTAGGCTCTATAACCTTTTAGAACCTCCAGTTTTCTCAAGTGTATAATGAGAGAAGTAATAGGCCTATCTTGTTGGGTTATCTTGTGAATTACACAAAGTACTTCCGGTGGGCACACAGGAAGGAAGTGCCCAGTAAATACTAAGTACCTGTTATTTTTAGTGTTATTATCTCATGCTACATGCATCCATTTTAAATGGCAGTCTTTGGAATTCAACTATTCTATTTTGAAATTCCAATGTCATTTAGTTGCTTGCATTGAAGATACGGAGTGGAAAAAACTCCATGGGCTTTCAAGAACAATTCTTCCCAAAAAACATCTGTTTCCAAATTTGCAGATGTGGAAATGTTTGCAGAGGTTCCAACTTTTTCAAGTCCTTTTGTCCTTTTGTCAAAAGTCATGTGTTTCCTGTTCATTTTCTCAAAAGACAATTTAATTACTTTTTCACTTATTTTAAACTGACACTTCTATCTTCCTTCGTGGAAACTTTTCTTAAAGGAAAAGATATTTTACTCCATGAGTTTTAATGTCACAAGATGAGTACAAAACCTACAAAATTACTTTGAAATGTAGATACCAGGGTATTGTTTCCTGACTTACATTTAAACCTTAGCAAGCTAATTTAGCAAGACATGACTTTTTGGATTAGTGGGAAGAAGTAGACATTCAAGAGTGTTAAATCTTCATATGCCACAAACCTAGAGAATTCCCTATAAAGTTAGTGCTATAAAAATAAAAGGTAGTCCTGGTATATGATTGTAGTTTTAGCACAGTGCTATTATTCAAGACAAATAACATTCTGTTTTTAAGTATAGATGGCAAATGTGCTATTTCTAAAACTTTCTTTCAGAGTATTTTACGTGTAGCAGAACCCTGAAGGCATTTTGCCAATATTTTCCCTTATTCAAAAAGACAATTTGTCCTTTTAGAGAAAATCAAATACGTATGTTTATAGTTAACTAATGCATGACTCGTGAAAAAGTTACTTATGGTACTAACTACCTAATGTTCAAGAAGGCTTTTGGCTTTTTAGTTTTCCTCTTAAACAGGAAGTCATATTTTTATAAGGATAAACAAGTACAAGTCCCCAAAGATTTAAAGCCAGTTCAAAAAGGTCAAATGGGTTCTAATATTGGCAAAAATCATATTTTCCAGATGCAGTTTAATAATTTTAAGGATTGCCTTTTTCTTTTCTGTTCTTTTCTTTTCTTTCTTTTCTTTTCTTTTCCTTTTCTTTCTTTCTTTTCTTTCTTTTCTTTCATAAATAGAAATCCCTGACCCATCAGTATCCAAATAAGTGATATTGTAGTAAACAACTTAAATATCTAGTTTTATTTTTTTTTTATTTTTATTTTTTTTAAATTATTTTTTATTATTTATTTATGTAGTCATACAGAGAGAGAGAGAGAGAGAGAGAGAGAGAGGCAGAGACATAGGCAGAGGGAGAAGCAGGCTCCATGCACCGGAAGCCTGACGTGGGATTCGATCCTGGGTCTCCAGGATCGCGCCCTGGGCCAAAGGCAGGCGCCAAACCGCTGCGCCACCCAGGGATCCCAAATATCTAGTTTTAATTGTATAGCATTAACCCCATTATAAAAATGCTAAGCATAGAGCCATCTCAGTGGTCTGTTTGGAAAGGTTGAGCTAAAAAAAAGGGAAAATCTAGGTTTGTCTTAAATTCTCAAAATTGCTTGTACAAACTTTCCTAAAATTCTCTGGTGATATTTTAGATCTTTATTTCTATTTTTCCTTAATAGTTTTGGCAACTGGTTTTTTTACTATGACACTCTAAGACATGAATCAGAAATAAATATGTTGCCTGAAAGCTTTAGATTATGAGGTGCAGTTTTACACTATTTCTCAAACTTTGCATTATGTATTATATAGCTTTAAAATATAAACTTTCATTTGTTTAATCTTACCTGTGTTTCATATAATTTTTGTGAATGTACCACAAACAGTGGCCTACAACATACTTATTAAAATTTTTGTCATGCTTTTATCAGGAAAATAGTTATTTTGCCTGTACACTCTGAGATTGTGCCGTTTATTTCTGGGCAAGGAGAAAATTATCAGCATTGCACCAATGTTGTGCTGAATAAATTGTTGATCATTTAGATTTTCCTTTACTTCTTTAGCTCCTGTTTAGTACTTAACCTTTTGACACCTGGTCACTTCCCTTTCCCACCACAGCTGATCACCTGTGATGTCCTCTTTGCCACAGTCCTAGTCTTCAGCCTTCCCTACTTCCTGCCAATAATTGCTGTTACTGATTCCTCTTTCTCTTCTGAAACTCTTCCTTACTTTGGAGTCTGTGACATCACATCCTCCTGTTTTTCATCCTACCCTGTTGCTTCCCAATTTGATTTATTGGAGTGTCTTCCTTTGCAGCCCACTGAATGCTCACCTTACATAGAATTTTTCTTCGGCCCGATTTTTTTTTGGAGGGGGTGTCTTTTTTCATTCCTTAGGCAAGCTCAACCTGATTTAGGGTGTCAATGACCATATACAGTCCAATGACTACCAGTTGTTTTGTTTTTGTTTTTGTGTTAGAGAAGGATGGAGAGACTTGGGGGGAGGCAGAGAGAGAGAGAGAGGGAATCTCAGGTGGGCGCCACACTGACCACAGAACCCGACAAGGGTCTCTATCTCACGACCCTGAAATCATGGCCTCAGCTGAACTCAAGACTTAAATGGATGCTTAATGAACTGAGCCACCCAGGTGCCCCTATGACTCCCAATTTTTATCTCTATCTTACATTTCTATATTTAACTCCAAGTATATTTACTGAACTGTTAATTGGAATTCACTTATTGGAATGTGCTTCAAGTTCAATGAATCTAAAATAAATTTAGCCTCATCCTTCCCAAACCTAACAGTCTTCCCTTACTCGCAATCTCAGTGAAGAACCCTGGCCAGGAAATCATACTAGATTTATTCTTCCCCACCAATTATATCCAGTCATTCACCAGGTCCTATTGATCCTACCCATATTTTCTTGCAGGTAACTGCTCCTCTGCTGGCCCTCAGTCACCATCTTCATTTAGAAATGCTTCATCACTGTCTAGATCATTATGATACCTTGTCTCCAGTCTTTCTTACTCTAGTCTTTCCCTTTTTCCCTTGGTTTTCTTTAAAGATCTTCATTCGGTCCTCACCTGTGTTTGACTTCAACTCTTCCCTATTTCTACTTTGAACTCCCAAAATATTAAACTTCATGTACTTTTCCAAAGAGGCCATGCTCTCTCAACCACCTTTGCATTGGCACAAGTACTTTTTTCTACCTTCCCGTTCTATCTCCAGTGCCTATTCTCTATCACCTACCTAGCTAACTCCTGAAATGGAGGCACTTCACTTCTTTTTCATGTTGCTCTTGTCTTAGGTCTTTCTCTTGATCTATCAATCAATCTATTTAATCTATCTCCTTATTATATATTCAGTCTAACTTTGTCTTATGCATTCACTAGAGCTTTATTTAATAATGCTTATTTGGTTCCTACTATGTGTCTGACGACATGCTATATGTTGTTAATATAGAGGTAGATGAATAGGTAGGATTCCTGGCTTCAAAAGCTCAGTTTTGGAGGTAAATCTTAACTTTTGCATTACTCATTTCTTCTCTAAAAGTTTTTTTTCTTTTTTCTCTCTAAAAGTTTTTTGACCTTGCCTCCCTAACATGGCAGACTAGGCAATTGTCACCGTGCTCCCAATGTATCATGCATTCAGCATCTTTGTTGAAATTATATTATTCTATTATAATTGCACAATATCTCTGCATTAAATCGTAGGTCACTAAGGTTCACAAGGTTCTGCCCTTCATCTCTCCAGTCCTGATTTATAAGAGCAACTCAATAGGTAGTTTCTCTTGATGAATAAATTAGTGCAAAACTCTGGAAACATCTACAGAACTTTTTTAGCCATTTAAATTATATTATATCAATATACTAGTTTTTGATTATGTATACCTTTGTTTTATATTTGACATTTTTTTCTTTTAAAGATGCCAACTTAAAATGTACCTAAATGTAATTAGAATTTATATTTTTTGAAATTACTCAGTTATTTATTGGAAATGAACATTATACTACAGGCAATCAGTGGAAAACATGGCCATTATTCTTAAGAAGCTCATATTCTAATAGGGAAAACAGGAAAACATATCTTTATATTTATATTATGAATCCATTAAAATTTCATTTAATAACTTTTGAGAACTGCCTACTATATGTTAGACACTGTGCTAGAAATAATGGATTTTTAAAGAGTAAGAAGGGGCTCCAGGCATAAGAACTCTGTTTTACAAATAAAAAAACTAATGCTACTTATATCCACAACAAAGGAAAAAAACCAATTAACAGAATCATTAATTGTGCTTTGTGAACACCTCTGTTGTAATACATTTATTTTAATTAAAGCCTTCTACCTAGATCAAAGGTGTTAACATGGCTTCCTGGTGTGAAATGTAAGACTTGTGAAATACTAACCACTTGCCTTTACCCAAGTCCTGTAATTAGAGGAGGACTTCTTACTTAAACAAACAATTAACTTTGATAACGGAAGTGTAAAAGCAAATACTGTGGACACTAGTAATGATATAATCTTTAATTACATACACAGTCAAAACAAATAAAATTTAAAACAATTATTAGCTATAAATAGAGAGGGATTTATGTACATATGTATGTATGTATATTAAGTAAAATGACAGTCAGGCAGGTAATGGCTGAGCGGTAATGGCTGAGCACACAGAATAAGTAGAACAATTAATGACTAGAGTTGAAAAATTCCAAACTGATAAGATTTCAGCTAACCAATGGAATGTTCAGAAAACATTAATCAAAGGGTACCTGGGTGGCTCAGTAGGTTAAGTGTCTGATTTGGCTCAGGTTATGATCTCTGGTCTGGGATTTAGCCCCTTCCCTCCTCCTGCTAGGCTTTGTGCTCAGCAGAGAGTCTGCTGGTCCTCTCCCTCCAGTCTTTCGCCCTGCTCCTGCTCTGTCTCTCTCAAGTAAATAAATAAAATCTTAGAAAAAAAGAGAAAATATTAATCAAGAAAAGAGAAGAGTGGGAGAGGTGAGAGGGAGAAAAGGATTAAATAGGTGATGGGGATTAAGGAGTGCACTTGTTGTGATGAGCTCTGGACCATGTATGGAAGTGTTGAATCACTCACTATATTATACACCTGAAACTAATAAAATACTGTGTGTTAGCTAACTAAAATTGAAATAAAAACCTTTTTAAAAGGGAGGCGTGTTTACCAAGTAGAAGAGCAATATGAATATAAATACATTTAGAAGAATGGAAATATAGCAAGACAACTTTAGAGAAATAAATCACCTGATATATATTCTTGATTCTTCTATTTTAGGAGATATATAGCTATGAATGAAGAGTTTGTATTAAATATGTTGGTGCTCATTTGCTTTTCAGTTGGAAAGCAAAGCAAAGACTCTAAATTTCAGAGAAAATTTATGTTATAATATGATACATGGGGCTATCAAACACATTATAATTTGTGCCAAAGTATTTTTTGTTTATAATTGTAGATATATTAGGAAAAAATGCAATGTGTGGCACAAACTTCAATATCTGTCATTGAAAAATAGCCATTTAAGGATCCCTGGGTGGCGCAGTGGTTTGGCGCCTGCCTTTGGCCCAGGGCGCGATCCTGGAGACCCGGGGTCAAATCCCACGTCGGGCTCCCGGTGCATGGAGCCTGCTTCTCCCTCTGCCTGTGTCTCTGCCTCTCTCTCTCTCTGTAACTATCATAAATAAATAAATTTAAAAAAAAAAAAAGAAAAAATAGCCATTTAAGTAGTGAAATAACTCTGTGTGTGTGTGTGTATGTGTGTAAGGTAAACAGAATGTGGTAACTGAAAAAATAAAAATAAAGGTGCATATTTTAACAATACTGTGTAGTATTCTTGTAAAATTGATGTTCCTTGAAAAATTATTTCTTTAAAAGGGAAGATTTATTTTAAGTAGATGAAAATACCTTTAAAAATAAACTTAGATGGGGATCCCTGGGTGGCGCAGCGGTTTGGCACCTGCCTTTGGCCCAGGGCGCAATCCTGGAGACCCGGGATCAAATCCCACATCGGGCTCCCGGTGCATGGAGCCTGCTTCTCCCTTTGCCTGTGTCTCTGCCTCTCTCAATCTCTCTGTGACTATCATAAATAAATAAAAAAATTAAGAAAAAAAATACACTTAGGTAAAGACCAACATAACTCATCTTACGAGGAAATTGTAATATTTGGCTTTTGTAATAAGCCAAATTCTCTACTTTTATTTCTGCTATTAAAAACACAAGAAGTAAAAAAAAAAAATAATAAATAATAAAAAAAAATAAAAACACAAGAAGTGTGGCAGTGGTTATAGTCCTATTTCTACTGTTCCAAATTCAGTGTAATATGGAGTACCCTTAGCTAACTGACAAAGTTAAAGTGATATTCAATATTTCCTGTGGATTCATGTTAATTTCAAGTTTTAATTTGTTACCATTCACAGCAGAACAATTTCCTCACCAGGTTTCCTCATTGAAAACAATCCTCAATTTACCAGAGCTCCGACCACACAATCTTTAGAAGTAGAGAGGCAGAATTGATTTTCAATAAAAGAAGCAGATTACATCCTTGTACAATGTCCATTATCTCTAAAAAAAATCTTTAGCTTATGATAATACAGGTTGTAATTACCTCATTACTCTTAGTTGCAATTATTTACCATGAAACACCTGATATATTTCTTCTTCTCCAAGAGAAAAGAGAGCTCATCTCATACTTGCTTTCCTGACCACAGTTTAGTTCCTAGAAGCTGACTCTTAGGTAACCAAAATGGTGACCAGAACAGATATGAAAAATTAAATGAAACTTTTAAAAAAGATGGAGCCAAAAATATTGCCTTAGAACTTCCTTTATCAACTTCTAAAATCTGCCCAAATGATTAAACAAGAAGGAATTGAGGAATAAAATATCATCAGCAATGAAATAAGGAATAGTAGCAACAATTCTACTGGTTGCTACTATTTCCTATTGAACTTCAAGGCATTTTTTCAGGTATTTATATCAAATATAAAGATGACTTTGGGAACCGACAACTTCTTTTCTCAAGATATCAGTACATTGTTATGAGAAATAGGAAATTTCATTGAATATTCATATATACTCTGATTAGATCTTATAGGAAAAATAGAAACTCTTTCTTCCACTATAGATCAACAGCATTTCTTATCTAGTAGGGCTGGACTTTGCCTGGCCATGTCTCATTGTTTCCTGGAAGTTATTGTTATTTTTTGATCCCCCTGCCCTTGTGGAAGACAAACAAACAAATCAATAGTGCTTTTTGCCAGACACTGCCTTTGTTTAGATTGCTGTATATCAAGTTTCTAAAATTTATTGCATGTTTTAAACATAGATTTAAAAAGATAAAAAGGAAAACTGGAATAAAGTCACAGTTGTGTATCTGTGCCTTCCACACTATCTGCAGAGCCCTCAAATTTAATTAGCTCTGTAGAAAATGGCGCACAACAATCATTGGCCATTTGGTTCACTATCTTTCTTTCAGAGCTGCTCCTGGAGTGGCTGAGCCACTTTAGAAGACTGGAGAGAGTGAACGGGGACCAACAATTGAACTACCCTTCTGTCTGTTAGGCTTCTAGCTATAATCTCTAGAGACTTGTCTTTTTTGTACTTGTAGTCATTTGTATTTTATAGCAGAAAAGATTGGATTTTGGTAATTCTTACAGAGGGACTGTTTAAACAGGTTTATTTAGTAGAGGGAACATCTGGGTCCACTTTACACACGCTCACACACACCCTATATATGTATGTATGTATGTATGTACATAATATTTTTTCTGTAACCTTTTTCTATCCCCAAAAGTGCATGTCAAATTAAAGCTCTTTTAGGGATTCTTCTAGCAACCTACATATTTCAGTGACTAGCTCAAAGATGTAACCTCTATCTGTAACTGTAAAATGATGTTCAGCAAGATATTGTTCAGAGATCAGGAGTTATCCGTCTTGCTGTGCCACCTTTGCTAAAATTGTTTATACTCTAGCTCAGATTTTCAAGACATAGTTTGAGAAAACATTCCATATCTTGTCTTGTTTGTATCCTGCAAACTTTGTCAAAAAGGTTGGTCAGTTGATACATAGTATTATGTGCATGTTCAGTATGCTTTTTCAGAAAGGAGATATTCCAAGATCCCATCAAATTTGCTATGACTGGGGAATAATGTAGAAGATATGAAAACAATCTCTTTGAAGCCACTTTTTACAGCAGCGAACTAATGACAGACAAGTGGAGAATCACCACAGAAAGTCTTAGACTACAAATCTTATGTTCTATCAAATGTATTGCCAAAGTGGAAATACGGGCAATCTAAAATTGGAATGTATTTTCCAATGATCATGAAATCTTCCTTTCTCTATTTAGGCTGGATGGGTTCCTGTTCCTGCTGTAAAAGTTCCAACAAATATAGAGAAAAGGCAGACAAAGACAAAAATTCCTCAACTCTCACAACCACAATGACCTCCTACAAATTTCTTAATTAGTATTATTAACAATATGAATCTGTATCATGCTTAAAATTAGTAGCCTCCCCCCCACCAAAAAAAGCATCAAATTTAATGCCAAACAAACAAAAGGAAGCAAACAAACAAAAAACCTTGGATATGACCTATTAAGGTAGGTAGAGCAACATATGAGATATTTTTCTGTTATAATTTTAAAATGTAATTACAAAACAAGACATGAGTTGAAAAAAATATTAAATTATACTTATTTATATATATGATTACATACCAAGAAAACCAAACTACTAGAATTAAAATGTGAGTTCAAAAAAAAAGAAAAAAAAATGTGAGTTCAGTAAATAAACTGATACAAAATAAATATACTAAACCCCCCGTATAACTCCCTTGAAAGCTAACAATAATGTTTAAAAATACAATTAAATAAGGATTTAATTCAAAACACATACACTTACCAAGAAACTTGCAGAACATACATGAAAAGAAAATTCTACTGAGGAATGTAGACAAGAAAACAAGTAAATAAAAAAATATTACATGGTCTTGGAATATTTGTGATTTTTTTCTTAAATTGAGCTGTGTAGTTCATGCAATAGCAATCAAAATTACAAACTTTTTCCTGAAAAATTTGTAAAATATATTTAGAAAAATAAGTAGATAAAAATATCCAATAAAATTCTGAAAAAGATAGATAATGAAGGTACTAACCTTGTCAAATATCAAATTATAATTTAAGCTACATTGATTGAAAGTGCGTTGAAATGCCAAGAATAATCAATGAAACAGAACAAAGTCTCCATAAATTGACAGCAAAATTAATATCTGACAAAAATAGCTTTTTGAATCATTGAGCAAGGTTTCTGTTATTAAAAAAAAAGCAAGAGGTGATTGGACATCTATTTGAGAACCAAAATAAAATAAATAGAGCTCTAAGTCATACCTCAAATCAACATGAATTCCAAATGTATTAAAGATGTAATATAAGTACTAGAAGAAATATTAGATAAATATTCTAGCAATTTTGGCATTACAAAGTCCTCTTAGCATAGATCAATGGTAGACTATATAGAGTATATATTCATATATTCAATTGACTAAAAATTAAAACATAGTATATTACAAATACACTATGAAAAATTAGAAAAACATGGTTGGAGATATTTATTTGTAAAACATCAATAGTTGAATGTTCTTAGTTACAAATAACAGAAAATGACTGATTAACATAAGTGGAAAAGTAATTTTGGGAGTTGCTCATAAAACCAAGAGGAAGGGTGCCCGGGTGGCTCAGCGGTTTAGTGCCGCCTTCAGTCCAGGGTGTGATCCTGGAGACCTAGGATTGAGTCCCACGTTGGGCTTCCTGCATGGAGCCTGCTCCTCTCTCTGCCTCTCTCTCTCTCTCTATCTCTATCTCTCATAAATAAATAAAATCTTAAAAAAAAAAAAAAACAAGAGGAAGGCTTGAGAGAGAGGTTTGGATCAGTGAGCAAGGCAGAGCAGATATAGCCCAGTCCTATACAGGAATAGCATCTTATCACCAGGTAGTCATTGTGAAACTTCTAGACCTTTTACTCTACCACTGTCATCTCAAATTATCTCTAATAGACTGTCCACATCACTTCTTCTAGATTCAACATTCCCAGTAGAAGTATCTGACCGACAATCCTTAGGTCATGTGACTCTATTCTACTTGCCAGAAGATGTAGAGAGAAACTGTTATTTCCCATTTAGCTTCCAGAGTGCAAAGTGGGATGGAATTCTCCCGGATTAGAAAGGGAATTTGTTTGCTGGGCAGCCCAATTATTTTCTAAGAAAATATGAAACCCTTTACATTTAAAGACCTTTTAAATAAGAAAAGAACAGATACTCCAACAACAACAAAAAAATGAGCACATGACATTAAAATGCAGCGTAGAAGTAGATTCATCTATTTAATTAAATAATGCAAATTCTTAAAACAATTAAGATATACAAAGAAATTATCAACCAAAATTATAAAAGTGTGGAAATATCCAGTGCTGGTGAGAATGTGAGGTAGTGGACACTTTGATAGGGTGTTACTGGGAATATAAATTAATGTAACTTTTTTTTTAAAACATTTTATTTATTTATTCATGAGAGATACAGGGAGAGGCACAGACACAGGCAGAGAGAGAAGCAGGCCCCTCACAGGGAGTCCAATGTGGGACCCGATTCCATGACCAGGTTCATGCCCTGAGCCAAAGGCAGACGCTCAATGGCTGAGCCACCCAGGCGTCCCTAATGTAACTTTCTGTAGAATATTCTCAACTATATTCCTACCCTAATATAAGCTCCATGAGTGCGGCCATTCTCTTCTGTTTTGCTTATTGCCACGTTCACAAATCCTAGAAGAGTACTTGGCATGTTGTAATTCCCATAAATTAGCTCTATACATGCTGTTCAATAGATTAATATCAACATTTAACTCCTATATGGTCTTTGTATACAATTCCACCTCTAAATATTTGTCCTAAGAAAGTAAAGATCTGTGTGTTCAACCATCAGGTTTTGGTTAAATATTCTATGGTCTTTACATACAATGGAATATTATATAGTTTAAAATTATAATTATATATGTATTAACAAGAAATAGTGTTCATGATTAGGGCACCTGGGTGGCACAGTCAGTTAAGCATCTGACTCTTAGTTTGGGCTCAGGGCATGAGTTCAGGGTTGTCAGATGAGCCCTGTGCCTTGTTCAGTTCTCACTGCAGAGTCCACTTAGGACCCTTTCTCCCTCTCTCTCCCTCTCCCCTATCCCCCTGCAATCTTCCACCCACCCCCTGTGCTTGTGCAGGTGCTTTCTCTCTCTCAAATAAATAAATCTTAAAAAAAAAAAAAAAAAAGCTCATGACCCATTGATGAGTGCAAGAAAAACAGTTTGCAAGGTGATATCTTATTCGGTTGAATTCTTATTTTAATTTTTTCAAAAGGAAGGGACATCTCTATAGGTGATACCTGCATGAACAAAAGCTTGCTAATTATATAATATATATCAGAATAGTGACAGTGGCTCATCCCCTTATGCCTTCCCTTCTCTTTCAGAATAATTCAGTTCCAAAGCCATTGGGTGGGATCTCCATGAGGAGTAGAGGCTATGATGGACTTTGTCCTTTTCAGTAGTTGTACCCTCCACAATCTGAGTTTCCAACAAATCAGTACTTCTTACTTTTCCAGAGTCATTTACGCTAGTTCCCTGATCCTAAAACTTCTTTATGATGTCCAATACAATTATTGTTCTCCTTGTTTACTGCCTGACACTTTGACCTTCTTCAAAGATTCTGACTTCCCTCTGTATCCACCTAAATTCCATGATCTATTGTTTAATCACGCCCTCAGATATACCTTCAGTTTGCTCCTGTCATCCTCTTGTTGGGGAGACTAGTAAAAAACAAAGACAATAAATAAAACTCCTATTATGTGAGATAATGTCAACAACTGAAGCATAAAAAAGAAATAGAGCATGTTTCCAATTTAATATGGAGAAGGTTGTGCGCCAGCATGTTCAAGGGACATGCAGGATAGCAGTACAGCTATATCAGAGTAATGGGAGGGGCGATAGCAAAAGATGACCTCAAAGAGGTACAGTAACCAGATATGCAAGGCCTAAATTTGTCACCTAAAATCTTAACCACTTTTAACTTTTTGGCATATGTTCTCCTAGTTTTGTTTCCTACTTAAATTATCTTACATAGTTGAGGTTATGCCACATATTTTAATTTTTTTGCATTAAGCCTTTTTAAACATTTCCCTTTACTATGAACATTTTCCAGCGGCATGACATTTCCAACATATTTTAAGTCACTGCATAATATACTATGATATATACAGATAAAATGTCATTTACTATATACTGGTGAGAACATTCTGAGTGTTCAATAAAAAGCAGATAAAGAAGCAGAGGCTAAAGATTTCTGCAACTCGGCATTGGTTTTCTCTCACAAGTCTGTGGAATGATTCTTCCCTCATTTCCATGACTATACCTCTTCTCTGTTCCTTTTATTTTACCTAGCCCATGCCAGAATCCATATGTTTTTAAGGATCCTCTTTTCCTGTTTCCTAGACCTGAAACCTCTGGAGTTCTCAGCTGTGGGTTCTAGAAAGAAAGAAAGAAAGAAAGAAAGAAAGAAAGAAAGAAAGGGAAAGAAAGAAAAAGAAAGAGAGAAAGAAAGAAAAAAGAAAGAAAGAAAGAAAGAAAGAAAGAAAGAAAGAAAGAAAGAAAGAAAGAAGAAAAAATATTAGTCCACTGTCTTTAGGCCTATTTCTTATAGATAAAGAAGCTATATTTTTTATTTTTTTAAAGATTTATCTATTTATTTATTTATGATAGACATAGAGGGAGGGAGAGAGAGAGAGAGAGAGAGAGAGGCAGAGACACAGGCAGAGGGAGAAGCAGGCTCCATGCCAGGAGCCCGACGTGGGACTCGATCCGGTCACTCCAGGATCGCGCCCTGGGCCAAAGGCAGGCGCTAAACCGCTGCGCCACCCAGGGATCCCGTGGAGCTATATTTTTAAATTGTTATATATTAATACTTCACAAGTCTATGGTAAATAGTACATCAGCACATCACCAACTTTATTTTTTAGAGAGAGAGAGAGAGAGAGAGAGCCTGAACGTACAGGGAGCACTGAGGGACAGAGGGACAGGGAGGAAGAAAATCTCAGGCAAGCTCCATGGTGACCAAGGAGCCCAATGTGGGGCTCAGTCTCAGGACCCTGAGATCATGACCTGAGCTGAAATCAAGAGTCACAAGCTTAACCTACTGAGCAATCCAGGTGTCCCAGCACATAGTCAACTTTTAATTTTCTAATTGCAGAATGCCAATGTTTTTGGAGGAAAACATATGGTTTCTATTATTATGTTTGACACATAATTTACAAATAATTCAACTCACTTAAACAAGGAGATATATGCCATATTGAAGACCTTATTAGTTGATTATGCCTTGGGTATCTTATTTTTTTTTCAAGATCTTATTTATTTATTCATGAGAGACACACAGAGAGAGAGAGGCAGAGACACAGGCAGGGGGAGAAGCAGGTTCCATGCAGGGAGCAGATGTGGGACTCAATCCTGGGACTCCAGGATCACACCCTGGGCCAAAAGCAGGCACTAAACCGCTGAGCCACCCAGGAATACTCAACCCTTGTGTATCTTACAAGGAATTCATGACATCCTCTAGCTCAGAAGGAATTCATGACATCCTCTAGCCCATATAACAGTAGTATGGCTGGAAGCTCTCTGAATAGTGGGGAATCCAGAAAGAGAAACATAAAGATTGATAGGAAATGCAGCAAGCAAATGTTTTATCTCCTTTAGGGAGAATTTTTGAGATTATTCCAATTTGGGCCATGGCAGATGGACAGAGAGGTTATTGAGATGGAGTAGATGTGAAACTCCCATGTCTTTAGCACAGGGCACTGTTAAGAATATCAAATATCAGCTTTCTAGCATGAAGGCCCTTCTAGGCCAGCTTTTCCACACACAAATTAGATATTCATTTCAAAAGTGATCAAAAGATCTGCATAATCAGATCAGCCTTTATTAAGTATTAGCTGCATATCTCATGTAGTGCAGAGAAACTTCTCTCCAGTTCCTGAGAACTGGAGTGCTTTAATGAAATAGTACAATTACTAGTACTTGATTTAAAATGGTCATGGATATTAGTGCTGTATGTGTCATTATTAAAATAGCATAACAAAGACAGTTGAATTTCAGCAAAACCATCACCTACTCCCTGTTATCTTTATTATTGTGTGTGTGTGTGTGTGTGTGTGCATGTGTGTTGGTTGAAAAGCAAAATACCATGAATGTAGTCTTTGTTCACTCAAATTTCTGTTCAGAAAATGGAATCTCAAGAAGAAACATTTTTATACTGAAACCCAGATAAATTACCATTTTGTCTTTCAAGCTCATAGAAGTTTCCTCCCTAAATCTTCCCTAGCACATCCAGATTATGGCTTCCGGTGGAGCCACCTAATCACACAGTGGGAAAGATACATTAATGGAAGTCAGAAGTATGGCATTGAATAGACTAATGGAAGCTTTTTAAGAATTCCAAGTACTCTTCATATTAGAACCTTTGTCGTAAAGGTGACAATATTAACAATAATAATCCTCTCTAACAAAAGACTAATATCAGGTCTGACTCAGTAAGAGCCACTGGTTCCACTCTGCTCTGTCCATGGATGCCCTGATTTCCATTTCTAGCCCTGGGTACATATTGTTCAATTCAATAACCTAAATTTTCACTGGTACAACAGAACGTCAAAATGAATTCAGTAATTAGCTTCCCCATTAGGGGGCTCATTTAATTTCAAAGCTAATGCTATCCACATTTCCGTTTCTAATTAATCCAAATATAGAAATGCTATAGTAACCAGCCAGTATGTTCTTCAAAGAGCTGAACCCATGACATTGTCATGGCGTCAACAAATTTTCATTAGAGATGTGATTGTAGAACACTATTCCAAACAAGTGAAACTTTTTCTCATCTTTTTTCTTCAATTTATTTGTTTTTGCAATTTTAAAACATTTGAGAAATATGCAACCTCTCCCAATCTGATTTCTTGAGAAAATGTTTAACCAATTTGTAAATAGGATACATGCTTTTGTAAGATTCAGAATAGAAGAATATGGATGGACATTATTTTGAGATTAAATCCCAGAAATTTAAAACAGTTATGGAAGATCACCTTGAGAAGTATTTCTAAAAATGCACGCCTACCTGGTAGGGTAGCATTACAGATTCCATTCCAGGAACAGGTTTGGCATAAGTGAAACTAGTTAGTGTTATAATCATTACTTTAGTTCTTTCTGGGGATGTGTACCTATATTCTAAGTTTCCTAATAGTCCAGTGACTATGGAAGAAGGAAAAGGAAAAAAAGGAAAACACTGAGATTTGAAGCAATATCTAATTATTCTCCACTAGAAAAAAACTTATTAAATGGAATATGGCTCGCTGTCTCTCCAGCAGTAAGGAGGACTATTTAAATGCAGAACTCTGCCTAAGTCACATTTTCAAATAATGCTGTCACCTATTCCCCAGAGGAAAATGGAAGCTAGAGATTTGCCATTGGGTAAATATAAAAATAGATAATCATTTGACTATTACCTATGGAAGCACAATAAAACAAAGAATTGGTTAGTTAATTTATTGATTGCTTGAAGGAGGCTCAAAGTCATTCTAACCATTTGGGGGTCAACCTAGAAGACTTCATCTGGAGAAAGTCTGTCAGTTCCCAGAAACAGTAGGCTTGAGACAGCCCAAAGAAAAGCATAGGAACCACTCGATTAAAAGGAATCACGAACAGAAAAAAATGAAAAGAAGCAATCGGAGAGATATATAGTCAACTGCCGTCCAAATGAGTACTGTTGAGTACAGTGAGATCAGTTGAATCCTCCTGGAGTGGTTGAAGTTATGATTAGGAAAACTTTCGAAGAATGACTTTTTGAACGGCTACAATGAGTTTTTCAAGTAAGAATTAAACATTGACAGTTTTTTTAAATCTTCCAAAATATTGGTCAAGCAATAAGGATGTTTGACCTCTGCTTCCTTAGAACCAAATCAAAGACAGGCTGTTTCATAAGAACAGAGCACCACCTTGTGTTGGTAAGTTATTACACCTTCCTGGGACACCTACGGGAGGCCCTTGCCATTGTAGTAAATGAGAGCTCCGCAGTAATGAAGACTATTGAGTGAAATAGGCATGCAGAGCAGTTTCTAGGTCATTTTAAACTCATAGCCATACGTATTTAGCTGTGTTTATGTTCTAAGAAAGATAAAGAAAACAAAATAGATGACTAGTAAGACTAAACAAAAAGTATTTTTGTACCTTTTAATATAAATGTTTTATTTCAGGAAAGAATTGTAAGCTAAACTCATAGCTCTGATCCTAAGTTGATTTTGCATTTGACACATTGTACTCATTTTAAAAAACTTGAGCTAGGTTTAATGTCAAATCTCAATAAAACAATTTTTTGAGCTTGACAGGACTCAGAAGCGCATTATTTCCCAAGTAGTCAACGAATAAGAGTTATTTAGGAATCATCAAATATTAACTGTGTTAAGTTGAAAATAAATTCATCCTATTTCTAGTAAAACCATAAGAACATTTATCAAGTCAGTAAAAACATTAGTCAAATACTATTACAAATCTTCACTTTCCTAGAATCAGTACTCTAAGGATTTAATTTTTTAAGGTGAGAAATTCTGAGACCTGCAACTGATGCAAATGCTCATTCTTCAAAAATTAAACTCAAATATTAATGTAAATTTTTTGGTGGTTGCCCCATCCTCCTAGGGCACTTGGTTCTGTAAAATTAAAATTGTTTGGTATTAAAGTGATTTTGCTCATGTCTTATCTCATTAAAAATAAATTCTGTTCTTTGGCTACAGGGTCCTGGTCTCAACTCCTTTCAGGGTCCTCCAACTGTCCTGGGAAGGGTGCTCATGCTTTAGGACTTTATGCAGTGGTAGAAATGTTTTTTATACTATTCGATATAATATACATCACCGGCCACATGTGGTTCTTGAGCAATTGAAATGTGTCTAATGTGACTAAGAAACTAAATTTTAAATTGTATTTAATTCTGATATTCAATATAAATTTATATAGTCCCATGTGGCTAGTGGCCACTATATGAACAGGGAAGGTCTACTGAAATGCCTTAACAGAAAAACAGCTGTTGAGTGAATAAATGACAAGTTGTTATTTGAATGTAATGCATTAAATGATTTCTACTTTTTTAGTATAGGAAATAATTAAAATTCTGATCTGCACATTTTATGTCTTTTCTCAAGTAAAACTCGAGAATTCAACTCATTCCATGTGAGAATTTTTTAGGATCTAAACTATTGGGGTAGTTTTGTTCCCTTTCTATACTCACTTTGTGCTCTTGGTTCTTACATAATTTTAAAAAAGCATATTGCTTTCTTCATCCTGGATGAATTCTAAAAGCAATGAATTTAATTATTTGTTTCATTAGAATAAGTTAGGAGAGTTTTGATACATCTACATGAGTAGATTTGAAATTTATATGAGTAGACTTTAAATTCAGTACAATCATGCCTAAATTTCCAAAATAAATTTATAGTAGACCCCTTATCTCATTTGTTCTTCTCTCCCTCCATTCTGACCAAGCTTGTAAAATAATAGGAAATATTTTTTTCAAAAAGCTTTTTTTTTTTTTTTTTTGGATGAAACCCTGAAAGTACACAGGTGTATTGTAATGTTTCACATTCAATTCCCAATTTTATTTGCATTTATTCAGTATTTATTCAATATTATATGTCAGGCATTCTATCAGGTACTTGGACAGATATAAAAATCAACTCTATTAATATCCTTAAGGTTTATAGTTTTAGGGCCAGAACGTAGCTAAACAGTTAAAAATATATATTGAGTATTTAATTCTTTCAATAGCTCTGTGAGGTACTATTAACTTCGTTTTGCAAATGATAAAAATAAAGTTCAAATATGTTAGGTAACTTCTTTAAAGTAATTTAATTGGCAAATGAAAAAGTTAGGATTTGAACTCGTATCCTCTTACCTGCAAGCCAGGAACTGATAAAAGCCATGTTATATTGAATTTTTCTATAATCATTTTAAACAAAACATTATAAGTGCCATAAGACATCATCAAGCAGTATCTAATTTGAGCTAGAGACAAAACGGATCCCATGATTACATAGACCAGTATTTGATGCTTTTCAGGAATCCCTGATCATGCCTTTTTAATTTATATACAGGCTTCTCTGAGACAGTATTTCAATAAAATATCTCAAAATATCAGTCTTTTGTATTTAATTGCTCAGTATGAAATGAGAGACACGTGGATTATTGCAGGAGAATGAGGAATGGGTCAGCTCATACTGACTTTTATATGGGAAGATTGATGTTTTTATGCTTAACATGAAATGTATATTCCTTACCTTTTAGAAACTGGAAAATTCTACATTTTCAAATATATATATATACTCTTTTCTTTGTTTAGTTTATTTTCTAAATGTGTAAGCAGAGAATCTGATAAATAGCTTTTGAGCTGTGATTGTAGAGTTGATAACCACCCTTTGTAGGAAAATCAGATTATTTTCAAGCAACTGTAATCTGTATACCTGTGGTTAAATGTGAAAATTCAGATTTTCACAAATATTTATAAAAATAAAAATTGTATAAAAATTTATACAAATTCAGATTAGTATAGCTTCATGTCAGAATAGCTAAGGTTGATTAAGTTAATGTGTATTTTTTTTTTAAAGATTTTACTTATTTATTCATGAGAGACACAGAAAGAGAAAGGCAGAGACATAGGCAGAGGGAGAAGCAGGCTCCATGCAGGGAACCCGACGTGGGATTAGATCCCAGTACTCCAGGACTACACCCTGAACTGAAGGCAGATGTGCTTAACCGCTAAGCCACCCAGGCGTTCTGTTAACGTGTATTGAAACTACTTCTTCCTATGCTTTTTCTATGAATACTTCTTCCTGAATATCTAGGTATTAAACTTTAGGGAATATTAACATTTCTTTTTTTGGAGTATGAGGACTGAACATGAGTATCTCAATGACAGTCCCTGTGACCAAGTTAGATGTGAAGAGAATGCATATTCAAAGAAAAATAGCCAAACTGTGACCTTTATTTAACAGATTACTTTGGAGGACATTACTAACTCCCTGTGAGTCTTTTTAACATCTCAAGAAATCTCCTCCTTCCCACACCTCAGCAAATAACAGACTGGATTTCCATCCCAACGTAGCAGCTTATAACTGAGTAATATTCTATCTAATTTCCCAAATTAAAAAAAAAAAGATAAAATGTTCTATACTTTGAAGGTCAATAAAGCAAAATCACACTGGCCTCCTAGTGAATTAGTCAGTCATCTTTTTGTTGTTTGTTTTGAAATATATTTGACATATAACATTGTATTAGTTTAGGGTGTAAAACAGTGATTTGGTATGTGTCTGTATTATGGAATGATCACCACAATAAGTTTAGCAAAATGGTAATGTCCATCACTGTATGCAGGTACAATTTTTTTCCTGTGATGAGAACTTTTAAGACTCACTCTCTTAGCAAATATACACTATATAGTTATTGTTAACTGTAATCATCAAGCTATATATTACATCAGCAGTTTATTTCTTTTGTAAGTGGGAATTTGTACCTTTTGGCTACCTTCACTCATTTCATGCCTTTCTTCCCCTATCCCTTGTCTCTGGCAATCACCAATCTGTTTTTTTGTAGCTGCTAATTCATTTTTGGTTTTGTTTAAATTTCTGGTAAAATATTCTATTTTGTTTAAATTACTTTATTTCTCTTAGCCTTTATGTTTTGTCATATGTGGATTTCATGGCTACCAATTATGCTTATGATGAAACAGTTTTGTATTATATCCAAAGCACCCAAATTAGTTCTTTAGCTATCTTTATTTATTTGTAGGCATCTATGTACTTAATCAGTTTACAAGTTTATACCTCTTGAGCACTTAGAGTATGTCCAGAACTGCAGCAGGAAATACAAAAGAGATGAGAAACATTGCTTATGTCTCACAGAATTTCCAAGTTTGCTTGGGTGCCAGAATTAACTAATATCACCAATATTACCAGATAAAATAAAGATAAGAATAGCATTAAGTCAATAAATATGAGAGGAATTAGGAGAAATGAAAGATTAGAGAGTGCTCAGTATTCTTTTCATGTTATCCTTTCTGGTAGGAATTATTTCACTGCATTTTTTAGATGAGGAAAGTGGCTTTTGGGAATTTGACTCCAGAGCTTGTGTTCTTTCTGCTGTGTCACCATGTTAGGGAAAGCCAGAGGTGGTCCTCAAGCTGAATTTCCAAAAATGTGCTGGGTTGAAGTAAACAGAGGACGGGAGGTCAGCAATTGAAGCCTGGGATGGGAATGAACATGGCAGATGTGAAGGCTTGCCTGATGAGCCAGAGGTTTGTGTTGTATAGTAAAATGATAAGACTTTGAGCCAGAACAGAAGGTCTTGGAAGCCATGCACACTAAGGAGCTGATTCTTTTGTGATAGATTACAGAGCAGGGTAATTGCATATTCAAATGACATTTTAGAACGACTTCTTTAGTAAGAGAGGATGGATGAGAGTGAGGAAAAATAGTTACAATCAGAAGGGCAAGTTGTTTAGAAGTTGCAAAGAAAATATTGCATTGGATACAGGGTTAGAACAGAAATTTCTTTTTATACTTCTTCACTTTGAGCTCCTGGAATGAGTGGAATATGTTCATCATCTGTATTTATTCACCCCTGTTTTGTTCTCAGTCAGCTCAATGTGGCTCCCATAGCTACCATTTTCTATTATTTTGCTCAGCAGTAGAACAATTTGCAAAGACACCTATTTACTCGTTTGTCTTCTCCATCAGTATACAAGTGCCATGAAAAAAGAAAATTTATCTCGTTAAGCTCAGTATCCCTAGAACTTTGAATGTATCCTGACACATA
The DNA here is from genome assembly GCF_018345385.1 of Vulpes lagopus. NCBI lineage: Eukaryota > Metazoa > Chordata > Mammalia > Carnivora > Canidae > Vulpes > Vulpes lagopus. The sequence continues at coordinate 44,046,183 of NC_054842.1, read as the reverse complement.
GTAGGTGCTCTAGAAGTATGCTTTTGAATTTTTACATCATAGGCTTTTGTTTAAATCATTATAATATCCTTCAGACTTCATGTGTGGACATATTTGCATGGCAGGATTGGAAATACATATTATGCAATGCTTAGCAAAGTTGCTCATGGGAGAATCGCATAGTGGAGTGTAACTAAGTTTAAAATGATGGTGGCCTAATTCCAATTACTCAGAAGCTGATTAGTTTGCGAATCGTCCACAGGCCCCCTGCTTCTCTTCCTTCTAACTGCTGCCAACTTTTGGCTAATTTTGTGCTCATTAGCACTTCCTCTAGAGCCTGGGCAAGGCAAGGGTGTGACCTTTGAGTCTGTCCATTTTGCTGCTTATTAACAATTTGGGGGAGGATAAGGTGAGATAGAGATTGGAACTATTAGCAAACATGAATAAATATTTTATATTATTTTGTATAGGTTTTATTTATTCATGTTATTAATCCTACTTTATACATGACTTATTTGAAAGGTAAATGTGTAATATGAATATGATATACAGAATGGTCTCCTGATCATGAACATTTGTCGCCAATCCATACATGTGGATTATAAATGGGAATAGATCTTTTAATCCAAAGGTTAAATTCAAGATAGTTGTCATGCCAAAGTTATTTAGTGTGCTAGTGTATATCTTTTATGTTTCTTATGTTAAAGACTTAGACAACCTGTGTAACTTCATAAAAACGTTTTTGTTTTAATTGGGAAGAGCCATGCATATTTTAAGAGCTGCATATCATATCTTAATGACTTAATTTGACCACAAACCCATATACCATATACCCATATGGTGATGAAAACACCAAATTCTGTGATGAATGATAAGGAATTGCAAAATAATGTGGAATTAGAAATATCAATAGGAGAATTATATATTATGCTATTAGACATGAAAAAACAACATAAAAATAAATTATATCCATAAACTCCAATTCTTTAAGATAAAGTTGAAATATCAATGAAAGATAGGAATATGGGTAACGTAGATAATTTGCTGCAGGATTCATGGACTTAAAATACAACTGATAGTTGCATTTTCTAAAGATATACAGTAAAAATACTCAACTATGTCAACTTACCAAATTGCTTGATGAAATCTCTTCCTTATATGCTAAAAATTAGTATTCCATGATTCTGGAGTTAGTTGGAATTTGGCACATAGTAAGTCTATTATTTTAATTAGTGCAAGTGTTTGTGTGATGAATAAAAAGGTCAAGGAGTATATAGGTACAGATATCAAACTGTAATCTTTCACTCTTATCTTTGGGAAAAACACAGATGGAAGTTAAAAACAGGCAATGATATTACTTACCTTTTTTGAAAGTCAAATTCCAAATGGGTTTAGTCTCTAAGTTTTGTTGGGTATTTGTGGGATATTCAGCAAAGTGAATGAAAATAAAGGGTATAGCTTGATTGGAAAAAATTATAGACTATTTATAAAGATGTTTTATTGTCTTTGCCAAAAAACTTCATTTGGATTAATTTTAAATGGCACTAATAGGTAAAATTAGACCATTTATCAATGTATTACTTAGATATATTTCCCAGTATTGCACAAATATACTTGTTTCAATCTATGCTGTGTTTTACTCATAATTTTTTCAAGAATTATGAAGTACAATCAATGAAGTCCTTATTAATCAGATTTTATAGTCTCCAAAGTTTATACAAAACAAGGTGAAATATAAATAAATATATATACAAATAAATAAGTGTAGCAATACTAAAATTCTAAATTTTAAGTGCATCAATAACTGCTATATTTCTCTCTCAGGTACTGCCAATGTTTTATCATCATAAATTCTCTTTGTATTAGAAATTCTGGGGGAAGACGCAAGTAATTCTGCACAATACATTATTTATTTTTTGCAAGATCTTTTGGCTATTTAAGAACCTACCAGAGAAGCATGTACATACCAGTCACTGATTGATGCACATTTTTATTTTTTATTTTTGTATTTACTATTCACAGATAGTTGTAAATAGGACCGTGTTTGAATGCTACCCATCAATACTAGTTGTTTATGAGTGGCTTCTGTTCTGAAAGGTCCATGGCAAAGTCATACTAGTTGTTAAGGGTTTTGAATATCATTCTAGTTGTAACTATAATTTTATTGGCTTGTGTGTATGAAAAGAGGAATTTTGTCAGCTGATTACTAGCCTTAGAAAACAAACTACTTTGGGCCTCCTGAGTGGCTCAGTTGGTTGAGCATCTGACTCTTGATTTTGACTCAGGTCAGGATCTCAAGGTTGTGGGATCTGCCCCACTTTGGCTCCAGCTCCCCACTGAGCACAGAGTTGGCTTGTCCATCTCCCTCTCCTTTTGCTCCTCCCCCTGCTTGTGCTCTGTGCATGTGCTCCTTCTCTCTCTCAAGTAAATAAATAAATCTCTAAAATGAAAAAATATTTTTTAAAAAAATTAATCACTATATATTCAACTTATTTAGAAAATAAGCCACATAATTTATAACTTCTTTGTAGCTCACATCATAAATGCATCATTGTCACAAGAAGGGGTATTGTGATTGATAGGACACCAACAGATGCCTTCCAAAGACATACAATTTCTTTACTAATACAAGATGAAGATACTCTTGCAGAGATTAGGCAAAGCAGGTGTTAATATTGCATGCTTTCAGAGAGAAGAGCTTCTTTGAAGGCCCTCAGAGATCCCACAAGGAGTCAGCTCTTCAGGAAACTGCCTATGTGGGGTGAGGCAGCCAGCAGGTGCTAGAAGCTCTCCCTGTGTCACTGTTTCAAAGGTCTCATATCCTCCTGAGAACTTCTCCTGACTATAAGGGAATCTGGCAAAATGCCTGCCTGCCACCCAGTATAAAAACAAAACAACATTATTACCTTCCTCAGTCATTCCTAGAGCCATGTATAAAATGAGACCCTTCCTCCAGGAGAAGCCCTCAGCTGGCCCAAGCTCTAGGCCTGTGTGACTTCTCCTGGATTAGTATAATTTTTACTAGTCAGCCTGAATTTTGTGTTTTGATTATGTAAATAGTGGAATAAATAATTCACCTACTACTCAATTATCTAAAAAAAATCAGCTTCTGACAATTGGAAGATACCAAGTCCTTGATTCCTTGCTCTGCACCCAAGAATACAACAGATATTTACTCCCCCTGGGCCAATAGCTCCACTCTACATATACATTTACACCTTTATTTGTGTGTATCACACTATTCAGTTCAGTTTCGTAAAGCTATTTATTTAGGATTACATGAACTATTTTTTATTTGTGATATGAAATGTGGTGAAGACAGATTCTCATTGCCCCAAGAGCTCTATAGATCACACATTGTCTATTCTGGAGTCTTACAGGATGGGAGACTTTACCATGTTAACCAACCTAGGAAAAACACACAAGAAACACACACACACACACACACACACACACAATCTCTAAGTGTAAGAGCATTCATAGAAATTACCTTCTATTTATGAAGCATTCTCCTTTCCTGATCATTTATTTTCTTTAGCACGTAATACCCTATACATGGCCATTAACTTCTGTCTGCTTTTTCTTACTGCGAATTTGGAAAGACATAAGAAAGAGTACTAACACAATAACACAAAACAAAGGCAAAATAGGCTCAAGCTATATAATGGCTACATTATACATAGGGTATTATTTAGTAATCCAATTTAAGAACATACATTAACCCAATATGTCAAAATATCTTTCTCTTTACTCTTAAGAGCACAAATGTTGTTTGCATATACAGTTAGAAGTCAGACTGGTTGTTTTCAGCTACATTCATCTTTCCCAGGCACATGGAGGAAAAGATCTATAGTTCCAAGATGGATTGCAATATTTTTTTTCCAGATATTAACCTGGAATGAGAAGAATCTGTGCAAAAGCTAGAACAAATACAGCATGCTAAGTAAACTTGCTTTTAAAATGGAAACCAAGTTACTCTATCTCTTTTTTGAGCTTTTGTGTGTGTGTGTGTGTGTGTGTGTGTGTGTGTGTTTAATTACAAAGCAATGCATGCTCAGAGAAATAAAAGATAAAGGAAAAAAATCACTAATCATCCTAGTCTGTTCTGTTAGCTCCCACATCCCACCCCTCAAATGTAACCAACCTTAATGTGATCCTTCCACATCATTGTCTAAGCTAATAAAACTTTATTCATATATATATATATGAATAAATGTGTATATGAGTATATATGTGTATGTGTATATATGTATATGTATAAATGTATATATATATATATATACACACATTTTTTTCTTTCTCTTCTTCTTTTGTTAAGTAGGTATGAGATCCTACTGGAGAAATTACTATTAAACTTTTTATTTACTACAATGTGGACACCCATTGTAGAAAGTCATTATAGAAAGTTCTGACTTTCTTTGAAATAACTATATAATATTCCATGGTGTGGATGTTTTGGAAGCTATTTAACCATTCTCCTTTAAGTGGACATAATGGCTTTTGTTGTTATTTTCTAGTATTTATGATACTCAAGCAAAACTGTGGTAAACATCTGCCTCTGTATATCATTGGGCATGGTAGCACTACTGTTTCTAGCATAGATTCCCACAAATGCAACTGCTAGGCCAATGAATGTGTATATATGTCTTGTTTTCTTTATAATGCTGTATTATTTTATAAAGAGGTTTTATGGACGCACACTCCTGCCTATGGTACTCACTCATTCTGCATATTATAATTCCGTAATTTTCATTAATTCAATAGATGAAAAATGGTACTTTGTATTGTTTTAAACTATATTTTCCTGATTACCAGTGAGGTTGAAAATCTTATTTTATGCTTATGTCCATGTGCATTTCTTCTTCTGTGAATCTTCTCCTTATCAATCTGTAAGCACTTGTGTAGCTTTATAGCTATTTACTTCTTGTTATATGTGTTTCAGATATTTTTGTCTATGGCTTTGGGAGCTATACTTTTTCATTCTTAAGTAGTCATATATATTCTTCCCTAATATTATTTTTGAGTCTCATTATTTGCTTTTAGCTTTTCTTTATTCTAAGAAACAAATACTTCCTAATATTTTTTCTAATGTTTTAACTATAATTTAGAACCTTAATCTATATGGAGGATTTTTTTTTAATGGTTTGAGGTAGGGACTCTGTTTTTATCCTATATAAACAACTATAACATTTCTGAGATAAAATGCCATCTATAGTATTTACTGTTTTCCTAGTATCATTTTGTGTTTGAGGATTATTTGGCTCCCGTGACTTATTTTGCTATTTAGATACTCACAACTATTATTTTATTACAATAGCTTTACAGTATGTCTTGGTATCTGTTACGAAGCTTCCAACCCCTACCCTCCCAGATTCTTTTTTGTTTTTTTTTAAGATTTTTGTTTTTATTTATTTTTTAAATGATCTCTACATCAGTGTGAAGCTTGAACTCATAACCCTAAGATCAAAAGTCATACTCTCCACCAACTGACCCAGCCAGGAACCCCCAGATTCTTTTTAATTTTTTTTCAAAAACTTTTTGTTTATATTTTTATCTTCTTGCCTGGATTTTAGTGTAATTCTGTCAACTTCAATATAATTTTATTTGGAATTATAATCTACCAAGTTTTATATATATTTATATGTGTATATATACACACATATCTTACACTCTTCACATGCTTACATTTTTAAATAAAATTTTACACCTTTTTTTCTCATAGGTCCTATACCTTGTTTTTACAAAATTTTTCGAAAGGTTTTTATATTTTTTGTTTGCTTAATAGATTAAAAAATAAATAATAGATTTTTTCCCATTTCCGAAGTTTAATGTTTTTATTTTAAGTTGGGGGCACTTAATCTCATTACCATATCATCATAGAATTATCAATATTTTATACAAGAGTATATAACTTTCTTCTATCTTGAAAAGTGTTGAATGATTCAAACTTAAATTTCAGAAAAACTAAAAGCAGAGAAACACTGTAGATCAAGTATATACATAATCTTGTCTAAAGAGTAGTGTTCTTTTTCTCAATGGAGTGGCCCATTGAGTGGCAACTGCCAAGTGTTATAGACAACACACACACACACACACACACACACACACACACACACACAAATGTGGGGGGAAAAAAAGGAGCAACTTCTAGCCAATCAGTTCATTAGAATAAATACTGGAAGCCAATGAGAAGACAAATGTCACTCTCAGAAAACTCTCAATCTGTTCAAGATACTGAGTATCCTTCCATAAAGATGAGATGTGTCTATCCATCCCCTTGCATCTGGGTCCTGAGACTGCTTAGCAATGAAAGTCATACTGGGCTAGTTTCCAGGCCCTGGCCGCAGGAAACCTGTGCTTCTCCTTCCTGTCTCTTTGGGCACTCAGCTTTGGAGCATTGAGGCATGCTGTATGAAACCTGAAGCTACCTTCTGGAAAAAAGGGACCACAAAGAGAAGCGTGGGTGTCCCAGCCAACCCCCAGCATCAACTGTCAGACATGTGAATGAAGGAGCCTTTAAGATGATTCCAGCTGGTTTGAGTCCAAGTTATAGTGGTGTGTTTTTTTCTAGATTCCTGAAGCACAACTTCAGTTAAGTTAAGTCTATGAGTGGTTGCTCTTAAGAGGATACGTTTTAGGCATACTTGTTCTAGTTACTATCCCTGGGGACTTAATGAAAGTCATTAAGATTCTAGCAAGGGTTGGGCTAGGATGGGGTACAGTTTGAAAATAACCTAAGGCAATTTAGATATGCCATCTGGCCCAGAAGTGTATTTGTACCTAGGTCTCAATGTTGCAATTTAATCTATTAATAATATAGTTGTCCTTTTTTTTTTTTTTAAAGGAAAATCCACTTTATTTTTTTTTTAATTTTTATTTATTTATGATAGTCACAGAGAGAGAGAGGCAGAGACACAGGCGGAGGGAGAAGCAGGCTCCATGTACCGGGAGCCTGATATGGGATTCGATCCCGGGTCTCCAGGATCGCGCCCTGGGCCAAAGGCAGGCGCCAAACCGCTGTGCCACCCAGGGATCCCTATAGTTGTCCTTCTAAGTTCATATGTTTAGCTTTTTGTGAAATCTATTTGCATGTGGTGCTATAAGGGTTACTTCTACCAAGCCTGATATTGGCCTGAGCTGTTTTATAAGACGTATCCTTTCATGCCACTGATTCTTGGCCAATGCATGAAAAAGGCCTGCTTCTGAGACAAGTTTCTGGGCAGTTTGTACCAGCTTGTGACTAATTTACTGATAACAGCAATTTCGACAGTTTGCACCTGGTTTGGGTGCAATGCCTATGGGCTCTACAATTGGCTGGTCACATAACAATGATGTGCCTCCCTGACCAGTGGATTGATTATAAGACCCAGCTGAGATCCCATTTTGAGCTACTGATTTCGAGGTGTTCTTGATCCAAGAGAGAAAGCACATGGCCCTGCAGAGGGAGGACCATTGAAGTCCACCCCGGACCTCCTTGCTGTGAGGCAGCCTTTGGCTCTGATATATATCCTTAACTACTGATACTACATTTTTATATTTTTCCTGCAATAAAGTGCAGATTTGTAAATATTGTGATTGAGTTCTGTGAGCCTTCTATGTGTGCTCTTTAGTTTTCTTCGGTGTCTGATTGCCACTGTTATTGTGGATACCTTAAGCATATTTGTGTTTGGTCTGAAAGTACGCTTACACATCCTCATGCACATCATTAGCCTCTTTTCTGGTTAAGTTACTTCTTTTCTTACTCCGCTGGATGGTGGCCTCTGCTTTTTCATAGTCTTGAAATACACTATGTGTTTGACCAGGACTGAGGGTTAAGAAGGCTGCTGCCAAGATAAAATTTTAAAGTACATTTCTGTAGTTGGGAAGATAAATTTGCGTTTAATATATTGCAGCACTACATACTAATAGGGTAACACCACTAGCCTATTTTGGGAAATGGCCAAAGTACTAACACATATGAGGCTGTTCACTAATATTTTGGTTATTTTCTTTCTGAGTACCATTCCTCATCACTTAGTCATGTGACTTGTTTTCTCCAATGAATTATTGTCTTAAATGCTATGTTACTCATGCATAAATAATAGGCAGGACATAATTTTCCACGTTTCCTCTAGAGATAATACAAACACATGACTAGATGAATCTCTTTAGGCCGGAGTTCCTGAGTCATTGTAGTAAACAGCAGCCCTTGAGTAACTGTCCTGAGCATGAAATGTAAGCAGGAAATAAACTTTTGTGTAAGCCCCAGATGAGTGTTTGTTACTACAGCATAACCTGGTCTGGCCTGCTACTATAGGGAATTCCTCTCTTACATCTGCCGTTTGGTACATACTGAACTTCTGGGATTTCTGCCTTATATAAATTCTAGGAGAGATTATTTGTTGAATGATTCTTCTATAAAGACTCCTCTTCCAATTTTCTTTTACCATTTCTTTTCTTATTCTTGGATTTGAAACATCATTGCAAATTATGTTTAAGCTGTTTCTTACATTGCATAACTGGAAAAGATTCCTCTCTAAAACCTGTGTGTTGTATTCTCATGTGAAAATGGAATATATATTCCTTCAAGGAGCCATTTATTTCTTGATTTTTCTGTGATGATGTGGTAACTATGTTTTCAATCAATGCCCTACTTCAGTGGTTACTGGTTACACCCATTTTTGCACGATTACAAGAGGAACACAAGCAACAATAATTTTGAAATTCATTACAATGCCAGGGTTTATATGCTCTCATTAAGCATTAATTGGTAGTTGATGGCTATTGCTATTTTTAACACCATTAGTTCATAGCAATATAATTAGTAACGCTAAGTACAGGAACCACATTAATAGCATTACTAATTGTAAATCTGGAGATAGAAACACAACATGACTGGTTAATTTCCAGGCAATATCTCATGATAATTAGCTGTAGGACATTTGTGCTGAACTAGAAAGGTAAATAATTTAAATTTTTTTTTACATTTTTTTTGTGGTTTGCAATACTAATACCACCCTTTAATACATGGATCTCATTCTCTCTTTTGATGTTAATGTTATTTTTTTTTCCCTTTGAGCTCTCTTTTGATGTATGGTAAGCATGATTCATTTGTCTCTCACAAGAAAAATGTACTGTCGTTGAACAAATTTTATTGTTCCATACCCAAGTTACAAAAAGGAAATATATTAAATGACTTGCTATTTCTATTACATTATAATTGGCTTCTAAAATTTAGTGCAAACCTCTTCAGTCTTTGATAAGTACCCTTCCTTCCCTCATTTCTCTTAGCAGCAAACTGGCCAACTTTTTAAGTCTACTATTAAGTTTCAATGATAGTAGAATTAAGGGGGAAATGTTCTCAAGCTACAATAAGTGATTTCTAAAAAACCTACTAGATACCTGTATCTACACTCCTGGTCTTTAACATGTACTGATTCCCTCTGTAGTCACATTGTATGGGCTTTAACAGTCTATAGTACCTAGAACACTGGAGAACATATTCCTTAATTGCCATTTAATATGCTTGCGCTTGCTAAAGGACAGGGTTTTTAGAAAGCCATTTTCTTCTTCTTGTTGTTGTTGTTGTTGTTTTCTTTTCCTATTCTTTGCAGAATTTTGGTGGGATATATGTGCAGAGATTGGGAACAATGAGACACTCTGCTGTAGTCAAAATTACTTGAGTCACTGTGTAAGAAATCATAAAGTAGACTATTTAATTATGCATTAATCCTTCCAAAATTATTTTTCTGTTTAGCTCTGAAGCTCTTCAGAGCAAATATTGATAGTATGCCATTCCAGGCATGTCTTTGTGTTTTGTTTTGGCTTTCTGAACAGGCTAGATTACATTTGAAAACTCTGGTTTTCCTCTCTTGACTTGGTTTTCCTTATTCTTTTCACATCTGAGAATCACCATGTGTATCTTGCTGCTTCATTGGTAACAGGGGAAGCAACCAAAATGATGATTTCAGCATGTTGAAGCTGTGAATGTCAGTAAATTCTATGATTTATGATTGGATAAAATTGGTAAAAATGAGTTGACTGCTTAGTGAATTAGTTTGGAATGTTAATACAAATTCAAATGCTTTTTATACAATGAGAAGCAAGAGGGAAAAAAGAAAGACACTTGGTTGGTGAAAACCCTGGAAGAGTTTATTTCCCATATTGGCATTTAAGGATTTTGTGAGAGAAGTAGCTTTATTATTCTCTTTCTTGAGCTTTCAACTCTTAACAGAATGTGCTTTAACCTGTCAAAATGTGCAATGCTATTATTTAGTTGTAATTAGTTAATGATTATGTCGTTTCTTTTGGCAGGGAATGCCTTAACTGATGAAACAATCTTCTACTCACTTTAAAAATATACATATATAAACAATAGAGAGAAAGAAGCACTGAGAAGGCACGTGATGATTCTTTATTTTCCATCACATTAGCACATTAATGTGCGGTGAGTTTAAAGAAGTGGCATGAATAAGCAGCTACACTGTACTGTTGGTAATATTGACTTTTATGGGCAATTTAATTTTAAGTCTACAATATATGATTTAAAGCAGTTCTGCTTTTCCAAAGATGGGAGTTGAAGGTGATCCTTGTTCAATGAAACACCAAAAGAAAATAAACCATTTCAGCCTTCTGGTCATGGTTAAGGTGAGTAGAAATAGTACTACTAGTTGTTTTACTTTCACCAGCAAATCATTTCTAAAGTGAAAGGTGATAATTAATTAGCTGCAGCTAATTATTACTGGGAAAGCTTGTAGCTGAGCCGAAGAGGAGCATTTAAGGATAAAATTAAGATGCTTCCTCCCCTCTCATGAAAAAAAAAATTAGAGGCCTGACTTTCAAGACGTTCATAACATCATCAAATTTATTTTACTTTTGTTTTTGCAACTTGGGAGCTGAAAGAAAGTGTTATTTTTTCCTCTTGCAGGCTTCAGATGAGCACACTGCTCTGGTAACACGGCAGGTAAAAGAGCAGGTGGCGGCTTATTGGGGGGAGCACTCCAAGTGCTGCAACTTCCATGCCATCTGCCCGGAGTGCATGAGCTTCCAGAAAGCCTGAAGTTTTCAGGATAATATATGGTCAGGCTGGAAAAAAAATTAAATACATGTGTGAATCTGTTGTGGGAACAAGACACATGTGTAACAAAGGCAAGTTTTATGTGTCCTGAGAATGACTGGACCGTGAAATGATAGAATATTTAGAATTTTAACAGCCATGCACTATCTGAAGCAGATGCATAGGAGGGAGGCCGTGGCCTGAGAGTGATGCCCTGGCAAAACCTGAGGAGAAGACAGTGTTTTATTGTTCCAGACCTTTATTTATCCACCAGCAGATGTCCCTGTAAGGCAATAATATCTTACAGCTAGAACAGCTGATTATGAAAATCAGAAACTGAACCACTCATCATATTTCCAAAGATTAATGGGATTAAATCCACCATGTACTTCAAAATGTTTCCAGAGATAGATAAAATGCAGTGCAGTGCAAAAGTAAATTCAGTTTATTTCAGAAAACCACATGGGACAAAATTCTTTTTTATTTATTTATTTATTTTTTTTCAAGGAGCCCCTGACCTTTATCAGCACTAAAACCACTTCTAAAATTGAATAGAATCAAATAGAATAGAATAGAATAGAACAGAATTGAATTCTTGTTTGTGTCTGTGTTATCAGTGTACTTTATCCATTGAACAAGGCAAATACTCAAGGTCCTAAAACTACTCAATTCAGTAAAATGTTTCATTGAATTTGTATTTATTACTGGGTGCGGTATCTTCACAAATTTGAAAACTAACACAAGACAGGTTATTTTATGTTTTCATAGACACATTCCTCAGCTTGCAATTTTAGCTACACGTAGCAATTTAAGGAATCTGGGAACAAGTCAGGCTTCCCAGAGGACCGGTATCCCTAGCTCCAAATGGCGAAGCAATAGTTTCTGACATTACACTTTTTTAAATCTTTAGTGATATGCTACTTCTTGAGGGATGGAAAACAATGTAGAGAAAAATTGTTGTGAAGAAGTAAGAGTTGGCTTTCGAAGTGATTCCTTCAGTGATAAAACATGCTAAAACGCAAAATTAATACCAACGCAGATTAGCATTTCTATTTTTAGAAGTATTAGGCCCAGGGATCCCTGGGTGGTGCAGCGGTTTGGCGCCTGCCTTTGGCCCAGGGCGCGATCCTGGAGACCCGGGATCGAATCCCACGTCAGGCTCCCAGTGCATGGAGCCTGCTTCTCTCCCTCTGCCTATGTCTCTGCCTCTCTCTCTCTCTGTGACTGTAATAAAATAAATAAAAATTAAAAAAAAATTTTAGAAGTATTAGGCCCATTTGTTTTTCTTCCCCCTATGAGAGGCAGATGCTATTAAGGCCAAAGTGCCAACCTAGGTGTAATAAAAAATATGGATTTGGAAACTAAAGAAACTCTAACTATCTTTGCCACTTGCTAGCAGTATGAGTCAGGGGAAGTTACTTAACATCTAGTTTATGGTTTCTCAATTGAGAATAACAGTAAGAATCTCAAGGAATTGGTGCAAGCGTTAAAATGATTTGTAAACATGCTGGTGTATTATGGGAATTTAGTAAGTGCTAGTTCCTTTCCTTCATTTCCTCAATCAGTTACATTTTGTATTTTATTATTTCAGTGAATATAGATTCACTTACTTTTCAGAAGAAGGTGAAATTACCTCCCTTTGTGAGAATTAGAGAACAGGTCATGGTCAAGAAAGGGCCTGAAAAGGTGGGAAAAAGTCAGAAGTTAAAGCGATTATAGAAAATGCATACCACAAATTTCTGTACGTGTCATATCAATCTGCTGAAAATTTTATCCCAAGCTTTCTGGGAGGCAATGTAAAGAAGGACACACTCCTCTCTTGTCCATTTACTCATTCAGCAAATATTGGAGCACCTCCTATGTGCCAAGCACCTCTTCTGGTTGCTGGGGATAGATGAGTGAACAAAACAGCATACTCTCCCATTCAATGGGAGGAGACAGACAATGGACAATAAAAATAAAGTACCGAGTGTTCTAGATTTGGGAAGTGTTTTGAGGGAAAGTAAAACAAGGAAGAGAAACTGGAGGTCATGCTGAGGGTGGTAACTTTAAAATAGGGTGGCCTCACTGAGAAAATGGTAGTTGAGGAGAGCCTGCAAGGAGATGAGGGTTTCAGCCCAGCAGATCACTGAAGGAACACAAAGGCAGGCAGTGGAGTTAGTGAGTGGGAATGTGCCTGCCATAGGTGTCCTCTAGTAAAACAAAAAGGAATTTCTGAAGCTGAAGTAGGTGTGAGTCAGCAGACACATCCCTCAACTACATCTCTTCTCTGGTGTCATTCTTAAGATGGTCCCGTTGTGCCTAGTAGGCTCAATATTAGGAGGTGGCTCAGTAAGATCAGTTCTTGAGTCACACAAATGAGCCAACTCAGGGACAATGATTTCTAACTGGCTGTCTTAATCCAAGATGTAATTTAGCTCCCCTGGAAAAGAAGGGTCTAACCTTGTGTCAGGGAATCCCCGAATTTGTGTATGTATGCAATTGTGTACATTTTTCTGAAGAAATCTCTCTAGTTTTCAGTAGATTTTCGAAGGGGCCCAAGACTGCAAAGGATTAATGATCCTGTTGAGAATGAAAGAACAGTCTTTCAGACCATCTCTTTTTCAATTGTTCCCTTCCTTTTTAATCACTGCTGAAATTGTTGGAAAATGCTATTAGGTTACATACTGCAGCTGAGTAAGGACAGAGTCATGGTTTATTTATTTTATTTTTTTTAAGATTTTATTTTTTTATTTTACAGAGAGAGCACCTGAGCACAAGCAGGGGGAGTGGCAGGCAGAGGGAAAGGGAGAAGCAGGCTCCCCACTTAGCAAGGAACCCCATGCAGGGCTCGATCCCAGGACCCTGGGATCATGACCTGAGCTGGAGGCAAATGCTTTAACCAACTGAGCCACTTAGGCAACCCCAGAGTCATGGTTTAATAATCACCACAGAAAGGGTCAAGGAGAGGTTCTACAAGGTAATAAAAGGGAAAATGAAAAGCACGAGAAAAACACAAAACGTGACGTTCCCTATGTTGGCCAGTGAGCATGGAGAGCATGTTAGGCAGAGGTTAAATGTCCGTAAGACAAGAAAACGTGTGAGGCCAGTGGCTGCAGGATACATGGAGGATAACAGGATAAAGTCAGTTTTCCCAAGAAGGCTTTCTCATTTGCTTTTCATCTAGGCAGTTTACATGAAAAGTTTTGTAATAGCAAGTAAAACTCTAATATTAGGCATTTCTAGGAAGAAACCAACCAGACACTTACTTTAATTTTCAAATTCACCAAAAACATATTGCATGGATGTGATCTTGCTACTAACACAGCAGAAAGTAACACTATAAATGTGAAATGAGATGATAAATGAAAAGGGAGAAACAAGCAAAAATGAAGTTTGTGTAAAACAAAAAGAATGGAAGTAAGAGAACATTTCTCAAAGTCATTGTATCTGATAACTTCCGCTCATATTTTGCACTGTATCTTTAGAAATTAAACTGGTCTTTACAAGTGGCATATCGCTAATAGCACAAGAGGAATGGATTATAAACTTGAGCTATTTAGGTGACACGAGAGAAATAAATTGCAGAGACCAGTTAGTAGATACTGGAACAGCCTGCATGAAGGCTGTGGGTCTCCTAGTAAGATGGACATTTGGAAGAGGACAAAGCCATTCACTCTGGGACCCTTTTCATACCTTTACACCCCTTTCATGCCCTTGTCTCTCACCCAGCCAAAGGAGTGGAAATGAATAAATCACCATTGTAGCCTCCTTCCACCTTGAGATTTTAAGATTCCTTGTTCCCATCCACCTTCAAAAGGGATAGATATTTACTCAACACTCTTTTTTTTCAGAGACTCCTTTGCTTTCAGGCCTTACCAAACATATAATTAAGGAATGCTTTAAAGCTTGAGCAGGCTCAGTTTTTAACACACACCCCTTCTATTTGAAATGCAAAATGTAAATGCTAATGAGAGTTTCCTTGTCTATCACCATTCCCCAAGCTGAGAAATGCTAGATCTCAAATATCTTCGGATTATCTCTTGGAATAGGTAATGGAAAACACTGAATGTTCAATCCATAAGGTAATTGTACTCATTAATTACAGGCCCCAAATTTTCACAATGAAGATAGATTCATTATTTTTACAGTGAAGTAGTGATTACTGCACAAATGCCCAGCCTCATTTATAGGATAGAAGGAATGATCCAAATCTATTCTCTGAGGATTTTTCCTCTGACCTCTACCAACACTCCTAATGTGTTACCTGAGCCTGGACTCTAGGAGTGTACAGTTTTCTTAGAAGTATGATTAGGGAGTGGAAAAGAGCAACTACATGCAATACAATGGATCCTAGAAGGCAGGAAATATCCTGAGGAGGTACGTTGTTTTGTGACTTCATTTCTAACTGCTTGTTCAACATGTCCACCTAGATGCCCACAGGAACCTCAAAGTCTGTACGTCCCAAAGCTAAAGTCTCTCTCTTTTCCTCATTACTCAGGACCAAAATCCCAATATATCTCAGGTTTCCTTTCTCTGATTTCCAATCAGACTTTTTTCCTCTTCCACAGTATTTCATAGCTGTACACTGTTTTACCAGTTTCTCTGCTTTTGTTCAGGTCCTCATCTCTTTAGGCTTTAAATTTTCGAACTCATATCTCAGCCAACAGTCTCTTCCCCCTTCAGTGTATCATGGCATTTCAATTTTCTTGAAGTAAGGCTTTGCTCAAAAACCTTTACTGATCCTCCCCTCCTCTACTGACACAAGGTAGAGCCTAATCCATCCCCCCATCACACATGCACCCAACCACCCAACTCTTGATTTCACTTCTCAAGAACAGAGTATAGAAATGAAAAAATACAAACTTACAGTGAAGTAATCTGGCAAACACTGCCTTAACCATATGATCAAAGTTACACATCACCAGGGATAAGTCATGTTACTATCACATGCCTCTGTTATGATGTGATGAAAACGGCCCTTAACCTTTGTGGTCTCCTTCTCTAAAACCCATAACTCCAGTCTAAATAGAAGGAAGACATCACAAAGGACTGTATTGAGGACAGTTAACGAAATAGCTGACCAGCAGTCTTCACAGTTCTCAAAGTCATGAAAATAAAGGAAAAGCTGAGAACTGCCCAAAACTCAAGAAGACTAAGGAGACATGATGATTAAAACATTCTGGTATCCTGCATGGGATTCTAGAATTTTTTTTTAAAGGACATTAGTGGAAAAAAAAATAAAGGACATTAGTGGGAAAAGTGGTGAAAGCTGAACGAAATCTGCTGATTAGTTAATAGAATAATACTTTACCAATGTTCATTTCTTGGTTTTGAGAAATATACCATGGTTATTATATAAGATGTTAACATTACTGGAAACAATGAAGGGTGTGTAGGAACTCTACTATTTTTTGCAACTTTTCTGTCAATCTGAAATTACTCCAAAATTTTAAAAGCGTATTTAAAAATAACTTCATTGGCTCTGATTTCCCCAATACAGTTGTACATAAGAACTACTACAAGAACTTTTTTCAAAATGTGTATTTCTAAAAAAAAAAACCCAAAATATGTATTTCTGGGCCACATCCTTGGAGATACTGATTCGGTAGTTCTGGGTGTGGGTTCAAGAAGCTGTATTTTTAAGAAGCTCTTGAAAAGGTTCTGATATGCTGCAGGTTTGGGAATGACTAGCCTACAGAATTAAACTGCAGATTGCATACAAACCCTGGAACTAGATCAACTTGAGTCATTAAATGTTTACATTCTTCCCTCACAACTGGAAAATAATTTCATCTTTGCTCAGCTCATATGGCTTTTTTGGAGCCTCAGATTTGCTTCAGGTTTGTTGATTCTCTCCCCCGCCCTTTCTCTCTCACTTTCTCTCTTTCTCCTTTGCCTTCTCTCCTGTATTTCCTCTCTCTTTGTCCAAAGAAATAGGTTACAATGTAAAGATCCCTAGTAATGGGGTGTGAGTCTAATTCTAAACTTATGTCTTCTCTAATAAGAAATGAGTATATCTAATGATAGCTTAGGTTAAACAGAGTAGTTCTTTAAAACTTAAGGTTATTTTTTTTAATTTCCTAGTTTATGGATTAATCAGTAACAGCATTGATAAGTATTGTCCATCTGACTGCTTTAATGAATAGAAAGAACCAAAATTAGCTGCTCTGTGTTGTTTTTTTAAGATCTTATTCTTAAGTAATCGCTAGACCCAATGTAGGCCTTGAACTTCCAACCCTGAAATCAACAGTTGCTTGCTCTACTGCCTGAACCAGCCAGGGATCCCCAAATTTAATTGCTCTTTAATTAGCACTTAGAGAATATAAGGTGCTTCAGATTTAAGACAATTTGTCATCCTTCCATAGATTATGTAGTGTTTATTTAAAAAATAAATAAAAGAGCAAAAGCTCCCTACACATCTTTTTAATATTTAATCCTCAGAATAATCTTGTGAAGCAGATGGTTATTAACGCCATTTAACAGATGAGATCATTTAGGCACAGAGAGCTTAAGTAATTTCCCCAAGGTCATCTAGCCAGGAGCAGTGGAACCAGGTTTACAACCTGGGACCTCTGTCACCCAGTACCATGTGCAGCTGACCTATAGACATATGCTGGACAAAGCTACAAAGTAGTGAATAGAATTTGTTATTTGAGTTGGGTCCAGACTATATGTAAGGCTAAAATTAGGTAAAATTGGTGCCTTTGGGCATATACCATGTATATAACATTTAACAGATGTGTATTATTTTCATAAAGGATGACCAATGTTATGTGTGTGTGTGTGTGCATATATGGTTTTTCTGTCAAGCTTTTAGTGTGCTATATTTTGATTCTTACTCACTAGGCAGTTTTCCTGGATCTGATCAATCCCCCAAGGATAGAAAAATCTGGGATCCAAGGCAATATGCTTTGACCATCAGGATTGGTGTGTGGTCATAGCAGAGCAACATGAGAAAAGGGCAGAAATGTTCTTTTAAAGCATGAATAAGGTTAGGTAGAAAACATTCCAGTCTGACATCATCTAATCCCAGGTCTCTACAAAATGACTGGATATGTTCGCTTGTAATTGTTCTCATGAAATTTCACCAAACAAGTAAATGAGACAAGCCTGTATTGTCATTCCTGAAATCTCCAGTCTATTACAATGAGGAGAGCACCTGTTTTAAAAATAGTCTGGGTGATAAATCACAGAAGGTTGCATTAATCAAGGAAGCCTAAAGCTGATAAGTGCAATTATGGGTTTGTCACCCTAGGGAAATATCTTGATCAAGGCTCCTCGAACCCAGT
Source organism: Vulpes lagopus (assembly GCF_018345385.1). Classification (NCBI taxonomy): domain Eukaryota; kingdom Metazoa; phylum Chordata; class Mammalia; order Carnivora; family Canidae; genus Vulpes; species Vulpes lagopus. Next base: position 44,027,898 of record NC_054842.1, on the reverse strand, counting down.
ATAAACCCTCAAATTTTTGCCCCAAGACTGCTGTACCTAATGTGGGGACTTAGCACATCTTTTCCTTAGGGTATTGAAGGCCTTCTGGCAGGGCCTTATCCAATATCCACAGTAATGAAACCTTGTTCTGGTGAGATCTATTAATGGCGTGATGATGGAATACCTCTACTACCAATTGGCAGCAGTCATCACATATCACAAGTAAAAAGAAACAAAAACAAAAACCAAACTTGAGTCCTTTTCTCTCCTATTTCCATGTGTTGCAGAATTTTTTAAAAAATGAGTGGAAACTAGTTGTATCTAGCCATTCAGAGAGATGCCTGTACTTGCTTAGGTTGATTTTTTTGAAAATGTTATAAAATAGATTTTTAAGGCAATATTATCATAACTCAAAAAAGCATGAACAGATAGATTTAGGAGCAAAATGTAAATAACTAAGCAATTGTTGTTGAATATTATTTTAAAATTGTGTATTTATTGATCATTGATATCAGTTTTAGCTATGATCTTATTATGAAAAATATTTTCTTATTTTTCCTATGTCAACAAAGTGAGAGAAATCTGTTTAGATGCTAAAATTCTGATATTAATCATCTAATTTCATTTCAAGGGCTATGCCCGTCCCCCTTGCTCTGAAGTTTACTCTGCACTTTGCACTCTACACTGCTGTTCACTCCTTCTGATAGGAGAGTATTTCTCACCAACTGCTTCTCCCACATTTTTGTCTTACCATCATAGATCCAACCTGGTATTGTTGAATAACACTACATACGCATACAGTATCATCCTATTAGCCTCCAATAGCTGATAAGTCCTTATGAGACAGGAGCTACCACACTCTTGTGTTTTCATACTTCTTTATTATTCTATATTACACTTAATTTATGTTTGTAGGTGACAAAGTCTGAAAGAAAATTGGTACTAGTTGTGTTTTTGAGATACTATGGGATCCTAAATTATAAGATCCCATAAAGAGATGCCAGTGTGTTTATGAATTTAGTGTACAACAAAAGTTAAAACCTCAATTCAGCAGGAAAGAATGGTTTATTTAATAAATAATGCCATCAACTTAGTATCCACCTAGAAAACAAGTAAAATTTATTCCCTCTGGTATACAAATTTTTAAAATTCTCTATTAAGTGTGAGGTCTAAATGTAAAAAATAAACATTTATTTTTTTTTAATTTTATTTATTTTTATGATAGGCACACAGTGAGAGAGAGAGAAGCAGAGACATAGGCAGAGGGAGAAGCAGGCTCCATGCACCGGGAGCCCGACGTGGGATTCGATCCCGGGTCTCCAGGATCGCGCCCCGGGCCAAAGGCAGGCGCCAAACCGCTGCGCCACCCAGGGATCCCCTAAATGTAAAAAATAAAGCAACAATAATCTTAAAATATTGACTAGATGATAATATTGACAACATAGGAGCAGAGAAAAGTTTTTAACCAAGCTGAAAGACATAGAAACTTTAAAAAGGAAAGACAGACTTATTTGACTAAATTAAATTTTATATTTCTGCCAGACTCCACAAAAATAGTAGATAAATGACAGACTTTTATAAAGGAAACAAGATGAAGATACATATCTTTATTGAGCAAAGGGTTGATTTCTAGAATATATGAAAATCCTTATAAACAAGATAAAGAACAATTTCATAGAAAATGAGCAAAGATTAATACTTGTAAAAAAATGTCCAGTTGCACCTCATAGCAAGGAACATGCAAATTAAGGTAACAGTGAGATATCACTTTATGCCCATTCACCTGGCAAAACTTGAGAACTATTGCTGCCAGGAATGCAGAGGAAAAGATATTTTCTTACATTGTAGCTGGTTATATGAAGGTGACAGCCTTCTTGGAAAACCATCTGACAACATCTATTAAAATTACGACTCTACAGACTTTATCTTAGCAATTCAATTCCTGGAATCACTTTCATACAAATAAAAACACCAGCAAATAAAAATGCACATACATAAATGGTTCTTACTGCATTGGTAGATATCATGAAACCAACAAAAATGATGAATCTGGGGCAGCCCAGGTGGCCCAGTGGTTTAGCGCCGCCTTCAGCCCAGGGCCTGATCCTGGAGACCTGAGATCGAGTCCCACGTCAGGCTCCCTGCATGGAGCCTGCTTCTCTCTCAGCCTGTGTCTCTGCCTCTCTCTCTCTCTCTCTCTCTCTCTCTCTCTCTCTGTCTCTCTCTCTGCTATTATGAAAAAATAAATAAAATCTTTAAAAAAATGATGAATCAGAGAGAAAGCTAGTTAACTTGGAGGGGTTTGCCTTAGGAATTGTTGAGTGAGAAAAGCAAGACAGAGAAAAGGTAGGCATGATATGATTCCATATTTGTAAAAGAAGGACATGCCTTCCTCTATTTTTAGGTGATATATAATGGTAGGTGTGAATATTCATGCATGCATGTATTTCATATAACTACATGAACATGGAAAAAAGTGTAGGAGGATATTTACCAGATTGTTAACATGGCATATTGTTCCCTGGGGAGAAGATGAGAAGGAAAAGAGGGAGAGAGGGATATCAAAAGAAATGGTGTACTTCAAAAAGCCAACCACCTATTCCCGAGCGCTGGAGAGTGAACGTGGAGTTTGCTCCATGAAAATAGGGGGCTTGTGGTGCCTCAGTAAGAAGGAGGATTCCGTATGTAAAATTATGCATACATGCATATTTGTAGACTTTTTAAAATGTGATGAAAGAGAGTGAATTTTGTCATTCTGTAAAGTATCTCAGTAGTGTCTTCCTTGAATCCACAGTGATTTCATTAACTGCTTATATGACGATAATTGGTCCATCCATCTTCTGAATAAGAATAAAAAAAAAGCTAGGACATCAGCCTGATTATTTTAATTAAAAAAAATATATATATATATAAAAGAAAAGGTGTCTTGAGCAGAAACTCCCTGGAGACAGCATGATACAGTGGAAATACATTAGCCTTTGAAGCCATACTTACAGAGACTCTAACTAAACCTTGCCTAGTCATTAATTAGTTGTATGACGTTGGACCAGTTGATGGATATTTCTTGCCCTCAGCGTATTCATCTATAAAATGGGAGAAGGTAACCTATGTGGATGGTCTGTGCTAGAGACTGAATTATATAGTGTATGTGAGTGTGCTTAGCAAAGTGCTTGACTCATTGCAGGACTCAGTTGGCGACATGAAAAGTAAATCAACATAACCTAAAGGCTTGGATAGATTGGGAGCCAGAAAAATCATGTAGTGCTGCCTTTAATGGATATTTTTGATGCGGAATCCATTTGAAAAATGATTATGCACAATTAGTTGCCTTCATTCCCTGTAACACCAAGGTGCAATAAATAATCTTGGAATTGTCTGCACGGGATTCGGGTTTGCACAGTGGGATCTCTGCTCGCCTTGGCTGGCTTGCACGGCCTTATTCCGAGTTGTTTTTATATATTGTACAGATGGATCATGCTTTCAGATACACCAAGTTGTCCTCTACAAAGGAAGAATTTATGAAGTCCTGTGGTTTTCATTTCATGAAAAGTGGATGTAATTTTTTTTTAGATCATTCAGCTAAGATTATAGGTACTTTTCCCTAATAGAATTTTCTTCTTATGTATTGGCCTCATTTTTAAGAAAATAGGTTTACTTGTACACTAAATCCATCCAAACTGGAGGTCTGGCTAGGTAAGAACCAGATAAATAAGATAGCACTGAATTTTGCAGATATTTTTGACATAGCAAGATCTATGGAATGTGATTATGCACAATTCACTTTTGAAAGAAAACTTTCACATTGAATTAAGCTGCAAACTATGAAAACTGACATTTAGGAACATTTAAAGATATTATTGTGAAGTTTTCTGAATACTGGAAGAAATCTGATGGAGTTCTATGTATGTGGCTTATTTGATTTGAATTTATTCTAATATATTTAAAGATCTTGCTGTAATTCATGATCCAGAAATCTTTTCTGGTGTTCAGTCTTCCCATATACAAAATACAACCTACTTGTGAATCTTTTAAAGGAATTTTAGCAGTGATCCTTTAGCATCTTTTAAAGTAGTCCATTGGAAATCATCAGTTAATATGGGATCTTTGGTTTTTCCACTGGCAAATATAATTTTCCTCCTCTTAGAATTTCCAATCTGGAAAAGCTCTTTTTTCATACTTTTCTGCATTCTTTCAAAAATCTTTAAGCATCTTCTATAAAACAACATTTACTGAACTAGCACTTTATGAGGCAAAATCTAAAATAACTTTTATCCAAACTATCCCTGGCAATTCATGAACTCATTCTTCAGTTATTTTTCTCGTCATTGCACTATTTTGGTAAAACAAAATGAAACGAAACAAAAAAAAACCAAAAAACCCTCTACTCTGAATGGCCCTATGTGGACAACACAGGCTGATTAGCTCAGATTGCTACTTAGGTGAAGGTTATATTGCAAAAGAACTCCTATACCATATATGCTTGTTTTTGCACATCAAGCTCCTGACAGGTGTTTTTGTTCTGCTAATCGGCTTCCATATTTGCTTTTTAAAAGCAGCACTAAAATTCTGACTTTAAGAATAGGATTCGAGTGTTGCTATATCTTTTTTCATTTGTATGAATTGCTTCATATGTTCTCCGACTTACAACACAAACACTTCCTTATGGCAACTGGTGAAACAATATACAACAAAGATGTGATACAAATGCCAATTATCACACATTCTTTTTACTCCTATTCTCATACGTTGCTAAATTTGCTTTTCTGTTTGTTCACACAAATGAATACAAGCACATAAAAGCAAAAACAAAAATGTAGTTTTGGTTGGTTGATTATTTTATCATCAGAATAGTAGCATATTCTATGCATTTCCTTTCAACTTGCTTTTGCTTTTGTTTGCTGAATATATTGTTGGTAACCCTATACATGAGTAGATATTCATTTCTGGTTTTTTCCTACCATGATACACACAAATTTGTACAGACATGGGAATAAATAATACAAACTGGTTTGACATTTTTTTATAGTAGCATTTTCTTTTTTTTAATGTTTTTATGTATGTCCCTTACCTTGTCAATTAACCTAACAGATCCTTCTTCCTTAATCTTTAAGGAAATTCTGCCTCTGGATTTTTTTGATCCCCTTCTGGGACTGATGGGCACACCACACATTCAAGCAGTCATAGCAGAGATTCCTTACCAATTCTAACAATTCTGCATTGCCTGACTTTCTGATTAAACACCAGACAGTAATTAAATCACCCAAGAAATGAAACCATCTCCCTCAGATTTTAATATGATCAGCCTGTTATTCCTCAGATTATGTAGGTCCTTTATGAAAAATCTCAGAGGCGAAACCTGAGTGAGCTATTAAGATAACAAGAAGGTCTGATAGTTTGAATCCCCATGTACTTCTCAGGCTGCTTGACATGGAGGCCATGGTCTATGATTTTTCCCCAAGGAATGTCATGCTTGTGAATTATACATAGGGTCAGCTCAGATCAGTGAAAGGTTAACCTATGGGAATACCAACCCTAAGAAAATGGTTTACCTCACGAAATATTTATATTCTCTTTGGGTATTCTAACCATTTTTTTTTTCCTCAGGTCTTGTCTCTCATCTTCCCATATGCTAAATCTAGGCATCTGTAATTGTGATGATCCTGTGATGTGCTGCTCAGAAGCCCCTTCAGAAAAGAGGGACTTGTCACCTCAGCTGCCAGGAGTACTGCCAGCAGTCAGCCCTCTTCAGGAATTGTCTCAGCCAAGACAGCCACCTTGCCCCATGGTCACACCTCTTATAGATTTAAAGGCCCAGCTTTCTCTCCTTGACTCAGGACAGTTCTAAAGGGGCATCCATTCTTCAGAACTTCCCATGGCTCAGCTAGAGCTTCCTCCAGTGAGATTACCTTGCACCTCAGACTCTCCATCTGCTCAATCTTGCTTCCTCCCTGAACTTCTACCTGAAAGATACTTATATATAAATCTGACTTCATCTTGGACCCCCAACTGGATCTTCCTTGATCTTTTAAGGGAAAAATCATTTTATTTAAACTTGAAATCTCTTAATCACCTTCGCGATTGGCCCTTCTTCCATGTCAGTTAACAGATCACTCTTGTATATTCCTTCACAGAGTCTCTCGTGGTTGTGATTCCTTTCTTTTCCTCAGTTTACATTTTCATTGCTGTACCTATACAATTGTGATAACCAGCTTCTCTAGCTCCAGCTCTGTCCTTTCCATCTGTTTTGCACTCCACGACCAAGTGCTCTTCCTAAACAAATTTCTAACTACATAACAAAATGTACTTGAGCAAAACCATCAGACTGGTTATTAGCGCTCTTCACCAGTTTTTCTACTTCTCCAGAGAGTAGGATTGCCATCTCTACTTTTGTGAAATTAGACATGACTATATGGCCAATGAAATGATGTTAGAATAGATGTCACTTCTAAGGGGAGGCTGTAGAGCCTATGTGTGTGCATAGCTTTTTTAAAATTATTTTTTAAAATATTTTATTTTTTCAGTTGAGAGAGAGCGAGAATACAAGCAGGGAGGAGGAGCACAGGGTAAGGGAGAAGCAGACGCCCCACTGGGCATGGAGCCCAATGTGAGGCTCAATCCCAGGACCCTGGGATCATGACCTGAACCAGAAGGCAGACTCTTAACCCACTGAGCTGCCCAGGTACGCTGTGCATAACTTTCTTCTTGTCCCCCTTCCATGTGACAATTTAGATGGCACAGACCTTTCATATGGTTAACACATCTCTGGAAGAAGAAACACAAAGAAAACCTGTCACCAACTTGAGGCGAACATGTAGCAGGAACCAAAATTAAACTTCTTTTTAAAGCAACTTTTTGTTTTTTGTTTTTGTTTTTGTTTTGCAACTTTTTGTTTTTAACCTCAGCATAATTTAGTCTATCTTGTGTCATTCAAGTTTCTGATTGGCAGTCAGCATAAAATCAAATATCTTGAGCTGAGCCTTCCTTTCAAAACTGGACTCTACCTGGTCTTACCCAACTTCCCAAGCCTGACTGTCACTCTTTTCTTCAATGAACCCCCAGCTCTGGCTAATCTGATCTCCTTGTTGTTTTTCTCTATAATTTATTCCAGAGTTAGTTTTTTTTTAAGATTTTATTTATTTATTCATGAGAGACAAACACACACACACACACACAGAGAGAGAGAGAGAGAGAGAGAGAGAGAGAGAGACAGAGACACAGGCAGAGGGAGAAGCAGACTCCATGCAGGGAGCCCAATGTGAGACTCGATCCCAGGACCCTGGGATCATGCCCTGGGCCGAAGGCAGGTCCTCAACTGCTGAGCCACCCAGGGATCTCCCAGAGTTAGTTTTCATCATCTTGTTCTACTGCTTGGAATTCCCAGCCCATTTTCCTCTCCTACTCAAATGTTTGTTGCCTCCAAGGCAAACTTTATCTTGCTTTCTCCATGAAGCTTTCCCTGACCACACAAGGTCATGCATCCTTTTGAAGTCATATGACATCATGTGAACTGTTTATGTTACTAAAAAAATGCCATCTCTAAATGGACGATAGGACATTATGATTCACCCACCCCTTGCCCTCAAAAAATACTATGACTATATTCTGAAATACAGTTTCAGAAGTACCTAAATCATTATATCACCATTTGCTAGGAAATAATCTATCTCAGAGTATTACATGAGAAACAGCAAGTGACTACCACATAAATGTATCATATCAATAATGCCCACGAAATGATGTGTAATTACTGTGATATATGTGGCCCATTTTTAGTATTTAGGTAGCAAATTATTTCTTTGGAATAACAAGTTTGTTTCTTATTTGCATCTCATTTCCATTAAAAGTTTTTCTAGTCTATGCCATCTAATAATTTTTTTATGCCATCTATATAGGCAGGCAGTCATATTTTTTTTCAGTTTCTGTGTATAGGTAAAACCTTAGGTAATTTCACATATTTTAAATTTAAAAACTTACATATCTTATGTCAATCAGCTTTTTTTGAAACAGGAAAAGCATCGTGGATGTGTTCTGATAAGATACAAATTTGTTCAATTTAAAATCACTGTATATAAGGAATGACTTTAAATATTAAATAATACCCTTTGAATTAGTTTTGTTTATATATATATGGGTATGTAAGAGAGACAGAGAGAGAGAGAGAGAGAAGGATGAGGCAATAAATTATTCTTTCTGCTCCAGATATTATCCTTGTTTAATACACTTGGAATAAATTCTTGCAGTCATTAATTTTTATTGAAAATAATGCATATAAAGTCTTTATACTCAGATATTGACTTTTTTTTTTGTTTTTAACTTTCCTTAAATTGTTAAAAGTGATTTGTTTTAGACCATTCTAATATTCATTCAACAAACATTTATTGAGCACTAATTAAGTGCCAGTTACTGTGCAAATCACTAAGTATGTAATGATGAACAAAAAGTCTTTGGCTTCAGACTACTCACAAGCTAATGAGATCATTAGTGACTGCAGTGACTATACATCCTTTACTCCAGTCACATGATTTTGGAAGTACTTTCCAAGCTTAGAAAATTTCTTGTAATTCTGTCTATGAAGGACAACTCTACCTTTGCCCCCTATAGACAACTGTGGCATAATACAAGCAGTACTGAACTTGGAATAAAGAGATTAAAATTTGCATTCTGGTTTGGCTACTCCTTAATATGTCACCTTTACAAAGCAATTAAACTTTCTGAGTAATTTTCACTCCTAAAATCGATGTGATATTTATCTCATAGGCTATATAGATTAGAAGTTAAGAGTTATGAAATAATATATATACATATATGTAATTTTGAAGTTTCTGATACTCTCCATGCCAAGTGGCTTCTTTCTCTCTTGAATTCTGTAGAGGAATAATCACACTAGGTCAACTTCATTGCGTGGATTTTGTAGCTGAAATTTGTCACCTTTATCATCATTATTACCATCATCATCCTAGTGACAATTTTGGCATGCCTGTTCAATATTACGCAGTGGGCTAGACTGTATATTTAGTGTTTCTCAACCTTAACTGCACATTAGAATCACTGGATAGCTTGTAAAAAAAATGGAGAGGTTCTATTCCAGACCAATTACATCAGAATCTCTGGGGGAGGGACTCAGGCACCAGTACTTTCTAAAGCTCTCCAGGTGATTCCAATTAGGTTGAGAACAACTACTTTGATTAATTATCTCATTAAATCTTTATGAAAACCCTAAAAGTAGAGATGTTCATTTCCATTTTTTTTTTTTCCACAGAGGAAACTTAGGCTTGGCAAAATCAAAGATTTTATTCATTGCACATGCCCAGTCAGTGGCAGATTTTAGATTCAAACACAGTTCTATTTGGTTCCAGAGTCTATGTTCTTTTTCCTAAGCTCTTATTTATATAATGTCAACTCTATTTGGCCCATACATCAAAATGCAAGATTAAAGATAAGAGGATTCTGAGCTCAGCTTTGCTCCACTTTTATAGGATTTCCACTTCTCACTGTTTTCTACATATAGAGATTAACAATTCAACTTAATTGAAGTATTAGGAAAATTTAGGAATGAAAATGTTCCTAGTCCAACTAACAAAGCAAGGAGCCTTATTCTTTGATATAAGTAATGGGTATGATAATTAAATGCAGTATGCAGAAATGTGGGCAGAGATGAGAAGGAATGGGATACAAGTTTAATCATTGCTTTTAGAAAACAAGTAAAAATGCTGAGCTTTTAGTTACAATTTTCCTGCAATATATATATTTTTCCCATGTTTTTACCTTCAAACTTTATAGTTATTTTGTGTTTGGTTGGAATTTTGTAAATAGAAATGGCACAAAGTTGAATTTTTAAAAATCCTGTGAGTTTCTGATTCTTTTTTTTGTGTGTGAGTCTTAGTCTTTAAATAGCTAGGTTTAACCCAGTCACATTTATTGTGCTTACTATACTTGGGTGTGTTTCTGACATATTATTTTGTGTTATCTGATTATTGTTCCCAATCTTTCTTGGGAAAGAAAGATTTTCTTTCTACCTTCTTTTTCTACCTTCTTTTTATTTTTCAAGTTTTATTTCTTCCATTTTATTTTTTTTTTCAGTTTTGGAAGTTCCACTCATTATGGTTCTTATATGCAAACAGCAGAAACAAATTCTAATTGATCTGAGCAGAAGATACATTGATAAAATATATTGAGTTATTGAGTATATATTGAATTTAGCTGACAGGATTGTGTACAATGGGGTAAACTGTTGTAGTAAGCTTAAAGTAATTGACAGGGTTCAAAATACATATAATAAATCTATTCTAATAAATTATCTGTAAAAGAGTTGCCAGGGCTCCTGTGTGGCTCCATCAGTTGAGCCACCGACTCTTGATTTCTTAGGTTATGATCTCAGGGTTGTTCAGTGGATGGTCTTATTGAGATTCTGTCCTTCTCCCTCAGCCCTTCCCCCTGCTCACATATGAGCTCCCTCTTTCTCTAAAATAAATAGATAAATCTTTAAAAAAAAAGAGTTGCCATATGTTTCTGTTTATGATTGTCAACCCAGATTAATTAGTGATAGTGTCTCAACTTATAATATCAATTTTTTTAAAAAAATGAATAGGATTCAAGCCGACTGTTACCTGGTTTGAGGTGATAGGTTGGTGGTAAAGGGAAATGTAAAGTTAGATGTAGCTTATGTAGGTCATAGTTTTTGTTTTGAAGTGGTGGGTTTCCAGGTGGTTATTATGTTACCAAAAAATGAATAAATAGACACAAAGAAGAAAATATGACAGGTTATAGGTTGGTATGAATCCAGGATCATGAGTAATCCAATTTTTTACTTGCGGTTTAAGAAGAAAATTAGAGTTAAACCAACAAGAAACTGGTATCTCTAGATTATATGAGAAACAGAGATTATGAATAATTTATTACCGAATTCAGGTTACATTTACTTTCTTTAGACAGTGATTAGGTAAATTCAGATTTTTTGAGAAAATCACACCTCAGCATTCACTCCATTGTACATAATCAATCTTATCAAATAATTTATCCCTCTTTTTTTGGATCAGAAAATATGCCCATTGTAACTACATCTAACAATAGCTTAGTTTAGCACTGAGTTTCAACATTTATGCCATTATACAGTTTTCTAAAGTTGAACACTGCCTGGGTCCTGACATGGCTATTGCCCCACCAGGCCTCCTGAGCTGCATTTAATTCCTGTGTTTTTCTGGCTGGATTTCACTCCAAAGCCTGACAGACACTCTATGCTTCCTCTCTCACATTTGCCCGACTAAGTCCTTTGTATCCTGTCATTTTCAACTTAGATGTCACCTGGGAAACCTTTCCTGACCTCCCTACCACCCACCTCTGTTTGGGCTAAATTTATCTTTCTGTGCTCCAATATCTCTATGTTGTAGAGTCTACAGGATTAAATGTTTTAGGGTGCTTCCTCCATTCTACTATGAGCACTGGGAAGGCAAAAAAATATGTTTTATTCACTTTTGTATCTCTGTAATTTGACTCCATGTTAGATATCTATGTTTTCTTTATTTATAAATGCATTTCTTTGTATGCAACTTATGAGTCAAGTAGAAAGAAAGAACACCCTGCTTTTTTTTTTTTTAGTTTTGTGCAATTACATTTTACAACTCAAAAAATATTCAGTTATATTTATTGGTTGGATGTTAAGTGCTGAAAATCACTTATGTTTTAGCAGCTGACTGCTAAACCCACCTTAGTTTAGAGTCACACATACAGCTATGGCTACTATTTTATCTGACAGCAAGACTACCCGTCTTACTGGAAAGGAGCTCATTTTCCAGTCAGACATAATAAACACTTAAGGAAGTGCTACACTTGAAAGAAAACATTGCTTCATGGAGTTTATGTCAACCCACTGACCATATGTAAATATTCACATAGATACTTCCAGCCTCTGTTGTCAATGAGTAGGTTTTTGCTTTATATTTCCAGAACCACACTTCAGAGTTGCTTTAAGATATTAGTGACAAAACACACCCTATTGTTAATTTCACATATAACCAAGAGTTAAAAACAACCAAAACTCCCAGAGAGAGTAGCTGTATCATGAAAAGTGCTGGGTGATGGCATTCATCTCTCTTCTGTATTAGCACTGAAGATAAATGACAGCTTAAGATATCCAGCATATCGCGAACACTGTTTAAGAAAACTCTTGAGTCAGGATGCCTGGGTGACTCGGGTAAGTATCCAACTCTTGATTTCAGCTCAGGTCATGCATGAGCTCAGAATCCTTGCATCGAGCTCACCTTCAGGCTCCCCTTGGTAGTGAGTCGGTCAAAATTCTTTCTCCCTCTGCCTCTGCATGTCCATGCTCTCTCTGTTTCTCTAAAATAAATAAATAAATCTTTAAAAGAAAAGAAAATTCTTGAGCCCATTTCCCCTATTTTCTCAAGACGTAGTTTATACTCTGTTAATAACTAAAAAGAAAGATGTGTAGTTCGTGGAAGGGAAATGAGATTTAAACTAAATGAGGAGAGTTTAAAGCCTGCCTTCAGCTTCTCACTTGACCAAATTACTTAGTATTTACAAACCTCAGTTTCCCTATCTGTAAAATGGAGATAATGATACACTGAATATGATTGTGAAGGCTACAAAATAATGCACTTGGTGCACTGAACATAGAATTAACACTCAAAGATTAGTTGCCATTAGACACTATAAGAAGAGAATACCAGTTACCTAAATCTTTGCATTTTTCTCTTTTCCATTCTTCTTTGTATGTGTTTTGGTTTTCGACCTTGATAATACATCTCATTTCACCATGAGTACTTGTGAGTATTCATGAAACTCTTGGTAGACCATCACTCTCAAATAAAGAAAATAGCCTTTGTGTGACATTGGTGTTTTCTGATTTCCTCTAACAGCTGGGGTTTATAACTGTTCTGATTGTAAGCAGTCTGCACATTTTGTGCAGAAGATTACACAACCAGTAAAAACAAGGTGATCTGAGAGTAAAGACTTTCCTTAATACCTTGAATATACAGGTTGTCAAGTGAAAGAAATCCTGCTCATTTATTCAAAATTGGGACCATCAAAACACTGTACACAATAAACAATTCTAAATTCAATCTACATTGTTTGCACCGCTTTAGATATACATCTTTATTTCTGAGGCTACTGGTGAAACTTCTGATCTGTGCTCACTGTGCATATGATAGAAGCAGTGATGGGAAACAGACTGGCTGCTGGTGTGTGCCCTACCGTGGTCCAGGAGATGTTTGTTTCTTTATGCAGATCTGTACCCTTTCCTCAAGGCTAGAATTTCCAACCAAAAATGATCCTTTAGGTTTCGTTTAGCTCCAATCTAATTACTTCAAATATGTAGGTGTTTTTTTTTTTTTAAACACACACACACACACACACAAAACTTTCTTCCTGATTCCGAATGAGGATTTAGTTAAATGCCTGTTTAAGAATTGATGAGTAATTTAAAGGATTTAGGAGAACATTCTGTGCTATTATATGCAAATACATGCCATGCATGGCTCCCTATGTCATTAACCTGGCAGTCATTTCATGCATGACTCCCCATCTTATTAAGCTAGCAGTATGGAATATTTGATTTACTAAACTGGTATGAACTACTTAGTGTGCTAATATAGGAATATAACTTTTAAATTTCTTTGGAATAACTATCTTCGAAACAGATTCTTGAAGACGATAACATTATTTTGACAGCTGTGCTCAGTTTCTAAAAGTCTATTTTAGGAAGCTTCTTATAACTGTTGGAAATGTACCTGTGTGATTTGAATGAACCATACAATAATTGAAAATGAAAACCATCATAGCAATAAGAGCCCTTAGAATTCTGTAGCAAGTGATTCGACAACACAGGTAAATAAATTTGGTGGAAGCGTTTGCTTCTAGACAGGATGTTTAACAATGTATGGTTGCCTGAGAGTCTGCCACTAGGCTCCCAGTTACCATGATGCTCTAAAAACTCTTTTTATAGCCAAAGCCCCCCTGGCTTTCCTGGCTTTCGTTGCCATAGCAGCATTCATTGGCCATGGGATTTACAGGAAAAAAAAAAAGAGGGGGGGAGGGGATTGCATATTTGTAAAGTTGGTGCAGTGCCAAATGTAGCAGGAATTATAAATGCAGGATGCTGGATTCTTCCTTTAGTGTCCATTTCAGCTGGCGCCTAATGTCACCCACATAATCACAAACCACTCTGTCATCATTCAGACCAGCTGCATGAAATGAGACAAAGGGAAATTTAGCAGTAACGGAGGGAATGGTAATTTAAAAGGTTTTTAAATGATGTTTTCTATGTTCCTCAATCAACAATATTTTAAAGCCTTTAATTTTTTCCCCCTACAATAGGATTTCCTTGTTGTTGCTGGTTTGACTGATGACATATTAGTACTAAGTTGGCCAAAAAAATGTCAGAGACTAGAAAGGAGGTCAAATAGATAAATCCAAAAAGGAGTAGAAAGGAAATATTTATAGTAACCTTCCCTGCTGCTAGATCTTTTACATTTAAATTATACAGGTAAATTTGCCTTGACCCTCTGCTTAAGGTATAATTTTTGAACCGCAAATGTTCAACATTTTTCAGACATGTCTTTCAATAAACACTTCCAGATCTGTAATATTATGTTGATCGTTTCTTCAGTCGTGACACGTATTTCAGAGTTCACAGGCAACAGGAAAAAAAATGTTCATGGAGGAAGAAAACCAAGTGAATAATCCAGGGAAGTTGGTGAACTGTGACATGTGCAGGGCTCATGTGAGCCATGAATATGTAAGGGACTGGCTAGACCACGGGTGGGGATGGGGGGGGTGGGGAGGGAATGTTAGGTGGGGAATTTGTCCAAGAGAGAGGGAATGTACAATGTGTTTGCTTGCAGCAATTCCAGGATCCTGGCAAGTGCACTAGGACATACAAATAGATGAAGCGATCTCTTAAAATGGGAGTAGTTTATTGGTAGACGGTTGGAAATGAGCTATGAGAGGACCATTAATGTTTGGCTGAGTCTTTTCTTGGTTAAAAAAAAATTTCTTTTTTATGAACTTTTCATCCCAAACTGTAAATAATGCCTGCATATAAGGATAAATAATTTCATAAATTGAATAGAATAGACATCTCAGGCATCTGACTCATCATTATCTGGGAAATGGGTAAACCACAAAGATGGCATTACAAATCAATGGAGGAAAGGAAAGACTGTCCAATAATCAGATGGGGACAATATGGGAAATTAAAAGCAGATTCATATATCAGGTCATAGGAAAGAAATAGAAATGACTAAAGACAGAAATTTGAGTGAAAGAATCTAAAATATTAAAGAAAATATAGGAGGCTGTTTTTATAATTGTAAGGGAGGTAATGGTTTTTTAAACAAGCTACGAAAGTATAAATTTTAAGGGAGAAATAACACAGTTTGACAAAAAAAAAAAAAAAAAAAAACAAATATAAGCACCGTGAGAAGACAAGTGAAAGTCTAGGAGTAGTTTCAATTCGATAGCTGACCAAGGATTGTTTTGCAGAATAAAGAAAGCACTCTGATAAGCTAATAAAGAAAAAAAAATTTTTTTAAATCTCAGGAGGCAAAAGCCACTAAACAATATGAAGAGGTCATTCACAGAAGAACCCTGAATTGGCAACGAATACATGAAGGTGATCCAACTCACCTTGTGTAGTAAGAGAATGCAAAGGGAAAGAAAAATGATAAAGCACTTTATATATATCAGATCAGTAAAAATTTAAAGTCTGACAAGCCAAGTATTGGTGTAGGTTTGGGAGAACAGTACTCAGTACTGGTGGGAGCTTAAACTTTTATCAGGGCTTTGGAAGACAATTTGGCAAGGTATGGTGAAGTTTGAAACACGCCTCCTGTAGGACTGAGCAATTCTATATCTAGGTGAACACATGTGCACACCAAATACTACAGCATTAACTAAATTGGAAACAAATATATCATGGCATATTCATAATTTGGGATACTTAATGCCTATTAAAATGAATGAAATAGATAAAAGTTTTAATAGATGACAAAAAAGTAGGAAAAGCAAGTTTCTGTATCAGACATAAAATTTAGTACCATTTATGATACCATAAATATGTTGTTATGGTAATATAAAATAAGCTATTTATGGATACATGTCTATATAGCAAAAGCATAAAAACCTGAGTAGAAGAAATATACTCCCAATAAAGGAAAAATGGGCAAGGAATTCAGCAGAGGCAAAAAGAACAGATGAAGTGCTGGCTGATAGAACACTTCGCCACATCTGAAGTGGTGTTGCCAAACAAAAAAAAAAAAAAATCAGACCTGAATCTGATGAAGTCCTGAGATTCCACAACGAATTTATAGGAAATGCAGAGGACAAAGGAACATTTCAGACCTTGGGGGGGGGGGTAATCAGTGAAATTCACACTATGAGCCACTCTATAGATAACTGACTCCGTTTCTTCAACAAAAAGTATTGCAAGCCAAATTTGACAGCCACAGAGAAGAGATTTAAAAATACAAGGAAAAGTTGAAGAGAGATGTAAAATTCCTATCAAGCAATGTCAGTGCAAGGATCCTGATTCAGACACACTCTAAAGTGACATGGATGCGACAACCAGAAATGCGGAGAGGGAGTGAATATTAATGTTATTTTAGGACTCTATAGTAAATAATTAAAACAGTGCAGAGGTAAGCAGGGCAGTCCCAGTTCTTATTTTACTACAAATTAAGAGCAGGGAGCCTGAACACCAGCTCTGAACACCTCTCTGGAGTGGTCAGAAAAGGCTCATTCATGTATTCATTCGTTTAACAAATAGTAGAGAAGCTATCATATATCACTATGGTCCCCACCTCTTTCAGAGTAAAATGAAGTTTTCACGTTTGGCCTACGGGGCTCCACATGAGCTCTCCCTGTGATCTCTGACTCTTCACATCCCTTGCTGCACTCCAGCTGCACTTGACCTCCTGACTCTCCCCAGGTCACCTCGGCTAGACTCTTGCCTCACATCCTTCACATGCACTGTCTCCTCTGCCTAGAAGGCTCCACTCCTACCCCATCGCCCAGCTATTGGCATGTTTATAGATATTTCAGTTTAAATAGTATCTTATTAGTGAGGCCTTCACTGACAGTATAAAATAACCCTCCCCTTGGTCATCCCCTTTCCTGCTTTATTTTTCTATCTACTACTTATTACTAATAATATATTTATTTGCATGTTTATTGTTTAAGTCCATTTTTAACCTCATAGGGTATAAACTCTGTGAGTGCAGAAATATTCTTTTATTTAGTTCCCTAATATCTCCAGTGCATTATTATATCTTATCTGATATATGATAGCTTCTCTACCAATACCACCAAAATATTCACCATTGGGCAAGACAGTTAAAATTGCTATACCTCAATTTTATTTTATTTTATTTTGAAAGATTTTATTTGAGAGAGAGAGAGAGTGAGAGCACACAAGCAGGAGGAGGGACAGAGGGAGAGGGAGAAGGAGAAGCAGACTCCCACTGAGCAGGGAGCCTGATGCAGATGCAGGACTTGATCCCAGGACTCTGAGAACATGACCTGAACCAAAGGCAGATGTTTAGCCGACTGAGCCACCCAGGGACCCCTAACATCTACTCTTTTGTGTTGAGATTAGACCTTAAGGCAAGGGCAGAAGCAGTCAATTACAACGATCCATTTGCCTGTTTCACTTCAATCTCACAGTCTCAACCAAATATCTGATTTTCTCCCCAGATCTCCAACTCCTGGAGTCTTCCCATTTATTTTACTGGATCAGACCCAAACTTATTTTTTCTTTCATACTCGCATAAAATCCTTCAGGTTTGGGTGTCTGCCTTCAAAATATATTCAAAAAGCAACATGTTCTTTTTTATGATTACGGTAAAATATGCATAATATAAAATGTACCATTTAGCCATTGTAAAGTGCATTTTCTACAGCATTAAGTACATTTATGTTTTGTGAAACCATCACCACCATCCATCTCCAAAATGTTTTCATTCTCCCTAACTGAAACTTGGTAACTCAGAAACTTGGAAACACTAAGTTTTAAGTCCTCATTCCCTCTCCCCCCTCAACTCTTGGCAACTTTCTGGTCCTATGAATTTGACCACTCTAGGTACCTAATGTAAGTGAAATCATATAATAATTGTCCTTTGTGACTAGCTTATTTTCATTTAGCATAGGTCCTCAATGCTCACCCATTATCATAGCATGTAACAGAATATTCTAGCTTTTTAAGGCTGAATAATATTTCATTTTATGCATATATCATATTTTATCCATTCATCAATCAATGGACACTTGGTTTGCTTCCACCTTTTGGCTATTGTAAATAATATTGCTATGAATGTGGGTGTACAAATATCTGTGTGAATTTCTGCTTTCAGTTCTTTTGGTTATATATTGAGAAATGGAATTACTAGTAATTCTATGCCATGAAAATCCAAAGAGGTAGATGTTTGGAAGAGAACCAAGGAGGAGTATTATCATAGGAGTGAAGTGAAGAAATCCTTCAAGAGATAGAAAGTGATGAACAGTACTAATACTAGTAAAAGATCAGCTAAAATAAGAACCCAGTATTGTTCATTGGATTTATTGACGGGGGTCCCACTTGTGACTTTGACAAGAGACTTGTTGTGGTGGAGTAATAGGCATAAAATACGGAGTGGCATGACTTCAAGTGACCATGGAGTAAAGACTGGTGATAACAGGACCAGACAACTTATTTTAAAGGGAAACAGAGATATAGGGATGAACTAGATCTTGACTATGGAATAGGAGTTTTTATGTGGTGATTGTTCAGGCAGGGAGGAGGGCAAGAATGAACGCAAGTATGTGATAAGCTACTAGCCTGAAGACTAGTATAGAACAAAAATAGAGCAAATTTGCTCTTTTTACTTGAGTTGAGATATCCATCTTCTCTTGCCCTTAGATGTCAGCATTACTGTTCTCAGGACTTCAGCTTTGGATTAGGCCTTACACCATTTGGGCTTCTGATTCTTGGGTGTTTGGACTGGGACTGAATCATAGCGCTGGATCTCCTGAGTCTCCAGCTTGCAGGTGGCAAATCATGAGACGTCTTGGCTTCCATAATCACAGGAACAAATTCCTATAATAAATCTCATTTATCTATCTATCTATCTATCTATCTGTCTATCTATCTATCTATCTATCTATCTATCTATCTATCTATCTATCTCCTATTGGTTCTTTTTCTCTGGAGAGCCCTGAATAATAGTATCAAAGTTAAGGCTGACATATGAATTCAATACCTCATAAATATTAAAAAAATAATAGTTTATTGGTATTGAGTATTTTCTATGCATAAGACAATGTAAGAGTGTCTGTGAAAGATTGGTTATTGTTTTCAATAAATAAGTTTAGTTTGGGACATGAAAACAGGCTAGAGATAATGCCTAAGTAATGACTTAATGTTACTTTTATATCCCGGGAAAGAGATGGGGCGGTCTTAGAGAACAAGTTCACACATAGACTTATGCTCTATGGCAGTAGTGCTGTTTGCTAAATATCTTTTGGTTCTCCAAAATCTGGGCTCATGGTGGGAATGCAATTTCTTAACTCTTTGTGATTGGATGGAATCATGATACTAGTTTTGGCCAATGAATTGTAAGAAGATGTGACATGGGCCAGAACAGTTACTGTATTTAATGCTGCTGGTGAGACCCTTGAGAGCTGTCTGTACCCTCTGATGTGGAAAATTTCCCGATACTGGTTGCTCAGTGAGGGCCCCTGAAAAACAAACCTAAGTCTCTCTGATGATCTGAGATGAAGGTTCAGCAGAAAGAAGATATAATGTTTTATTTTTTCAGCTACTGACATTTGGGTATTGTTTGTCACTGTCTCATATTGACTAATGCAGTTGGTTGCTAAGACTTGTGTTGAATTAGCTGTTACCTTTGGGAGAAGGGAAAGGGCAGAGATTGGCAAAACAGGATAAAGTATATTTTATGCTTGTGTAGGTCACTTGCTTGAAGGAATGGAGGTTGAAATCCTTCTGGGAGCCTATGGGAAGGTTTCAGCACCCTAGAAGAAGTACCTTTTACTAGTCATCCAATCAGAGAAGCTACATTTTACTCCTATTAAGTCACTTTATGTGCAAGTGGGCACCTCCTATGGGAAGAACATCAAATTGATTCTGCTGCAATCAGGTTACAGTGTTTTGGGAATAGGCTGGAGTCTCAAGTGTGTGTGGGAGGGTGCTTGGAGAAGGAATGGAAACAGAGAAGACCAAATACTCTAACCTCATTGCTACTGTGTCAAGCATTTTACATATTTTAATTCATTTAATCCTCAAAAAAACAAAACCAGAAAAACCTCGAGGTAGAGGTAGTACTATTATTATAATTCCTAATTTGCAAGTGAAGAAACTGAGGGTAAAAGATTTTGATGATTTGCACAACGTCTTTGTTAATAAATGGCAGGATAGAATTTAAACCAAGGCAGTCTGAACTTCAGAGACTGAAGTTAATGAACGCTAGACCAAGGGTATGATAGGGAACCCTTCCATTTATTCACTCATTGAAGCAACATAATTGAGCCCTAAAATACGGGTCAGACATTGTTCTAGGTGCTGGAGAGACAGCCTTAAGCAAACCAATTTCTACTTTCATAGGTTACATTCTAAAAGATGACTGACAGTAAACAAATGAGGATAAAACCCGTTGAGCTATATTCAGTCCTATATAGAAAAAGAAAGGGGGGGGTGGAGCAGAGTCTGATAAGAGTGTTTGGGTGACATTTGAGCAGTGTTGAGTGAAGGGAGAGAATAAGCACTGAGAAGATTTAGGAGAACATTTCGCTAAGAGCAAGCTGCAGGTGTGAAGGCCCTGAGCACACACCAAGGAGTCAGCATGGCTGGAGTAGAGTGGGTACAGGGAGACCTGAGGAAGTGAGTTCACAGATAGTTGAGATGGGGAGAGGCAGGACACGACTGCAAGATCAAGTGGATGGCTAAGGACTGATGGTAGGGTCACCCAGCATGTATGATTTATATATATATATATCTCAACATGTAACACATCACAATAATAATGAGCTTAAGAAAAAGTATTCTGGTTGCCCTGCGTAGTTTGAATTTAAGCACAAATATTTTGGAGGAGGAAGGTACAGTACTCCAGGAAAAGAGTTTGGAGTCTTACCAGGATAATGACCAGAATGGAGAAAGGAAATAGATTTCACTCCCGTTTTCCTCCCCCAGATCTCCGTGTCCCAATTACAGAGCTGTCTTTCAAATTCTTGGCATGTCCTGCTGCTTCCTGTCTTGGACAATGCCTCATTCCATGCAGTTCCCTTGTGCTTCTTTTTCCCTTTATACTTCCTCTGAAGCTGCCTTCTAGATTTCCAAGACTATGTGGGACATTGCCAATTATAGTATTATATGGTGTGGCGCACCCTTACTCCTTTGCAGTTGCAACTCGTCATGATTGTAATTAATGATCTAGTATTTCCCCCTACTGGACTGTGAGATCTTTAACAGGGAGGGACTAGGTAAGTCTTAACAACCCCCAGGCCCCAAACTTATTTATATAAAACTTTTTTTAAAAAAAAAGTAGAATTAGGGACACCTGGGTGGCTCATTGGTTGAGCATCTGCCTTTGGCTCAGGGCAAAGGGGTCCTGGGATCGAGTCCCACATCCGGCTCCCTGCATGGAGCCTGCTTCTCCCTCTGCCTGTGTCTGTTTCTCTCTCTCTCTCTCTCTCTGTGTGTGTGTGTGTGTCTCATGAATAAATAAATAAAATTAAAAAAATAAAATAAAAATGTGTTTTTGGAGGAAAACAAGGTCAATGCACTAAAGTGTTGCTTTATTTTTAAGTTCCAAACTTGTAAAAAAATTTATATTCCTAAAATTAGTAACATCATATGATTGATTAACTTAGTGGCATTCTGTGTTTTCATAAAGATTGGTGTGTTACTGAATTATACTGTATCATGTTTGGTTTCTTCAATCTCAGTATTGAAAATGTCAAAAAATTCTAATCACTTTTGTCAAAACAAATTCACAACATCTTTACTATTCTGCATATAAGCGCTAACTGGAAACATTCATTAATCTAGCACTTTGGGATTTTAATTTCCAGATGGAATGATTAGCATTCCTGAGCTTTTTATATTCAAACCACAGAAATAAGCCCTTCTCAGGGGTCACTGGAGACAAATAATTTAGAGGTAATATTTTGCTAAGTTAACCACTGTGCTGTATCATTTAATTCATTTAGAATATTCTCTCTGACTCCATATTAGTATTTCTCAGATTTTTCTTATAATACAAACCAACTTATTTCGACTAATAGTATTAATATGACATATCCTAGAGAGTTGCTTTGTATATTTTTAATTTTTTATGTATATGAGCCTTGTGTTTTTCTGGTTTTTAAAAATTGTTCTGTAAATTGATTATATGAATATATTAGACACTGCTATGAAAACTGAATTGGAGTTCATTGCTACAGTTATAATTCAGATAATTATATTAGTTTGTTAGTTATTTTATTTCTTTATTTCCAGAAAGTAGTTTGAGGAAACATAGACTCAGAGACACTCTCATAATTAAGGAAGTATTTAATGTATTTAAAAAGTATTAGATGGAGAAAAGAAGAAAGGAATAAAGAAGACTTTGATACAAGAATACCCTCATTTTGTTCAGGGGATTCATTCTTCAAAACGTGAGCAGTTATTGAATCAATCGTTCATGGGTTCTTGAACCAAAGGCCTTCTGGAAGCTTCCTACAAACTTCTTTCCATTATGTCTCCCTTTCTCTCACTTACATGGAACTAGTTTTAATTTTATATACATAATTTATTTGCTTTACTTTTTTTTTAGTGGTGTAACCGTATATAAATGTATTCCTATTGTTATTGTTTAGCTTTTCTTTAAGAAAAAAAAAGGATTTATTTATTTATTTGAGAGAGAGTACTCATGGGGAAGGAGCAGAGGGAGAGAATCTCCAAGCAGACTCCCAGCTGAGCATGGAGCTTGATGCAGGATTCGATCTCACAACCCTGAGATCAGGGCCCTGGGATCACAACCTGAACTGAAACCAAGAGTCAGACACTTAACCAACTGAGCCACCTAGGCACCCCATGTTTAGCTTTTCATTTTTTGAACCCTTATATTGGATCATACCATATTTCTTATCTGTGACTTGGTTTCCTTACACAATATTTATTGATATACACAGCGTTGTTTTTTCTGTTGCATGACTCTACTACCATTCATTTATCCATTCTAGTTTCTAATCTTTTTGCTATTATGAACAATGTGGCTAAGATTGTCTTCTGATGTGCAAGCACTCTAGGATATATACTTGAGAGTTCTAGATTACTAAATTTTGGAGTATGGAATTGCTGTGTTATAGATTATATGCCAGTTGAACTTTTTATTTAAGAGATAAGAAGTTATTTTTTAAAGTCATATCGGTTTACATTTTTATCATTTTTATTTCTGCAGATTTTTTTTACAACATTTAGTATTATCAGACTTTTACTTTTTTTAATCTAGTGAGTGTAAAATTGTGGTTTGTGTTTCCTTTTAACTAGGGAGGTTAAATCAGCTCTTTTTTTAAAAAAAGATTTTATTTATTTATTCATGATAGACACAGAGAGAAAGAGAGAGAGAGAGAGAGAGAGAGAGGTAGAAGCAGGTTCTATGTGGGGAGCCCGACATGGGACTCGATCCCGGGACTCCAGGATCACGCCCTGGGCCAAAGGCAGGCACTAAACTGCTGAGCCACTCAGGGATCCCCTTAAACAGCTCTTAATATGTTTATTGACTGTTTTTATTCTATACATTTCTATCATGACTTTGATAGCCTCAAAAATGATCTCTAGTGATTCTTGCTCTCTTGGTTTTCATGCCCTTGTGTAATCTCCTCTTCTTGAGTGAGGGCTAGACCTAGTGAATTCCTTGGAACCAAGTATGGCAAAAAATGATGGGATGTCAGTTCTGAGATTAGGTTCCAGGGAGTCTGTGGCTTCAGTCTTGGTTGCTCTCTCTCATTCTTTCACTCTCTGTCTCTCTTTGAGTGAAGTTAGGAGCTGTGTTGTGAGCTCCCAGGGAGAGCCCCACATTTTAAGGAACTGAGAGAGGCCCCTCGTTAACAGCTGCAAGGAATCCAGGCCTCAGTCCAACAGACTGCCAAGAACTGAATCTTGCCAACCACCAAAGACC
Source organism: Vulpes lagopus (assembly GCF_018345385.1). Classification (NCBI taxonomy): domain Eukaryota; kingdom Metazoa; phylum Chordata; class Mammalia; order Carnivora; family Canidae; genus Vulpes; species Vulpes lagopus. Next base: position 44,003,752 of record NC_054842.1, on the reverse strand, counting down.
CTGTGAGTGAACACAGAAGGATCTCCTCCCTCCCAGAGCCCTCAGATGAAACTGAGATCGTGGCCTGAGCTGAAACCAGACGTCTGACGCTCAACTGACTGTGCCACTGAGGCACCACAATATTCTCTTTTTAAAACTATATAGATTTTCCTTTAATACTTAAGTTCTTTAATTCACCTTAATTTGATTTTCATGTATTATGTGAAGTAGGAACCATTTTAGTTATTCTTCCATTTGGGAAACTGCCATCCTCTCATTCACTGATTCCCTTCCTCACTAATCTGCAATTCCAAATCTATCCTTTTTTATACATGCACAGGCTTATTTTGGGTCCTCTATTCTGTTCATTGCTTTAGCTTCTTATTTCTGTGTCAACAATGCAGAGTTTTAATTAGTATAATCACTTCGTAGTAGATCTTGATATCTGGTGGAGCAACTCCTCCTCTCTAATTCTTCAACAGTATTTTGGCTAAATCTATCTCTTTGCTTAATCACCTACAATTGGACAACTTGTCAGATTACATAAACAAAACATTTTTGTAACTTTTATTGAAATTCCCAAAACCAAGAAAAAATATATGTGGAAAAAAAGGGGAAAATTTGGGGAGAATTAAAATCTTTATGATATTAAGAATTCCTGTTTATGAAGATAGTATAGCCTTGCATTTACTTAAGTTTTTTTCTTCAGAAAAGGAACATTTTTTTCTAAATCACATATAATCCTAAATTATACCTTGTTGCTACATGGAATGTAAGTAGCTTTAGCATATCCAGCAACTTTTCTAAACTCTAACTTAATCTAACAGTTTATTTGTAGAATCCTGACTTTAAAACAATCATTACATCTTTGAGTAATGGCAGTTTTGTTTCTTTATAATGTTTATAATTTTATTTTCTTTTATTGTTTTATTCCACTTATATTAAGTACAGTGATGAGTAGAAATAGAGGTACTAGGCATTCTTGACTTGTTCCTAGTTTTTGAAAAAAAATTTTTTTTTAAATATTTCACTACTGGGTACAATGTTTACTATAGGGGTTTATAGGTACTTTGTTACATTAAGTTGGTAGGCACTTTTACATATAGTTTATTAAGAATTTTTATAATAGGGGTGTCTGGGTGGCTCAGTCAGTTAAATGTCCAACTCCTGATTTTGGCTCAGGTCATGATCTCAGGGTCATGTGATTGAACCCCATGTTTGGCTCCATACTGGGCAAGGAGCCTGCTTAAGATTCTCTCTTTACCTCTCTGTCTGCCCCTCTCCCCCCTTAAAAAAATCTTTATCATAAATAGTTTCTACATTCCATCAATGTCTTTGAAAATTGTATTGAAATAATCATATACTTTTATGTCTTTAATCTACAATTCCTTTTAATTGAACTAATAGCTTATATGATGTATTAATTTAACCTTATCTTTACCTGTATCAGCATCCTATTGAAAGGATACCTGGTAGTCTCTTTTGCATATTTAAAAAGTCATCTATAATTCTTTGTGACAGTCACTAACCCTCTTGTCATCATAAACAATCTCTCTCTCAAAAAGACTTGTCCCATTTAGGTTTGTAGTTATTATTCACTTTTGTGTAGCAAGAATATTAATTAACCAGGTTGGCCTCCTGGAGTTGCATTGCAAATGTAGGGGCATGCAATATTGAGCAACTATTCAAGCTGCAGAATTATTATCTGGAAGTTTTCACAAGGCATCTCAGATTGGACTTTTAAAAGTCTGGAAAACCCCCCAAATATTTCTCCACTAAATTTCACTTATTGCATCTAGAAACTTGGGGGAATTTCCTTTATTGAGGTTTCCCAAATTTTCTAAGGCTCCTGCTTGACAGGAGCTGAACTTCCTTACACCTATAAGACTGGGAACCCATTAGTCAGGTACCTTGTCAGTACTGCCAGGAGGTCAGTAGTTTGTAACTGACTGAATGAAATCCAGCTCAAATATGCCACTGAAAGTAAGGTTTTGGTTGGATGATCAATTTGTGCAATTATTGCCTGATAAAAAAAGGAGGACAGATTCTACTTAAACCTATGCAAATGACTCTATTGCCTAAAAAGAAAGGAGTAAGAGTTTCTGAACCTGGGAGTTCACTGAGAAGCAGCTATCACTTCAAAATGTTTCACTTTAGTTTATGAAAGCAGTCTATTTAAGTGTTAGAACTAGCTTAAGAAGAGAAAGGATTTCTTCATATAGTTATTTTAAAAAAGAGCACTGAAATAGCATTGACAGTATTCTAAGCAAATAACGATGATAAACTTTTCTTAAGCAGTTCAGTGAGTGCTACTTAATTAATTCTTATCTAATGAATTTGGGTCAGCTGTCTGGTTTCATGAAGCCTTTTACCTCTGGACTAAAAAAGAGTCCTGGAAATCCATCTTTGAATAATGGCAGTTTTGTTTCTTTCTAATGTTTATAATTTTAATTTCTTTTATTGTTTTATTGCACTTATATTAAGTACAATGATGAGTAGAAATAGAGATAATAGGCATTCGACTTGTTCCTAGTTTCCAGTCTAATGGTATGAGCCAAAAGTTGTCTAAGTAATGTCAGCTGAGGAGTTTGTTCCTAAAAGACTACTCTTCGAGATGTCAGTTGTTTAGAGTATCTTGTATAGTCCTTTCCAAGAGACTCTTAGCCTGTCTTTTTTTCTTTTTTTTTTAAGTTTTTATTTAAACTCCAGTTAGTTAACATGCAGTGTAATATTAGTTTCAAGTGTAGAAATTAGTGATTTATCATTTACATACAACATCCGGTGCACATCACAAGTGCCCTCCTTATTTTTTTTTTAAGATTTTATTTATTTATTCATGAGAGACACACACACACAGAGAGAGAGGCAGAGACACAGGCAGAGGGAGAAGCAGGCTCCATGCAGGGAGCCTGATGTGGGACTCCATCCCAGGACTCCAGGATCACGCCCTGGGCGGAAGGCAGGCGCCAAACCGCTGAGCCACCCAGGGATCCCCAAGTGCCCTCCTTATTATCCATCATACATTTAACCCATTCCCCCACTGACTTCTTCTCCAGTAACCCTCAGATTGTTCTCTATAGTTAAGAGTCTGTTTTATGATTTGCCTCTCTCTTTTTCTTTCCCCTATGTTGATCCATTTTGTTTCTTAAATTCCACATATGAGTGAAATCACATGGTATTTGTTTTTCTCTGACAGACTTATTTCACTTAGCATAATACACTCTAGCCCCATTCACATCATTGCAAATGACAAGATTTTCATTCTTTTTTATGGCTGAGTCATATTCCATTGTCTGTGTGTATCACATCTTTATCCATTCATCAGTGGATGGATGCTTGGGCTCTTTCCATAATTTGGCTATTAGTTTGTTGTTGTTTTTTATAATTTGGCTATTGTTGATAATGCTGCTATAAACATTGGGATGCATGTGTCCCTTCAAATCAGTATTTTTGTATCCTCTGGGTAAATACCTAGTAGTACAATCGCAGGATGGCGGGGTAGCTCTATTTTTAACTTTTTGAGGAAACTCCATGCTCTTTTCCAGTGACTGCACCAGTTTGTGTTCTCACCCCCGGTGTAAGAGGGTTCCCCTTTTTCCACATCCTCACCAACACCTGTTGTTTCCTATGTTGTTAATTTTAGCAGTTCAAACAGGTGTGAGGTGATGTCTCAGTGTAGTTTTGATTTGTATTTCCCTGATGATGAGTGATGTTGATTGAGCATCTTTTCAAGTGTCTGTTAGCCATCTGGATGTCTTCTTTGGGAAAATGTCTATTCATGTCTTCTGCCCATTTCTTAACTGGATTATTTGTTTTTTGGGTGTTGAGTTTGATTAAGTTCTTCATATGTTTTGAGTACTAACCCTTTATCAGATATGTCATTTGAAAATATCTTCTCCCCTTCCGTAGACTGCCTTTTAGTTTTGTTGACTGTTCCCTTCACTGTGCAGAAGATTTTTATTTTGATAAATTCCCAATAGTTTATTTTTGGTTTTGTTTCCCTTGCCTCCAGAGATACATCGATAAGAAGTAGCTGCAGCCAATGTCAAAGAGGTTAGTGCCCATGTTCCCATCTAGAATTTTGACACTTTACTGTCTCAAATTTGGATCTTTCATCCATTTGAATTTATTTTTGTGTGTGGTATAAGAAAATGGCCAGTTACATTCTTTTGCATGTTGCTGTCCAGTTTTCCCAACACCACTTGTTGAAGACTGTCTGACTGCCCTTTTTGAAGACATACCTCAGGAATGTAATTTGTAGCAGAACCTTCAGGCATGCATTGAAGAATATCAAAAGCTATCTGTAGATAATAAACAATGACTGTTGTTCTTTTATAACTGCAACTAATTCTAAAGATTTTGATCAGTCTTTCCCCTTAAGATAAATACAGATAATTTCAGAAAGAGCATTGATAAAGCTCTTGGGCTTTCTTGTAAGGCAAACAAACTTAACCTAAGTGTGTGTCTCTTTTGACTTAATAATTCTTCCCATATAGTATATAGATATACTGTGTATCTAATTAAGAAATGTGGTCTAAGTTTAGGTCTGATCTTAGGAAAGCAAGTGAAAGTTATCATAAGGCATATGGGCATTTGACTAAGATAGATAGGATCATAAGTGCCAGAAAAGCAACACTTGGTTATCAATTTAATCAAAGTGACAAAACACCTAAAAAAAAAATGCAGAAGGAGGGGATGCTATTGTAAGGAATCTTAGTTCTTTCATTGAGAAGGAAACTGTTTCTTGTTAATAGTGAAGGGCATGATATAAATAAAATAAAATAAAATAAAATAAAATAAAATAAAATAAAATACAGAAAATGCTTCTCTTAAGATACTGAATCTCTGCTCTCTATGTGGATTTCATAGAAGGGAAAGAATAATCTTTCATATTTAAGGTAAGTATCATCAAACAATCTCTATAAATTGCAAGATAGTGAGATTTTAGGATTTGCGGGCCCTATAGTCTTTGTTGCAACTACTCAACTCTGTTGTTATAGCATGAAAGCAGCTATAGACAAATGTAAATGAATGAATTTGGCTGTTTTACAATAAAAATTTATTTACTAAAGCAGGTTGCTGGCCAAATATGACCCATGGAACATCATTTGCTAACCTTTGTTTTAGGTGAAGGCATTAATCTGAAAACCAAGGAAGCAAGATCCTCAAAACAAAATGTGAATTGTAGCACATTCCATAGCTTCTTCTCAGACTCAAGTATTATAAATTGAGGCAAAAAAATTCATACCTCAAAGATATGAACTTTCTGTAATATATGAAAATGAGAAGTGGGATACCTGAGTGGCTCAGTGGTTGAGCGTCTACCTTTGGTTTAGGGCATAATCCCAGGGTTCTGGGATCAGGTCTTGCCTTCTCCCTCTGCCTATGTCTTTGCCTCCCTCTCTGTGTCTCTCATGAATAAATAAAATCTTTAAAAAAAAAAAGAAAATGAGAAGCAAAAGTATTTAAAAAATAAATTAGTCTTTGATCAGTGTTTCAATATTCCATCTCATTTAGATATCTACATATCCAAGAATTACCTATTAATTTGCTCAATTTAACATTAATCAAGGGTTTTAGAAATTATATTTAAGTTAGCACACTATAAATTACTATTGATTTAAAAAGTTCATTAGCATGATGACTTAATTTAATTAAATACAAACATAATTTTTTATAACTTTAATATCATGTAGGAGTGTTGTCAGTGTATTGATCTATAAAACTGTATGGGTTTAGGATTTCCAGATTAACATTATCTATGTGATAAAAGTCCAAGTAAAATAAAATGTATATTTGTACAATACTTAACACTGATAAATCAGGGGAAAGACATAACTTTATTTTTAAATAAATATTTTAAACTAGTCTCACTTCAAAAATGTTTCTGTGCTAACAATTTCCATGAGAAGGATCTTTTTAAGTCCAGCTCATTTAAACTAGTTGAAGGTTAATTCTCTTATTTTCTGAGAATTTTAGAAATATATTATTTATAAAAATACTTATTTATCTCCATAAACCAATCCCAACAGGGTTATTTTAAGAAACAAATAATTCTTGAAAGCATCCAGAAATAGAAAAACAATGACATGTGAAAGCATTTAAGAATAGACAAAGAAGACACATAGATTACCATAATTCATCAGTTGTACAACTTCAACTATACGTCAAAAGTGAGCACAAATATAGACACATAATAACATAGTTCCATACATCAAAATGCTGTTTTTCCCAATCAGTACAGAATTTTTAAATCATTTTGAACTCAAGATGGAAAATTAATCGAAAAGATTAACAAATTGGATTTTCTTTTGTCTAACACAGAAAAGAGATATTTATCATCATTGAATAGTAATCACCAAATGGTTAGAGGTTGGCAAATCAGTCTATGGGCCAAATTGGCTTACTGTCCATTTTTAATGACTCATAAAGAACATATTTTACATTTTAAAGTGGTTGAAAAAAATAAAAATAATAATATTTTCTGAAATATGAAAATTAAAAAAATTAAAACTGTAGTGACTATACATAAAGTTTTATTTAATCTAGTCATGCTTATTCATTTACATAATGTCTATGGTTCCCTTTACAGTGCAATGACAGAGTTGAGTAGTTACGATGAGGACTATATGACTCTCAAAACCAAAAATATTTACTTTCCAGCCTTTTGTAAAATTAGTTTGCCAGCACTTGCATAATACTATAGAATAAATTCTCAATCATTGCTAACTTACCAGAGTAGAATAACTTATCAGTTTGTGCAAATCAGAAAAAAATCAAGATAAATTCAATGCAGGAACAGAATACAGAAGCAAAATAAAAAGTTTAAACTTCTATTGTCATTTGGGGTTCACTCTGAAAGTCAAGAAATATGTCATATGGCTTATGCAGCCTATGAAAATCACTTTTCTGGTAAGTTCTGCTAAGTTCACTTTTCTCTGTTAGGTAAATTCATTGGGCATCTCTGTGGATGACCTCCACGTTGTTAGATGATAATTTTTTTTAAAAAATAGGATGGATATAAATATGTTTCAAAAATTTTATTGAACTCAACCAGTAAGGCATAAAAACCAGTCTCTTACAGGATAATTTTACATTATCCTTCCATGAGATTGATCTACAGCTATCATTGTGCGTGCATGCATGTGTGTGTGTGTGTGTGTGTGTGTGTGTGTGTGTGTGAAATATTTATCAGATTTAGATATCAATTAGATTTAGGTATCTATTTGGTTCATGAAAATTCAGAAGTTTTCCTTTGTCCTCTGAAACAATTTAAGATTAGTATTTGTATTGACATCAACAATATTTATTACCTAGTCTTTGAAGATTTTGTAGAATTCCCCCATGAATCCATCTAGGCTTGGTGACTTTATGTAAATACTGCTTTAATAACTTTTTCCAATAGTGCCTAGAAAATTAGTCTATTCAGCGATTGCACTACCGGGTATTTACACCAAAGATACTGATGTAGAAACACCAGGACGCCTGCACCCCAATGTTCATAGCAGCAATGTTCACAATAGCCAAACTGTGGAAGGAACCATGATGTCCTTTGATAGATGAATGGATAAAAAAGAAAAAAAGATGTGGTATATATATATATATATAGGAATATTCTTCAGCCATCAGCAAAGATGAATACCCACCACTTGCTTCAATGTGGATGGAACTGGAGGGTACTATGCTGAGTGAAATAAGTCAATCAGAGAAGGACAATCATCATATGGTTTCACTCATACGTAGAATATAAGAAATAGTGAAAGAGATTATAAGGGAAAGAAGGGGAACTGAGTGGGAAAAATTAGAGAGGGAGACAAACCATGAGAGATTTCTAACTCTGCGAAACAAACAAAGGGTTGTGGAAGGGGAGGTGGATGGGGGGATGGGGTAACTGGGTGATAGGCACTGAGAAAGGCACTTGAGATGAGCACTGGGTGTTATACTATATGTTGGTAAATTGAATTTAAATTTTAAAAAACGTAATAAAAAAAGAAAATTGCTCTATTTAAGCTTTCTATTTCTACTGTGGTCAATTTTATTATATTTTATAGAAAATTATCTAGTATGTCATTTTGAATTTCAAATTTATTTGCATCGAATTATAGAAATTAGCCATACACACATATATGTGTATGTGTGTATATGTATATATCTATACATATAAATATATGTGACCGTGTGCATATTTGTATGTGTTTTAAAAGTTATTTTCCACTTGTTACTTCTTATTTTGCATATTTGTGCTTACTCTTATCTTTCCAAATTAGATTAGTTAGCTAATGGCTTATTTATTTGTTAGATATTAAAAAAAAATCATTGCTATTTCTGTTCTTTTTCTGATTTCTACTCATGACCCTCTGTTTTTATCCTTATAGTTTCCCCTTTTGTGTTTCTTTTGCATAGTTTATGTTATTTTTCCATCTTTTGAGTTAGAAAATCATATTATATCATTTTCTTGATACACTTATATAAGGCTGTGAATTTTCTTTGAATCATTACTATTATTATATCATAGATTTTTTAAAAGGAATTTATTTATTATTTATTTGACAGAGGCAGAGAGAGCACAGGCAAGGGGAGTGGCAGGCAGAGGGAGAGGTAGAATCAAGCTTGTTTATTTGTTTGTTTGGTTGATTTTGATTTCTATTTTGTTGCATTCTAAGGAGAGAATCTTATTTGTGGTGTTTCTATTTTATTTATGGAGACCTCAGAAATCATGAAGCAGAGAATGCAAACCTTACTCACAATGCCCTATCTGAATTCCTGATCCACAGAATTCATGAGCATAATGAAACCTTTGTATTACACTAATAAGTTATGGAGTGGTTTTGTTACTCTGTAATAGATAACTAGAACATGATAGAATGTCAAAAAAACTTTATGATTTTAAAGAATAAGAGAAATTCATCATTGAATGTGACACTGTAGGTCATAAAATCCAATCAACCTTCTGATGTTTGAATCACTTTTAAACAAAGTTGCCAATCATTATTATCCAGATCCTATTTAGATATCTCCAATGACTGGGAGTTTACTGATATAAAAGCTTTCCATAATCCACCTAGAATTATTTTCCTTGTTGGCTTTAGCTAGTAGGATATGATATAAAAGAAAAAAAAAAGTAGAGAGATTGAGAACTCACCTATTAGTACACATCAGACTCAGTTTTTCCAAAAGATAGTGCATTTAATTATTTATCTGATTCAATTTTTCTAATGTTTAATAGAGACAGAGTAAGCTTTTATAATTTCTGCTTTTATCTTCTGTTCTCTATAAAACAAAGAACATTTTTAAATGGTACTTTGTTTAGTATTCAATTTATTACATATCTGGCAATCAAACATGACTGCTCAGAACTGACTAATTTTTTTCATTGTTATAGAAATATTTCTTTGACAAGAAAATATATCAGGACTTATATGATGACTGTTCTTTTGCCTTTAATAAAGTGCAAAAGTTCCATCTGCCACTATTTTATGTGCCCAGGGCTGGCTGCTGAGCTCGATGTCCAGAATATAAAATCTGTGAGCCATAGCTGTGCCTCTGTGGAGTTCATCATTTATTCAGTGTGAAGCTGTCTTTCTCTTTGCCATCTGACCTCAGGATAAGAAACTGTTTTCAAATGTCCATCATTTAAAAATCTTGGTTGATGTTGTGTTGTGGGCTGTTATAGCTCCAAATATCCTGAAGGCTTTGGGCGCAGTCCCTGATTTCATTTCAACTATCCATCCCTACATCATTTAGAGCTATCATTGAAATGCACCCCCAAAGAGTTTATGAACTTAGGCCTTTGGAATCACTCTCAAATTCTCCTGGAATAGACCTAAATATAATAATTACATTAGATCTGATCCTATGGACTGCAATGACTCTTTGTTTTGTGAAAATTCTAATGCTATCTTGGACCAGAGACTTCTGTGAGTGTATCTCTTGAGGACTGACAAAAACTGAAATGAGGTCTTTGGTCCAGAAACATTCAAATTATATCATCTGATGTTGATAAATGAATTCTGGCGAATACATACTTTTAAAATATAATGGTTAATACCATTATTATTTAACCAATTTATTGCTGGTTTTGCCAGAGTAGAAAGAAAGGAAGCAAAAATAAGAATATAATCATTGGGAAGGTGAAAAGAAAATTTGCAAATTTTACCTATAAAATCCAAGAGAAATTCTTAAAATATGTAAGTTGTGTTTTAAAACTTTTCTTTTTAAAACTTTAAAAAATAAGCATATTTTATTATCCAATATGAATATCCAATATTGATGTCCAATAGGTAGACATAGGCAAAAATATGTTTCCACTTACAGTAATATGTTTTAAAATGTTCATCAAAAGACCTTGGAACTACCTTGTTTGTATAGGACTTATATGATTACAACTGTAAAATTTTATTGGGAGAGAATTATTGAGGAATTTTATATAACATGGGAAAATGAACATTATATAATGTTGGTTGGGAAATCTGCATATATAAGGTGATTCTAATTATTTTTACATTATGTCATTGCATAGAAATAGGACCAAAAGGAAACATAAGAATTTAACATTTATTTTCTCTGAGTATTAAATTATTGTTACTTTTCCCTCAAGATTTGTCTACATTTTAAAAAATTTTTATTGTAAGTATATACTTTAGAATTTGAATAAAAATTTTTTTTTTTTTTTTTTTTTTGAATAAAATTTAATAATTAAAAATAGCCTCTTAAGATTTACTGAAATATATTTAACATTTGGAAAAATTGATTACTCTAAAATTAGTGAATAAGATTGTGACCATCTTCTAAATACTGAGTAAAGATTCATATACCATACGATTTTTAAGAGTTAGAAATGACTGTTCCTCAGTCCCATATTATTTGGAAGCAAATCCCAAACATTATATTATTTAAACATCAAATATTTCAGGATTTGTTTCTAAGGTATAAGGAATCTTTTTTGAAACAAAACCACAATACATTATCATAACTGAAAATTTAGGAATAATTTCTTAATATTAAATATCTAGTCAGTATTCAAATTCACTAAATATCTCATAATTTTTCTTCATTGTTTGATAATTCAAATAAAGTACATACATTTCAATGTTTGATATTACTACCACCCTCTTTGAATCTATAGGCTTCTCAATAATTTGGGGGGGGGGCTTAAATTTTATTTGTTACACAACTAGGTCTTTTATTTTTAGACTCCCATGATCTGAATTGACTGGAGTTTGCTCCTTAAATTCTTGTGTGTTATTTAACGTTTCTCCTGTGTTTTCTAAATTTCTAGTTAGATCTAGAGGCTTTATAAATTTCACATTGGGTTTACATTTTTTCCTCTTTCTTTTTTTTTTCTTTCTGATGTTGCTGACCATTTGTGGCAATTTAAAAATATTAAAATTTTTATATACTCCCACCATTAAGATGTGGGGTCTATTTGCTTTCCCCATGAATCTCACTTTACTTTAGTGATTTTCTTATAGCCAGTTGAATGCAGTAGAAATAATACTATGAGACTTTTTTTAAAAAAAATATTTTATTTATTTATTCATGAGAGACAGAGAGAGAGACAGGCAGAGAGAGAAGCAGGCTTCAGGCAGGGAGCCCAATGTGGGACTCGATCCCAGGACTCCAGGATCGCACCCTGGGCCGAAGGCAGGTGCTAAACTGCTGAGCCACCCAGGGATCCCACTATGAGACTTTTAAAGTGTGGTCAGAAAAAAAATCCTGCAGTTTCCACTTGGCTTGTTTTGGATGCTTACTCTTGGGCAATGGTTCCCAGCAAAGGTGATCTAAGGTCTCTTTTCTTCTCCCCTGGGGACATTTGGTAATGTCTGGAGGTATTTTTGGTTGTCACAACTGAGAGGATTATACTACTGCCATCTATTAAATAGAGGACAGCAATGCTCCTAAACATCCTACAATGCACAGGACAGCCCCCTATAACAAAGAATCATCTTGTCCAAAATGTCAGTAGTACCAAGATTAATAAGATATACTGCTCTAAGGGGAGTCACTGCCATATGCCAAGTCTAGTAACTTTGAGACTATCATGCTGAAGAATCCACTTGCTACTTTAGTCAGGTCCCATTTAGAACTCTAATTGAGAGCCAGCATCCTCTTTTAGCTACACAAGTGAATTATCTTGTATACTCTGTCCATCTGATTTTTCAGATCACTGTAGCCTCAGCCATCATTGCCTTTAATTTCATGAGAAGACCCCAAGTGAGAAATGCCCAGCCAAGTCCATCCTGAATTCCTGACTTACAAAACAGGAGCAAAATAAAAGGCTATTTTAGTTCACAAAAAATTGGGATGATTTGTTAAACATTTAGTAGAAGGAATTGCTTAAATCCATTCATAGATTAGGAGTTACAAAATGGATATAGTTCTGTCCTCCTTTCTTCATTTATTAATTGCAATATTTGTATAAAGAAAAGCTTCTCCTGGTTGACTATTTGATTACAGTAATATACAGTTTGTATAAGAAAACTAGAATGAATGCTTACCTATAACCTAGTAAAATTGCAAATACATTCATACAAACATGCAAGCATACATAAGAAGGGGAGAAAATCTTGAAAGCAAGGAATAGGGGTTGATAGATCACATTTAAATGAGTGATAACAATAAAAAAAATAAGAGTATTTACAGCAGCTACAAAGCTCTTGAGCTCACTGTTTTTTGTTTTTTTTTTTTGTTTTGTTTTTTTCTTTCTAGTCAAATAGAAAGGTAATTGTTCCCAGTATCTCTGACATCTTGGTGGGACCAGGTGACTGAGTTATGACCAATTATAAGAGGACACAAATAATGCATTAATTCTAAGGCTTAGCCATAAAATATTTCATAGACTCTTTTAAACTCCCTTTTCATCTTTTATGACTGAGAGTAAAGGACTAACCCTTATCCTAAGTTTGCCTTACTTAGAAGTTTGATTTACTAATCACATTTCTAAGAAAATTTTCAGGATTTCTGCCAAACTCACATCACACTGCAACATGAACAAAAAGTACATTTGTAAGAGTTATGCCTCTGAAATTTTTGGAAATGTTTGTTAAGGAAGAAAATATTAATTTTCCAGATTGATACAGGCATTGACAGCTACCGAAAAGGCTAGAAAGCTGAAAATTCATTTTTGTATTGTGACAATCCATTTGGTACACCGTTATCTAGAGTAACCGAAAGTCAAAATTTATAAATCAGCTCTTGGCTTGGGTAAAATATTATTGGGTAAAAATCCCTTAGTGTGTGTTGATTATTATTGGTAGTTTTGATGAGATATTATAAGAAAGAAATAAGCTTAAAAAAGAATTAGCAAGTTTTGCTGCCATAAATGAGAGGTATCCTAAAAAATCCAAAAATTCATGATCAACAGGTTGAAAAAGCTATTTCTAGATATTAATAGTAAGAGTTGGGATTTTAGAAGGCCACAAAGAAAAAAAAAAGCCTAATCAGACTTCTTAGTTTGATAAAATAATTGACAGCATAGATTAGGTTAAGGTATGGTTTTTCCCACCTTTATGTTTCAGATGGTCTCATGGTTACCATAATTACATTGACAAAGGAAGTCATAGGGTGTAGGAAACAAAATAAGTCAGGATCAAACAACTTCAAGTGGCTACTGGTTTATGAAACTGTCTAGAAGCAAAGAGAACTAACTTTTTTGGTATTGTTTTATTTTTTAAATGTTTTATTTATTTATTTGAGGAGGAGGGAGAGCATAGAGGGAGAGTGAGAGGGAGAAGCAGACTCCCCACTGAGCAGAGAACCAGATGTGGGCTCATGACCTGAGCTGAAGGCAGACACTTAACCAACTGAGCTACCCAGGAGCCCCAAGAACTAAGTTTTTGGCAAACAAAACAAAACTGTACTACTGAAGAAATCATAAGCCTTGACCTAACCCAAAAGGTTTCTGACATTTGGGGGCTCAAAATTAAATTTGCCCAGAGTGCCTTGCATAGGTAGAAAATAGCTCGAAAAGAAGGATTACTTTCTATCATCCATTGCAAATATGTCAAGCAAGTTGGATGGAAATGAAGAACCTTGCAGAAGAAAAGACGAGACTATAATGGATGGTGAGCAAGGGTTTTCAACCCAGAGAACAGAGTCTGGTCTAATCATGAAAGTTCCCAATCCAGGATGGTAGACCTTCCTAATTCCAGATCCTACAGGATTCCTACATTGCTGTGGACCACTGAGTAGTATTTCTTTAATTGTTTCCTTGTCTAAATGACAATTTTTATAATTTTGCTGTCCCTATTACCCCTATTAGTATATGGAGTATATGGAGGGAGGACAGACAACTATTCTTTCAGGCCACAAGTTTTAGGAGCAAGATAATCTACATCAAAACCTGATATAGAAGACTGTATATAACCTAGATCACAAAACATCCTCATGATCAATGCCAGCTTGGATGTGGCAGTTGAGAGTGGCACTTTCCATGCATTTCTGAGCTAGGAATATTTCCTCATTCTACAGACAAGGAAACTGATCTAATAAGTATCTTTTTGCTGATTTTTTAAATACTTCTATCCACTATACATAATCACAGAGTATTATTGTTGAACTGTAGTTGAGTAATGAAAAAATCTGAGGGTATATATGTAGATGCAGTTTGATATAAATAAATATTAAATTAGTTTAAAAAATAACTGGTGAGAAACTGAGTTTAATTATCACTAAAAAAGTTGAAGTTTTCTGTTTTTACTTTTCAGACTTTGTGCTACCAGTAGACAATTGTCAGCAAGTCATCATAAGCAAAGCAAAGTAGACTGCAGGTGTTGATAATGATCACTTATAAATTTTCACACTGTTCCAAAGCTGCTCTTTGTTACTTATTCCAGATTTAGCTATTTTTATTTTAATTGGTACTTTTTGAGATTTGGTATCTAACCAGCTGGCATGGTCCAGCAGGTGAGGCAGAGAAATAGTATTTTTGTCATAGTAAAAATGAAGGCAAATTGAGTAATGTCTATCAGTGATATAGGCCACTGCTTCTCTGTTGGCTTATATATTCATAAGATAATAGTTGGGAGTATTGTCCTCTGGGAGCACTTATATTTTTACCTTATAAAGAGATTTTGGAAAACATTCACAATATAACATTAGGAGCAAATAAGAAGCCCTACATATTTTAATACTTGTCATTTTGGATGTTCTACTCATCACCAATGAAATTAGCATTTATTCGTCAAATAAATAAAACAACACTTAAGGCATAAATAACAATATAGAAATAATGTACTTATTTCCTGATCATTAAATATATATTGAATATTTCTGTTTCCCCTCAAATTCATAGGTCGAAATCTAATCTCCCTTGTGGACAACAGATAATCAACACTTTCATACATTTGAGGTGGAGTCTTTTGGAGACACTTAGGCCATGAAGGTGTATCCCTCATAAATGGGATTAGCAAAAGAGACCTGAGATACCCTACTAGCCCTCTTTACGGCATGTATGAAGAAGGAGAAATTGGCAGTCTGCAACTCAGAAAAGGGCTTTCGCCGGAACCACCTGATGGTGCTGGCACCATAATCTTGGACTTCCAGCCTCCAGAACTATGAGAAATGGATTTCTATTGTTTATAGGGCACTCAGTATATGGTAGTTTGCTGTAACAACCTGAGCTACAACACTGCTTTTTACTAGGTTATATAATCTGGATTACAACTAAAATTCAAAGAGAAAAATTGTTTTTATAGAATTAAGGGAAACAAGCCAGGTCGAAAAAATGGAAGTCAGAATTTGAGATGATGCAAAGAAAAAAACTAGAGAAATATGTGTAAACATGTCCCTACCTATCTAATCTATTATCTGTCTATCCATCATCAATCATATATCTATATGTTTGAATATACAAATATAGAAACGGAAATATACATATAATATTTATATAACAATGAATATTGAATTCAATATATCATTGATGGTTGCATATAATGTTGTGGATTGAATTGTGTCTCCCAAAAAGATGTGCTGAAGTCCTGGGCCCCAGTGTTTGTGAAGTACTTATTTGGAAATAAGGCCTTTGCAGACTAATCAAGTGAAAATGAAGTTTTTGGGGTGAGCCCATCATCTATTATGATGAATATCCTCGTAAGAGGAGGAGAGAGACACAGAGGCGAACATCCCTGTGAGAATGGAGGTGGAGACTTGAAGTGCGATAGCTGCAAGTCAAGGAAGGCCAGGGATTGCCATCAAACTACCACAAGTTAGAAAGAGTCAAGGAAGGATTCTTCTTGATGGGTTTCAGATGGAGTATAGCCTTGTAGACGTCTTGATTTTAGCCTTCTAACCTCCAGAACTGTGAGAATTTTATGAAATAAATTTCTGTTGTTTTAAGTCACATAAATGTGATACTTTATTACAGTAGCCCTGGAAAATTATTACACCAAGCTATCAAATATCTGAAAAAGAAAACTAAGTTTGTATAGCTGATTACTTAAAAGTGTTAAAGTTCATTTTGATAACACTTTTTGTCCCAAATACATACCAAAAATGGATAAAATATAAAAATAACAATATCAAGAAGACATGGGCTTTCTCAAACACAAAGTCAACATATTTTTAGGCCAGAAATGGCAAAAAAAAAACAAAAAACAAAAAAAAAAAACACCAAAATTGTTAGGAGAGCAGATGATAGTGTCTTCCTGACTTGAGGTACAGAAAAGGCAAAAGTTTCTAGGACCTAAGAAAGGGAAACACAGTGAGATTTGCTACTTGAAGTCTAGAGCTGCTTATGGCTCCTGCTGAGATACAGGATAGATATGGTCATGGCTTCATGATCAGAATCTGAACAAAGCCACCAAAAAATACACTAAGCTGAAAACTCCTTTAACAAATTCCAAGACTCACTCTTGATGAAAACTATAAATAGAAAAGAACTCCCTAACCTGATTGAAGTCATCTGTCAAAAACCTGTAAGAAAATGGTGAAGATTTGCATTGTCAGGGACAAGAAAGGGATGCCTACTCTCATGTCTTGTCTTCAGCAGTAAAACCTTGGTAACAGTAAATGCAATGATTAAAAATAATCATGGGGGAAAGAAAAGGTATGAAATTAAAGAAATAAATTATTATAAAAGATAAAACTCTCATCATTTGTCAGTTATATGATCACCTGCATTGAGAATTCAAGAGAATCTGTAGACAAATTTCTAGAACAACCAATATTCAACAGTCAATTTCATTCCTAATAATTAATATGTTAATATTCATTAAGAAAAAAATCAACCAATATAAAAGATCTTATTTAAAGAAGAAAAAGTTGTATACTGTAAGACCGATAGAGTAAAATTATTATTTTCTTAAGACTTTATTTATTTATTTGAGAGAGAGAGAGCGTGCGCGCCTGCGCGTGCGCACCAGCAGGGGGGAGGGGCAGACATGGGGACAAAAGCAGACTCTCTGCTAAGGAGGCAGCCAAATGTGGGACTGGATCCCAGGACCGTGGGATCATAACCTGAGATAAAGGCACACACTTAACCGACTGAGCCACCCAGGCACCCTGATAGAGTAAAATTATCAGAGATTATGAAAAAATACCTGAATAAATGAGAATTTATGTTTATATACATATTTTAAGGAAGGAAAATGATGTGCCCCTAATTAATCTCTAAGTCTCAGATAATTGCAATAATAATATTTTTAGGGTTTTCCATGAAATTTGAAAAGTACAACTGCCGAAGCGCATGGACAAGAATAACTAAGACCATTTGAAGAAGAACTGGGATAGCAGATTTGACCTCCCAGGTATCAGGAATTTTAATAAGTGAATAAAAAGTGATATTGGCATAGGGTGAACAAATAGACTAATGGGTTATAAAGATCCTAGAAATTCACACTCTCATATATGACAATAATGGATGAGAGATATGACATTATAAGTGAATGGTGGAAAAATGGTGAAGGGTAATAGAATAGGCCACCCTAAAAATATGCCTCTTTGGCATCTAGATTATTAAGAGGCAGATATAAGAAAAGTTCTCTGCGCTCCCCACATTTGCTTAAAACCAAAACATAAATTTGTAAAGATATCTTTCTTCTGTCTACCAAGGAAAAACAGAAGCTAATCACTGAGATGACTCTCGACCCTTACCAGCCCAGAGATGGCACCAGAGAAAACAACAAATTTTACTAACTAGTCCTTTCTTCTTCTTCTTCTTCTTCTTCTTCTTCTTCTTCTTCTTCTTCTTCTTCTTCTTCTTCTTTTTCTTCTTCTTCTTCTTCTTCTTCTTCTTCTTCTTCTTCTTCTTCTTTCTTCTTCTTCTTCTTCTCTTTCTTCTTCTTTTAAGATTGTATTTATTTATTCATGAGAGATACAGAGAGAGAGAGAGAGGCAGAGACACAGGCAGAGGGAGGAGCAGGCTCCATGCAGGGAGTCTGATGTGAGACTCGATCCCAGGATTCCAGGATCATATCCTGGGCCCAAGGCAGGCGCTAAACTGCGGAGTCACCCAGGGATCCCCTAACTAGTCCTTATCTACCATTAGTTTCTCCCTATTTTTGCCTTCCTACAATTTGCCACCCCTAGAAGCTCAAAGTCCTTTTACTTTGTCTCATCACTGCTCTATAAAATGATTGTTCTTTGCTAAGATGCTGTCATCATCTCTGAGTTGCCCATCTCTAAGTACTTCCATGTGTATATGTGATGCACATTAATAAACTTTTGTTTTCCTCTTGTTATTCTGCTTTATATCACTCTAATTTAAAGAGCCTCAATTGGAAAATCTAAAATGAGTCAAGAGATTTTTTTTCCTCCTCTCCAATGGGATATTAGATAGATGGTGACAGACAGTCATCATCCAAGTGTAAAGTTAAATTAGATTCTTTAAAACTTCTCAAGGCAAACATAGAATAATATCTTTATGACCTTCAGGTAAGGGAGGAGACATGAAAAGCATAAATCATAAAAGAAAATTTTGATTCGCTACATTATAATGAATTCTTTACACAAAAAGCAACTGTAAGCAAAGCAGTAAAATTAGTCACAAACTGAAAAAAGATATTTGCAGAGCATGAATGACAAACAGAAGTACAACTTCCCAATGAAAATATGCAAAGCATATGAATAGGTCATTCACAGGAGAAAAAAATTAAAGTGGCCAATAAATGAATGAAAAGATGCTCAATTTCACTGGCAATCAGGAAATGTAAATTAAAACCATAAGAGAATCTCACCAAAGAAAATATACAGATGGCAGATAAGTATATGAAAAGATGCTCAAAATTGCTCATCATCAGGAAAATGCAAATTAAAACAGCAATGAGATACCACTACACACCTATTAGAATGGACAAAATTCAGAACATAAACAATAAATAGCAAATGCCAGAGAGGCTGTGGTGTAACAGGAAATCTCATATACTCCTAGTGGGAATGCAGAATGGTTCAGCCATGATGGAGGACAGTTTGGCCGTGTCTGACATAACTAAATATACACTTACCGTATGATCCAGCAATAACATTCCTTGGTATTTACCCAAAGAAGTTGAAAGTTCAAGCCCACACAAAAACTTGAACCTGAATATTTATAAGAGCTTTATTTAAAATTGCCAAAACTTGGAAGAAATCTGGTATTTTGATTTAGTGTAAGAAATACCTGTTTGGCTTTTGTCCCCATTCCTGGCACAGAGCTCCTGAAATCCTTGTAAATTCCTAAGTGATAAGAGCACTAGGAATCTCTTTAGTTCTAATGAGAGGACCCCGGGTGGGCTTCTGGATAGCTCAGAAATGGGTACTGGTCATAAGAAAGAGCAAGCCTTGGTCAGAAGCCTAAATCCCCATTGTCCAGAGAAGAGAGAAGGGCTAGGAACGGAGTTAATGATTGATCACACATAATGAAGCCTCCATAAAAATCCCAGACATATGCAGTTCATAGAGCTTCCAAGTGGATGAACACATCCACATACCAGACGGTGATGCACTGCAACTCCCCAGTGACAGAAACCCTTTGCTCAGGACCTTCCCAGACCTCACCTATGTTTCTCTTCATCTGGCTGTTCATCTGTACCCTTTAATAAACTGGCAAATGTAAACAAGTGTTTCCTTGAGTTCTGTGAGCTGCTCCAGCAAATAATTGAATCTAGGCAGGAGGAGATCATGTGAACCTTTGATTTGGAGCCAAGTTGGACCGAAGTTGTATTAACCTGAGGACCTACTACTTGTGATTAGCATCTGAAGGGGAGGGAGCCTCATGGGATTGAGCTGTGAAGTGTCAGATTTGAGTTAAATTGTAGCACACCCAGCTGATGTCACAGAGAATTGCTTGGTATGAGAAACCTACACACATTTGGTGACTGGTAGCACCATAAGTGTCATGAGTGTGGCCATAGTGTGAGAGTAAAGGAGAGACATACAGGAAGAAGATTGAAGTTTTTCTATACATGAGCAACATGTCCTTTAGTAGGTAAATGGATAAATAATAATAGAATAGTATTCAGTGCTAAAAATGAATAAACTACCAAGCCATAAAAAACAACCATGCAGGAAATTTGAATGTATATTACTAAGTTAAAGAAGCCAACCTGAAAAGTCTACATACTGTGTGATTCCATCTGTATGACATTCTGTAAAAGTCAGAATTATGGAGATGGTAAAAAGATCAATGATTTCCAGGGGTTAGTAGGTAGCTGGGGAGAAGAGGGATGAATAAGCAGAGCACAGAGGATTTTAGGGTAGTGCAGATACTCTGTATGATACCATAATGATGGATACACATCATTATTCATTTGTTCAAACCCACAGAAACATCAAGAGTGAACCCTAATGTAAATTATAGGCTTTGAGTGTCAGTGGTGTCAACTGGTGTCCATGTATGTTCACAGATTGAAACAAATACATCACTTGGGAGGGAAGGTATGTTGATAAAGGGTGAGGCTGTGCATGCATGGGAAATCTCTCTATACCTTCCTCTCAGTTTTGCTGTGAAAAATATACATAAAAACTTCCTACACCTGTCACTGGCAAACATGAAAACAAAATAAAAGAAAATGCCTACCAATGGCAAGTGCTAGAGAGACAGAGACTCTCAGATACTCCTAATAGGAACGTTAAATAGTCCAAATCTTTGGAGATCAGTTAGGTAATACATAGTAAAGTTAATGTATCTCATGACACAGAAATTACAACTCTGAATGTATACCACGGAAAAACTCTTGTATGAATTAATAAAGAAACATATACAAAAATTATCATTGCATAATTCATAATGGCAAAAAAACCATAAGAGGAAAATACATCAATTGGGAAAATAGATAAATACTGCAATTCATCTTGCAGAATATGTATCAATTTTTAAATAAGTGAGATCTATATGTTTTTATGTGTGTGCTTGTGTGTGCCAACATGAATATACATTTAAAAAACTAAGTTAAAAAATAAAATAAAATAAAAATAAAAAAATAAAAATTAAGTTAAAAATAAATTCCAGAACGTGCAAATTACATACCACTCATATAAATTTTATAATCCTCCAATGTAGTATATAATAAAAACAAATAATGTTTTGGTAATACAGGATAAAATACAGAGAACCAAAATTAAAAACTTTTAAAGCATCATTAATTTACTTTTAGAAAAACATTTAGAGTTACCATTTATCAGAAGGGAGATAAAATTTTATTAACTAAATGAGGCAAAATAAGGAAGAACACAAATACAATGAAAGAAATCTACAAATAATTCAAACCAATTTTTTCAAATTTTCCCTGAGTTTGTTAGAACTGCTAAGACACAGCATAGCATCTTTTGAATTTCTTTTTACTTCCTCCACCCTCCATACAAAAGAGGCTAATTAACAGTGAAATGATAAAGACTCAGGGGCCAGAGGGAATGAAAGACCAAAAAAAAAGAAAAAAATCCTAGATAATTTACAAACTAGATAATCAGCTCTGAACTAATCAGAATTTGACTTTAATAAATACCAGTTCACACAATAAAATTAAGTCAAATACGGAAAACTGTTCTGGGACTGTTCTTTGTAATCAGTTTGACCTCTTCCACACTGTCATTATCAGGACTTAGGACTGGATAAAAAGCTTCTGCACAGCAAAAGAAACAGTCAACAAAACTAAAAGACAACCTGTGGAATGGGAGAAGATATTTGCAAATGACATATCAGATAAAGGGCTGGTATCCAAGGTCTATAAAGAACTTATTAAACTCAACACCCAAGAAACAAACAACCCAATCATGAAATGGGCAAAAGACATGAACAGAAATTTCATGAAAGAAGACATACGCATGGCCAACAAGCACATGAGAAAGTGCTCTGCATCACTTGCCATCAGGGAAATGCAAATCAAAACCACAATGAGATACCACCTCACACCAGTGAGAATGGTGAAAATTGACAAGACAGAGTTTTAGAGGAAATTAAAGAGATAATGCATGTAGAAAATTCTAGAACATAGTAGAAATGCAATAAATGTATGGCAGAGCACATTCCATTGCCTTATCAATTCAATGAGATCTTTCAAGCTAGTTCTTTTAGATTCATTCTGCTCCACGGCTAGGATTCCTGTATATGCCCTCCCCTCCCCATGGAGTATCAAAGTCTCCTTCTCTCTGAAGGATTATACAAAAGAATCTCAGGCTGCTGAGTACAAATTTGTTGATATTGGGGTGGAGGTGGGAGTGTGGAGAGGGGCCTGGATAGAGTCTGAAGGAACAGATATGCATCAGGCCAGAATGTGAGATTTTTAGGAACAGACTGACTGTTGGATTCATGCTGTCCCAGCTTTTTTTTTTCCCTCAGGAGGTGGGGTACAGAACCATTGCCCTGGTATCCCCCCCTCGCACACACTCTGTATAACTCCTAACTGTATTCTTCCCCTGACTGTGGTATCTCTTAATCTAGTTTTTAGGAGCAGAGGGAAAATTGTACAACAAACTCAGTTTAGATTCTGGGACTAGTGAATTTTGAGCATGGCGACAACTAATGACAGCAAACATTTGATGTTTACTATGTGACAGGTGCTATTCTAAGCAATCTACACATATAATCTCACGTATACAACAACACTGTTTCACAGATGAGGAAACTGAGGCACATAGAGGGTAAATAACTTGCTTGAAATAAATCAAGTATCAGCTTACAAAGCTTGCATTTGAATTTAGAGTCTGGCACAAGAGTCTGTACTCAAGCACTCAGCTATGCTCCTTTCAACAAGATTAACAGGAGGTTCTGGCAAGACCTTCAAGTCTAGCTGTCAGGGGGGTGGTAAGGAAGTGGTTAAAAGATGCTTTCAAGGTGAAAATGAAGGAGTCTCTGAGTATAGAATGGGAGAAAGCACACCAGTTAATACCTCAACATAGTATCTTTCCACAAATGAGTATCAACAATAACCATAATAGATCATATAGAGGATAATCTCTCATACTAGATGTGGTGCGTCCATTAGTTTATCAAACAAGTGAATAAATCTTTTTCATATTATAGTTTTACGAGCTTTGTATTAAAATCACATGTGAGTTTTCTGTCTTGCAGTATTTGAACACCAAGTTCTCTAATTTAATGTCAAAATTAACTAATAGATTTTAGAAAAATAGTCACATCTTGATTGATCTCATTTGAATAGCATATTAGCTCTTATAAGTACTCAGCTTCAGAGTACAGCTTTTCCCCCTTTCTTTTATGTGCTATCCCAACAACCATTTAAGAATAATGATTTTTATTTTTTTGGAGGATAAATATTCAATTAACTCTGGCTCTTTCCGTTAAATATTTTCCAATTTTTGAAACATTAACTTGCAATTATGTGTGTAGCTAGCTGTTCTTTCTGAGCTAAATTTTGAACTCTCAGTTGAGTTTTATATTATACTCCTGTGATAGGCTATGAATTTTAAAGTATCCTAGAGATAGCACATAAATCAATTTGGTAATAGTCTATTGCTTTTGGGATAATTGCATTACTGTTTTGGTGTCAAGAGTTGTCCTGATGAACAAGAGTCATCTTGTTAGTCATCTATATATTTCAAGCATTAGTAAATGAATGACACAGTGTGGAGTGTAAATTAGAAATGGATGAATTGGTTGCACCAAATTAGTATTCCACTTTTACTACTCTGGCATATGAAATGGTATTTCATAATTCAGAGTCACTCTTCAGAACACTTCTCCTTGCCACTTTTGCTTGCCACTTTTATTCCTTTAAATGATTATTGAATATTGATTTTTCAAAGAGGAAACTATAGCATGCTCCTTGAAGTCATTTTTACGTCTTATTTGCCTTTTCAAGACTTCCTCCTTGTTGATATTTTAAGATTGTTTCTTCTTTTTTTTTCAAGCTCAAGCTTACTCATACATCTTTAGGCAGGGGGGGTCTCAGTAATTATACTTCAGACAGTGAGAGTGAACAAATTTTCTAATGCACCCCTGAATAAATGCAACTTGAAATTTTAAAGCAGTTTTTTTGATCACGTGTGGCTACATCTACTTACATAATTGTT
The DNA here is from genome assembly GCF_018345385.1 of Vulpes lagopus. Classification (NCBI taxonomy): domain Eukaryota; kingdom Metazoa; phylum Chordata; class Mammalia; order Carnivora; family Canidae; genus Vulpes; species Vulpes lagopus. Next base: position 43,979,329 of record NC_054842.1, on the reverse strand, counting down.
TTACTTATTAACCTCCTATTTAAAGATACTAAATACATGATAATCATGTTTTAAAACATAAATATGCAGCAAGTTGTCATTAAATGATAAACCCTCATTGGCCTATAAAGTATGACTTGATTAATAAGAAAAATACTCGTATTTTTAAGTGAACCTCTATACAGTAAAGAAATATCTTTGTTTATCATAAAAGACAAATCTGACACAACATTTTCTGATAATTTGAGTTTACTGGGAAAACTTTGTAGTCTATTGTTGGAATAGAGATAACATGATACTATGGTGAATGTTACCAAGATGTTGATTAAAAAAATAGTGATATAATATTAGTATTCATGCAAACATGAGGCCTTTCATTTCAACATAGACTCAGTTCTTGGAAGCTTATTAGTATTTAATACAGGTTCAAATGCATTCTGTATCCACCTTGAGCTCACAGTTTATAAACAAGTACACAGTAGAAAAGTAATGAGATACATTCTGATATTTTCAAAATTACAATGTAAATGAGAACTGCTATAGAATGTTTCTGTGTGTTGAATTAAACAAATTCCCCCCCATCTTGGGAGAGTGATGTCATATTGAGGCATGTAATGTTCTGTATTGTGGCGGGACGGGAAGCAGTTCCCTGAAAGAAAACAATTGTGGCTAAAACCCCAAAGGATGAACTCATGCCCTAATACGTCTTTATATCTCACATTGCAGCAATTCTGTGGGTGAAGGGAACAACACACAAAATGATAAGAAGGAAAACTTGAAGTACTTGTGTTTCTAAAAACATAATTTAATAAATTATAAGAAGACTAAAAGGAAGTCAAGCGACCGAGTGAGGAAGCGTGGACTATTCCCTAGATGGCCTTTAAAAGATGGGGAGGAGAGAATGCATAGTGTTGACGGTGGATAAAATATTTACAAAAAAACCCCACAAGCAATAATAATTGAGTATTTTATATTTTGACTTATTCAACTTTTATGATATAATTCCTTTTTCTTCATTGAGTTTAATTAAGCTTTCCCCAGGGTCAGCGCCCTGAAGACTTTGAAAAAATATTTTGTGTACCAGGCAGGTTTCTGCAGCCCTCTCTTAACTGAAGTATATATTTTGTTAAAATCTTTTCCCAAGGGCTGATGTTCAACATTTTTAAGGTGTATGCTGCCCCATTTTAAAAAAAAATCAATAATGTGGCAGACAGTGCCTTCTAGGTGAAGAGGTTTCTCTAAAGTTTTTGGCACAATATTGATATATTTTATCTAATATGAATAATATCTTCAATACCTACATTTAAGAAACATAATATTCTTGTAAATATTTTCCACTGCCAGGTAACTAAGTGTATGTGCTTAATATAAGAGAGTATAACGGAACTGTGATTCAGATATACAACCAAATATGTATATTCAAATAATTCAAATGTTTCCTTTGTTCATTTATTTATTCCAATTATTGTTTAAAGATATTTATTTATTCATTCATTCATTCATTCATTCATTCATGAGAGGTAGAGGGAGAAGCAGGCTCCATGCAGGAGCCTGAAACAGGCTCCTTGCAGGGGCCTGATGCAAGACTTGATCTCAGGAGCCTGATGCAAGATTCAATCTCAGGAGCCCAGGATCCTGACCTAGCCAAAGGCAGACACAATCACTGAGTCACCCAGGTGCCCCTCCAATTATCATTTAATTTATCTATCTCTATATTCATCCATCCTTTTGTGCATTCATTCATTCGCATAACAACCTGCCATGTGACACTTACAATGCAGGAAATTACATTACAAGGAAATAGAAAAGAAGAAAGAAAGAAAGAAAGAAAGAAAGAAAGAAAGAAAGAAAGAAAGAAAGAAAGAAAGAAAGAAAGAAAGAAAGAAAGAAAGAAAGAAAGAAAGAAAGAAAGAAAAAGAAAAGAAAAAGATTTAGTTAATGTTTCCTACACTTTTCTCTTTAGAGTGAACTCCTTCGTACTTCTACATGATCTAATTTAAAAATCAGTTACCTGATTTCTTAATGGATCTAGCTTGGATCTTGGACAAGTACAGAGAAGTAGAAGGAAAGGACAACACTCTCCAGTTCTTCCACTCCCCACAGAATCCAAATATTGAGGCCTAGAAATTCACTGACTAAGAAAGGCTCCCTGAGTACCACTGGAAAGAAATGTAGCCATAGTGGGATATACAAGGGCAGATAAAGAGAGAAATTTGTTGTTTTTAAATAAAATAGATCATATTTATACCATCTATATAACACACTGTAATAGGTTTCTTAGAACAAAGTGCATGAATCAAAAGGAGATTTTTGGAGGATCAGCATTTATGCGTTTACTTAATTTTGTTAGAAAACATTTCCTCTATCAAAAACAGTTATCTTCACTGTCACCTTGGTGCTGCCCAAATGTGTTTTTAAAAAATAAAGCTATCTCCACATTTATTTTAATGATATCGATGAGTTTTATTATCGGTAATTAGGGAAATAAAAACTCGCTTATAAATAATAAGTCATAGAGGGCTAAAACACATAAAAACACATAAGAGTGGGCTATCAGGACCAATCTGAACATGATAATTCTGCCAACTACATGTCCTATATGTATCAAAACATCAAAGAATTAAAAATTCTCTTAATGCTGGTTGTTTTTTTTTTATTTGTTTTTTTTTTTTTTAAGGTAAAGTGACTATCTTTTCTCCCCCCTTTATAACTTTTGTGAAAAACTCAAGACTTTTTTACATGGAGTCAAAAGTATTGAATATACAGGAATGGAACCCAGTTTTCTGGGTAATTTAAAATATCTCTTTGACACTATTATTTATTAAAAGATCTCCAATGTTCTTTTTGTTCTTAAATATGTAATCATCAGAGCATCCAACTCTTGATTTTGGCTCAGGTCATGATCTCAGGGTTCTGGGTTAGAGCCCTGCCTCCCGCTCTAAGCTCAGTGAGACGTCTGCTGGAGAGTCTCTCCCTCTCTCTCTGCTCCTCCCTCCACTCATGCTGTCTCTCCCTCCCTCTCTCTCTCTCTCAAATAAATAGATAAATATTTAAAGATTTATTTAAAATATAAGTTTATAAGTATATATTTATATATATATATTTATATTTAAATAAATAAATCTTTTAAATTGTGTGTGTGTGTGTGTGTGTGTGTGTGTATGTATTTATTCAATCAATAGTGACTGGAGGTTCTGTGTATGGTAGCATTGCACTTACTAAGGTGACCACAGCAGTGTTGAGGATAATATTGTTAAGTCTCACATTCACAATTACCCATACACACTCACAAATTTGACTATATAATTCCAATTTTGTCCATTTTTGTCATTGTAGAGACACAGCCCAAAGTATATTTGTTTCTGATGAATGCTTATGTTTTTTCCTGACGTAATGAGATGCAAGTAATAGAAGTAGCATTCACAGGAGTAGGTGGTCAACGTTGTCAGCTTGACATTCAAAAAGTTATCTGTCCTGCATATACTATATATCAACATACATTCAAGTATATCCTGATACATATGAATGTATATGTATGCAACTGTTACCATCACTGCTTTACCACCAATAACAATGGCAAAAAACGTTGAATGTTTACAGTAAACTACTTGTTTTTATTCTTTTTTTTTTTATATAAAGTGTTTCTAGACAGTTTCCTATTCTCACCATCCCCCCCCCCCCCACACACACACACATCCATCAACGTCTTTTCATTAAGAAAAGGAAGAAGAAGACATTTGCTGTTCAAACTATACAAGTTAATCTCTGGACAAAGGTAGTTCCCTGGGAAATGTGAGTTTTACCACATTGACACTGTCACGAGAATAACACAAGAGATTAATCTTCTACACATACAGACATAAAATCACAAACATACACATGTCCCAGAAATACCTGTATGTGAAAGATACAGATAATTTACACAAGCATTTGCTACTTTTCCTCTGACGCTCCTGACATATCCAGTAACTTCCTCCTTGGACTCTGAAAATCAAGTACTATAAATCAAATAGCATAGACTTGAGACCTGATTTCCTTTTTTTCTTGTGAGACAGCCAGCCTCCCTCTATGGAAGCTGTTCTTAGGTCTTGTACTATAGCTCTGTTGAAAAATTGCGCTGGCTCGCCAAATATCTTAATGACTTTTCTCTCAGCAGTTGGTAATGGTGAAATGTTATTCTAGTAACCATAATGTCTCTCATAAAACAATTGCATACAATATGTACTGTACTTCTATTTTAGTGAGCTCTTCTGTCAGAATAGCAGTGCCAGTACCCATTTAGCATTTCCTAGCAAAGTGCTTACCAGTCCTTCAAGTGTAATATTGCAGAAAGAGTGAAGAAATGCGTGATTAAAAACATTCACTGAGAGTGGACCATTTAACGCAACCCGATGCTGCAAAATAAACCAGCCTTCACATATGTAGGCGCTCATCATATAAATGACAGTTCTATGTGGTCATTTAATTTTACGATCTCAATTCTCGCATATATTGCTCACATAAATATAGTGTTCTCCTGCAGGGAGGTCTGCTGGGTGTTATAAAATCAGTGAGACCTCAATGGGTTCAAATGGACATCTTTTATAATTATTGCTATAAAATTTCTTGACAATGCATTTTGTTGTCCAATGGCTAAAGAAAATGATTTTCCAAAAGAATGGGTTTCAACAAAGAGAGTAACATACCCTGGGAATTTGTTCCTGTATTCACCCATACTTAAATTACCTTGGTTACTCTCACCTATTGGAGGCCGTCTTGCTCTTTGGAATAAAGTCTTACCACGTGGATTCCAGTTAGAGGTGGGCCAGGTTTGAATTGTTTTCTGGTTTCATGAGGCAGTATGCAATATCCAAAGGGAAGGATTAATTTACTGTTAAGTGCAATTAAAATCTATTTACAGGGAACTTTGTCAAGTACTTGGAAAGATAAAGAAGGGTAGAGAGAAAAGTTCCATAAACTCAGGATTAGAAATAGTTTGGAGAAAAGACACATTAGCACTGGACAGTGGTTCTGATAGTACTATGCATTGCTTGAAGGACTCTATTACTTTTTCTGACTTCTTTGGGGTCATAATAAAGAAGTGAATATGGTAGATTTTTCTCTGCAATGTATTTGGATATTATGATTCTTTTTTTTTTTTGTATTTCCTCTGGGATAATAAATTATAATTATTATGGTCACCTTGTGTGACAAGTGTTTAATGGCATACTACTGGATCTGGGTATTTGTTCCTACAACTGTCCTGTAACTACTATAGCAAACTTATTGCCTAAATGTCTGTTTAGAAATCCAATGAAACGTTTCCTATTTATTGTGGAAAAGGAAACAAATTGTTTAATATGTTTTTAAATGTAAAAACCTTAATGAGTAGTCACATTCCTTGAATTAAAAAGAAGGAAAGTGAGTATGAGTCATATTTTTTCCCTTATGGCGAATGCAGAAGTGCAGAGCAGTAGCACAGGTGGAGAAAGCATATCTTGAGGACATTGAGATTTATTTTTCCATAGGCCATTTCTATGACCACCTGTAGGGCTCATTTGTCTTTTGCTTCTACCGATTTCAGTGTTAGTCTGGCAGCAGCACTAATGGTAGGATAAAGAGTGAGCTCTCTCACTCTCACTTCTGAAGCGTAGGCATGGTTCCACCTTCACATGCAGGGGTTTGGGGGTGTGTATCAGAAGATAAACCAAACAGGGTTTCCTCTCATCTCAGAGATTGGTTCAAACAGGACACATAACCAAGTTCAGTTATGAAAATCCTAGGCCAGGAGATTTCAGATCATTTTATAAGACAACTGGAAAAACAAAACCAAAAATAAAAACAGAAAATAATGCTGGTTTGGAAACTGATTTTACAGTTGTGAGGGTAAGGACCTCTGTTCCTCTCATCTCATCACCCAGTGGGACCAGAGACTGAAGTTTCCATGTGGAAAAGAACAGAAATAAACCAGAGGCAATGAAAGACCAGATCTCAGATCACCATTTGAACCCTCCAGATAAACCTCACTAAAATAAACTTGCTCCAGAAGATTTTAACTAAAGTAAGTTGAGCTGAGTTTGCTGAAGTTTGCTATTGAGAGAGCCCTGAATAATCCATATGTTTCTTTCTTTAATTTTCTCATGAAATCATTAATTATCACTCTTATTTTTTGCCTAAGGTCATTCAGGTTCGGTTTTAGTCACTGTAATCAAAATATGAATAAACTCTTCTTTGCTGGAAGCAGATTCTATTTTGATCTTTACTTCTCTTGTGTCAAAGCTATCAACTTATTCTTTCATTTAATTATATAATTGTACTGATACAACTGATACTTGAGTGTCTTCCATGTGACAGACACTATGGGTGCAACAATAAAAAGCTCATAGTCTCTGTTTCTTGAGGTAGAAAGTCTAATGACAGAGAACATCATTAAAGAAGCAGTTACAATAATGGTATGAGGGGGAAGGTACACCAAGTTTTTATAAGGACTTAAAGGAAAACCAAGCCCTCACCTAGGAAGTCCAGAAAGGTCTCCTCGGTGAGGGAGCATCAAACCTGAGGTTTGAGAGATAAGTTGGATAAATCCAGAAAGGCTGAGGGCAAGATAAAGAGGAGGAGAATTAAAAAGTCCAAATTCCAGAGAAAGCATGATGACTTCAGGAATCACAGCTAATTGTTTCAGCTAATTGTTTATGAAACAAAGAAGGAAAATTTGGAAAGTCTGTGTCTGGCCTAGTCATTATAAAAAAGGAAGGCATCTGTGAGTTCAATCTAGGTCATATGAAGAAGAGTGATTCATTGCAGTCAACCATATCCTAGAAAACAGAAGGGTAAGGGAACCTCTTTTTAAATTAAAAAAAAAAAAATGTATTTAAGTAATCTCCACACCCAACCTGGGGCCCAAACTCACAACCCCAAGATCAAGGGTAGGAGTTGCACGCTGTAAAAACTGAGCCAGCCATGTGCCCCGGGGGTGAGGGAACTTCTTAAACATTGCTGTTTTCCAGGATCACAAGGCTCAGGTAAAGTTTAATATGGTCAGGATTTAGAAAGACCACTTTGACTACACCATGGAAAATAATTTGAGAGGACAGGAGGCCACAGAAAGTGTACAGTACTTCAAATGCAATTGCCCTAGAACAAGGTAGAGACACTAGGCACATGGGGAAGCAAATAGATTGAAAGATTTCAAGATTCAGAAAAGTCTTAGAATTTGAATCTGGGTGGTGAGTAGGACACTTAAATCTTACATCACAAGTTAATCCCATTAGCTGAAATTTCCTTCTTGAATTCCTCAGTGGTCTTTTTGATTTTTCAATCTGCATGAGGTCCTCTGAAACCACTGTTTTCCAAACAGGTTTTAATCTATGGGTGTAATTATTTTTATTTTCAGAAAATGTGCCTTCTATGTCATCTTCAAATATTTTTGTCTATTTAATTGTTCTTCTTTTCACTGCAGAAGTTATACATGCCCTGAAGGTACTTTGACTCCTCCCTGGAGTTATTTTGTCTCTAGTGCTTTGCAATTTTGTCCTTCTCCTTTTTATAGATCTTTGTTTCATTTCCTGTGTGTGCTTCAGCATGCTTATCCTTTCTGACTTAGCATCAGGATGATGTTAGGCTCTGCCTCTGGGTTTGGGGGGGAAGAAGTCTTCTTGGACCTTGAGTCTAGGACAGATGCTACAAGTACTGCCAGCCAGTTTTATCATCCAGAATAGCATAAGCCTCTACAAAGAAGATCCCGGTATGTACAGCTGCCTCAAGAAATGCATGAATGAAGAGTGATTAATAGTGAGGCTTCTAAGCAGACACTATCTAATGGGGCCCAATTTTTACCATTATTCTTATGCCCAACATGCTGGTCCAACACAGAAAAGTGCTTTATAACAAATCTTAGAAACATATTATGTCGATGATTAATGCAAAAGCTTCTGCTTCATCAACAATTATCCAAGTCATTAATTTCCCTGATTTGACAAAAGAATAAGATGTAAATCAGATATTTAACTAAAGCATGCCTTTTTTTTTTCCATAACAGAACTCTTCTACTATGAATACATCCAATATTTCCCTTTGCTTGGATCATTTTGATAAAGATCCCATCAATCTCTTCCTATTCTGATGTCTCTTTTAATTGCTCTAAATATTGGGAATTGGGTCTTACATGACTAATTATAGAATTTTATATCCTTTCTATACTTGAGAATAAAAGTAATTTTTTTCATCTCTCTAAGAAAAGTATTTTTTTCTGGCACATATCATTTGCTTGATTTTTATGTGGGTTGGTAGTCTTCCCATGCTTCTGCAATATTGGCTTAGGTTGGCTTCTCCAGGAACAGACTCTGAGACAGGGATTCACACGAAATTCCAGCCTTCCCCAGTCTTTACCGTGTTGTGGCTGAGTATGTTCCTCAGCACTTACTCAGGGTTTGGGTTCTTGCATGAATGAAGAAGTTGTCTGAGAGGGACGCCTGGGTGGCTCAGCAGTTGAGCGTCTGCCTTCGGCTCAGGCGTGATCCTGGGATCTGGGATCAAGTCCACATCAGGAGGAAGCCTGCTTCTCCCACTGCCTGTGTCTCTGCCTCTCCCTCTCTTTCTCTGTGTCTCTCATGAATAAATAAATAAAATCTTAAAAAAAAAAAAAAAGAAGCTGTCTGAGAACAGTAAGTGCTGAGGGAGGAATATCAGTACAATGATGGGGAGTGCTGTGAACCACCAGTTGTGCCCCTCAGATTCACCCATGCTTCACTTTAATTTTACTATGTTTGATCACTGATTCTTTAAGATAATGGCCTGTTGTTTCAAAAATTAAAAAAAAGATTTTATTTATTTATTCATGAGAGACACACACAGAGAGAGAAGCAGAGCCACAGGCAGAGGGAGAAGTAGGCTCCCTGTAAGGAACCCAATGTGGGACTCCATCCCAGATCCTGGGATCATGCCCTGATCCAAAGATAGATGCTTCACTGCTGAGCCACCCCAGTGTCCTTATAGTCCCATGTTTAACCATGATTAATATAGTTATTAATTTAAGTTATTACCAGGCACAGGAACACTAAACATATACCTTCTTGCCCCCTTTATGTAACACCAACCTACTTCCTCATGATGGAGTCAATTATTCTCATAGTACAGTAATATTTCTTTTTTTTTTTTTTTTTTTTTTTGGCCTGCTTGTCTACCTGCTTGAGGACCCTAAAATGACCAGATGAGGGGTATAGCTTTATATTTAGTGGAACCCTACTGTATCTCTTGGGGAAAATTTTTCCCACTTTGGGAACCAGGAATTCTAATCCTGCAGTACCTAAAATTTTAGGGACAGAAAGTACACTTTACCCAAATAGTCACTGAGAATCAAGAAAAACCACTGTTACCTCTACCCTTTGGTTCTCAGATCATTGTATTTTAACTGTCTGAGACACAACACCATATAATAACCATTAGTTGGAATCATGTCTCACACTTTGAAAAATAGCATCCCAAACTTGCAGATGCCTCAGCTGAGACTTTAAGAACTTATCATGTGGTATATGATTGAGTCAGTGGGTCCTGTGGTCCTTTATGCATTACCTCACCCTGGATCCAGAGCTATCTCATTGAGATTAGGCAGGTAGATCCAGTTAGTAGATAGGTACTCTGCAAGATCTCAAATACGATGCTAGAGAGTAAGGGAAGGAAAACCCATAGCCAAAATATATATTTGTCCTAGTAAGGATGAACCACTGTTACCTCTTGAGAGGAAGGAGTCCAGTGTAATCAACTGCTATCAAGTGGCTGCTTGTTTTCTTCAGGGAAGCTCATGTATAGGTATGCACTTCGTGCTCTGAGTTGATCACTATTGCTTACAATATTCCCCAACCACAGTAGCTACATTAGCTTTGTTGACAGGAAGCTTACAATATGGGACTGGTGCACAGTCTCCTCTCTTATCACCATGACTCTTCTCTTTTTAAGCCCATTGAACAAGCGTTGGTGTGACCAAGGACCAAGTCTGACTCATATCTACTATCCAGCTCATTCTGTCCTCCTAGTTTTAAGAGCTTCCTTTGTTATGGATGCCTTCTGAGACATAAAAATCTGTAGACTTGTGCCCACTCCAGTTGGTTCTAACATAAACCCCTTTCTCTACAAAAAAAAAAAAAAAAACCCTTTCTCTGATTCCTTGGTATCCAATAATCCCAGCTCCATCTGTCTAACTCCCTGTCCAACAAATCAAGACATTTTCTGTTTCTCAGGAATCTGTGTATATCCTTGTGTCAGACCACTTTTCCTTACCAAAAGAGTTAATTATCAAGTATATTGCTAGAGGATTTTCCCTCACCACTGTACATTAGGCCACCCATGTGTAGGACTGTAGTCGACAGATATCTATTTTTAGTTTCTACGAATATACTGAGTTTACTCATCTGTGAACTCTTCTCTCAACTGGTCATAGAAAATCCTCCCTACCATGAAGCCATAGGAGTGATCTGAAGGAGAAGGATCAGAGCTACAGAGGTAAATGGCAGGAGGTATGGGTCATCTGTCCAAGAAACTTATGATCCACAGGCCTGGTGGAGTCTGACCTCATCTTCCTATAGCAAGTATAATGCTTTGCCACTTGGGTCATTCTGTGACCTAACCTCATTAACTCTGCCATTCTGAAAGTGTGCCTTTACTGCAGACCCCATGTTTTCTTCTGGAGATTAGTAAAAATAATTACTACAGGTGCTGTGGGGGCAGCAGCAAGAACCTTGAGCTCACACCATGAGCTCTCCTTATGGTTATATGTCTCCCTATTATCTCCTGTGCTCCCAGAGAGACCTCTGGCTGAGGTACACCAGAGCAGCTTCTCTTCTTCTTACCCTCCTTGTATTCTCCCTACCTTCTTCTTAAGGAGAATCTAGATCCGAGGCCCAAGTTTGCAAACAAGAGAATGTGTAGGCCTGGGTAGGGAAAAAGACCAAGATTAGGCCTGGCTCTTATCTCCAAGTGAGTAGAGACTTCGCCCTCTTCTTTCCCATTAAGGGAGCCAATCCTATTGGGTGACCCCCAAGACCTGGTTCTCATAGTAGGAGAAAGAGATGGAGGGAAACATGCATGGACAGAGTCCCAGTTGCACTCTTACCAGAATGATCTATGTCTGTGTCTGCTTGTGGAGGTCATTTTTGTATTGTCTCTCTTCCTGGAAGTCCATTTTATATAATAAACTGATATTTCTATTAATATAAACAATTCTCTATTGTGAAGTAAAATACTTTTTTTTGCATTTTTAAGTTTATGTTGCTATTCATCTATCACTATTATTCTATTACATAAGTAAAAAAAAATTCTTAAAAGAAAACTCTATATTTTAGTACCTTTAAAGGCACATTTTCCTGCTCTTTGACAGGGGCCCACATTTTCATTTTGCACAGATTTCTGAAAATTATGAGAACTTCTTGATAAAATTCAAAAAGCCAGAGAGGGGAGGGAGAAACTGAGGAAAAAGAAGAGAGAATAATGGGGGGAGGGAGAAAAAAACCCGCCACATTAAAGACTAGCATAATTGTAAAAAATACGTATCATATATGGAGATTTTTGTGACACTTGTAAAACAAGTTAATCACAATGTCAAAGTTAATTATTGCTAATAACAGTGGTCAACACTTTGTGTCCTTTGAGGGTGATTCTGTTAAATATCAAAGGCGCTCTGTGTGTTTGTCCATTTGTATTCAACGAAGGTTTGATTTTGATACCATTTATCTGACACTTTTATTAATTGCTTAACTTTCCAGAGATTGGAGCCAAATGTATTTGCCTTGGAAGCAATTGAAACAAAGTGTTCACTAACCATAGAAATTATGCATCATGCTCTGCATTATTATTAGGGCTACCAAGAAAAGCTTTATTTATGCAAGAATATAGTTGGAAGAAAAGTGAAAGTCAATTGCATTTTTTAAAATGGAAACAAGCCAAGTGTAATCAATTATACTTGGACATTTTGTGAAAGCAATTCTTTCTGTTGTATTAATAATAGGTGTACCAGAGGAACAGGACTGCCAGTCAGGGAGATGTAGAAAGTACGGTGAATAAGCTGAAGGGAACGTTACAAGCTGCACAGTGGCTATGAGGGAAGTGTGGGTGTTAACTCCCCAATAATTTTCAAAGAAGAGGAGGAAAGGTGGTGGAGTAAAGGTCAATTCAGTTAGAACCTATTCCAACTCTTTGAGGAACAAGATAGAGTTCGTTTTTTATCTTTGTGGTTCGAGATACAGAAGTGAAGTCCTTTTACTCTTTTTCTCTTCCTATGATTTTTCTCTCTTTGGATTCCTTTCACATGTTTTTATTAAGCAGGGATCTTCTGGCAGCATGTCTCATTTTCCTTGTTTCTTCTGCCCAACTGGCTTCTGTATTTCTTTGAAACTCTTGTAGTGGAATTTGATCTGTTTTCACTACTGTTGGAGGAAAACTCTCTCTACCATTGGTTCAAATGATTGGGGGCATGCAGTTAACTGGCAACAGATTAACAAGAGAAAAGAGAAAATGTATTCATACACATATGAGTGCACAAAAGAATTGGCTCCTTGAATAGCTAGAGATAGGAATTTATATACCCACTTCATAGGGGAAAGGGTGCAGAGAGGCAAGGCTTCTATAGAAAGAATAAATGAGCTTAATGGGAGAATGATAAATGGGTTTTTAGGGAAACAAATGGAAAGTAATAATAATGTTTGCTTGAAATTTCTCACCTCAAAACCAGTGGTCTGGCTCTTTACTGGCTGTGAAACTGCTCCAGAAAAGGGGACTTACCACAGCCTCATTCCCTAAAGTTTCTCTCTTTAGTCAGATAAGGGAAGCTCCAAGGTGGCTTTTCACATCTTTTCACATCTATTGCATCTCAAATCTCTTCAGTTTAAAATCATCTTCATACCAATTCTGAAGGTCTTGGTGGATCCCCATACTACCAAAGACAAAGAAAAAGCTTAAGGCAAGAGGAGATTGGAGAATACTCTGACCAAGGATCCTGTTGACTTAAGCAGGTGGCTATAAGGACTTTTCAGATGCTGGAGAGCAGCAGAGTATGACACCCCAAATATGCCAGTTTGGTCTACTGGTTATTTTGAACTGTAGTCACTTCAAAAACACCAAAATGCAAGGAGAGGCTTTCTCTGAACTTTCCTTATTTGCCTAAAGACAGGTGCTCCAAAAAGGAACTCACCTGTTATAGATCCCTTCCAAAGAGGTTCATCAACCAGGCAAGATTGACTTTTCTCACCAGAGAGGAGAGGAGACCCAAACTTTGTCATAAACTATCCATATTCCTATCTATTCTTGTAAGGACCCCCTCATCTTTCCTAAAATAATTTACTCTCCATTAAGAGGCCCGCATCTCTCCCTCCCCTTTTTCTATTAAAAATTCTATTAAAAACTTAATTTTCAATTCTAAGCCTCCTTGGGAAGTTTTTCATTTTTTCCATCGGTATTTTCAATGTATACATGAAGCATATATGTCAAAATTCAGTTTGTTTTTCTTTTACTAATCTTTTATTGCTGGTGTCTCAACTAAGAATTAAGAAGGGTAGAGGGAAATTTTTCCTCCCCTGCAATGTGTTGGGGTAGTAAAGAGAGAAGTGAACTCAAAGAGAGAGAAGTGTTCTGGAAAAACAGAGCTAACCAGTCAACCACATACACGAACAAAAAAAAGCAAGACTCTCCCCTAATAAAAGTATACTTTTTCAATTTATGATGGATTATATTCAGATAAATTCATTGTAAGTCAAAAATATCTTAAGTCAAATGCATTTAATGCATCTAATCAACCAAAGATCATAGCTTAGCCTAGCCAATGTTTAATGTATTCAGAATAGTTGCATTAGCTTACAGCTGGGCAAAATCATCTAACACAAAGCCTATTTTAAAATAAAGTGTTGACTATCTCATGCAATTTATCAGATACCGTAGTGAAAATGAAAAGCAGAATAGTTATATGGGTACAGAATGGTTGCAAGTGTATTGGTTGTTCATCCTCATGATCACTTGGCTGCCTGGGAGCTGCAGCTCACTGCCCAGCATCATGGGACAGTATGGGCATCACTAGCCCAGAAAATATCAAAACTCAAAGTACAGTTTACCCTGAATACATATCACTTTCACACCATCATAAAGTCAAAAAAATTGTGAGTCCTAGGAGAGTGTGGGTGGCTCAGTCAGTTAAGCTTCTGGCTTTGGCTGGGGTCATGATCTCAGGGTCCTGGGATGGAGTCACTGTTCCCTGCTCATTGGGGTGTCTGCTTTTCTCTCCCACTGCCCCTCTCCCAACTTGTGCTTCCCCTTTCTCTCAAATAAATAAAATCTTTAAAAAATATCGTGAGTCCCAGATTGCCTTGTGTCATTTCCTCTGTTTCTGTCTCGTATGTCTTTTTTTTTTTGTCTTGTATATCTATAGAAGAATGCAGTCTGCCGAAAACAGATAGATCTGCCTTCAAAGACCAAAGAAATACAGTTCAGACCTACTGAAAATTTTGTATCATTTCACCTTTTATTGTTCTTGGTGTTAAGACTGATGGCTTAAAAAAAAAGATTTTATTTATTTATTCATGAGAGACACATACACAGAGAGAGAGAGGTAGAGACACAGGCCAAGGGAGAAGCAGGCTCCCTGCAAGGAGCCCGATGTGGGACTCGATCCCTGATCCCACTATCACACCCTGGGCCAAAGGCAGATGCTCAACAGCTGAGCCACACAGGCGTCCCAAGACTATGGCTTTTTGCAGAAGCTAATTAGTATATCGATAAATGGTACAAACCAACCTTGTAAATAGTGATGCTCCCAGGTACATACTAATTTATGCAAGGTGAAAATTCAATAGCCTGATCTGTCCTGATTTTCATACATCTCAAAGGAGGGTGATAATATGGATTGATCTGCATCCCCCCAAAAGTTACGCTGAAATCATAACTATCAGTATCTGTGAATGTGACTTTATTTGGAAATAGGGTTTTTGCAAATACACTCAAAATAAAATGAGGTCATAGTGGATTAGGGTGGGCCCTAACTCAATCTGACTGGTGTAAGAAAAAAAGAAACACAGAAGAGCTCTGGCTATGTCAAGATAGAGGCAGAGACTGGAATTATACTGTCACATGCTAAGAAATGCCTGGGACTACTAGAAACTGGAAGAGGCAAGGAAGGAATAGAGGCTTCAGAGGAAGCCGAGCCCTACCAACACCTTCTCAGGTGTTGATGAAGATTCACTTGAAGATTCTTTCAGGTGAAGATTTCAGACTTCTAGCCTCCAGAAGTGTAAGAATAACTCTGCGTTGATTTAAGCCATCTGATTTGTGCTATTTTGTTATAGCAGCCCTAGGAAACTACAGGTGATAAAACACTTTTCTTTCTTAGGGGGCAGTATCTGTTTCACCTGGCTGAAGCTTCCTTGCTTTCAGGAATCTGAGTAGGTTTCTCAACTTTTCTTTTCCAGACTGAGTTCCTCACACTTGAAAGCACTGTTGGTTCTTTTATAGACCTGGGTGAGATGTATTTTAATTTAGATATGAGTCCCCTGTTGTTCTTTCTCAGCTGGTATAAAAAGTCAATTACATTGTGTGTACTAAGTATTTCACAAAAGGCTCTCTGAATAAAATCTAATGCAAAAAAGATTTGAAGAGAACTTATACACAAATTCAAATTCATTTAGTTCATTTCCCCTTCAGATTTACCGATGCAACTTTAAACACTTACTTGCACCTTGATTTTAGCAAAATAAATATTGGAAATATTTGTTTTAGGATCAAACTAATAATGTTAGATGCAAATAGGTTTTATTTTAAAACACTGTGCAGTACCTAGTCGGCACCTAGTAGGGTGCTGTATTGTGTTAAAATAAGGAATTTTTGAGGCAAAAAATGAAGTAAAACTGGAGTTTTGACTATTTGCACATAAATGCAATGTACAGTCTAAAAACATCTCATCATATGCTTGAGAAGGCATGGTCTTTTTGTTGATGAACACAGAATACAAATGTAAAATAGTTTAAAATAAAGTCTCTGTTGGGATAAGAGAGTTATTTTGGCACAGCCCAGGCCCCTAGTATTTTTATATTCCTAACCATTTTTTCCAATAGAAAGCACAGGACACATAATAAATGACACCACAGGGATGGAATTAGCAAACTTTATAGAAAATTTTATAGAACAAATTGCCTGGTTCCTTAAATGAACAAATAATAAATAAATTTCATTCACAGGTGCACACACACATGAGGGAAAGAGAGAGAAAGATGGAGATGTAGGTAGAACTATAAATTATAAGAATTCTGAGAAATATATCAACCAATACTAAAGTGTAGATTTATTTGGATCCTGATTTGAACACATAAATCTGTAAAAAAAGTGTTTATGACACAATAATATATTTAATTAAAAAATTAATGTCAGGTGGGCCGCTGGGGTTGGTGAAGGATCTCAAGATGGCTGGGTGAAACTTGCTCTAAAAACCATTGACTGGGTAGCTTTTGGGGAGATCATACCCCGAAACCAGAAGGCCATTGCCAACTCCCTGAAATCCTGGAATGAGATGCTTAGCTCCAGGTTGGCTACTCTTCCTGAGAAACCACCTGCTATCGACTGGGCTTACTACAAGGCCAAAGTGGCACAGGCTGGCTTGGTAGATGATTTTGAGAAGAAGTTTAATGCCCTGAAGGTTCCTGTGCCAGAGGATAAATACACTGTCCAGGTGGATGCTGAGGAAAAAGAAGAGGTGAAAAGCTGTGCTGAGTTTTTGTCCCTCTCAAAGGCCAAGATTGAAGAATATGAAGAAGAGCTGGAGAAGATGAAGAACATAATTCCATTTAATCAGATGACCATTGAGGACCTGAATGAAGTTCAGATCGCAAATTAGACAGAAACCAAATTATACAAAAAGAAGTATCCCTATTGGCCTCACAAGCCAATAGAAAATTTATAAACTTGAGTTGAGGAGAAAGACCTGGCTCTCATATTATAAACATTGGACATTAAAAATAATGATACGGAAAAAAAATTAATGTTGAATTTTGGGCCTTACTACAGTATTATAATTACATTTAAAAAAACCCCTGTTACCTTTTAAAGATACGCTGAAATTATTACAGAGCAAATTATATATCTGGTATTTAATTCCAAATACCAATGGGGGTAGAGGAGAAATAGATTGTTATATAGATGAGATGACATTGGTAATAAATTGCTAGTTGTTGAAACTAGATTATGAGAAAATGGTTATTTAAATTTTTTTTGTTTTTAAAGATTTCCATGATAAATGATGAAAATGCATGTTTTTAAAAATTTGTATATGTTTTTAAAGATTTCCATGATAAATGCTGAAAATTTTTCAAAAATGTAAATAGGTCTATTCTTTGGCTTTCAGGGCTTCAAAATCTAGTTACAACATGTGTGAGTACATAAAATTAGCCACAGAGATTATCAGTTGAACAATGCAAAACTCCAGGTACAAAAATTTAAATTATAATCACAGGTGAAGGTCATAGGAAAAGAGAATATTTCTGACCTGGATGTAGAAGAATGGCCAAGACTAAAACAGGCAAAAGGATAAAGGAAGAGGGAATTATTTGATACTTCAAGCTATACTTTGGATTATACTCCCCTGTTTAGTGAAAGAGTCTTTGTTCTCCTTTACTCTTACACTAAATACTTCTGACATCAGATACTGATCAACTCTAACTCCAGTGGGATGTCTTACAATCTAATTCAGTTTTGACACTGTCTACCTGGATTTAGAGTGAGATCGCACAGGTTAAGGGCTCAGTCCTATAAGACTGCCACCACTCAAATGTCAGTCTCAGATCCCAGGTTTTCACCTGTACTTGACTGACTGCTTATAAATCAGGGTTCCCTGGACCTCCTTCTTGGGTTCAACAATTTGCTGGAATGACTCACAGAACTCATTTAGCAGTTTTAAATGAAAGATACAATAAAGGATATCGATGAACAGCCAGATGAAGAAACACATAAGACTCCACAAAGGTTCTGAGTCCAGAACCTTCTATCCCCAATGGAATTGGAATGTGCCGCCCTCCCATCACATGGATATGTTCAATAACCTAGCAGTTCTCCAAACATGTACTTAGGGTTTTTGTGAAGGCTTTATTATAGACACGGTAGACACAACAGATTATTAACTCCTATTTTAGCCCTCTCTCTGGAGGATAGGAGGTAGGACTTAAAGTTCCAAGCTTTTTTTTTTTTTTTTTTTTTAAGTTCCAAGCTTCTAATCATGGCTTAGTGTTTCTAGTGCTTAGCACCTAATCAGCAGCCCACCAAAAGCTATTTAATTAGAACAAAAGACACGCCTATCACCCAAGAAATTACAAGGGTTTTGGGAACTCTGTATCAGGAATGGATCCAAATCAAATATTAGAAAGAACTGAGGGCAGAGACTAATATATATATTTCTTATTTTGAACAATATATATATTTCTTATTTCTCATTTAATTGTACTACCCTTCAGTCCATCCCTTAGGCCCAAACCTAGAGGTCATGCTTATTTCTTTTTTCTCTAAGGCTTTCACTATTATCAAATCTACTATCAAATCCTGTTGACCCTACCTACAAAGTACATCTGAAATCTGACCACTTTTCATTATCTTATCCATCACCACCCTAGACAAAGCCACCACCATGTCTTGCCTGGATACTATACCAGTCTTCTAACTGGTCTCCTTATGTCTTCTCTTAATCCACACTTACTCCAGGGTAATCTCCACATAACAGCTATGGTGAACATTTGACAAATGTAAATCTAATTACATCCTCCCCTGGTTAAAATCCCACAACTTCTGGTCATAGCCCTCCCTGATCAGCCCTTATATGTGTCAGATCTTATCACATGACTTTCTCCCTTGCTTCCTACACTTCAGTCATAGATCAAGATTTTCCGATTTTCCTTGCTGTGGGGTCACTGCAACTTTTTGCTTCTACCACTTTGCCTTAACTATTTACAAGGCTCTATTTCTAAAAAAAAAAAATTTTTTTCAAGTTTCTGTACTTCCCTGATCACCCTCTTAATTATCCTATAACCCTTCTCTATATTTTTAAAATGTCTTCATAACAGTAAAATTGACAATGATCTATTTGTTTAAACCTGGTTATTGACTCTATCACTATAAATTCACTTCCAAAAGGTAAGGACTTTGTCTTTTCAACTACAATTTTCCTTCCTCCTAGAACAGCATCTGGCATGTAATTATAAATATTGATTGAATTAGTGAATGATCAATAAAACTAAACTATCTTAGACATTGGTGGGGCTGGGATCAGTGATTAGGGACAATTGGTTTAGCTAAATTGGAATTTAATGTAGGAAATTAATCAGTAAGTTTACAACACTAATTAAAAACTAGATTTTTATAGGACTAAAAACCTAGATCGTATTTAAGTGTTTCTGCCATTTAAACTATGCAAGATTCATTGTTGTTTATAGGCAAATGGATTAAAGCCATAACTACCTGGCAGTCTAAAAAGTAGAGAAAAGTAACTGAGGAGGGCACTTGATGGGATGAGCACTGGGTATTATACTATATGTTGGCAAATCGAACTTAAAACAAATGTAAAAAAAAAAAAAAAAGAACACTGCTCCATATTGAACATACATGGGGCGCCTGGCTGGCTCAGTTGGTGGAACATGCGACTTTTGAATCAGGGCTGTAGGTTTGAGTCCCATGTTGGGTGTGGAGATTACTTAAGAATAAAACCTTAAACACAACAAACAAACAAACAAAAGTAAAGAAAAATACAATGAATACTTTGACCCATTGGAAGGCTGCTGAAATAAGGGGCTTGTTTTTTTTTTTTTTAATTTATTTTTTTATTTCAGTGACTTTTCATCATTTATTACAAAAGACTGTAAAACCTAACAATGAATAGTAGTAACAGCTATCATTTACTCACGACTAGAGACTGGATACTCTACCAGGAACTTTGTAACATTTGGTTAATTTAAACCTCACAACTCCACAGTGAGATATGTTATTTTTCTTCCCATTCAACCTGTAAAGAAGCTGAAGTTTTGAGAAGTTAGATGTCATCCCCAATATCCTAATATTGTAAATGACAGAGCTATAGTTCAAACTATATATTAATGTGAACTTACTGGGGCACCTGAGTGGTTTAGTTGCTTAAGTGTCTGCTTTTGGCTCAGGTTATGATCCCAGAGTCCTGGGATTGAGCCCCACAACAGGCTCCCTGCTCAGCTGGGAGTCTGCTTCTCCTCCTGTTGCTCTCCTTGTTCATTCTCTCTCTCAAAAAAATAAACAAAATCTTAAAAAAAAAAAAAGTAAGGTTATTGATTGAAGTTTAACATACATAAAGAAAAATATGCAAATATAAGTGTATGGCTCAATGAATTCTCACAAAGTTGGCATACTCATTTATACCTAATATTACTTATACTGAAATAGCTCCTTTAAACTTTTATCATGACCCAGATCCTTTGGTGTTAGAGGGTGGCTGGGGTTTCCTCTGTCCTGACCTCTGTAAAAGAAAAGTTACACTAGACAAGTTAATCAGGAAAGGAAGATTTTATTCAAGACTATTGCAATAGGGTAGAGAAATTGAACTCAACTTTATTGAAACAAAGGTCCAAAGGGCTGAAGAGTTTTTAAGCACTGATGTGAGCTAGTGGAAAACTACTAGAGGATACTGGGTGGAGGTTGGTCAATACATCTAGGCCATCTGTTTGCTAACTAGCATTTATTGAAGATAGGTTCCTACCCTCCCATAGAGAGAGATATCGTCTTTTTTTTTTTTTAAGTTACATTTCAAAAAGATGGCTCCCATATCCCTTCAAAAGACGTTCCTGGATTGTAAAATAATTATATCTCAAAGAACCAGAGAAAATGTCTAGAATTACAAATTTTCTAAAATAAATACTCTGTAGTCAGGAAGAAACCCATTTAAAATTGAGTCAAGCTGAGAGGAACGTCAAGATTGTTTTGGGCACCTACCATTACTAATATTATCACATATTCATTTCTATCCTGAAGATGATCAAATTTAGGGCGTAGTTTTGCACACTACCACAAAGGAGACATGCTCTATCTATATATAAAAATGCAGTTACTCTGGTTCTTCAGATAACTGGAATCTAGACCACAATATTATGAATGATAGGGGATTTGCAGGACATGGTCTTTGCAGTGAGGTTAAGGGAACATTATTTGCCCAATTCTGTTTAGATAATAAACAGTACAAATGATTGGGTGGCCTGGGTGGCTCAGCGATTTAGCGCCGCCTTCAGCCCAGGGCCTGATCCTGGAGGCCTGGGATGGAGTCCCCCGTCGGGCTCCCTGCATGGAGCCTGCTTCTCCCTCTGCTGGTGTCTCTGTCTGTCTCTGTCTCTGTCTCTCTCTCTCTCTCTGTCTCTCATTAATAAATAAATAAAATCTTAAAAAAAAAAAAAAGTACAAATGATCGCGGTAGAGCATAGATACCTGGGAGGTGATAACACCCAACAGGAAAAGGAATTCTTTAAAATTGTTAAGGGTAGTGTAATGAGATATAACAACCTGAAACTAGACCATTAGGTTAGACTTTAGGAAAGTATTTGTAAATGTAGGCCTGATTAGATTTAGGAACAACTGGCTGAGAAAAGGCCACTAAGGTCACATGACAAGGAATACTCAAGAGTAGATTAAAGTACAAATTGCTATTTATGACCATAGTGACAGAGCCAAACCCACAGTAATGCGGAGGAACAAATTCTGTGACCCTAGAGATATTTCCCCCCTCTATAATAAGTTCTACTTCATTTTACAAAACAATAAAAATAGAAGCATCATAATATGTAATATTAACTCACAACTGAGCGTTCCCACAACAAAAATGTATTTCTCTTTACCCCTTTTTCTTTAAAGCTAGCTTTTAGAGGGTAGATGTTTACATCAGTAAAGAGAATGAAAATGATGCCCATTTTACATTATAAGGAATTAATTTGCAGCCAATGTGCTTATATTAACAAATTGTTACTTGGTTAGAAAATAGCCTGAGCAGTACTTTGTCTCCTTAATGGCCCTATTTAACAATTCAGTTTAGCTGTTTTTGCTTAATTTTCATGCTAATTTTAAGCTATTCCCATTCTTTGAAGTTTAACAGTATTTTAAATTTAACAGTGTATTGATGTTTGCATTTAATTTTTATTTGATTTAGTTTATTTTATTCCAGATGGCTTGATTGGCACTTGATTGTTTTGCAAATGATGCAGAGTATTGGATAAAATTCCCATGTATGCTATTGATTTCCTATTAAAATAAATGTTGGGGCAGGGCCCTTCTTACTACCATGTAAACTCTCTAGAGTAAGTCTGCCTTTCTTGTCCAAAGAGGGGAGATGCTATACATAAGGATTCATTGCAGATTTTTGGCAGGTATGTCCATCTGCCTTGCTACCTTATCTCTTCTAGCTCCTTCCTGATGTAATACCTGTAACCATTTAACAAATATTAAAGAGCAGTCCTGTATGCCAGGAACTGTCCTAGATTATGAATGCATACCATGCATAAGGTGATGACTTTCACGTCTGAAAACCAGAAGAACCAGTGATCATTGTAGTTTTCCTCCTTATGTGAAAACTGAGACCTAGAAAGAGTTATCCAAGTCAGAGACAAATCATAATAATAACTGATGCTTTCATAGCACCTTTGAGTTATATGCTTACAGTGGGGATGGTAAATGTAGCAAATACTTGGCCACTTCTTCCCCTCCCCAGTTCCATTGCACTGCTCATGAATTACTCTTGTTTGCTGACTCAAGAGGGACCAAGGAAATCCTTCTCAGCAGTGTTTCAGGCATCCACTACAAACTGACATGCAAGTTCATGCCAAAACATTTATTAACATTTATTAACATTTATCTAAACCTTGTATCCACAAGGTTTAGAAGGAGTTATGATGTAGCACAAACACACACACACACACACACACACACACACACACACATACACACACACACAGAGGACTTGGAGTTAGAAGGCTAAAAATGAAGTTGTATTCCTGCCACTTCCTCTTCATATAACCTTGGACAAATCACCTCACTATGTCTATGTCTCCTTTTGATTATACATGGAACTTAAATCTCTAATCAGCTTTGAAATTTTATGTAATTTGAAATTTCCAAGTGAACTAATTCAAAAGAGTCCTCTTGATCTGTGAATACTAGAGACACTGTTGCTGAAAATCCAGATTTATGAAATACCTTTAGCCATACAGGGATCATTTGGGTAATTACAGTTAGAGAGCAGCAATGCTGTATTTTTATCTCTGATTTGAATTGGATATAGAGGGTTATAAGTCAAGAAATGTGACACTGGGAGACACCCGGGTGGCTCAGTGGTTGAGCATCTGCCTTCAGCCTAGGGCATGATCCCCGAGTCCCAGGATCGAGTCCCACATCGGGCTGTCTGCATGGAGCCTGCTTCTCCTCCCTCTTCCTATGTCTCTGTCTCTCTGTGTGTGTCTCTTGTGAATAAATAAAATATTTTTCAAAAAGAATGTGACACTGATTTTTAATTAGATCAAAGCAGTATTTATTTTATGTCCAAGGAGTATAAATCAGCCTTCTTGACAAACAGGAACAAAGAAATGACTCAGGTAACAGGTAGATTTACTTAAACATCTCTAAATTACTTAAAGGAAAGGTGCTTTTAGTATTTTATTAAAATATCACCTAGGCAAACCTGGATGGCTCAGTTAGTTGAGCTTCCAACTCTTGATTTCAGCTCAAATCATGATCTCAGGGTGGTGAGACTGAGCCCCACATTGGGCTATGGGTGTATATCCTGATTAAGATTCACTCCTCCTCCCTCTGGCCCTCCCTCTTGGGACACACACACTCTCTCTTAAAAAAAAAATCAGGTAACTATGAAATGTAAGTATCTATTTGATACTTGGCTATCTGTTAAAATAACAAATGATAGAAGTTCATTGGTTATTTCCATATGATGTCAAAATAGTCAATTCAATAATAAAATTTCATCAAATCAGTTGTTGGGGAGTATGTAGTAAAGAATTTAACTTAGCAGAACAGAAGCTTGGTCTCTGCCCTAGGCTTCTGGGAGGTAATCTCTAAACCCTTGGAATGTCATGATGCCTAAAAGTATCTTTGTTTGCTTGAGGACCTTGAGCCAGCAAGCTAGTAACAATATCATGTGGGATGGGTGCTCTGAGCTATATTTTACAATGTGATGTAGGGTGGGTGGGTCATGTGGTGTCAGTTGACCTCTGGAGGGGCTAAAGACTGAAATCCTCCGTGTGGGCAATTAATCATGTTTGTGTGATGGAGCTCCAGTAAAACATATGGTTGCTGAGACTTGGTTGAGCTTTCCTAGGTGGCAAATATTCATGCATATTGTCACACATGGATTTCAGGAAATCAGTGCTTTTCAGGACTTCACAAGGAAAGGACAAGGAAACTCCATATATATAGTACTTCTCCAGACACTGCTCTATGCATTTTTTTCCCTGTCTGATATAAATCTCTATCCTTTCTCTGTGATAAACCATAACTGTGACTATAACAAAGTTCAGTGAATTCTGTGAGTCTTTTTGGTGAATTATTGAAACCAATGGTGGTCTTAAGGATTCCCAAACTTTCTGTTGGCATCAAAAGTGAAAGCAGTCTTATGTGGACTATGCTACGCTCCCTTTAACTTCATAGTTATCTAACCTTCACAGGTAGAAAGTATTGAGCATCCATATATGGTAGGCCATTAGTCCCACATGACTTGCACTTGAAATACAGTGCCACTTGGAAAGTGAATTTCTAATTTTATTTATTTTAATCAACTTAAAAAACAAAAGCAGTGTAAGGTTTTTGCATTAATTATAAGCTAAAATAATATATTTTGTACACATTGGATTAAATAAAATATATTATTAAAATTAGGCTCATTTGTTTCTGTGGTAGACTGAATAGTGACCTCCAAAGATGTTCACATCCTAATTCCTGTGAATGTCCCCTTATACGACAAAAGGGACTTAACCAATATGATTAAATTAAGGGTCTTCAGATAAGGAGATCATCTTGGATTATCATAGTGGGCCTAATGTCATCACAAGCATCCTATACGGGAAAGCTGCAGTTGAGATCATGGAGGAAGTTGGACTGATATGAAGAAGGGGCCAAGAGCCAAGGAATGCAGGGGGTGTGTAGAAGTTGAAAAGTTAAGGAAACAGATTCTCTTATCAGAGTCTCCAGGAGGATCCAACCCTGTCAACATCTTGATTTTAGCCCAGTAAGACTTCTTTAGTATTTCTGACCTCTGGAGCTATAAGAGAATACATTTGTATTGTTTTAAGCCACTAGGTTTGTGCCAATAGGAACAATTGCAATTTCCTATTGCTATTACAGTAGTAATAGGAAACTAATTCAACTTCTGCTTACTTTTTAAAATTTGATTACTATAAATTTCAAATTATATATGGCTTGCATATTTCTATTGGACAGCTCTGGCCTAAATATTTATTTTTATTGCATGCTAATAGCATTTTTATTATTATAAGATTGATTAAATATTTCAGTCTAAATCTTTTGTTTATTATCTCCACAGGACATTTTTCCTAATGAGTATTAAACCATTTGGTGATTTCCAAATGCTCAGAATTTTTCTAAGTGATGTTAGGGATAAAGAAGTATTGGACATATGAAGTTCTTGATGTTATGAGAGACACACATGTAGGAGTTCATGAAAGAGACCTATAAGGAGGCTGGTCTGGCCATAGGTGGCTTCCTGGAAGAGTATGGACTTGGGATGAGATTACAATAATGGATAAATCTTCAGTGATTTTGAGTAAAAAATATAAAGAGTAAAGAGAACGCTGAATAGAAGTGCAAAGGAGACAGTTAAAATAGCACAGACAAAATTGAGAAACTGCAGGAGCTTAGCTTGATGATATTGAAAATAGGGAGCTATTGAAAGTTTTTGAGGGAGACAATGATGTAATTAAAAGTGTATTAGGAAGATTTTTACAAAGGTATTTTTCACATTGGTTTAAAGGAAGAGGAGGTGAAGCGACTAATCAATGAGCAAGGATATACTAGCTATATTCTATGTAGGAGCAAAGAGGGCTGGCTAAGGAGAGTGATTAAGGGAGGCTAGATTACCTAGCCTAGATTACTCCAAACCACCAGTTTTTTCCCTAGTACTGAGAGTCTGGCTTTTTGTGTGTGTGTTTGTTTGTTTGTTTTAATTTAATGGAGACCTTTAATATAGCATTCTAAAAATTATTCAAATGACCTAGCCAGGTATAGCTCCATTATTACTATTACAACTGTAGCCACTGTCGCCATACTTTAACTACTTCTGTATATTTCTTGGAGTTGATAAAGTATAACATAAAGAGCACCAGCTATGGAATCAATATGGTTTGAATTCTAACTAGGCCATTTACCTACAAGTTAGATAACTTCTGTTAAGCCTCAATTTCCTCATCTAGAAATGGAGTCATTAATCATTTCACAAATGTCATCTTGAAAATTAAAGGGGAAATAATATACTTAAATATTCAGTATAGCATAGTGAGGACCAGGGGAGTGCAATAGTATTCTAGTATTCTCATTTGAATTCCATGAATTCAACTATACTGACTCTACAAAAATAGAGAATTTTTCACTAGTTCAAATTAAACTAATCCCCACCATTCCTCAGGAGGCTAAAACTAAAATACAAAGGGAAACAGAAAGAAATAGTTTTGGCCTTTCACTTTATAAGGATCTAAGTTCTAGAAGTTCAAAGACAGCACAATAGATTTTCACTGGTAATTTTGACTCTGCAAGATTTTTTCTTACCTGCTGACTTTAGAACCCATTCCTTGTATAAATGTAACTTCACTGCAAATGTGTTCCAGAAGTTCATTTTCAAATCTTTCATGGACTTCCCACTTAAGAAAAGGCATTAAATCCTATTATAGTTAGTATTAAGATAGTGTCTGGATACGCCTACATTTGACATTAGCACACTGAATTGCAGCATCCCCCTGTCCCCAGTGCCAGGAATGGGGATGTGACATCAATTTCAATTCTTGCATCCGTCTAATTAGAGAGAAGCCATCTTGCACATGGGTGTGGTAATGTTTTCCTCTGTTCTGTGCCAACATATTTGTAACATTCTTCTAATTCTTCTGTTGCAAAGACTGTGATCACTAGGTGACTTATTATATTGAATTGAACTAGGAAGATTTTTTTTTTTTCCCAAAGGTGAAAAAATACCTAAACATCTGCAAGCCAATTCGTTATGATAAGGAATAAAATAGGCCTTGTCTGGCCAGATACACTTCTGTAGTATCTAATGTAGTCATTTTATTTCTCCTTATACTTTTATTGTGTTCTATACACAGATAATATATGTATGTATCTGTTGATTTGCTTTGTTAGAGACTGTAAATGAAACTTCACAAAACCATCTTGAAAATCATGTAGTGAAACAAGAGTTGGAAACATTTTTTTTCTCCTTATCATCATTGTTGCTTTCAGTTGAATAAATGTACATTTCTTGCTGACTGCAAAAAAAGCCATTAAAAAGCTGTTGCCAGCTAAAAGGTTTCAACACATAGGGAATTACATCACTTGCTTTGTTTTCCCCCCTTAGCAGAGACAGACATGGTTGTAACAGCCAAATCAAAGAACATTTGTTTGAATGATCTGTAATCAGCACTGCTGTTGTCCATGGAAGTTGTGAACAGTTCTACACCCTTAAAAGCTTGTACCTGGAAAGCTGTGTTTGTTGCTTTCAACTTAAGCACAAATATTTTATTTTAATGCAAATATTAAAATAAAATACCGAGTACCTATCCTATTACTAAGTCCGTTAACTGTGAATGCAGTAGGATTAAAATGCAATCTGAACAACAAATATCAAACAAATGGTAGAAGAGAAACAAACAAACAAAAAAAAACACCCACTGAGTTCGGTGGTGAACTAGAACAACCTAGAGCAGGAAGACAGAAGACTACTAGGAATTAGTCGCATTATTGTCTGATTGTTTTTTTTCCCTCTGAACTGCACAATTTTCTGATTGAACTTCAGGTTAATGTCTCTTTATCACCTCGTTTGTAACACACTGCTCAAATTCCAACTTTCAAATAATGAAAGAATTTTTACAACCTGTGTGTTTCTAATTGTGATTCAGTTACTCAGCTTCAGAATGCGTTGAACTTGAGTCGTCAAGCGACTGATCTATTTTTACTCTGTTCTAGGTACCGAACGGGATGTAAGAAAGAAATAACACTAATATTTGCATGGCACTTTAGAGTTTATAAAATGCTCTTACCTAAATCCTCATTTTACCTTCACAGTAATCTCTTGAGGTAGTCAATGAGGTGGTCCAAGCCATTGATTTCCAGAGGATACTATAGAATTGATTTATCATTATATCCTCTCTTTCTCTGCCAACTCAAGTCCTTTGAGCCATTCTTTTTCCTAAAAGATAGAGACTCTCCTGGAAATGAACATCCATCCATCGGGACGGTTTCCCCTTAGGTTACTTCTCGGTGTGCAGTAACATTGATATATACGTTTCTCTCAAAATACAATATAAGAAAAAAAAAACCTGTAAGCTAGATCTCCGGGAAAAATTGAATAGCACAAGCACAAGAAATACCTCCATTGTGTGGATTTGAGAGGAAGTGGGATCTGTTTCTATGCAGGAAGTTTTCTAAATTAACACCTTTTGGTTATCAGAGATGGTTCCACTGAATTTAGCAATGGTAAGGGGAAAAGAACTCCATATTCTCAATCCATTATGAAATGTGTTTGTTCTGTTATATGAATGTGTTTTTTTTAAATTAAAGTGAGATTTATATGAAGAAAATGAGCAATGGTTTAGACTAAGAGCTATCGTGCTGTGACTGAATGCCTTATTTTTTTTTTCATGAACTCAGAATGCTGACCACAATACTTCCCACTCTAGAAAAATAAAATCAAAAGAAGGTTAACTGGTTGAGTTTCATAGAGATTAGTGTGGGTGGAAATGAATGGTTTGGAATTCAGTTTGGTTTAGGTAAGCAAAATAGCTTATCTTAAATCTCAGGAGTTGGCTAAATTTGGTTTCCTTTACCTCCAATTCCATTTGGAAAAAGGAAATGTAGAAATAAACATTGGTATAATACATACATACATATATTTAAAGTAATTACAAAAGGGAGGCAATATTTTATGAATTTTAAAAGTGAGACTTGGAAGTTTCAATTCATTCTAACTTTATTCAAAATGCTATGGCATGAGGAAGGAAAAAATAGCAAAACAGTTTATAATTAATCACATTTATCAAAACATAAGTAGTATATTTTTCTCAAAGATAACATTATTTTGTGAATATTTCGGGGAATATTAAGTAAGTACAAGCAAGGTAAGCATATAGAAATATAAACAAGAAAGCAAATCTCCAATAATCCCACAATGTAGGAATAACTTCTGGTGACATTTTGTTATAATTCTTTCAATTTCTGTGGCTTCTTCATTTTGTAATTGTCTCACTGAATCCTGAGCTTTAATATTCATAAAGCAGTAGAGGGCAATGAGGAATAGAAATGAAAGAAGCAGAAGGCAGGCCAGAAAAAGTAGCAGCATTTAAAGCCAAGACAAGTTTTATGTTATAAATCAAACAAGGGTTTAAAAGCAGTTGAAGGTATGGGACCATCTGCTCTTATTCCAGATGTACCCAGGTAAGGAACAAGATGCTTTACCTTGTGACTATGAAACGTCTGAGAGCATAAAAAGCTTAAGTTAGAAAAAAGCACAAAACCTCACAACATTTTAAAGAGGGAGATATACTATTCTCTTACTGAACATTTTTTTAAAAGATTTTATTTATTTATTCATGAGAGACACAGAGAGAGAGGCAGAGACACAGGCAGAGGGAGAAGCAGACTCCATGCAGGGAGCCCGACGTGGGACTCGATCCTGGGTCTCCAGGATCACGCCCTGGGCTGAAGGTGGGCGCCAAACTGCTGAGCCACCTGGGGGATCCCTCTTATTGAATATATTAAAGTTCATAAACCACAGGCTTAGGAAATTGTTACCTAATTTTATTTTCCAACAAAATACCTCACCTTGGAGTTTGTCAGCTTACGTGGTTACAAGCACATCTTTCAGAAAGGTGGACTATAGTCCCCAACCTTATGATAAACTCCTAAGCAAGTGTTAGCTAGATGGCTTTGTTCTCAGAGATGTCATTTCCTCTATGGTAGTGGGCTAGTCCTTTCTTAACGTGTAATTAATTGGTTTTATCACATTCTGGGCACACTACCAGGCATTGTCTCATTTGCTAATCCTGACCCCCGGAGTGCCTCAGAGAGGACTCTGCCCTCCTTGATGATACTCTAGGCATCTCCACTTGCTCCTCCTTCAGTCATATTAGCAAGTGAACTAACTCTTTCCACTAATGGGGGAGGGGGTGCATTAATGATTTCAGTTGAAATAATTAATTGTCCCCTTCGCTTTCTTCTTATTTTTTTTCCCCTTCACTGTCTACAAAGTATAGTATTTTGTGTATACTAGAGAAGAATGACAGCACAGCGTGCTCACGTGGCTTTTCTCATCAGTGGTGTCACAACTAGACAAATCCTTAACCGATACAGAGTATGAGGTCAAATATTGATTCTTTCGGATTACAAGGATGAATGGACTACCACAAAAGAAAGAGCCTCAGGGAATAGCAGGATGGTGGTGGTTAGTTTTGTAATCAGAGGCAACTTCAAATGTCGGAAGTCATAGGACTCTTACCAGTTGTTGGTCGGTGTTTTTCAGGGCCTACCATAGAGCCTTTTGGACTTGGTTTATAACTGGAATTGTAGAAGGAGGCACCCTGAATTATTTGCTAGTAATCCCCTGACTCAAATATGTAGCAAAAACGCTAATATTATAAATGCAAATGGTACTACTAGAAGGGAGAAATCACCATTCTGTTATCAGGAGGGCATCTTTTGCCATTGATATTTTTCAAAACTCTTATGTAGACAGATCTGAGAGGAGAATGGACTCACTGGAGGATGTTCTCAGTCTTAAATTCTACAGGTTATAATTTACTCCATCCCTTTTACACATTAAACATACCGTCAGCTCCATTTGTGAATGATGACTTAGTCACAAAAACTGTCTCTGCTCTCTGAATAAAATGTGCCTCTTCTCCTTTCTGAAATTAATTCTTCACTTGCACCTTTATTCCAATACTGTCTACATCCTTAAAGGCTTCATTCCATGAATTATGCACTCCTTTTGTGACCTTTTCCTCTTCCTAGGTCCCATTTACTCCACCTGTAAATATGTCAGGTCTCC
Organism: Vulpes lagopus; assembly: GCF_018345385.1. Taxonomy (NCBI): domain Eukaryota; kingdom Metazoa; phylum Chordata; class Mammalia; order Carnivora; family Canidae; genus Vulpes; species Vulpes lagopus. The sequence continues at coordinate 43,948,086 of NC_054842.1, read as the reverse complement.
CTTTCCCTAACAAGCCTTTTTTCCGTAACTCTCTTGAGGCACTATCTCATGTCTCATCGTGTTTTCTTCACCAGGCTTCTAGATAGAATCCTTCAGAGTCGTTAGATGGTCGTCCTTGTGGCTGATGAATTCTTGAGGGTTTTGAGACCTGACATGGCACTGAATTTGCTCCTCTGAAGATCACCGCTGATGCCTGTTGAGCACCAGGTTGGAGGTTGTTCTTGGTCCTCACCCTCTGTGAACTGTTTGTGGTATTTGACCCTTTCAACTAAATCCCGCCTTTCTTTTCCCTTGGCTTTCATGAACTCACACCTTTGAGTTCTCCTGTCTCCCTAGCTGGTCCTCTTCTCTTTTACTGATTTCTCTGCCAATCCTGTGCTTCTAAACCCTTAAGAAATCATCACCTTAGCTCTCTTTAATCTTCTGGCTCTCTCATCTCCCTGGGAGATCTTGGCCAAAGGATTTTCACCGTTAGCCTTATGCAGATGGCTCCCAAATCAGTTATGTTTAGTTTCATTCTGACCTAGACATAAGCTTACGTGTATGCATGTGTGTATGTACTCACATGTCTGCACATACACAGACACAGATGCGTGTGTGCACACACACACTTCCAACTTTTGTCTACATATCAGACATATTATTTTTTCAGCTTCCCAGATCATCTCATTCTTTCTCTAGGCTCCTCATTCATTTGTATTAGTGGCTTCTCTGTCACTCCAATAGGTCACATTTAAAAATTTGGAACCACTCCCTATTATGTAGGCTCCTCAATCCTGCCAGGGTGCCTGGGTGGCTCAGTCTGTTAAGCATCTGCCTTCAGCTCATGTCATGATCCCAGGGTCCTGGGATTGAGCCCCGCATCAGGCCCCCTGCTCAGTGAGGAGTCTGCTTGTCCCTCTGCCTCCATGTGCTCTCTCATGCTGTCTCTTTGTCTTTCAAATAAATAAATAAGATCTTAAAAAAAAAAAAGACTAAGTCCTGCCAACTTTTCCTTTCCCTTCTCCTTCCTTTCCATCTTTGTTATAATTTCCTAGTTAAGTCCCTCATTACCCCCTTACATGATCTAAATATTCTATCAACCACCTAATCAGTCTTTAGGCCAGTTTCTTAACCTTCACCAGTCTGTCCCAAATACCACTAGTAGATTAAGATCTTATAAGTGTGATTGAGATCACTTCATTTTCCTACTCAAAAATTTTCAACTGTCCTCCATACCTAATGAATTCTATAAAATCCTCTCATTTCATATTATTTACCACTTTTAACATTCTCGCTACCTTTTAACATTTCATTTATTTATGAGACTCCTATGACAAATATTCTTTTTACCATCTGTTTTAACTATATCTGTCTCTTGTTTTTCCAACTAGAAAGGAAGTTCCTTAAAGAGAAGGATCAGGATTTTTAAGTTTTTTGATCCCTGTCTGTACCTAACACCAGGCCTTATTCAAAGCAGACATTTCATAAACAGGTATAAAATAATTTTTTTTTTAAAAAAAGAGAAGAATTTTGCAGGCATTGGTTGGGATAATAAGCTACGAAGGAGGAGTGTGACAAACTCAATTTTCTATGAGGTGCAGTATGGTAAAAATATGGCTGGCTGTTGCCCTTGCCCTTCCTTTTGGAAGGTAGACTCTAAATTCTTGGGATTTCGTGAGTAATAAGAGTGTTTGTTATTCGTGGCGGGACCCTAGATCCTTTACACTAATGAGTTATCAGTAAGACCAACGTGTGTTTATAGGCTTAGGACTTTGAGCTTTGTGAGATGACCCCAACCTCCTGGGGTGGGCAGTGGGCTGGGGATGGAGTATAACACCATGGCCAATCATTCAAGCAATCATGCCTTTCCAGTGAAATACGGATAAAACTCAGGTGAGCTTCCCTGGTCAGCACTATTTTATGTATTGTTCCACACTGATGTGCTGGGAAGGTCATATGTTCCTGAGAATGACAGACTCTTTGTGTTTGGAACATTCCCAGATTTTGGTCTATGTGTCTCTCCCTTTGGTTGGTTCTGATTTGCATTCTTTTGTTATAATGAAACTATAATACTGGGGCGCCTGGGTGGCTCAGTTGGTTAAGCATCCAACTCTCGATTTTGGCTCGGGTCATTATCTCAGGATGGTGAGACTGAGCCCCACCTTGGGCTCTATGTTCAGCATGGAGTCTGCTTGGGTTTCAGTCCTTCTGCTCCTCTCCCCACTTGCATATGCTCTCTCTCAATCCCTGTCTAAAATAAATAAATACATCTTTTTAAAAGACCTGTAATACGAAGTATAGTGCTTTCTAGAACTCTATCTAGTCATCTAAGGGGATATGGACCCTGAGGGGACAGTAGGAACTCCTAAACTTGTAGCCTGCTGGTCAGAAGGGAGAGTGGCCTGGAGCCCTCCAAACATGGAGCTGGTGTGTGAAATGAAGGCTGCCTTGTGAAGGACTGAGCCATTCACCCTGTGAAGTTAGGCCTAACTTGGGTTGTTGTTGTCAGAAATCAGGGACGGCTGGGTGGCTCAGTCACTCAAGCATCTGACTCTTGGTTTTAGCTCTGGTCATGACCTCAGGGACAGGAGATGGAGCCTCTGCTCCATCTGGCTCAGGTGGAGCCTCAGGCTCCAGGTTCAGCGGGGAGTCTGCTAGAGATGCTCTCCCTCTTCCTCTGACCCTCCCATTACTCGAGCATGGTCTCTATTTCTAAAAATAACTAAATAAGTCTTAAAAACAAAAGCAATCATCACAGATGCATACAACAATAAAACCACCTAAATATTTAACAATAGAGTGTGGATGGAATAGACAAAATACCTTCATTTATTCAGCATTAAGATGATATGTAATATTATAGAAGAATGATACTCCTTTTTTTTCCAGCTTTGCTGAGATAATGTGACATAAGATATATAGGTTTAGATGTATAACATGATGATCTCATGGACATATATATTGCAAAATGATTACAACAATAGGGTTAGGTAACATCTCGATGCCCTCAGATAATTATCATTTATCTTTTATGGTAACAATATTTAGGATTTACTCTCATGACAGCTTTTAAGTATATGATGCAGTATTGTTAATTATAGTCACCATGTTAAACATTAGATCTCCAGAACATACTCTTCTTACAGCTAGAAGTGTGTAATCTTGGACCACCTTCTCTCCATTCCTTTCACTTCTAGTCCCAGGTAACCAACATTCTACTCTGTATTTCCTTGAGTTTGGCTTTTGAGGATTCCACGCATAAGTGATATCATACAGTATTTGTCTTACTCTGTCCAACTTATTTCATTTAGCACAATGCTCTCAAGGTCCATCCACATTGTGGCAAAAGGCAGGATTTCTTTTTTTATATATCTGAATGATATTCCATTATATATATGTGCATGTGTATATGTATGTATAAAGAAAATGTGATCATATATATATGTGATAAAGAAAATGTGATTATATATATTTCTTTATATTATCTATCTATACATTATATATTTTTTTCTTTATCTGTTCATCTGTTGATGGGCACTTAGGCTGTTTCCATGTCTTGGCTATTGTGAATAATATTGCAATGAACGTGGGGGTGCACATATCTCTTTGACATAGTGATTTCATTCCCTTTGGATATATTCCAGAAGTGGGATTGCTGGATTTTATGGTAGTTTTGTTTTTATTTTTTCTGAGAAAAATCTGTGTCTTTTTCCATATTGGTTGCACCAGTTTACATTCCCACCAACACAGGGTACCCTTTTCTCCAAATCCTTGCCAACCCTTGTTATCTCTTGTCTTTTTGATAATGGCTATTTTAATAAGCGTGGGGTGGTATCTCATTGTGTTTTTTTTGATTTGCATTTCTCTGATGATTAATGATGTAGAGCATCTTTTCATGTACCTATTGGCTGTTTGTGTGTCTTCTTTAAGAAAATGTCTATTCAAATGCTTTGCCCATTTTACAATCAGATTTTTTTTTGCTATGGATTTTTGTGAATTACTTATATATTTTAGATATTAACCCCTTATCAGACAGATGTTTACAAATACTTTTTTTCCATTCTGTAGATTGTCTTTTAGACAAGTATAAGAATGATACTTTAAAATGCCATTATAAACATATTGAAAAAAAAGGGTTAAAATATTTCTGCTGATTCTGTTTTATTTAAAAATACACATGTATCTCTGGTGGCAGCTATTGAAATTATTCTTTTCATTTTTGTTATTTTCTAATTTTTTCTTCATTAATATTATATTTTTATAGGAAGAATAAAATTCAGTTCTCTGAATGTTTAGAAGTACATTATTACAAGAAAACTTTTTATTATTTTCCTAATTTTATAACATATTGCTTTTCCCATATACTGACTAGTACTAACATAAGTTCTAATAAGACCCTTTGGTAAGCTCTAGGTTCTACCAAAATGTTGGCTGGTTGCAGGTCAGCATCAGACCCTTGCTTGATCATCTGCTGTCCAGGAACCTGGGCTTGTGGCATGGTCTTCAGCATTTGGACTTTACTCTTTTTGGGTTTTGGGGGACTTGGCTCTCAGCTCTCAGAGCTCCTGCTCAGGATGCACTCTGGCAGTATGTGTAATTTTATCATTCAACTGGCAAGAGAGCCCTCAAAAAAGTGCAATGTATTCAGCCCCCCAACTCACACCTGTGAGACAAAATTTGACTTCAGGGAGTCGAGAAAGGAGCTGTCATATAACTTGATGTGTAAGGAATAGTTAAAGGCATGGAAATTCAGGACTGAGTACACCTTGTGACATCATCATTCCAAGTGACATAAATCCACTTGGGGAAGAGTGGTGCCACTGTCCCAGTTTGTTCTATTTTTGATGCATTATTCCTGTTTAGACAATATTGCTCTGTAGAAATAAGAAAAACAAGCTAAAATTTAAGATATCAAATATAAGGTCACTATTTTTCCCTCCACATTTTTTTACCATAAAGACAAACTTGGCTATTAAAGAATCATCTTCACATATAACCGTGTGCAGGCTAATTCTTCCTCTGATTTTGTGAATATTTTTATTATCTGATACTAATAAACTTTCGGTTTCTTAAATTGTGATATTCTGGGGTCCTTAAAGTAACAGGTTTAAAAGATTACCTGGCAGGAGATTTTTTTGAACAGCAATGTTGGAAATGATACCATAGAACTTCTCTATCTGGTGCTTACATTTTTTAATTTAATAGGACAAATATATGCACCTCATTTTCTTTCTCATTTCTAAAATAATCACTTTCTAAAGATATTGTGCAAGGAAACAAGAGTCTAGAGTCTTAGAGCTTGTGCTGTAATTGGTAATTCCAGACCCTATTTCTGGCCCTTGTTTTAACATATTGTAACAGGAGCACTTTTTTTTTTTTTTTTTTAAGAAAGAGATCTTGGCAAAACTTTTCCACTCTACATTTTGCCCTTTGTTGGTTAATAAGCTATTAATGGTAATGAGCATTGTGCTAGGTGCTGTGGGGAGTCACAAGAAAGAAAGCCTCATTGCCTACCTAGAAGGGACAATGGTCATAGTTTAAATGCTGCCTGAGACAAACAGCTCTTCTTATGTCCCCACAGGAGTAACTATTTTAGTCTGGGTCTGTGGAGATGCAAGAACTCCTTTTAATGGGAGACTTTTTCCTTCTATGTCTCTTTCTTTCATGCGCATAACTCCTACCCCTCCCCCCCCATTTTTTCCATATTCATTTCACTCTGCTCCAGGAAGGAATGGATAGAGAAAGAGGAAGGAGGTTTGAAGAAGATGAAGGAGCGCATAGAAAGTGTACAAAGCTGTACTCTTTTTATATTCCTAAATTAGGATTTGACCACAAATATTAATTCAATACTATAGCTATCTATGTGGGGTATTTTTGGTTGATATGGGTTTCATTCTTTAATACAACCAGGACCTCCAATTCGTTGACTCCGCCATGTTATCATTGTCATTTATCCCTTTGTCAATCTTAGATTCTATAGTTCACTATTAGAAACATTTCTTTGAATGGATTCCCTTGCTGGTTTCTTCCCAAATGACATCTGCCCAGCCGAATCCCAACTCTAGTTAAATCCAATTCATAAACTACTTATACTTAGTCTTGTATCTACATGGCTGAGTGTTATTAAAGAGAAACGTGGAATATCAGTGACCATCTTACATTCAATTCTTGACACTAAGTGGGAACTTAGTGCTTGCTGTCTGAAAGACAGTCCCATTAGACATTTCCAGACATCTAATTTTCCATTGTCCCTTAGCAATAATTTCTCATCTATTCCTTTCTCTTCAAATCTTCAACATTTCCTACTTCTCGATGATATCAGACAATGACTTATTTCTTACTCGACTCAGAAAATAGAAGCAATCAGGAAAATCCACTACCTGCTGCTATCATTTTGTTTGCCAAATGGCCAGCATCTACACCTGTAAATACCTTCATGCTTATTATATACAGGCCTCTTATTGAAAGCCAACTCCACATGTTTTCCTCTTATTTATTCAAAGACATCATTTGTGCACTGTTCCTCCTCTCTCGTAAGACCTTGATTTTCCCTCACTACTGGATAAACCCCATCATCTTGCGAACATGTGTGCCATTATCTCCCATTGAACTCTCATCGCTTTTTAGCCATTGCCCTATTTCTCTTCCTCCACCCTTATGAAATGGTTGTCTAAATACTTTTATTCATTCTTAAAAATTATTTTATTGTGGGGGTGCCTGGGTGGCTCAGTCAGTTATGTGTCTGACTTGATTTCCACTCAGGTCATGATCTCAGAGTTGTGAGATGGAGCCCTGCATGGGCTCCATGCTGGGCATAGAGGCTGCTTATGATTCTCTCTCTCCTCTCTTCCCTCCTGTCCATAAAAAATTAATTTATTGTAAAATATAGCACACATGTAAAACACTGATGAAAACATAATGCAGATGAATAATGTATATGAGCAATTATAAGAGAACTACTCCTGTAATCATCACCTAAGATATGAAATAGAACATTGTCAGCATCCCAACAGCTCCCATGTATCCTCCTTTAGGCACTTTACTTTTCCTGCTCCCAAAAGGGAATCCCTGTATTAACTTTTGTTCTTTTATGTTCTTTTATGCTCTTGTTTCTACCTCTAGTTTGTTCATTTGTACTCTTGTGTGATATCTTACTATATGGCTATATCCCAGTTTATTCAGTCTACAATTTATATTTCTGTTGTTTGCTGTTTCTCTTTATGTCACTGCATACATCTCACTGTTGTCTTCATTATGGCTCCAAGTTGCTCTGTTCAAGGTTTCAGGTTTCCAAAGTCAAGGGTCAATTTCCAACCTTATATTAATGGATTTTGGGGGGCATGATTTGACATAATTTATTATCCTCCTTCTTGAAATAGTTTTTACTCTTGGGTTCTGGGATATTACTCTACCAATTTTTCTTCTATCCTTGTGGCTGGTCTTCATCAGTGCCTTTTGCCAGCTTTTCCTTATATTCTCCATATTTAAGTGTTGGAATGCCCCAGGAATCAGGTCTTGGACACTTTTTTCTTTCTTTTTTCCTCATGCTAAAGTACTCTCAGGCAGTCTATGGCTTTGAATCTCAGTTTTATTATAACTTCCAAATTTATTTCTCCAACCCAAGTCTTACCTCAATATATGACTCTGCCAATGGAGTGACTTCATTATAAAAATTTATTTTTTTTTCATTATAAAAATTTAAACCTAAAATCAGACTCTCCATTCTTACCCTCTACACTACCCTGCTCTATTGTTACACTTTCTCAACTTGGAAAATGGTGACTACATTCTTCTGAATGCTCAGGCAATAACCATGGTGTCATCCATGAATTTTGTCTTTCTCTTTCTCATGTCAAAGCATAATATTTCAAAGTAAAAGGTATGGCTTTCATGCAAGTATATAAGGAACATATGTACAAGACATATTGATGATGGAACCAGTAAGATATATTTATAAGCACACTAAATGAGAAATATTAGAAAAAAGATTGCCAGGTTAGATATAAAACTAACATCCCACAGAGCAATAAACTACAACTTTTGGGGTTGTCTTTTCCTCCAGAAAGTTATTATTTGCATCTTTTCTGGGAAAAAGTCTACAAATTTAACATGTAACTTCACTAAGCCTAGGACCTTTAACCCAAAATACAAACACCTAGGTAACAGTTAGGTGGGCCTTTGTCCTCATAAATTTGATGCCATCCACTTTTTGCCATATTCTCAAGTTTTGAAAATTTTTCTTAGTGCCCAACAGACAATCCAGCCATAAATCCTATTGGCTCCAATCTATTTTCAGGATTCAAACATTTCTTATCATTTTCTTTAGTTACTGTACTGGTCCATATCATCATTATCTCTTGCCTAGATTTTTGCAATTGCTCCCTAAGTGATCTTTCTGCTTTTGTCCTTGCCCTTCTACAGTTTCATTTTGTTTTGCTTCTCTCTCACCTCTCTCTCTCTCTTTCTCTCTCTCCATTCCAAAGGCAGCACGATCCTGATCTGTTAAAATTATTCCAATGGTTTCCTATATCACTCATAAATTCAGTATTTACCTTGGTCTACAAGACACAATACTGTTTTTCTGGCTAATTCCTTGGTCCTATCTCTTCCATTTTACTTTAGTGTCTTTGCTTATTCTCTAGGAGACATCCTGCCTTGGGGATGTTATTACTTAGACAACTCTTATTCCTAGCTCTCTGTCTCTGACTTCCTTTTTCACTTCATTTGGGTTTCACCCAAATGTTACCTCATAAAATAAGCTTTTTCTGATTTGCTGTCTAATGCACTCCCACTCCTGCCCTGATTCATAGCATTTATCACTGCCAACGTATTCTAAAGTTATATTTGTTTGTTGTCAGTTCCTCCCTTCTAGAATGTAAATTTCATGGGAGCAGTGATTATATTTTAATAACTGTCATAAAACCTGTACAATGTAGATCTTAATAAATATCTATTCAATCAGTAAATGAGTAAATATATGGATTCTTCCTTGGAAATACTCTCATGGAGAGGCTTCATGTTTTCAGTCATCAAACCTATTGATTAACTATTTCATCCCTTCTCTGAACACAAATAATCCCATTTTTGCAGCTGTGTACTCCCAGCATAATTTTAAAAGCCATACCTTCCCAAATGAGTCTCAAACAAGCCATAACTTTTGTTTCACTATTAATTCCTAGGTAGGCATTAAAGTCTGGAAAGAAGTAAAAATAATAGCTGTTAGTGTTGAGAAGGGAAAATTTTTCTCTACCCTTCAATATTCTTCTCGCTGGTCTAAGTATTAATTTGACATGAGATAGATTAATAGGAGGAAAAAAATCCACAAAGTTTAATTATGTATGGATAGAGGCCTAATAATAAAGTTGAGACATAAAGAAATAACCAAGGCAGGCAGCTTTGTTTTTTTAGACAAAGGAACAATAAATCTATGAGAAATTGACAGGATAAGGAAAACTTATGTTTGGGAACTTCAGTAAGTAAGGAATTCCAAACAGAATTTATGAGGGGATAATAAATTAATGAAAGTAACAAGGTTTGTTTATACAGACTTCTCAGCTCTGAATCTCCTATCTCTAGTGATAAGGATGTCTCTTTACCTCCTGGTATAAAGGAGAGTATTTTTCACATGGGACATTTATTTTCTGCTTTTTGTAATCAAAGGAGGATTAGAGTGCTTTTCTTACACTAGCTGTTTCTTAAGTAAGTTTAATTAAAAATAATATGGTCGCACATTTTGGGGTGGCCTTCCCTTTGCCTCCATGCTTAGAAGCAAAGTAGATTGACTTTTCCAAAGACTCCCCCAGTACCAACCAAGATTTCACTAGTACAAGTATAACTGATCTGCATTTTAGGAAGTTCCAAGCCCCTTGCTATGAACTTCTATTTCCTCTTCTCCAGCTATAGTGCTTAGACCAGTGGTTCACAAAAGCATAGTTCCAGAGCTTGCAGCATCTGCATCTCCTGAAATACTGCTAGAAATGCAAATTTTCAGCCTCAACCCAGACTTACTAAGAAATTCAGGAGATTCAGCTCTTCCACCTGTTTTTTTTTTTTTTTTTTAACAACCTTCCAGGTGATTCTGTTGCTCACTTACAATTAGAGCTACTGCCTCAGGTAGTTGTCCTCTATACCTTATGAAGCAGTGGTAAAGTTAACTGGATTGAGTCAATTGCCTCAAATCAAATCTTGGTTTTACTGATTCCTGGCTGTGTGACTTAAACTAAGTTACTTAATTTTTCTGTGTCTCACTTTCCTTGTGCATGAACTGGAGATATTAATAGTACTATCCTTGTAGGTATATTGTGAGGATTAAAGTGATATATCTAAGTAAAAGAGGACAATGCATGGCACATTATAAGAATCAACTACAAAACAGGTAAGTGTATGGCACTACATATATAAATTATCTATATTCCTGACTGCTTTTGGTTATGTTTTCTCTACTAGCTTTTAAACTCTTTGAGGGCAAAAAATTCTATTTCTATACCCCCAGAAACTGAGCATATCATTATTTTTTTTAAGACTTATTTATCTGAGAGAGACAGAGAGAGAGTGTGTGCAGGGAGGGACAGAGGGAGAGTGAGAACCCTAAGCAGACTCCTTACTGAGCATAGAGCCTGACATGGGGCCTGATCCCATGACCCCAAGATCAAGACCTGAACTGAAATCGAATCAAGAGTCAGACACTCAGCCAACTGAGCCACCAAGGCACCCTGCATATCATTACTAATATTACAAATGGAGTGCTTTACTATGTGTCATGCAATGTGCTAAGAGCTTTAATTTCATTTAATTCTTGGAATTCTACTAATTAAATGTCATTACCATTTTATAATAAATATATTTAACTGAGTTGTTTGAAGTATTCTGCTGATTACTTAACAAAAAAATCTGTATTAATTCGTCCATTGCAATTATTTTTGCATTATTTCAGAAACTTTGTAAATAACATAACTGCTAATGAGTTTCAACCATTACTTATATAAAGATAAACAAGTCACAAAACTATAGATCTTTTGCAGCCTAATTATTTGATTGTGTAGAAATTCTGTGTACCCATTTATATATCTTATTAATTTTTTATAAAGAGCAAAAAATTATAAATGTTAAGTCAAATTGTCTGTAAATGACTTAAAGAATATGTTAATGATCTTCCTCCAAATGAATAATTATAAAGCAGGTGCACTTGAGATATGATCATTTAACTGACAGCAAACAGCTTCTAATAGCTTCAATAACCAAGATAATGGTAATATCAGAGAAGTCTGTTAAGCTCATTGTTCATATCATCCATTTAATACGTAAGAGAACTTCAGCTGGAATCTCCCTGTAGACTCATTGTCCCGCTTATTTAAATAGCAGTTAATTTAAACACACAGCAAAAAGTCAAACTCCATTATTTCTAACATATTTTTTTTTAGTAAACAATATTCTCCTGTCATAAAATTCTGGCTAAAAGAGACACTTTCATATATTTATATGGGCATTGTCTTCTGTTGTTGAGATTTATCCCCCAAACTTACAATATCATGAATGGTTAAAAGCACAGGAAATGTGGAAGCCTGGAAGTACAAGTTTCTGACCAAGGGCCTAATGAGGTCACTGTTACCATGACCCCCAGGTTCAAAAGGAAAAGAAGCTAGTGGATATCAGCAAAGTTGATAAAATTTTAACATACTCTGTTTAGGTTGCTTAGTCGAGAGAAACATGACTCACACTTCTTAAACTAAATCTAGAACCAGTGCTTATAAATATAGGAAAAAATCGATGTTGGTTTCTAGCTCATTTCATTTGAACTTCAAGTTTCTCTTCTCAGCAGGACCGTACCTACAAGTAAGAAGAATCAAACTCCAACTAGCTTAAGCAGAAATGGAAGTTTATTTACTCAAATATCTGAAAAGTCCAGATAGCTTCTCTTCCAGACAGGCTTTCTCATAAATGGAGCAAGATAACTGAAGTCTACCCAACCCATCACCCCAAAGACCCACATCAATCCAGCTTAATGATCTCAGTTGAAAAATGGTTTCTTCCCTATTTGATACGGCAAAAGATTCCTGGTGGAGAATCTGATTGACCTAAATTTAGTTGTGGGTCTATCTCTAATGCAAGAGAACAGGAATATAGGACAATCCCTTCTAAACACAAACATGGAACTAGTACCCTACATGAAAGCAGGATATCATTACCAAAATAAGTGGAAAGGGTTACTGGGCAACTCATAATAGCAGATTCCCTTACATTTACTGTGGATTGCCCAGCACATATGCACCCCCCACTTTTTTTCATACATAATTTTAAAAAACATAATACTTAGCAACTACCATATAGATTCTAAAATATATATGCCCCTTCTCTGATGTTCAAATTCTACATATTTTTCCAAGTTTGAGATTTCTCTAGTTTATCTGCATTTGTCCCCTGGTCAGAACATGGCTCTTCATGATCTTGTCAACCATGGCTAATGGCCCAGCCCTCATTTTATTTTTTTTATTTATTTTTATTTATTTTTATTTTATTTTTTATTTTTTTTCCAGCCCTCATTTTAGAGTCTGTTACTTGCAACACAACATTCATGACATCAGGATTCCTAACTGTAGGTGACAAGTCCAGTCCAAGAGTATCCTGTCTTTATCCTTAAAAAATATCATCAGAGCTCCGTATTTTTGACAGACTCTCCCTTTGACAGACTCACCAAAAAGGGTGGGCTGTTGATTCTTCCAAATATTATACTCTAATAGCTTCTCAGCCTCAGTGGGAATAGAGTTGAGGATTAAATGATATTATGCACATGAGGAGCTGATCACAGTGTCCAGCATAGAAAGTACTGAATGAGTGATGGTCTTTTATATTTGCAACTCTTATTATTATTCTATCACCATCATCATCATCCCCTGAGAGCTTCTGGTAGGTAAGTCTTGGGATTGACTTAAGTCATGTGATCATACTTGTGGTAGGGAGGAAGGGAGATGGAGTCATCTCTCAAACCTGGAGAATGAATTACCCCAAGCTTAATGCGCTTTATTTTCAGAAGAAGGAATAATGCCAGGTAATCAAGAACAATCTATATCCACTACAATTCCCTTATCAACCATCTGGCCCACATATTGAATTTTTTTCTCTAAAGATCCTTAAACTTGTGCAAATTTATAAATATTTTGATGTCAATATTTGAAGCTGTGGATAACTGACCTCAGCTGGGTTATTTGAAGACATGACTACTTAAGGATATTAACAATATGTGTAATACTGTAAATTATTAGATTCAGAGACTTAGTAGGATCAAAGTATATGTTTCCAAGTTTGCAAGCTGTAGCTAAATTACATATCAAAGTATTATTTGCTAATTAAAAGCTGATTTAGAAGTCATTTCAGACAGTCATTAGTTTAACTTCTGTAAAATTTAGTACTATTTTTTAAAAATTTAGTACTAGTTTTATATGTAAAATGAATATAGGTAATATGATCTATACATATATCCTACTATCTGTTTCCAGCATTTTCTTTTAGGAGTTACTTAAACTATTATACTACAAGGAAGGTGGCGGGCGGGGCGGGGGGGGGGGAGCCAGTATTGTGAAGATGTCTGCTCTAAGCATAATAAAACAGGTGTACCTTAATACGTCTACCAGGAATGTTTTAGCTGTTAGCATCTTTTAAATGCTTCTGCTGAGAAACCATGTTTTCATAACAAGGTTGGTGAGTATTAAACCTGTGATAGTTCTTTCTGGGATTACTATAATTTACAAAAACAATAAAAACCTGCTAAAAACATTTATGTATTTTTAAATGTTGTAATCTAGGGATCCCACTGATATTTGTGGTGAAAGATTTGCCCAAGGCTACATAACCCTGCTTGTACATTGCCAGGACTGCAATCTGTTTTATGACAAAACAGATTCATTTATCTCCAAATAAATAAATTACTTTTGTGAACATTTAGAAACATTTGCATAATTAGGCTGTAAGATCTTAGCAGTCTTTTTCATAATAATTAAACTAATCTAATCTTGGACAGGGTAAACAGACTTACTAGGATGAGAGCAGCCTTCAGGCAAGGAACTTACCGCATTCTGCAGGAACTGTAAGGCTGATGATGTTTGTTAATTATGCAGAGCTTTTACTCCCTAGTAATAGCAGCGTTTGTATTGCCTGAAGCTTAGATAGCTACTCCCAGGCACATAAAATTAGACTCTGCTTTTTTGACATTCTTTAAAAAAAAAAAAAAAACAAAGAAGATACTTCAAAATGATTATATGCTTTCAACAAGGAGGGCATTAGCTTTCCACTGATGGATCCTGGATCTGCACACAATTGGCCCATTCTTCAGTCATGTGATCTTGATTATCTTTAGATCTGGAGCCTTTCATTCTGTATACAGATACACAGAGCTGAGGCTTAATAAAAGAGCAGTAAAATGAATGACTAGAAGTTCCTGGAATCCCAAGTTTGAAAAAAAGACACCTTAGCACACAACTCATTTTAAAGAAGGCTCATTGTATTTATAATTATCAAAAGGGAATGTTGTAAAAAAAAAAAAGTCAAATAAAAATGAATGTTTTACAAATTTTCAGTGCTTTTTCTAAACAGCCCATCAGATTGGCTGATATGGTGGTTTAAGGGTGACTTAGCTAGAGGGAACCAGTTTTTCTTTCTGGTTATAACTAGTACATTTACCTTAAAAATGATCTAACAGATAAGAGATGAACTTCATGAAACTGACAACAATTTTATGTGCTACTTTTTATATTTCCTATTGCAAAACAAAAAAAGTTTTCCTGTACAGATTTTTCAGAAGAAATTTGAATAACTGATTTTTCCAGAACCAAGTCCTGATAATTAGTAAATTTAGAATGCATAAGTGGAATTTGCTGGGGCCACAGGAAACATGAACATTTAATGCATTTATTTTTGTTCATATGGGATTTAAGTAAATGTGGTTGCAATAGCACTAGTCTTCATAGAAAGGGTTGTATTATGTATTCTTTACATGTCATCTCTTATTTTTGTCTATAATTTATTCATATATGCGCAATATTTTTATTTTCACTTGTAGTTAGGTGGGCTTCTAGCATGACCATTTGTTCTTGGAATGTTCAAACCTCAGTGCATTTAATTAAGATATCACAAGCTGCTGTCTCCATGGGAAGAGATTTGTGATGTCACAAGCATTGGGCATATGAGACTGACAATCAGGAAATAGAAATTAAGGATGGAAAAAAGTGCCATGTGAATTGTAACGTTTTGGGAAGAGAGTGGGAAAAACGAGGTAAAAGGAAGCCATTCATCAGTCTTTCTCAAATAAACTTTATGACAGCAAAGGTGGAAAGTATGACTTTTGCTCTTTTATAAATTACATTTTTGATAACTTGGAAGTTCATCAAATATTTATTAAAAATTTTGGATTATATTCACATGTAGTCATGAAATATGTTTTTTTAATAATAAATTTATTTTTTATTGGTTTTCAATTTGCCAACATACAGAATAACACCCAGTGTCAAGTACCCCTCTCAGTGTCCTTCACCCAGTCACCCCCAACCCCCAGCCTTCCTCCCCTTCCACCATCCCTAGTTCGTTTCCGAGTTAGGAGTCTTCATGTTCTGTCTCCCTTTCTGATATTTCCTACCCATTTCTTCTCCTTTCCCTTCTATTCCCTTTCACTATTATTTATATTCCCCAAATGAATGAGAACATACACTGTTTGTCCTTCTCCGATTGACTTATTTCACTCAGCATAATACCCTCCAGTTCCATCCACGTGGAAGCAAATGGTGGGTATTTGTCGTTTCTAATGGCTGAGGAATATCCCATTGTATATATAAACCACAGATTATTTATCCATCATCTTTCGATGGACACCGAGGCTCCTTCCACAGTTTGGCTATTGTGGACATTGCTGCTAGAAACATTGGGGTGCAGGTGTCCCGGCGTTTCACTACATCTGTGTCTTTGGGGTAAATCCCCAGCAGTGCAATTGCTGGGTCGTAGGGCAGGTCTATTTTTAACTCTCTGAGGAACCTCCACACAGTTTTCCAGAGTGGCTGCACCAGTTCACATTCCCACCAACAGTGCAGGAGGGTTCCCTTTTCTCCGCATCCTCTCCAACATTTCTCCTCCTTCTACTATTCTATTCCAGAAAGTTTGTATTTTCACTTTGCCACCTTTAGAATTTCCCTTCTATGTTTAGATATCACAGACATAGAATATATGACTTGTATTCTCTTTTACTCTAATTAAATGAATAGTTATATAAAATTAAGATGGCAACTAATCTTTTTCTAATAATTTTATTTTCTGTCTACAATTGCAATTTTGTACTTTTAAAACTACTAATTGCTAAAAATATAAATATAAAATATATTACATTGTTCCAGAAGTTAAGGTAACTGAGATGTACAGAGATTCATTTGCCTGCTTTTGTTGCAGAGATTTGGCAATGGGGCCCAGATCTACTTAATTCCAAAGTCTAGGTTCTCTCTTTCACTGTCCTTCTCATTGATGGAGACCTGAACCATTTTCTTCTGAATAGTTTTATAATCTAATAGTTGGTTAAAATAATGGCCCTCTCCAAACTTCTATGAATCTTACAGTTATGTTAGTAAAGCTTTTTCCAGGTAATGCATATATATATATATGCATATGTGTGTGTGTGTGTGTATGTGTGTATGTATATGTGTGTATGTATATATATTTATCTTTAAGTTAGGAGCATGTACTTCTGTCACTAATTATTAGAATACATACTTAATTTTTAAAAATTTGAATTTAAATAATCTTTTGAACAAAAAGAGACACAAAGAATCAATCTAATAACAATTTTTGCTCTCCCTCTTTCCACCATCCACCCCAAATTAGGAATTTATATATCTGGGCTACTCAGTGTTGGGAGACAGATAATTCTTCGTGGGTTTCTTCATATTATATGAGCAGAGGCACTGAGTGTCTTTTGTCCAGGACTGTCTTTTCAAGGATGTTTGTATAGTGAATCACCTTGGAAGATAGAGATAGTGTATCTTTCTGAAGCAGAGGGCAATACTTTTGCTGTGCAGTATGATATAGGTAATATCTGCCTCCAGGCCAAAACTCAGACAGGTTTGCCCATCGCACATTATAGAAGACTGGGGTTTCCAAGCAGCCATGCAGATGCACTGAATATGCAGCTCTCCCTGGACTACTCAGCATTGCTCTGGTAGGACTTGAGAAGAAAGGGGTACAGATGCAAACATGAAGTTTACGCTTGCGTGCTGCACCGTAAGTAATAAAGTCCTTTTTCTCTGAGCCAGGAGTCTCGTGTCTTCTGCCAACATCTACAAAACTGGCAGGTGAAATTTTTAGGGAACAAGTAGAGTATGTGTCTCAGACTCTTCTCCGTCTTTGACATTGCCCCAAGAACCAAGGACGTTCTACATCGCTAATTAATTTGGTTTGAAGATTGATAGTTCCAGTCCACAGGAAGTGATTTTAAACTTTGGAGTCCAGTGTGTACCCAAATACACATTAATCCTTTTAAAGTGCCATCCTTATAAATAAGATCCATCCTTATAAAAAACAGTAAGAGCATTTAAATGAACATAGAAAAAATTGGCATAATCTGATGACTGTAAATCTGAAAATTGAGTCCCTATTAAAAGGATGGGTCTGGATTATTTATTTATTAATAGCAGAGATTTTTTTACTCTTTAGTTGTTCTGAAATATGAGTTTTCTTTTAAATTCAGTATCTTGAAGTAAATCTTAGCCTTCAATTTCATCATAAGCTATTAAGTTTTAGCTCTGCTTAAAAATAAAATTTCTGGGTAAATAAACTTTATTATAAGAAAAAAAAACCTTTTCATAAATACTATTTACCATAGGTTTACAGTCTCTCACTCTAACCGGAATTTGTTAACCAATACATACATATCTACAAACGTATTAGAAATAAGATTCTAGGGGATCCCCGGGTGGCTCAGCGGTTTTGCACCTGCCTTTGGCCCAGGGCGCGATCCTGGAGATCCAGGATCGAATCCCACGTCGGGCTCCCGGTGCATGGAGCCTGCTTCTCCCTCTGCCTGTGTCTCTGCCTCTCTCTCTCTCTCTCTCTCTCTCTCTCTCTCTCTGTGACTATCATAAATAAATAAAATTTAAAAAAAATAAGATTCTAACAAAAAGAATAAATTAGAAATTTTGTAAAACAAAATATGTATCTTCTGTCTCTTAATACCAAAATTTGCTAATTTGTTTTTTTTTTCCCCAAAATTTGCTAATTTGGAAGGTACTATATAAACCTAGGGGAAAATTTATTTTATGAATCATTGAAGTAAACCTATATTTCAAATAGTCTCTTATATAATCTTGAAGTTTTGAGTCAGTGTTTTTGTTCATTATGATTAAGTCATTATGGTTGCCCATGTAAAATAGTTGCTGTAGGCTTTCTTTTTTCTTTTTTTAAAAAGATTTTATTTATTTATTCATGAGAGACACAGAGAGAGAGGCAGAGACATAGGCAGAGAGAGAAGTAGGTGCCCTGCAGGGAGCCCGATGTGGGACTCGATCCTGGGACTCCAGGATCATGCTCTGGGGCCAAAAGCAGGTGCTAAACTGCTGAGCCACCCAGGTGTCCCTGCCATAGGCTTTCAGTTGCTCTGCCATTTCCTCTTGTTGCCTGTGTTCACATTATTAGTATTATTGTCAATCTTTTTAATTCAGTGTCCACTATGTGTGGGTAAGTATTGTCAAAATCAGTTACTGCAACTCATAAATCCACATATTCAGGCAGATAAAAGTGAGTAATAAAAGAAAGTCCCACATTTTCTTCCTGCAACCCAGTGGATGATCTTTTATACACTTCGGACTGCATCTTATTTGGAAACCACTAAAATTATGTCAGTTTATTTATACTTCAATTCCATACCTGCCCTTTCTTTCATTTCTTTATCACACTGAAATTCATTTCCAAGGCTCCTTCCTCCTTCTGAGGCTCCACGACTTACAAAATAGTCTTGACCATGGGAGGGTGAGAGAAATCAAAATATTTCTTCCCCTCTTTTTTCCTTCCTTTGGTGTTCCTGCAATGACTAATTTCTCTCTGTGCCTTTAGGTCCTATTGGAAAGCTTCTATCTTCCTGGTTCTGTCTTCTAGCAGGAAAATCCTTCCACTTCCATCTCTAGTCGTCATTCATCAGTCTTCTGGATTCTGCTAACACCACTTCTTCTGCTTGTCCTCTGGCAGGGGTTGTAGTGACTTTTCACTGCTGCTAATCTCTGGGTTGCTTTTCAGCCTATATTAAACAATCCTTCATGTTAAAGTATTTCTTTATAAGATTTAGAGTCATTTCTGTTTTTCTGACCAGTCCTTGGGTGATAATACACTGTATATTAATTAAAGACTATTCTACATCTAGCAGGTCTGTTTATCTAACATGGTAAGTCCATGGAGAGAACATGACCAGCTGAGTTGAAGATGAAAACATTTAAGTATTTTCAACACGTGTTTGAAACAAAATAATCCCGGTTCAGATGACCAAACTGCTTAATTGGATAACCAGAAGGTTTAGGCAGTGATCTCCATTGAGATGAAATCTCATCCTGATGCCATGCCAGGAAAGGAATCCAAAATCTCTCCACTATCAAACTATAGTTCCTAAAAATGGAATAATGCCAGGATTCCACTCCATTTCTGCAAACGTGAGAGATCTTAAACTGAATAAAGACAGGCCATTTCTGTAACATGAGCCACCAGTATTGATCATCTTATCTATGTGAATTAAAGAAAGCAAACCAGGAGTGAGGAAAACTTGGAAAATAATTGAGAAACATCTCACTATAATCCTAAAGGAAAAATGATTATGATTTGTGGGTAAATCAAATACCTGTACCTCATTTGTTTTAAAAGGTATAGTAGAACTTCTTATCAATGAGACTCTAAATGTAAAAATATTTCGGTCAGAGAACCATCAGACTCTATAGATGTCATAAGCAGAACTCTGCTATTACACATGTTTAATTTCTTCCTAGAAACTTGGTTGTGTCAATAAGCTATTTATGGTCATGTGACAAATATCTCTTTTGACCTTCATTAAATTCAGGATAAGGTAAATGGCATATTGAATGCATGTGGGACAACTTTGCTCTGATATCCTGGTAATGTTCTTCAGTACATTCATCCTGACATTTTATTCGAGGGCCTTCTATGTGAAAGGCAGTGTCCTATGTGCTGGAAATACAAAAAAGATGGAAACAAAATCCTGACTGTTAAGATCCCAGTACAGTGAGGAAGATTCACAGTCTAGTAAATATGCATTGAATTATTCGGTTGGCAGCCGAATAATTCAAATATTCTCTAATTATAAGATTTATCTGCCATAGCAGATATATTTTGTTCTCTAAAAAGAAACAGTGTTCTACGAGTGTAAAATTACCTTGTAATTTGTGTCTTGGTTTTGGATGGGCAGAAGAATCTCTGAAAATGCCAATATTTCCATTGTTTTGAAGATATGACATTGTGTCTTGTAGCTGTTTGACAAAGCTTAATACACATTTGTTTCAGTATTGATTTTATTCTAGAGCTTGTAGAGAAAGACTGGAGATATTTTCTAATTATCCCCGGCTTTTACCAATATAAAAATTATTCCATGTTATAGGCAAAGATTTCAAAAGAAGCACTGTTCTACTCTATCGGAAGCTTGATTTTCTTTGAGAATATTCTAGCCAATTGGTAGTCTGGCCCAATGTTTTCTATTCCCTGTATAAAATATATTAACCAATGCCTCTGCATTTTAATAAGTTGCTCTCAAGATGCACTTGTATTTCTGCCCCTACTAAGTGAATATGAGTCATATGTGTATGTTTCCAGCCCGTGTATGTCTGTTGTGCTCTTACAATGATTGCACAATATAACTGAACATTATATAAATGAAAAATATTTATCAAAACACTTGTTAAAAAAAAAACACTTGTTGTTCTGTGAAAACTAATTAGAATGCCCTGGAAAGATTTCATAAATAGAATTACCACAAGTTTTTCTTTGGAATAAGCTGTACTGAAGACAAGATTGCTTTTTGAGGGGAGGGTATGGGATTACAAAAATCTAAAAGGATTCCTTGCTCTTTACAGAGTCTTAAAGTTCCTACTTTAAAGCTCTTAAAGAAAACATTAGTCTGACCACCAGATTTATAGTTGGAAGAAAGATCTTAGTTGGTTCTAAATTAAAAGACCGGTGAGTAAAGATATCTGTGACTTTTTAATTGAAGCAAGATATTTAAGATATATTTAACGAAGTTTTAAACAACCAAGTAACCACAGGGCTAAACTGTGTGGGATACATGGCCTCTTGCTGTGGCTCTCAAAGCAAACATATATTCTCCTTACCTCCCACGCAATTTTATGCTCTTTGAGTTTTCATCTTGGAATCCAATATTTTGCATGCAATGCCTATTTTAACAAACGTTTTGCTGAATGAATGGGCTACTGGTTTCAACCTCTAGTTTTAGAGAGAGCTAAGGAAATTGGCTTTTGGCAAAATAATTAGCATTGTTTTGTGTAAGTTTGCAGTCATTGATTTACATGTTATTAATTGCCCTCAATTCTCTTTTTCTCCTCTGTCAATCTCTTTAGGTTGAATTTCCCCATCTTTATTTATCCTAAATTAAAGGTTAAACTAGAAACGAAGTCTTTGAAGATGAACATTGCCAAGCGTGGTAATATTAGTACTTATCTGAGATTTCTTTTTAATACCAAAAAAAAAAAATCAAGTATAATTTTACCTATTCCAACACCTGCCATCACCCCTCATGGAATCAGCAAAGGAACTTTCTAAGAGGTCTAGGTTTTTGCAAGTTTCCTCCATACTGACTCACTTGAAAGAGACGAAAGCCTTTGCAAGAGCAAGTCCGTGAATACCGCATACTAATCAAAATGCACTTCTTGGCACTTTTCCTGCGGTCACCCAAGGGAAAATATGTCTGCCACTCCACAGCAAGCATAAAATTTCATCCTGACTTTCAGGCAAAACACCAATGTAATTGACATGTACTACTAATCAGATGAGTATAACACATGATAATATCTTTTCCTCTGTGACTAAGAGTGATATGCTCCGGTGGTTATCGCAGCGTGCGTGAAGCAACTCTCTTTATATGCACATAGGTGCTCAAATAATGCATTCCGAAAACCAGCACGAGGCACTCTATCCATATGTGGTTAAATAATTGAGGCAATTGCCATGTGAGTTGCTGGCCACCACATCTGTATATTTCTTAGGCTGCAAGCAGCGCCAGATGTTTTACCAGATGATGGTTTATGATGCCACAAGGTATTTCTGACAATCCCAGTGGGGATGCGGGCCCTGTGTTAACTTAGTCCTGCAGCCTGACAGGGAGAGCCAAGAGGAGCCAGCTTGGTGGCCAAAGAGACTTCTGCCTGAAGAGCACCACCCACCCTTCCTACTTCAATATATAGCAAGAAGAATTGCACCTTCTCTCCACAACCATAGAAATTGCCAGCCCTAATAAAATCCTCTACTATCATACCATTCTGCAATTTTTAAGTATGTGAATCACCCATTACGTTAGCCATTGTTGACTATCTTAAAAATTATGCTTAAATGTGTTGCTTATTTTACTTAGGTACTAACCTCCTGACTTTATAAGGAATATTTGACTCATTACAGAGGGCCAGTGTAATTGTCACTGAGAATACATTTCTATAATTTTATTATATTCCTAAATCTACATATTTAAAGTAAATATGTGGCCTATCTTTTGATATCACTCCAAATAACTTCTTTTTGGTAAAATAGTTTCTTTTAATCATTCATTTTGTAAGTATTTATTGGGTACTCTTATACCAGATACTATACCAGATACCTAGACCTTTTAGAAAGTTCATTTGCTGATTCCATGAGGGGTGATGGTAGGTGTTGGAAAAGGAAAACTTATACTGTAATAATAAATAAAACATAAAACCTTTTTCCTAGTCATATAATTAATATTAAAGCAAGAGAGATAACATTCTCCTGGAAGAGCTTTTATTCTATTGAGAAAATTCATTAAAATGACCTATTATAACATTAACACCAATGTATTATAGAAGAGTATCAAGACAATGAGATGTGGCAAAGGAGGGTGACAAGGTCTCCTCTCTGCTTAGGAGGACAGCCTGGCTCTTGAAAGCAGTGGCTTCAGGAGCCAGAATGATGTTTGCAGCAGGTGCTGTTGAGTCACTCTCAGTGCTGAAGGAAAGGCAGAGCTGCTGCATTTGTGGAGATGGCCTCTGCTCTGGAGCTTCTCCTTCAAGGAGTCTAAGCCCCCCCCTAGGGACCAGAGTCCCTGGAGGCTAGAGACATGTGTGGGTCTTAGGAAGGTGACCTTGAGCAGCTCCTAACTAGGATGACTCTAGTTAGTGAGCATGACCCTGATAACCTCCTGGGTTTATAGCTAGAATCTTCCCCCACCTATCCCCTTTCTAGAATCCAAATGAAGTTGCCTAAACTCACTCATTGACATTGAGTAGACCTACCAGCTCTTCCCTTATCCAACTCCAGTACATTCCCTGGCTCTAGTTCCTGTGTCCTCAGCATGAACTTTGTCTTCAAATCCCAGAATAGGGAAGCTGCTGGCTGGCCAAAGGCCTCAAGCTTGCCTGGCTTGTGATACCCAGGGAAACCGGGGATGATGAGAGGCCAGTAATGAGCTGGGCTCAGAATGCTTTCCATGTCTGGGGTGCAAGGTGTGTACCAGGCCAGCTTGATGGCTGGGCCTTCACTGGCAGGCTCTCACAGGCTCTACTGTGGTTCTGTTGGAGTTAAATCCTGAGACCACTTAAATGTTCCTTGAGATTATAGAATTGTAGGGTCTGATTGAAAGTAACCCCAGGGCTAGAAAGTCACCACAGTTGTTGTACCCTAGAGAAAGAAATGCTTCCCTAAATAGGAAAGAAGCTTCAAAGGGTTCATGAAAGAGTTCTAGAGAATGAGTTAATAATTAGTGAAATTAATCAGATGCTTTTAGGGTTAAAGTAAAGAAAAATCTCAGCAGCTTCTCTCCAATTATAGCTTGCAGAGCATGCAGAGAACCTCCCTCCTAGGCTAAAGGAGGTCATGATACTCAGTTCTTCCAAACTTGACAGCCCTCAACCTGAAGAGTAGTCATGGACAATAGATGACTCCTAACATGCTCTACCCCTCAAAACAGGCTCCTTCCTTTTTGAAGCATTATTCATGTATTTATTAGCTTATTACTGGAAACAAAGGGATAAGGAATGAGATTCAGAGGATATGGGGCTGCTTCTCTATGTAGCAGAGCCTGGAGCCATGGGCTCTCTGAGACCCAGGACCATGAGGTTGAGGCATCTATTTTCCATATGTAAGCAAAATAGCAAGTTGGAGAGAAAGGGGCATGCCCTGGGTGTGCATTTTACTGATCCAGCTCGTTCAGGCCCCAGTCAACTTACCTGCCCAAGGTCATAGCAGAACTCTCCTGGGTCAGCAAGGAGTTACTGTAGCCTCTTCCTTGGTCTCCATCCTGCTCCATTAGGAGGAAAGTTCTAATATGTTCTGGAACTTCAAGGCTTTATAATAGAAAGGAAACAAAAGAATATCCATATTTGTGGAGAAATAACAATAAAAGTCAAAGTTTTTAAAAAGTCGTCATCTCTAATCTTACATCTACAGGTGAACCCTGTTAATATTTTAACATCCTCCCTTCCTTTCTTCTTTGTATATTTTTCATGGTCTAAGCCCAATAAGTAGACAATATCATGGTCTGCTTTTTCTGCTTATCATTATCCCATAAGTATTTCCCCCCATTACTATTTTATTGTACATCTATTTGGTTGCTAATGCTAATGAAACTGTTCCAGCATTTCATTAGAAATTTGTACTTAATGTTTTGTTAATTGTTAGATAAGCTGTCTATTAAAGGTTGACAAGATGGACTTTGAGACAAAACTGGTTGGATTTGCCTCTTGGCTCTTGGCTCCTCTACTTACTACCTGTACAGCCTCAGTCTTCTCATCTGCAAAATGGGGATGATGATAATAATATAACTGCTACCTCATAGAGTTGTTGTAATAAATGGATTAATATCTGCTTAGAACAGACACATATATACATAGCAAGCATTCTGATAGTATTACAACTAGTAATTTTTTAAAATATTTTATTTATTTATTCATGAGAGACACAGAGAGGGAGAGGGAGAGGCATAGGCAGAGGGAGAACCATACTCCATGTAGGGAGCCTGATGTGGGACTCGATCCTGGGACTCCAGGCAGACGCTGAACTGCTGAGCCACCCAGGCGTCCCAATGACTTGTGATTATTAGATCTGTATATGTTAGTTTTTACTGTATAACCAACTACCCCAATACTAAGCTGTTAAAGCAATAAAAATTATTTCCCGTGTTTTTGTGGGTTGGCTAGGCATTCTCTGGGTCCTAGCTGATTGGATTGGGACTGGATGATATGGGGCTTCAACTGCAATAGCTAGGATGCTGGGGATTTCCTTTCCACATGGTCTCGCATCCTTCAGTAGGCTAGCATAGGCTTGTTCATGTGGTGGCAGAAGGTTTCCTAACACCAAAAAAAGAAATTTCCAAAAGCAGACACTACTCGTGTGTCTCTAATATTCCATTGGCCAGAGCAAGCTACAAGGCCAAGCTCAGATGCAAGAGGTGGAGAAAGTGCTTCACTTCTTAATGGGAAAGGCTATAAAGTCATATTGCAAAAGGGATGCAGAGAGAGGAGGGATTTGTGGTCATTTTCTGCAATCTAAAAGCCAATGAAAAAGTAAAGTTAATGGATATAAACTAACTCACCAATTTCAGGCATTACTAGGACAAACCTGTGAATATATACATATTTCATATGATTTATATATATCTGTATATATAAATTTCATATGATTTATATAACAACTATAAATCATCATCAGATAGTTCATTCAGAAAAAAAGACTGCTTTTAAGAATCATCTTATTCATGAGTGAACACAGCTAATTCTAAAGTTAATAGGACCCTTGTGTGTTCATCCAAGAGCAGAATTTGGTCCACTGTGTATGCCACTCACTGCCTTTATTTACATTATAAATTACCACATTTTATTATGTCTACTCCCATACCATCTCCATTATAGTCTATTATTTTAATATATGTTAAAATGGAATTAGCAATTAAATTACTAAACCATTATTCATACAACCTAAAGTGTTTGACCTCAATCTCCAGAAGCAGGGGGATTTGTAATTGACTAAACCTCTATCTATGTGTGTATGGACTCCTTTAATTGTGCATGATATTTTCTTGGTGTTGATGTGGTCAGAAATTCTGCTTTAATTCTATTCATTTCTCATGAGGGAGACTAAGTTCTATCTGGGACATCATTTGAGTTCTCGCTTACATGAACAGATTTGAAGATGTGTGCCCCATAGGGTCCCTCCTCTCCTTTAAATTCAAGTATCTCCAATGTGTTTTCTTGATTAGTTATATTATATAACTATTTGTAATTTCCACCACATAGTCATCAAAAGTTGATATGTTCCTCATTTTCTTCAAGTAAATAAATGTTTCTTTTTTAAAAAAAAAAGATTTTATTTATTTATTCATGAGAGACACAGTGGGAGAGACAGAGACATAGGCAGAGGGAGAAGCAGGCTCCTCGCAGGGAGCCCAATGCAGGACTCGATCCCCAGACCTGGGATCACTCCCTGAACCGAAGGCAGACACTCAACCGCTGAGCCACCCAGGTGTCCCAATAAATATGTTTCTATTGGAAGCTCTTGTGAGGCAAGACCACACTTTTTATGTCATTGCAATTCTTGTCATGTCAAGTTAATAAGTGCCTAGCATAGTGCCTGGTGCTCTTAGTTCTTTAGGGTTGCTGTGGTGACTTAAAACAATATAAATGTATTGTTTCATAGTTCTAGAGATAAGAAGTCCAAAATCAAGGTATTGGCCTAGTTGAACTCCCTTAGAACTGTTGGGAAACCCTTCCTTACCTTTTCCCAGCTTCTTGTCGTTTGCTAACAATCTTTGGCATTCCTTGGTTTGCAGCTGCATAACTCCGGTCTTTGCCTTCCTTATCACATGATGTTCTCCATGTGTGTTGTTGCATTGCACACAGATACAATTTCTTCTTAACTAAGTATACCCGCAAGGTCCAATTTCCTAAAAAGGTCACATTCTGAGGTCCTGGGAGTTGGGACTTCAACATCTGTTTTGAGGGCACACATCCAGCTCATAACCATAGACAAACAACAAATATCTGTGGACTTCAACAAGTATTGAGTTTTGCTAGATAGTGTTCTTTATGCATTTCTACTGAGTCTACAAAAGAAGTATTGGCCCAGGAGATGAATGAGGAAAAAGTATATTATTAAAAAAGTAACAATATGATTTATGACATTCAAATCATTAAAAAAGCCTGTAGGAAAATGTTCAAACTCACTACTGGAAAGATATGTAAATTACTATTATAACTGTAAGGGTCAGAGATTTTCCTCTAGAATATGGAGGATAATAGCACATTCCTAAATTTCCTTCACTTTTCAGCTTCACTTCCTTAGGGAGGATTGTTCTGATCTCTTCTCATGGGTCATATCTCTCCTTCAGTGATTTATGGGCCACCGTGTAACTTTCTTTGATAAAAATTTGCTATAGTTGTGATTTTTACATTTATTTAAGTAAATATTTGATTATTGCTCTCACCAGTGGACCTTAACCTCCAAGACAACTGTGCTTATTTTCATTTTTTTAAAATATCTGCAACACATAGTATAGTGCTTAATAACAGGTACTTAGTAATGGTTTGTCGGTTGATCAAATGTCCATATAGATAAATGAATTGGTGAAATGGGCTAAAGTTGCTCTTTCACTGGCTCTAGTAAATATTTATTATTATATTTGTTATATATTTACATAGGTTATTATATTATGAATATATAAATTATGCATTGTTAAAATATTTATTTAATATTAAATAAAACATAAGCAAGATTGTAAGGGCAATCTTTATTTACTCAGGTGAACAAACTGCTTTGAAGCACTTTACCAGCACATAGTTGCATACAAATATTTAATATACTAATTACAAATAGTAATTATGTACTTATTGTATGAGCCCCTTCTCTTGGAAAAACTTTAAGTAGTCCTAAAATTACTATATATTCTTGAAAATTATGATGCTAATTTTTTAAAGATTTATTAATTTATTAATTAATTAATTTGAGGGAGAGAGAGTGTGAGCAGGGGGAGCGGCAGGAAGAGAGGGAGAGAGACAGAGAATCCTTAAGCAGATTCCTTGCTGAGCACAGGGCCCAATGCTAGGCTTGATCCCAGAACCCCAAGATCATGACCTGAGCTGAAATCAAGAGTAGGACACTTATCTTACTGAGCCGTCCAGGAGCCTGTGATGCAAAATTTTATATATGTGTTTTGTATTAGTTTTTAATTTATGTTGGCTTGTCTTTTCTCTATTCAGTCCAATTTGGTGTTTCCTGTATTGTTTGAAATTAAAATAGGATGTGTTTTACACACACAAACACATAAACACACATACACATACCGGGGCCAAAGTGACACTAATTATTCCTCTTCAATTCCAAGTAAATCATTTTCTCCTTAGGATTTATAAAATCACCTCCCTAATCCATGCTGCTAAAAATGAATTAACTTGCTCCGATATTTTGAAGAATGTCTAATTATTTAATTATCTCCATTATGTGACTAAAGCTTTAGTGAATTCCCTTCCTAGCATCATCATGTTCTTCCTTAGGGCTAAGCTTCATTTGAATGTACAGCAAGTTCATGCACACACACAGACACACATACACGCACACACATCATAATGCTATAACGTTACAAAGCAATTTTAATTAAAACTATTGAGAATACGTTGTTGTATTTTCAAATCATCTTCCTCTGAGAATGATATGAAATGGTGATGTGTATACTCCAGTGGGAGACCCAGCAAATGTTAGCTTTCAGTCATTTTCCTAAGACCATGCAAGAGTTCATCTCCAGTCCCTGGTCGGGCTCTTGTGGGAATAGAAATACCGCGCTCTTGGCTTGACATCAGTGCCATTTCCAAATGTTACCATGGTGATCACCTATGCAGCATCACTAACCCTTCTCACAACAGCTCAATTTGAGATTCAAGTTTCACGTTTCCATGATTATGGGAGGGTAATTATTTCATTACTCAAGGGAAGAAGATTTAAGAGGTAAATAGCTCTTCATTAAATCTTAAATGAGTCTAGTCTTTTTAGGCCACAGAAATGCCAAATATTAAAGTGATGAAATTTAGAAGAGTAAAACGTGACTGGGAATTGAAAAAAAAATTCAATTTTTGCATAGTATAACCATAAATATTTTTTCTCCAGTGAAAACATCTCACATAAAGTACAAGTACATTGTGTCAATAATTCATGATTTAAAATAATTTTCATGTAAACTAAATGCAGGGAAATGTCTGTGTGTATACTTGAATAGAAATACCTATAAAAAGAGAGGGATTTTATGAACTGGTTTGAGAGGAGGTAGTGTCATATTATATAAGGTATACTTTTTTCTGTTTATCTAGATACGAATTTTATTGTCCAAGGAAGGATTCTTATTGTGCAGATTATACTGTTATAAAGTATTATTGTGGCTTTTATTTGCTATTGATATTTGAAGATAATGCAGCTAAAAAGAAATACTAATATGAAATATTTTCAGAGTATGCTTGATTTTATGAAATATCACAGGTCAGCTATGAATTGAGGAGACTCAGAGAGTATTTTTAAAGATAAAAATAAGTGGCGTTCATGCTGCATAGCCCAACTACAGCACACAGGGATTACAGTGATGCAGCTGAACTGTCCAAACCTCAACTCTTGTGGAAGAGACCCTGAAATACTACAACATTTTTAGGTCACAAATATTTGGCTGACTTATACTGTATGTTACTTAGTTTATGTTTACTACAAGACAGAAATTTCTAACCACACTCTGTTCTAAGATTTTTTTCTTTCTTCTTGTCCTTTTTTTTTTCTGTGTTTCCTCTGACAAAAAGTCCATTAAAGATTTTAAAAGAGAATTAAAGATAAATGGATGGTTGGCTCCTACCCATGATAGAGGATGTGCAGTTCAGCATTAGTGGTTTAATTTTGACCTGTCTGAGATCCTGTAATCGTAAGATGCACAGCCTTAGAGAGGGCAAGGAGGAATTCATGCATAATCATTCTCCCAGAAGAAAGAAAATCTGGTTTAAGCCCATTTTCCCCTTTCTCAGTCAGTCTTTACTATTTCCTGACACTGCATTAATTTACCTGTCATGCCGACAGCTTTCTTCCTTTCTTTCTTTTGCTTCTCTTTTCTTCTTTTTAGTGGAAAGAGAATTAGTCAGAACTGATTGTTAGAAGGCTCACTGATTGAGTAATTAATTAATTAAAAATTATTCATTCATAAACCTCTGGAGAGGTGGAATGGGAAGGTTAAGAGGTTCAGAGTGGCTGCAGTTTTCAATGCCTCTTTGCTTATTATTCATATGCAATCGAGAAACTCATCGAAGGTATGCGAGCTTGCACATCTCTCAGAAAACAGAGCCTGGAAGGCACAAACAATAATGGTCCATGACCAACAAAAGCATGTCGGTCATGGAAACATTCAACGGATATTAGGTTTTTAAAAGCTATACCCAATGGTTTAATACAAGCAGAGCCCTAAAGGTGTGTGGATTCCCTGAGGGGATCGCAGGCTGGTACAGAATAGGGCAACAACTTCAACAGAGCGAAGGTTGATGAACCAACCGTTCTGATGTTCCTCGTCCCTCCTCCACCCAGACTTTCTTGGGCAGTCTTCTCACTCAACTTATGTCTAAGTTACAAACTAAATGCCCCTCCTCCAACCCCTGCTCCCCCCAAACCCCACGGTCCTGTTGAAGGGACATTCAAAAGTCTAATTACTTTCTAAGTAAAGTCATTTAGACATCTTCAATCCAAATGTTGTCTGTGTGGGTGTTCATATGTGTATGAGAGAGTTTGGGGGTGGAAACTTGGCTTTTATTTAAAAAAAAAGTCCTATGAAGTTGTTGATTTTCAAACAAAAGCTGTTCTTCCTTTCAAAGAGATTTCCTCTGCTTCACAGATACAGCCAGGTGAAACTACAGCCTGTTTCTAAAATAATACATTTTTCTGTACTAAATTAGTATATACTTCAAATGTCTTATAAATATGTCAATGAGTTCTCAATAAAGCTGCAAAAAATGTGTTGCCATTTATCTGAATTGCAATAAATCTTTGAGGGCACATTGCACAATGTTGTGAATTAGAAACATAAACTGGGAAGGGGCTCCTGAATATATAAGCCAAGAAGGCATCAGTCTCAGGGTTTCTTTTTAAGGTGCATAAACTAAGTTGTCCTACAGTGTTCATAACCTTAGTGGCTTAACATGGCAAAATTTATTTCTCACAAAGGCAAAGCCCTCTGTGAGTTTGGGGGTGACAGTCTGGGACAACTATCCTCGCCGTGGCGTCTCAGCAGGCTTGTGGCTTTTCCAGGAGTGATGTGGCAGGCAGGGGAAGGGACAGAGTGGGAAACTGAGCACGGGCTTACGTTGGCTCAGCCAGAGAGTCCATACGTCCCTGCCACTCACACATATCATACACAACACTAGCCTCAATCCCATCTCCCAGCCATGGGCTGGGCCCAGGAAGGAAATAAGAACTGATATTGGGAAGTCCTAGATGAATATCTGGAAAAGAAGAGGAGAATGTATAAGCAAGTGGAGAAATCCTGAGCCCCAGAAAGGCATTTCTTTATTCTCAAAAATGATCACTGGAGTTTTTACTGTGATACACTTCTGTCTGATAGAGCCTGTGACGAGATGAAAGAAAGAGCTCCTTGAGAGAAAACAGCCAGTACACACTCAGTGCTTCACAGCTTGGGGAGAAAAGGGAAGAAAGCTGTGACAGTGGTTGAAGGATACCAAAACTTTACACTTGAAAAAAATTTTTTTTTTAAATCTGCTAAATAATATAGTGCCTACCAAAGAGAGTAGTGTGAGAGGAGGAACAGCATTATTCATTTAGTTAGTGTGGATTAATGGCTACTATCATGTCTCCTGAGCAGAAGGATTTACTAAAACAACCTCTTAGTTTCATTTTGTGCTAACAACTCTACCAACTACCTTAATTAATTGCCCAAAAACTGTTAATAACCATGTCATCATAGACCATCATGTAAATGAGCTTTAAAAAGTAAAATCTGAAGAGCAATCTTGCCATTCATTTATCTGAACTAATTATAATGTAGGAATAATTCTCACAGCAGGTGAAAACTGAGAAAAAGCATGCTTTTGCAGGAAAGCAAAACATTTTAGATTTGACA
Organism: Vulpes lagopus; assembly: GCF_018345385.1. Classification (NCBI taxonomy): domain Eukaryota; kingdom Metazoa; phylum Chordata; class Mammalia; order Carnivora; family Canidae; genus Vulpes; species Vulpes lagopus. Next base: position 43,915,763 of record NC_054842.1, on the reverse strand, counting down.
TCAAAATTTTGGAAGAAACAAAGAGCTTTCTTTTTCGCAAGGCAGACTATTTTAAGTTTGTTATTTTTGTTACATTCATATTTTTAATGAAGTATTTGTAAAAAAATCAAGAAGACATGGTGCTTGTTTCAATAGCACATATACTAAAATTGGAATAATAAAAAGATTATTTGGCCCCTGTACAAGGATAACATGCAAATTTGTGAAGCATTCCGTATTAAAAAAATATGGAAGATTGTGTTCAGCTTTCCTTTTAATGCTGATGACACAGAGTGTCATATCCTCATTTTATTTTCATGAAGAAATTATTTGCAGAACCAACAAGGAAGAGAAGGGGCTACACTTGAGAATCAATGGGTATTCATAACTTGACTGGTTGTTTTGTTTTGGTGACAGTATAATTTATAGCTATAAAATGTAGACTATATCCTGCCGGTGTGTTATTCCAGTGGCAAAGTGGTAAATAATCCTGTACTTGACAAAATGGAGCTAGAGGCCATGAGGAGATACACCAGCCCAGTGAACCCGGCTGTCTTCCCCCATCTGACTGTGCTGCTCTTGGCCATTGGCATGTTCTTCACCTCCTGGCTCTACGTTTATGAGGTTTCTCCCCCAAGTGCACTCGGGATAGTCTATAAAGAGCTCCTCAACCCTTTGGTGGCCTCGCTCTTCCTGGGCTTTGTAGTCCTCTTTTTGCTGCTCTGAGTTAGCATCTTCATATGAGCTCTCAAGGGTTCCATCCAGGCAGCTTCAATGAATCCCTGCTTTAGTAAATTAATTTTTTTTACTATTGTTGGAAATGTCCTACCTGCTTGCTGCTCACAATAAAGGCAGGTATGTGACCTTAAAAAAATGTAGAATATATTATTTCTTAGGAAGGCCCCTGGTGCAGTGAAAAGCATTGGATAGACATCACATCCTGATATGTGCTTTTTAGCAGTGTGAGTTTGGGTTTACTACTTTTTACCTCACGGAGCCACAGGATACAGAATTGGGGTGAAGACAAGCTATTATGGTATGTAATATATTGATGTATGATTAAGTATTTATTGTAGCTGCATTTTTGCTTGTTTTTCACCTTTATAAGTTTGGTTGTTCACATTTTCTTGAATTTCATTACCTCTCCTTTTGAGGAAGAATCCTGTTACTTATAAACTAATTTATCCTGTGATGCTAAAAGGGGTTCAAAAAGATTCCAAAGGGGAAAATAATTGGAAACTTTTAAGAACAGTCTCAGGTAGAAGGAACCTTAAAACTCCGAAGCAGATGGTAGTTTTAAAGTCTGCATCTAGTGAAAGAAATTGTTTAAACTTTTAGTTTTTCAAAACGTGTGAGAAAAGTTGCAGCATCAGCATAGGTGGGGAACAAAAGCTATAAGCCCTGATAATTTAGTTATCTATGAAAGTATACATAAAATAAACTCATTAAGGTTACTTAAAAGAGAAAGAATCTCATGAACTTCATTACATTGCCCATTCCAACCTGGAATAGATAGAGCAGCAGAAGAGCACAAGGAATCTATTTTTAATAAAATATCAATGGAGATTTTACTATTATATGCTTCTGTAGGATTTTGCCTTCACTTTGATTTCAATAAATGAAAAGTTTGGAGGTGGCATGTAGACTTGCTGATAACTTCATCTGGCTCATCTTCATGTTCCATAAAATGTTAATATCTTTTGTTAAGAAAAATCATCCAAAACTTGTAAGTAAATCAGAGGATGACTGACTTTTCAATGTCATTGTTTAACAGACACATCTGAGAATTAATTTAATTTTAAAGGAGGATACACCAGTATTGACTTAACTATTTGTTACTGAATCATTTTTTACTATTTTCCATTTCTGTGTTAACTTGCGTGTTTTAGCTAGTAGAAAAGATGATGCCAAATGTTATGGTTTTATTTCTCTATGGAATAGTACACACTTTTGTATCTTAATACAAACCCATTATCTTAGTAGCAAATCCATTTCAGCGTTCCTTTGACTGACAGTTATTTTTAAAAATCATCCTGACCCTTGTTAAAGAAGAGTAAGGAAGATTTTATTCAGGGGACTAGTGCAATGGCATTTTGCAGTAGGAGAGATAGAGATTGGGCTCAATTCTAAATACAAGGAAAAATTTACAGCCAAAGAGCAGGGTGGGAGCATCGGTGGATAGAAAATTACTGATGAGGTATCAAACTAGGGCATCAGTCTCCTAAAGACAGGCTAGAAATATCAGATAAGGGGGGTAGGGAGATAAGGAATTTGATCAGATTTTGTGGGTGATGAAATATTGAGGGTGGCAATTTCTTCTAAACTGACTTAGCAAAATTCTTGCTACAATGGTGATGCAGGCCCCACAAGGAAGTACACTAAAGCCCAAGGTCAAGGCTTCCAGGTCTTAGAGGAGTTTGATGAGAATTGGATCAAAGAGAGCATGTCTTTGTCATTATGTGTTTCTGTATGTAAACATCTCCTCTGAACTAGGCTCTCTATCTTACTGGTTCCTTCATTAATTAATTAATTAATTAATTAAATCTTTAATATGTGTTCATTTTTTTTTTAATATGTGTTCATTTTTATATTTATATGAGTCATGTTTTGAATTTTTTTGAAAATTGTACTTTAATCCTTCAATCGTGAGCTCATTTTTATGTAAAGGTTTTTGAAATACAACTTTCAAAGTTGGGGAGGAGATAATGTCCCTTCACAGTAGTCTGATCTAACTCTATGCTATTAATCAGTTTTTTAACTAATTAGCCAATTATTGCACACCTATAGTAAGAATATTAGCATCTTCAATAAGAGTATGTTCAATTGGGCAGTAACATATTGAATGTTTCTCTCAAGAGCATTGCATTGTCATTAGGCATAATTTGGGAAAATGAGATAGGAATAGAGATGAGATAAAAATAAGGAGACCAAATATTATTTTATATATCCACTGCTTTATATGCTACTCCTTTTCTTCCTTTCATGTATTAGTTTGGGTCCAAACAAAAAAAAATGGATAGTTGGAGGAGAATTAGTTATAAAGGGACCTCTTACAAAAGAGTGAGAATGATATCAGGAAACCACACCTGCTAGTGTAGCTTGTAACCGTAGGTGTTACTTACAGAGAAGGCACCCGGGAGGTGCTGTGACCTCGGACTGAGGGAGTTGATCCTCGGGGAGAGAACTGTAGGAATGAATATCATGACTTTACTCTCCTTTCCCCACCCCTGTGGGTGCTTCCAGTTGGCTAAATCTAACTAGAATCCAGAAGATAAAGTTGTAAATTGATATAATCCATATCCTTTAGCCTCCTGGGGCACAGAGTAGGGTGGAGATGGGTAAAAAAAAAAATGGACCTACAAGATAATATGAAAGAGCTGGTAAATATTCAACAAGGACGCTAGTTGCTAACATATAGGACAGGAGAGACCAAGACTGGAAGACTTTTCTGGCAGGGATCAGAGGTTTATGCAATCCACAGTTTCATGCCAAGGGAACATGTAGTATTGAGTGAGAGCACCGTCTGTCCAGATAGGGAATTAGATCTGGAGAGTAGTAGTCAGTAAAGTCCAGGGACATGCAGATCGGTTCTGCAAACACAGGTAGTTGAACGGAATTAACATTCTGGAAACAACTAACTTGGTGACAGTGAGACAGTCCCTTTAACTTGCTTAGTTTTACATTTTTCATGTGTAACGATGGAATGAATGCTGGATCTTCATATAATTTTTAAATGGGAGAATAAAAATAGGAACAAACTTTTTATCAGTTTTTATATTGTCTTACTTCTAAGTATTGTTTTTCAGAAGAACAGCTAAAACAGCATCTTTTGTGTCCTCATATTATTATTTATCAATGAATTCTCCCCGAAGGAGGCAATCAACACCAGATTGTTAGGGTCACTTTAATCAGAGCTGTAATGGTTTACTCTACTCTATGAAGTTGATATTTACTCTATATATAATGAGGAAGCAAGAAGTGATAAAATGGTCAACTGCAAGAATTAAGTATTTATATCCAAATGGAGGGGAAAATCTTTATTTTAATTAGATACTTCTCTCGAGTATAAAGAAAAAAGGTAAGTTAGTGTCTCTATTACAAGAGAGCAACTCAAGGTTAAGTAATTTGAATGTGTACTAGTTGACCCAAAGACAGAATGAGGGAATTGGTATTTAACCTAAGGTTGTGTGCATTTCCAGCCTTGGGGACTGGAAGGCCTTCTCTGAATTTCACTGTGGAGATCGGTATGTACAGCTTGATTGTCCCTGTCAAGTGTGTGCTTGGCTTGCTCTCCAGCTTGCATGTCTCTGCTGATTACTGGCAGCTTGAAATTGTCCTGAAAGAGAATGAGTGCTCTTGATTAATCCCCGTGCACAGTATCAACATATTATTGATTCATTATCAGCACATCGCGTTTCATTTCTCCGCAACAGGGATGGTCTGAAGGCAAACGTGACTTCAAAACAGATGCAACCCAATGAACATCCAAGTTGGGTACCTAGCTTCTTTTTCTGGGCAAAGTCCTTCCATTACATAAAATGCTGAAAATATGCCTCTTCTCTGGAGAAGAACTGTAGAATTTAACAGCTCCAGTTTAACAACTATAAAGCAATCTGGTTTATTTTATTATTTATGTGTTTGGTTATAAAAACAGTAGATAAACAAGTTCTCTTAGCTGGAGTGCATTAGATAGTACACACTGTATTCACAGCTTTCATTTATATCCCTGTTAAATACAAAGCTATAAAGAGACAAGTTAGCATTGATTTATTCATTAATCATTTATTTATTCAGTAGTTCACTTACTAAGACCTACTGTATTACTATATTGATGCTAGGCACCAGCAGTACAAAGGCATGGTTAGATTCAGAGTTTAAGGGAGAAAAAGAGGTAGATACATGAAAAAATACATATATAAAGTATTATTTATATATTACATTTAATATCCATTTGGAAATATATATGTTTATATATAAATTATATATTACATATAATATATAAATACACAATAACATAATATATTATTATAATCGTATGTATATTATGTATAATTGTATGTATATTATATATTATGCATATTATAGACATATTTGTATATTATATATGTAATATATATGAATTATACATAATATATTACATACAATAATTACATATATATTATATGTAATATATAAATTATACATAGCATATAAATATAATTTTATACAAAAACATTAAACATATATGTATATATTTAATAAGAGAAATATATACAAGGTAATGAAGAGTTAATGAATTCTTATAGCAGGATTTCAGAGAAAATTGTGACCGTGCCAGGGTTTGGGAAATAAAAAGTTCTCCTGGAAGACGAGGATAAGAAGAGAACTTGGAACAGAGGAAACAGTCTGTGAAAGAGAACTACAGATTTTCTTTAGGGTGCGCTTGGTAGTTGAGTGTGTCTGAAGCATGCATTTCAAGGTGGAAGTGATGAGATATTAAGCCACAGAGGTAGATAAGGGACTGATGTTTGAGGGGCTGTCTTTTATACAAGGCAGACTGGCCTTTAGTAGGTGACAGGGTTGTGAACACTGGCATTGGATCTGCATGTTCCAAGATCACTCTGATACACTTGAGGGTTACATAGTTGGAATTCCGGATCTTGGTCACAGGCTATTAAAACAGGACAGTTGAGGAAGTGGAAATGGTGATGAAGCCAGAGAGTCCATATGTATTTTAGAGATATAATCAGAGGGATCTAGCTCAAATTGGATGTTGGGAATAAAGAGCTGTCGAAGATGCCTCACGGGATTCCGTCTCATGTCTGTTCCCCACCCACTGAGGTAGGGAAAAGCAATAGAAAAGTAGAATTGTGTTGGTAGGAAGCAGGATGGTGTGGCAGGTAGTGGCAGAGTAGTAATAATTGGTGGTATTTTCACCTGGTTGATTTAAGGGCTGAGTGTCCAGTAGACAATGGGATCTTTAGGTCTGACACTCGTGCATAGGAAGGCAGCTAGGTAATGGAAGAACCACCGGGCAGAAATAATAATAGTGCATATTACTATCAGCTAAGTCATAATGGCTGTGTCTCCAAGACCATGGCCAAAATAGTGCAGGCAAAGATAGAAGATTATCCTTTGCAATTCCACAGGTTAACTGTGTCCTTAGATGTTGCTTCTTTTTATTAAGTTGTATTGATCATAACTTCATTAAAAAATAATCGTATGTATATTATGTATATCTAGATATACATATAAATATCTATTCACTGAAAATGAGGCTCTTGCTAATGTACTTACTATTCCTACTTCAAAAAAAATTTTTTTTAAAGAATTTTAGGCTTTCATTGAAGGGGCAAAATTGGTACAGAGAATTTTTTGTGTCCCCTTCAACCAACTTCCCCCAATGATGTCATCTTGAAGAATAATAGAATTATTGAAATAAGGAAATTTATATTACTACATTACATTATTAACCAAACTATAGACAATATTCACATTTCACCAATTTTTATATGCATTCATTTGTCTGATGCTGTTATTGTTGTTTTGGTGTATAGTCCTATGAAATTTAACACATGTATAGATTCATGTAACCACTACCATAGAATACAGAAGTGTTTCATCACCACCAAAAGTCTCTCCTATCAGTTTAGAGTCACTCCTTTCCCTAATAAGCAGTATTTTTTTTTTATCTGTCTCTGTAGTTTTGTCTTTTTGAGAAAGGCATAAAAATGGAATCAGTATGTAATCTTTTGAAAATGACTTCCTTTACTCAGCCTAATACCTTTGGGTTTCACTCAAGTTGTTATGGGTATTAGTGGCCAATCTTTTAAATTAAAAGTTACACTCACTTGCAAAGCCTGTCTCTGGCCTGCAATTACTTTGGGGTTTAGGACACTCTTATTAGCCATGATTAATAAATGGTAATGTTTCACTTATCTAACATGGAGATTTGACCATAATATATTCACACGCAAAGATCTGGGGCAGGGGGGTCACCCCATGGAGGTAGCCTTAGTGACACTAGCTGAAGGCCTCACCTGAATCACTCAGAAGCCAAAATAGGAAGTGGGTCACCCGGAATGTAGATACCTCCAAGGTGATGACAGATCAGATCCTGAGTTTCCCATGGCTACAGGAAGCAAGGGAAACCTCTGGCTAAAGCCCACCCAAATGGTGAGATCTGAGTTGCTGATCCTGCCAAGGAAGCATAAACCTGTAATAGAGACTGGGACTGGAGCATCTCTGGTGCCCCCACAGATTCTGGTCTTCCCTGGGAAACTGGCAAGAGCCTAGGAATAGTTCCTGTGGTTAGCCTGCAGCAGACAATTTCCTTTGCAAGTAAGTATAAATAAACACTCAGTCTTGCAACTGTGCAGCAAATGCTTCAGCAGCTACTAGAAGTACCATTTGAGGTTTCTGGCAGCCAAGCCATGTGGCCTTCATACTAAATGCAGGAGAGCAAGCTCCCATAGGGAGGGAGGCCCGATGTTCCAAGTGTAGGGCTGCCTATTAGTTGAATGTCTGCACTTCCATTTTTGCTAGCTTTTGAAACATTTAAAGTCAGGCTTGAAAACTTCTGCTTAGGATTAGTCATTGAAAACATGGTATTGATCCAGTTATGGCACAGAATGACCAAAAGAATAGTGAACAGTTAGAGTTTCACAAAAGCATGCCAAGCTATTGATGGAGAACATTAGAAATGGTGGCTCCTGAAATAAGTGAGTGGAGGTAAGGCTCCATAAGAACTGTTATTACCTCTTATTTTCTAAAACAAGAAAATTAAACTATTAAAACAAATAGTAAGTATTGGGCTTTGCAAGTGAAGGTTGACATTAACACTAGAACTGCCTGATGGGGAACACCAAACATCTACAACCTTGTCATCTGAGGAGTGTAGGATAAAACACATCTTCACACACCAACAGCCTTAAGAGCCAAGAAACCTACTCTGGAATTTGCATTTTGTTAGCTGTTCACTGGGGGTTACAAAGGAATTATTTTCATTTATCACCATTTTATACCTACTGTCACCCAAGTGCAAAGACTGAACTCAATAAATATTTGTGGAATAGAATGAAAAAGGCTTCTGGATTTCCCAAGACAAGATCAGATGGCCCCACAGGCATGTGTTTCAGCTTCAGAGCAGTGAATACATTCCACTGTAATGGCCTTTAATTTTTTTTTTTTACATTTGTGCATATCTCTCTAACACCTGGCTTAATAGATAATAGTATCTCGGTTTTATGTGGTTGAGGGATCTAAAGAAAAAAGAGATGTTAGAAGGAGAATTTCATAGTCCTTTCAGATAATTGTGGACATTCTCTGATATTCAGAAAATTGGACAGGCAGTAGTTTCAGTTTCAAGTCAGTTGCAATGGGGCATCTAAGATCATATCAAGGAGTCTATTGTTTTTTTATGCACACACACACACACACACTCACATCTATATCTAGCCATTGGTTTATCTTGTCCTTTGAATGACTCTTTTATCCATGCATGATTTTGTGACAACTTGCATAGGTCCTTTGGAAAATAGCAGTTCATGGGTCAAGTAATGTCCTCTTTACCTGTCTATTTCACTAGAATGCAGGCAACTTGAAGGCAAGGACTGTAGTGTGTTCATTGATAGATTCCCTGTGTCGACCACAGTGCCTGACACATGATAGTCTTTAAATATTTGTTGAATTGATTAATGTATGAATGGAGGATGCATGATATTTCCACTGAAATACTCTCCAGATTCTTCCTTGCATGTGACACTCTTTCAAAAGAAAATGGCTCATTTATTTAATACACTTATTAGTTAATATACACTTAGTTTAATTCTCCTGGTTCTATGATTTATTAACTTTCTGATCCTTGGCAAGTGATTAATGTCTCCTAGCCTCAGGTTCCTTATTTTAATGGGGCTAACAATCCTTGTTCTGCAAACAAGTTTCTGGGAGGACAAATTAGATCATGAAATTGAAAAGAATGTGTGTATTTTGTTTGAGACATATATGGGGCCCTTTATTTACACTTCATCCCAAGTCTCTAATTTGTACTTCATTTTCCTGCTTTGATGTAATTGATGCTTAGCTGAAATAAAAATATTGTTTTTTAACCATTTTCCTACGGCCCAACACCACAAAACAGCTTCCCTTTCTAATTAGATCATATTATCACTCATAAACTGAGGATATACGTAAATCAATCTTCAAAGGCATTGAAATTCTCACATTTATTCAAAACTTTGGAGTTCATTTCATGTATCAATCCCTGGGTTATAAGAACAGATAAGCTTTTTATGCTAAGGAGAGAGAGTTGGTTTCTTGAGAGAACCTATTTGTACACTTGCAGGAGATGACCTGACATTCAGAATTTACATTCATTCAACATATTTGACAAGAACAATATTTTGAAACAATTGACATCTGCTAGATAAGGATATGAGCATTTTGTTCTTGAGCTCTTACTACGTACTTAGTTGTCTATCAAGACTAAAAAAGCAGAGACAAAAGCACACAGACCCAGAACTTAAGGTCCAATTTAGGGCCATGCATGTGGCCCATGCTCCCCAACAGAAGTGAGATATAAATTCTATGAGAATTCATGAAAGAAGAGTTTATTTCCCAGAATTTCTGCAATGTGGTAATATACTTTAATGATGAAGGAAATTATTTAAAAGGGCAAAAGAAAGAAAGTCGTTGGGGGGTCAGGTTGACTGTGAGCACAAGGAGTCTGGCCTCTATTGTATGTGTGATGTAGATTCACCAAAAATACTGGTCTGTGAAAGGACATGATGAAAACAGCATTTTAGTAAGATTAATCTGGCAATAAAGTCCTCAGCTAATGTGAGCTGGAGCCAATGGATCTGTCACAAGTGATCCATCTAGGCCACTATTATAATACTAAGATAAGATCTTGATCTAGATTAAGAGCAGTCAAAAGTAAAGATGACTACATAGCTTATAAGGAAGCATCTGTTGCCAGTTCTGAGAGAATTAGTGGAATGCTTTGAACTTGTAAAAAAAGTGGGTTACATGTTTTCCTATTTATGATATTTCAAAGTGTGTTGAAAGCTATTTTTTTAAAGTGTGCATGTGTATGTGCTTCTATCAAGAATGAACTTTAGGTTTTATTTCTAGTCTCATGGATTCTTCAAGTCCTTACTTACATCAATGTCTCAAATATGTATGCTGAAGTCATTTGACACTCTTAACGCTGTGTAGATGCTGCCTATGAACAGATGGGGTTCACCCTTCAGGTTTCAATGTTGACTTGTGTTAAAACCTAGCCTTCTAGAGTAACTGAACATGCCAGTTATTCGATCTGAATACCTATATCAAAATTAACCATACAGAAGGAATGCTGCAATTTATTGGGGATGTTACAAAAACTTAATCAGTAGACTCAGCTCATACTCTTGCTTTTGTAGAGTCGTTTTTATTTTATAATATGTGATAATCAAGGGAAAGTTGATAAATGGTGACAGAAAGAAGAGAGCATTGCTTTTGTTGGTGATGTTGTTACAAATTCAAACGTATATCATCATCTGTCTTGAGGTTCTTATTCTTAATAAAGCAAATATAACTTAGTTATCTGTAGTAGGACATACGTACAACCAGTGAGCATAGCACACTTATTTTGGAAAATAATAGCTTGCTTGTGATGACCTGACCTGGTAAAAATAAATCTCTCTTGCTCTTGGGTGTCCAGACCACAAATCCATTCAAAACAGCATGACCATGAAAGATTACAAAAGAATTATTCTTCCTGATGGTTTACACATAGAAAAAAAAAAAAACAGTAGAAGAAGTTATCTTGAAACTTGGGGCATGGATATTGAATTAGTTCTAATGGGATCAAAGATAGAAATACATAAACCAGTGATACTGTGAAGAAACCTAGGGGTATTCGACTAGCCATCAGCAAAGGTACAAGAAATTTTAGTTGAAGGTAAGTTATTAAAATCAGAGATTCTGAAATGCGAGAAATTATAAAGCAATGAAAACTCATCCTGCATTTTGATGAGATCTGTAGTATGTGGGCTCATATGTAAAATTACAGTTAGTAGGATGACCTGCTTGTACGAACTTGCCTAGAACTTCCGCAGTTTAGCACTAAAGTCTCCACATCCTGAGAAACCCTTACTAGTCAGCCTAAATCTTAGAATGCTCTATTGAGTAACACGAGCATGGGTGGGTCTCTTTCCTCCTTCACTTCACCTTTTTGCATTTTTCTCCCCTTCATGGAATTCACCTGCACATCAGCACCAACATAGTCATCATTGATGCCTCTGGCTGAATATGGCTTCTGATGGTCAAAAGCCTTCCAAGCAACAGCAACAAGAGGGAATTTTTGCACAGACTTTCACATACATGGTACCTTCCAAGTTTGATGGGCCTCATACACATTCATGTAAAAATCCCTTATCACTATTATAAACCATTAAACTAATAACCTCATCCAGTTGTGTTTAGTCTGACATTTAACAGCAGATTGTATTTGTAGCCTTGAGAGGTGAGGTGAGAGGAAAATTTATTTGCCTAATATTTATTTTATTTCAAAACTAATGACTTCGATATACAATTTCATATTTTAAAATCTATGTTGAAGGGTCTTCAGATGTGCTAGAAGTACTAAAATAGATACAATCTGGTAGGTTGTCAGGAAAGCAAACAAAAAAACTGCTAGGTCAGGAGCACAGCTGTTTGTGGAGGGCATTAAATATTTTTACAGTCTTTCCCATAGGCCAATATGCTTTTATGCATTGATTTATATTTTAATAATGACAGACTCCACTGGCATGAGCATTTCAGTTCCTCAGAAATTAGATAAAATCATAATTTAGACCCAGGATAAAAGGTGGAGGGAATTAGCATTTTGCAGCATTAATTAGCTTACTTGCCCTCGCTTATTTCTGATCAGATGGAGGATGCTTAGTGCAGCCACAAACACGGCTATGAGTATCCTTCAATTGTACGATATGACATTGATGTTTCTAATGCATGTAAATTCAATAGCTTCGCCTTGATTTTAAAAGTATGGCTTTAAAAACAGTGGTTCGTTTTAGATCACTAGGGTAAGCAATGAACAAAGGAAGCGAATGGATGTAAAATAGAACAGTGGAAGGACTCCTGTTAAAAGAATGCCCAAGCATTGAAAACACTCCTAGAGAATGTGCAATTATGCGAGCTTTCTCCCTGTTTGCTCCTCTGAATTTCTTCCCAAGCATTTCACCGTCTCACATCTTCATTATGATTCAAGGTTGCCAGAAGAAGCTGGTAACTTTAGCAGGCAGGCATTTCGTTTTTAAATCATTGTTTGCATTGTTTTGCAAGGCACACAACTTCAATCTCACTCAACCGGCTCCTCCCTGGCCCCATGCCTGCCCTGTAGCAGCTCCTGTATCCCTCTCAACCTGTGCGTTTTCTCCACTGTTGTCTCCCCAGCCCTTCGTTTCTCACTTCCCCTTTCCACATGGCTGCTTGGTTTGCAGACGATGCCTCCTTACAGATGTGTTCCCTCCCCTGACAAACAATTACTCCTGTCCCCCCAGCGGGAGGCCATTAGGACATCATCACGGGTTCTGCTAAGTCATCTCGCCACCACAGTTGTGTGCCATCACCTCCCATCTGAGACTCTCTAGGCATATGCCACGCAGGGAAGCTAGCAGTCGCAAACGGCGGCACCTCCAGGCATATTATTTGTTATTTGGGTCCAGAAGTGTAACAGATAATGGCTAATACACTAATGTCTGAAGGTCCCATCGGATGCTTTGACTGGCATCATTTGCACCAAACTTGCAAAAGACTGAATGGGTTATCATGTGCTAGCTGAGAAGTCCAAAAAAAAAGAAAGAAGGAAAAAAAAAAAGAAAAAAAGAAAAAAGAAAAAGAGAAAAAATTACACATTTCCATAGCAATTACACACAATGGATCAGAAGAGACATGACAACAATAGTGATTTTACAAAGTTATTCTATTTGTGCAGACTTTCAGCATTCTGAGCTTTGAATCGGTGAATTATCTGATATTAGTTATTTTCCTGGAAAATGGTTAACCAGTGCTACATTTATTTTTATTTTAATCTCACAGACCCAGCTTATGTGGATACACAGAGTGAAGACCTATCCAAAATGTATTCCTTTTAAATCAATGAAATACACACGCAACTGAACACTTGCGGTTCTTTTTCTGAAGGTTTCTCTGACAGTTCTACCTATTAAATTCTCTTGTTTTAAGAAGTAGTATCTCACAGGGATTTTGGTAAGTTTAAGCTCAATATTTAATATATTATGAAGTAAGTGGATTTTGGCATGATGCCACATTAACACTTGGATTGTTTTTTATTGATTCTCAGGTCTAGTTTACTGCTGCACTGGGGTGCAATGTGTCTTTGTGTAAAATCAAACAATGTGCTAACAAGCTAAGACTTCCACAGAGGCCCAGAAGGCAAATGAAGCAGGGGGCGCTGTTCTCCCTGTCAGAAATCTCAACAGTTCCTTTTCTGGAGCTCCTTATCCTCACTTCCTCAAACCTCCAACATAAAATGTCATCAACTGAGATTCATTGAAATGAGATCCGGTGGAGATTAGCGTGAGCATGTGGATTACAGGATCTTTGGAAGAAACAGTTTTATTTTTGTCCAGGGCACGTAGGTAATTGAACCAAGCACTGAACACAGTGTCCCAGTCTGGCACAACATAGACACTCAATAAATACTTATTTAATTGAATGGAACTGAATCCAAGAGCTGTATAGAAGCCCTACTGTAATGAGCAGGCGAAAATTGTAATTGGAAAAGCAGAGTATCAGCCACAGGAACCCAAGGCTCTCCTTAAATTTTAACTAGCCACTTGCACTCGGAAAGATGCTCCTGAAGTACTTGAATTCGATGTGTTCTCTTAAGCACCTAGATAAACATTCCTGCTCAATGTGGTTTGTATTGTTTATCTGCTCAGTTAAACTGGTTTCCCTTGCCTTATTTTTTCCCTTCTGCTGAGATGAAAAGAAACTATAATTCTCGTTTTTCTCTTCACCTGGATTTTCACAGATTTTTAAATTAAGCAAAGAGAATTTGGACTACTTATTCTCTATTTCATCCCCATCCTCTATTGCCTCTAGTAAAAAGATTTACAAAAATACAGAAAAATGGAGTTCCAGTTGAGTTGGCCAAAGGGTATCAGTGACATAAAAATGCAGGAGCTTTAGTCCTGTCTTGATGCATCTCATTTCAACTGTCAAATACATCCAACTTCCAAATCCAGTGTCTTTGAAAGACAGAAAGAGAGAGATAGAGAGACTGCACATTGTTTTGTTTATGTACTTGGAGAGAATGGAGTCTAAAAACACATAATTTATTCAGTTCGATAAATATTTGCTGAGGCCCTTCTATATTAAAGACATTTATTAGCTGCTACAGGTAGATACAAAATGGAGAAAGGTAAGATACCTGCCTTTATGAAGTCCCAAAAATAAAGAAAGTAGTGAGAAAACTATAGCACCCAAATAACAACATAACACAGAATATTCTGTAAATTATAGATGTTAAAATCAGATGGACCTGAGTTTGATCCCAACTCAGTATGAGCCCAATCATACCACTTAACTCCTTAGACCTAAATTTCCATATCCAAAAATAGAGGCTCAATAATGATGACCTGTCCCTTTTACAGATTAAATGTACAGTGCCCCTGAACTATATAATGTAGTGCTTGGGACACAGTTAAATGCTTTAAAAAACTGAGATTCCTTAAATGGTCTGAATTGAGGGTTTTCCCAGAAAGATGATAAATGAGATTGGCTTTAAAATAGAAACAGAGTATCACCAGGTTTACCTAGTTGAGGCGGGTAAAGGGACATTCATGTTCAAGGTTACACGCAGAGTTGGCATCATTAATCCTGGCTGTACTGTTGGCCTGGACCACCTCTCTGGGTGGTGCACTGAGATCAAAGACAGAGTTGAGGAGGAGGGGACTGGGGGAAACTGAGAGAAAGCAGAGGGAGCTGAGCCAGGACTCCCTGCTGGCTGTTTACACAGTTCAAGACAAGGGGAAACACCTCAATCTGAGTAACAGTTGTCCAAAGAGATTCATGGTAGAGGAAGTGAGAAGGGCATATGGGTTTGGGGATTATAAAGAAGAAATATAGGAGACTTGAGAGTTAAACTGGTTGGTACAAGTGCTGAATCGGAGAAGGCAGGAGAAATCAGAATGGCTCTCCGATGTGCCCCTGGACTCAGAGGCTGAGAGGAACAAGGGGAGGACACACACTTACCGGTCTGCCCAGACTCCACCTTGGTCAGCAGTATTCTGAATTTGAGTTGCTAAAGGCAAAGGGAAGAAACACTAGTCATCTGCACAGCTGCCTGGAATTCTGTGTGAAGCCAGCGGAAATCTCCATCTACTACTTAGGCATTGGATTAGGGGAAGCCCAGTCTATGCTGCGGGTGAGGAGCACGACAGATTCCGCCCAGCTTGGAAGTACAGTATATTTTGCACACTTGATACGAGGCCAGTGCTAAGGAGAGAATAGAGCATATGATTGGGAACTCATGGGAAAAGTGAACACACAAAAAAAGAAAGAAAAAAAAGAGAAAGAAAAAGTGAATATTCTAGCCTGCGAGATAAGCCCAAAGAGACATACAGAGGTAATAATGCTAAGAACACTGAATGTCAGACTGAGGAGGTATATATAATTCAGAAGCAAAGGGAACATTCTTGGATATAATCGAGAGGCATAGGGAGGTAGTCAGAGCTTCATGTTTTGTTTTGTTTTGTTTTTTTCTGGAAATGGACCAGAAGGAAAAGAAACTGGAAAAATTAGAGGTAGATAAATGAGTTACAAGATGATTAAAAGTGAAGTATTGCTCTAAACCAGTCGGGATGGAGATGAAAAGACAAATGTATGGAAATAGAACAAATGGGGTTCATAGCTGGTTTGAGTGTGAGGGAGGGGCAGGCGTCATGCAGGAGGTGTCTGCAGCAGTTACAAGCAAAGCCTCTAAAGTCAGAGAGACTTTGGGCCTAGGTCTGACCATGGAAAAGTTATGTAATTTCTGTGCCTCATTTTTTCTCATCTATATAATTGACTTATTAAGAGTACCCACTCAAATAGTGCTGTTGAAAGGATTAAATGAGCGAATAAATGTAAAATATTTTGAAAAATATCTAGTATGCAGTAAGTACCCCATAATTCAGAGATATTTGGAGACTTTGAGCTTCTCCTCCGAGAAACTGGTGGGTATGGCTGTGTCACAAACTGAGAAAAGGAATGTGGGAGGAAGAACATATTTGGGGGTAGAGATGAGGATGAGTTTCATGAGTCAAGTTTCCCAAATACCACCCTTAGCCACACCATGGTGCAGATAACTCTGTCAGTTATCTAGCCTATGAGGCAAAGCAATGGCAAAAGGCCAGATAGAACAAAGTAAAATCATCTAGATTCATCGTAGGGTGTGGTAGTAGGGTTAGCCTCTGAATGGGGAAAGGTTTCCTTCAGTCTCATAGAGAATGTAGCCATAGAGATGTTTCAAGGCTGAGAAGAAGAAAGCTGAAGAAATTACTTTGAGTGATTTTAGTAATAAAAGAAGTTTAGGTGCCTTAGAAGCACAAAAGATCTGGAACAGTGTCAGGTAACCTGAAGAGAGTGAGAAAACTTAGAAACAGCAGCTGAAGGGATTGAAAGAGTTACCTAGTGATGAATAAAAGAAATGTAAAGTCACCTGCCTCTGGAATCTTTCAGCAAAATGTCTTTTTAGACTTCATTTTCCACATGGGTGATAAGTTTTAAAATTTAGATATTTTATGTCAACCATGAAACCTGAAACCCTTAGCTTTCCCCCCAGATGAATGCTAGCAATGCCACTTGGCCAAATATTAAAAATGATTTTGGGCTGGCTGAAAGGTATGTGATGTGCCTGTGTGGGAGATGAAAGTGGTGTGGGACACCTGGGTGGCTCAGTGGTTGAGTGTTTGCCTTCAGCCCAGGGTGTGATCCTGGAGTCCCAGGATTGAGTCCCACATTGGGCTCCCTGTGTGGAATCTGCTTCTCCCTCTGCCTGTGTCTCTGCCTCTGTCTCTCATGAATACATAAATAAAATCTTTAAAAAAAAAACAAAACAGGAAAGGTGTGTGTGTGTGTGTGTGTGTGTGTGTGTGTGTGTGTTGTGTCGGGGCTAATGGTGTGATGGTATAAAATAACATCATTGTCAGTATTTAATTAACTTTGGGTTATTTCCAGTTTCCCTAGGTAACATCTAAAAGTTTCTTAAAGATTACGCTAAATAAATGATCAAACAAGTTACAAATTAATTAATTGACTTTAACAATAATCTCTTGAAAACCCTGAAAAACCTGGTCTCACAAATTTTATCCTTCCAAAGTAGCTTTTCCTTATAATGTAAGAAAGAGAAAAGGGAAGAGTGAAACATTCTGGCTTTCCCTGTGTGTACTGACTAGGGCCCATAAGGGAAATAAGGGATCAATTCCACGTCACTGTGGTTATTAGCACATGGAGCAACTGTTTGGATTTTAGCCTGATTCATATTCTAGGATGGCTTTCGGGATCCTGCAGAGCCATCACTGTTCATTTTGAGGTGTTTTCCATCTACTTTACATGCATAATTGCTCAGCAACTGGTAGATTCGTTGAGTTCAATATGAGCCGTGTTAAGGCAAAGAGACATCCCATGGGCACAAGATTATTTTCTTCAATTTCAGCCTGTGGTGTCGGGAGCTGTTCTGGACTTGTGACTGGTACTGTGCTCAGCAACCTGCTAGATCTACGTTTCCCTTCAGTGGGTCCTGAATGGTTCATTTTAGGGAGTTGGTACTGTCTCGTGGGATGGGGGAGTGCCAGCTGGTTTTAAAAATGCTCCTCAAACTTTCTGTGGTATCTCCAATAAACCCATTCTAAGCAAAGTTTATAAGAAGGAACTTGGGATCATTTAAAACCCTGTAACATAATCCCTCTATTTAGCAATGAACAGTTTTAGCAAGGTTTATTTAACAATAAACATTGGTATACCCCTGGATACTACTGGTTAGGTGTATATGAACTCAATAGGGTAATAGCAATGACCCACTGGAATAATAGTAATTATTTGAGTACTACATACCTATGTGCCTCTTCTAACCCTCACAATAATCCTTCATGTTAGATACAATTAGTCCCATTTTACAACCGATAAAATGGGTTCTCTAAAGGATACATTCCCAGTAATCACACACCCAGTAAGTGATAGAGAATTTAAATATTTATATACAATATCTCATTGTAATATATTGGTTAGCCCCTTAATAGGAAATAATGGGAAAAAAGGTTAGGTGGCTCCCATTTCGCATGCTAGAGCCCATTTTAGTTTACAAAAGATTGTGTCTCCCTCTCCGTTATGCTACAGTACAATACCCCTTGTGAGGATACTTGAAAGTATTAGAGCTACAATAACATCATGTACAAAAGCTTAACCTTCAGTAGATTTCCTTCTGACCAGATCATTGTGATACTCCTCAGAAATTAGAAGCACAAACTATTTAGTTTAAAAGGAGCTGATATAACGTTAGACTAGGATAAGATATTTTTAAACATTTTATCTACCCAGCTGCCTTTACTTAAATTCAGGAGCCATGCTTTCTGCTCTTACTTAATTCACCATCACGCCTAGCAAGTGAGAGGGTTCCTGGTAAATTTTAGGTATGTCTGACTCCTTTTTTTTCTAATATTCACAATTGTAGGCCACTTGGAACAGATTTACACCTGTCCCAGCTGTGGGATCAATCTAATTCTTTTCCAAATAGAGTTCGCATGGTTTAGATTAATGACTCCATGTTTTAATAGCCATTCAAACCTTTTCTAGCTGGTATCTTGGTATGACTGTGTACTTGGTTCTAGAAACTGGACTGTTGCTTTGTTGATTACATGCATATCCCTTTCTTGTTGACCTTAGTATCATTGCCTCGTTGGTTCTGTTTCTCCCTGACCAGCTTGCTTCTGCTAGTCTTCCAGGTTCAAGTGTCCTCATTGGTTCTCAGATACCTGTGGCAGACCTTTGACACGCTAATACCCTGCCTACTTAGACCTCCGTACATTTCCTAGCTCACAATTTCCTGATCTCAAGCCCTGCTTCAAGACCTGCTATTGGTTCTGCCCTGAGGGCATGTCTTCTTCTGGTGAAATTCGCTTCATCTCTGAGTCTTGATTTGAAATAGATGATCTGATCTGAGCTTTAATTTTGACACGGATTGAAAGATAGATTCCTATTTTAGAAGTTTGCTTATTAGGATATTGAATTATGTTTCTCTTTGGAAAAATCAAAGGCGGCTAACTGTCCTTCTCAACAGCCACATGATAGGGAAAGATGTGGCTACTCTTTCCCCCTCACAGAGAGGAAACTAAGGAAGAGATTGCTATGGCTCTTTCAGATCTCGTATGCATGGAGATACACAATGAACATGGTCAACGTGAGTCTCCATAATAGGCAATTAGAGTACCTCTGTGTGCTTACCACAGGTTAGCCCAATGAGACCATCGAAATTATGCAGATTGAGAATAGAAGGGAATCCCTCCGTAACTGACCTAAAAATCCAAGAAGAAGCCCTTCAACAATCAAGCACAAATATTTCTTGAGAATTTTCAGACAGTATACTATGTGTGGGGCATATACAACCTGTTCTTCACTCTCAAGAGATCCACCGACTTAAAGATTTGATAGTTCATGGATCACACGTGACATGCTACCTTGTAGTGTCATGTCACAAGGGAGAACAAGGGATTATTCCCTTTGAAAACAGGCCATAAAGGCAAGGATCTCTCCTTTATTGCCACAAGTAGACTTTATGGCTGACATCTAGTGGCCACTCCGGGAATTAGAGCATAGGATTAGAGCACCAGACAATGATTGAGGGTTGGTAAAGGAGGCATGAAATATTTGAGGTATACCTTCCCAGGAGCTTCCTTTCACAGTCAGGGACCTACTACATACAGCGTTACTCATACTTCATTTCCTAAGTAAAATCCTAAGTATTTATTTAATTTTGGAGCTAGAGGGCTCTCATACAACTTTCATTTAAGTATACTCCAACCATCGTATGAGGATATAAGAAAAGCAAAACTTTACAATTTCCTACTTTTTTTTTTTTTTTACAATTTCCTTCTTTAATGAATGTTTTAAGATCTACCTATTGGAAAGATGAATCCCTACCTGTTTACTTTGACTACGATATATCATTTTTTACTTCTTGAAAAAAAAAATAGTCATTTACCAGCCTACTTCATTGGGGATACCTTTATCTGTAAAACAGTGAAAATAATTATAATATAACTCATAAGCTTGCTTTAAAGATTTAAGACAGCAAGACATGTGAATAATTTTTTACAGTACTTGTAGCATAAAAAGTACTCAAATGGCACTTGATATTATTATTTGGAGGGGGGTCATGATAATAAGCATTAGACAGTTTTAAATGCATTCACAGTAGTGGCCTCATTACCTGTGAAGAGTGTTATTCCTCCCAAATATTAAGGTCTACCTGTTTAGAGAACTTACATGTTATATGTGATATTCAGGGATCATAGATATTCAAAGTTGAAGAGATATTCCCAATCTCTAGTCCTGCCCTCTCATTTACGTGTGAGGACACATTATGTGAGAGGTTGTGTAGTTTAGCAAGGTTATGCAGATAGTAAAGGAGGGGACTAGAACATGGGATTTCCCATGAAGTTCAATGTATTTACCTGTACCTCAAGTGGTTCATTTATATCTTCAAACCAATACTGACAAATGGATTTTCTCTCACCTAGTGAAATGTGAGATATATGATCAGGGGTTTGTATTATACAGGTATAGTAAAAAAGTTCAACACATTTCTACACATCAAAAAATATTAATAATTTTGATAGTCTGGCAAAAACAATTCTTATTCACTGTTGGAAAATTAGTAATACAGGTAAACAATAAGGTTAGACTGAAAAAACAGCCATAATCCATTTCTCAGGCATGCATATATACATATATATATTTGTTATGTCCATTTATGTCCTTTATGCTATTCTATAAACAGATACACATATATTTCGACTAAAAAGTGAGTTTAAATTGTACATACTGTTTTGTGACTTGTAATTTTCCAATTGATATGCATCTATGGCATCATTTTTATTGGCTTATTGTATCTATTATATGCTAATACCAAAATTATTTTGAAATCAGATTAATGATTAACGAGGAAAATTAGGCTGTTGGTAAGCAACAGGCAAAGGAGAGTGAGAGAAAAATTGGTAGTGCTATTGAAAACCCTGTTTCTAAAAAAAAAAAAAGAAAAGAAAATCCTGTTTCTTCCCTTATTCTTTTAAGTCAGGCCTTTATGTGCCTACAAATGGTATCAGACAATTGAAGGAAGGTATACCTTGAGGATGTACTGCCTTGGGTCCTGCTGGAAGAGAAAGTGGAGTGTTTGGTTGAGGGAATATGAAGTAACAAACTTGGAAACATGGGTTCTGTAAATGGCAACAAATGGAGTCTATTACAGAGTCCAAAGGTGGAGGGTAAAATACCAAAGGGAGAGTAAGATGCCAAGATCTCCCCAGTGATGCGGGGCAGGCCCATGTATCATGGAGCTCTCAGTTTTTATAGGTCTGTATAAACTTACTATTGGATTATAAATGTACACACTTTACCCTTTAAAAAATGCATGCACATCCCTTTCCATAATTGTTTCTGAGAACCCAGCAGAGGGCTGACCGGCAGAGATATGTATTCAGGTGTGCAGGGTGAGGGCGATGCTAAGTGACAGTGACTGCTCCAGGGCCTCATGATAGAAAAATTCTACATAAAGAGTGTACACCGGTGACTAATATAACACTGTCTGTTAATAACTAGAATTAAAATTAAAACACACAATTTAAAAATTCTACATGAATTGTAAATAGTCCATCAAATTTTCATAGTGTAAGAGAAAAACAAAGAAAAATGCAAAATTATATTGGACCCTGATAGGAGTCAGGACAGAGCTATTTAATTTCTCATCTTTCTCTGAGCCTCATTTTTTTCATTTTCATCCGTCACATTTTCGCAGTCGAGCAAAACTATACATGTGAAGGGATCTGAAAGTTTCCCAACTCACCTTGTCACTTTCTTTTTTCTTGCATGCCATTCTACAGTTCTTTGCAACCCTTTTGAATATATATTGTGTATATTTTCCTTATGAAATGTGTTTTTAGCACTCAATAGTGCACTCCTCACTTTTTCTGCAATCCTAATAGCAAATTATTGAGAACACTAGTAATGCTTCTTGGATCCTGCTGGGTGTATCCACAGGCGCTGCCTTTGATCCACATATCTGTCTTGTGTGCAGCCTGTCACAGTGCAAGTGAACAGGGGAAGCTGAGTGCCAACGGCCCTGTTTGGGGACAGGCGCTTTGTGAAGGTCCTGCCAACCATGCCGGCCTTGTGGAATTGCAGCATGGGTGGACTGTCAGCTTTGCACCCAGCACGCTGACAGGTGGAGAGCACTGGAGAAAAATTGGCGGTTTGTGTCTTCCAGGAGGCAAAGGCATGAAATGCCTTATTCTCTTTCTTTGGAGGAGCACTTCCTATTTCGAAAAGAGTAAGGTCAAAATAGTAATAGTCACAAATCGTATACTAGGGTTTACCCACCTCTGACCTTGCCCTTTGTGCTCCAGATTCAAATTTTTTCAGCCTCAGAATAAAATTCTCTGGCCATTTTATAGGGAAAAATATACAATAAAATCACAGGTAAGGATTAGCTATACTGTTTGGCGCCTGCCTTTGGCCCAGGGCGCGATCCTGGAGACCCGGGATCGAATCCCACGTCGGGCTCCCGGTGCATGGAGCCTGCTTCTCCCTCTGCCTGTGTTTCTGCCCCTCTCTCTGTGTGTGTGTGTGACTATCATAAATAAACTTTAAAAAAGGATTAGCTATACTGGCTAATAAAGAGTGTTTACTTAAAAAAGAAAAACAAAAGCACACAACACTCACATGTCCTCCATTGCTTCCTTTATTAGAAAGAGGCAGACGGTCCTACTAGTGCAGCATTATTGAAATAGTGTTCACACCCATTCCAGTAGATGGTTCACACACTTTAATTCCTGTTAAAAACTTAATTAAATTGCATGATTTATTAGCTTGTGTTAAATGTTGAGAAAAACAGTCTGGAAAACCTATGCATTCTGCCTA
Source organism: Vulpes lagopus (assembly GCF_018345385.1). Taxonomy (NCBI): domain Eukaryota; kingdom Metazoa; phylum Chordata; class Mammalia; order Carnivora; family Canidae; genus Vulpes; species Vulpes lagopus. The sequence goes on along the minus strand of NC_054842.1, from coordinate 43,892,624 downwards.
AGACCCAGCCAGCTGTCTCAGAGGAAAGACTTTGGGTCTTGTGTAAACGTTGCAAACTACTGAATTGCTAACAGGCTCTTTGTTGGATGTTCTGATACTCATAATAGACTCCACATCACTTGAAAAAAAAAAGTGGTATTCTAAAGAAATGAAAGGCAGTGTGTATTTTGTTAAACAAATCAGCATAGTCAATAATGATATTTTTCTTTGATGTCTAACAGATTCTTCTATATCTCTATAACTATTAGCCTATAAAGATATTTTGTAACATAGTCCACCTCTAATTTTACTTTCTCTGAAACCAACTGTCAACTGTATTTATCTCCATGCTTTCAAACCCTCTAGAAATGCACATCTTTCTGTGATTGCTTTTAAGAGCGCAACCTTAATTCAGGCTTCCTACACTCCTCCGGTTTATGGTGATATTAAACTCAAGCAAAATCACTCATTGAAATCAATCTGGGGGAAAAAACCCACTGGTCTATAATTTAAGATTATTTGACTGTTCACTGGCAAACGATTAGATAGCATAATCATTTACTGAACCTCAATCTGCATTTTTTGAAATACTCGTACCTACTACATGAGAGATGAGAATGGAGAAAGGAGAGAAAAATAGCAGCAAGCACCAGACAGCCCAGCTATTCTGCAGCTCTGTGGTTGCAAGTCTACGTTAAAATGCCTCCAGAAGGGTGCCTGCGTGGCAATGTTGGTTAAGCGTCCTACTCCTGGTTTTGGCTCAGGTCGTGATCTCAAGGTTGTGGGATTGAATCCTAGTACCAGGCTCTATGCTCAGCAGGAAGTCTGCTTGAGGATTTTCTCTCCCTCTGCCTCTCCCCTATGCCCTAGGGCACATGCTCTCTACCTCAAAAAAATAAATGAATCTTTAAAAATAAATAAAATAAAATAAATAAAATAAAATAAAATAAAATAAAATAAAATAAAATAAAATGCCTTCAGAAAGATTGGAGGAAGCCTGACTAACACAATCACCTAAGGTATTTCATCTTTGTGGACAGTCACACACAGTCACACACGTGTGTGTGCATGTACACTTGCACGTACATACATACACACATACACTCCTTGCTTCGAACTCATCAGGGAGCTCCTCCCTAATTTAAGCCCAAGCTTGCAAAGAAGTCAGTTGTTATTTCTCTTTCCTGACACTATTACATCAAAACAGTATCCAGGCATTAGACAGTATTTATTAGCTTGTAAGGCCAGAGATAATGATCCCATTCAATCAGAACATATGAATAATTCAAGAGTCCCAACTTCACATAATTTCTGGCTCTACTTTTAAAACCAGTAAAAGAACTATTTGTATCATTTATTATTTTTGGTGACAATGAGTAAAAGACAAAAGATGTTTTGTGTGTGTGTGTGTGTGTGTGTGTGTGTGTGTCTGTGTGTGTGTTTCCTGGAAACATAGCCTCTTGGCTCTTCATTTCAAACTGATCAAAGACAGTGCCAAAAGAACGTGTATACATATATAAATATATGATGATGATACTACAAGGGGGATATATGGTTATTACCTCTATGGATACTTTCTTCTTTTTAAGATTTTATTTATTTATTTGAGGGGGAGGCACATGCGAGGTAGGGGCAAAAGGAGAGGGAGAAGGAGAAGCACACACCCTGTTGAGTGTGGGGCCAAACGGGGAGCTTGATCCCAGGACCCCAAGATCATGACCTGAGCCGAAGTCAGACACTTAACCAATTGAGCTATGGATTATTTCTTTTTTTTTTTTTTACTATGGATTATTTCTATATAAATTTGTTGAGGGTGTTTTAATCACTGTGAATAGTTTCCTATTATTTTTACACACTACTGCTAGGAAACAATTATAATTTCTATAAGACCACCGAAGCTATAATTTCAGGGGTCATTTCTGATGCAATCTGAAAAGTACATTTGAAAGAGATGGACTATTTTAACCAGCAAAGAGAAGTTGAAATAATTTAATCTTATGATGGAAAATGTTGCTGCTTATTTTCATCCATCCATCACTCTTTTGCCAAATCATTTGGCAAACTTAGAGTGAAATAATGTTCCAATTGCTGCTTTTGGTAAGATGTACTCTAATGAATGGCATGTGACACAACCATTAGAATGAATCAAGAAGTAGCAATAGACAAATTAGATAAGTGAAAGCTTTTATTTGTACCTCAAAGGCTTAACAATAGGCAAAAATGTATTATTGATATAAAAGACCTTAGGAAGAAATTGTATTTAGGAAACATTGCCTAAGAAAATATCTGGTCTTCAATAAGCTAATTAGCTTTTCTAAAAATATAAAATAACTGTTTTAAAAACGGAAGTACTGTTGATTGATGCTCTTGTCTTTATGATATTCTTGCAGTGAGAATTTCCTCACCCCCCACACAGAATATTCTGAAGAAGAGGACTCAGGTAAAGTAAAACTTAGAGGATAGGAGTCAGTGAGATCAATATATCTATGAGGTTTTTTGAAGTTTATAAACAACTACTATATCCATTGTCTCAATCAGCTGTCCACAGAAGGAAGGTCATTATCAAATCCCAAGATACAGATGCATTTGTTAACTTCCAGATATGGTCCAAGTATGTGCTTGAGCATTTATATTAGCCATTAATTAAAGGCCACTTGGGGGTACTTTGAGCTCTTAAAGTGGATTAGTGAAAGTGATCAAAAGGGCCAATTGAGTTTTGTAAATTGGGTTTTACAAGATAGGGAATAGACTTTGAAAAGGACTTCCTAAATCAGACATCATTGATTTCTTCATCACAGTCTTAAAATGAGGGCTGTCATTAAGAGGATTTGAGAAAAATCATCAACTTGAGGTTGACACTATCTCCACAGTAGCTGAAATGTGATGTGTTGTACCAACAATTAGTGTCAGAATTCTGGAAACAAAATCCAATGGCACTTCATGATTTAGAAGCTAAGTTTGAGACAAAAGGTTCTTTTGCCTATAATATGGGCTGATTTAGAAAGAATGTCATTGGTATTCTTAAGCGTCATTAATAAATATTTTTATGAACCTAGATTTTTAGATTTTTGAGTTGGATAATTAGAATGTTTTAGATACAAACATAATATTCATGTATATTTTCTACTATTATTGTTCTTGTTTTGTTAAGGAGTGCCCTTTTTGACTTTAAATTTTGTATATATTATTTCTAATGCTTATAAAAGCTTACAGGGTACATGTTCCTATTTTGAAAATGAGGTGTGGTTCAGGGAAGGTTCAAGGAGATAAGTAAAATTCTTTATGGCTATATGAGCAGTAGGTGTTAGAATTAAATCATCCAGAATCATCCGCTCCAAAGCCCTTATTTATCTTCAACCCATGTTACCTCACTAATTTTGGATATAAAGTTCACAATGTTTAATTTTTTTTCAAAAATATAGCCAACTACAAAAATGGATGTGTAAGATTTAAATCACGCGTTTTGTGGAGACCTTTTATCTAGGGTTAGGATTCTTTACAGCTTATCCATGGAATTGAGCCATTGACCATTGGTACTCATTTTCAAGAAGCATGGAATTCTCCAAACGTTAGGCCCAAAGAAAGTCATTTTTTGTCAATATTTATCTTCTGGTCATTCTATGATGTACATTTTCTGATTCAAAATCAATGGATTTGATGAAACTCAGAGACCCCTTTGAACATTGGATATGTACTGACTATTTTCTCAGAATAATATCTACATTATTTTATATGGCTCAAGGATCACCTGAGGTTCAGGTTTGTCTAAAGTATGACTTCTGGTTTTCTGTCAAGCAAGATAATATTATCAGGTATTTCTAGGAACAAAAGATAGTGTATTAGCTTCCTAGAGTTGTCATAACAAATGACCAAAAATTTGATGACTTAAAACTACACATATTTATTCTTCATAGCCTGGAAGCCAAAAGTCTGAAATGCAGGTGCCAGGAGGGTTGTGTTTTCTTTAAAAGGCTTCCAGGGAAGAATGCTTCCTGCCTTCTTCTAGTTTCTGGTGGCTCCAGGTTTCTCTTGTGGCCATATATTTCCAATCCCTATGCCTCTTTTCACATGGATTCTTCCTCTATGTGACCGTCTTCTCTCCTGTCTTTCAGAAGCACACTGGTCACTGGATTTAGGGTCCACCCAGGTAATCTGGGATCATCTCATCTCAGAACATTTTACTTAATGACATCTACAAAGATGCTTTTTCCAGTAAGGTCACTTTGCAGTTTCCAGGGGTTGAGAGGTGCACATGCTTTTGGAAGGTTACCATTCAATTACAGTCAATAAGGCCTGTTTTCTTTTTGAAACTAAGAGCCCCATCCAGGAAAGGAATCAAAATACTCCTACTAAGAATGGAATTAACACATAACAATTGATAGAAACAAAAAACAGGGAGACAAACTATAGAACTGAGTAGGAAGCAGTATGTTCACAGACATGAACATTAGGCTGACTCTCCTACAATCAATCTCACTTACATGCTCCTTGAAGATAAGCTCCTTGAACCTCTGAAATCTTCATTTTCCTCATCTCTCTAATAGGATTAGTATCTCCCTCATATGGTTGCTATTGAGGCTGAATTAAAAAACAAAAACCAAAAGAGGTCAAGAGTTTTGCATAATGCCTGGCATGGAGCAAGCGCTATGTAATGCTGGCTATCATTGTATGCTCCCCTGAAGCATCCTTTTCTCGTTCCTTAGGCATAGTTATTTATCTGTTTCTGTCTCTGTCTACTTATCTATCCATCCATCTTTCACTTATTTGCTCATCTGCTTGTTTGTGTTACTAAAATGATTATAAGTAAGAATGAATCAAACTCCCAGAAACACTAGACTTTCTTTTTTTAGAAGTCACCTTCATGGTCAATAATAAGTAAAATGAACATTCTTTGGCCTAGAAAGACCTTAAACATCCATTATCCATTTGCCATTATCGATTCCTATTATTTCAGGTTTGTGATAGAAAGAGGAGAGCAAAAGATGATGTAGACAGTTCTGACTACCAGAGAATTTACATTCTATTCAAGGTGACAAATGAGTTATACAATAGTTGTTCAACAGTGTATTCGGTGTTTTAAACATGTATGATCAGGAAACCATTGGAACCAAAGAAAATTTAGGGAACATGCAATTTAGTAGGGCAGGGGAGAGGCAGGTCAGAAGACTCCTTCCCCAAAGAATTATATATAATGGGAATAGCATAAGTCCAGAAGTCTGGAGGGGAAGTCAGAGAAATTAATCCTATCCTTGTCACTAATCAGATGTTCCTTAAAATCTCAATAATTCTCTTCTGTGAAATGACGCTAATATCCATATAACTATATTGTTGTAAGAGTTAGTCAAATAATGCATTTAGAACAATACCTGGTTCCTAGCAAAGGACATATAAATATTAACCATGTAGTTGTGTTATAATCACTGTTAATCAATTTCCTATTGCGTAAGTTCTACAAGTCTCGTGTCCTTCCCTCCCCTGAATGGCAATTCCCATCTCAGAACTATCTCCTCAAGAAAGCCATTTGTACCTGTATCACCTCTCCCTGCCCCATTTTCTATACTCTCTGATAATAGTCCATGTATGTTGAGATAATCTTGCTTCTGTGTTTTTCTTCTCCACTACACTGTAGTCACCTTGAAAACTAGAAACGTATCCTATTCATACATATTGCCCAACCATATAATAAAAGGTTAGTCAGTGACCATTTCTTGGACTGTTAAGATTTCAGGTACATACTTTCCTGCTCCCTGTCCAAAAATAAAATCTGATAGACTATGAAGTTGTGTTAACACTCTCCAAGAGAAATTTCATATAGACAACTTCAGATCAGAATGTTAGGATGAGGTACATTTAGCATAATTGTATTAGTTTTCTATTTAAAAGTAACGAATTACCACAAATGTAGTGATTAAAATAACATGCATTTTTAAATTTAAATTTTGGGGTTCTTCAGGGGCCTGTGAGGTTGGAATCAATATGTAGGGTGGGGTTGCAGCCTCATCAGAACAAATGGGAAAGGATTTGCTTTCCAGCTCCCTCTGGTTGTTGATGGAATTCATTTCCTTGCAGGTTTAGAATTCATGGACACTTGCTTCTTCAAAACCAGCAAAACAACAGTGCCTCTCTGCAGCAAGGTTGCTAGAAAGGTGGGAGTATTATATAACATAAAGTAATCATAGGAGTGGTATCCCATGATGTTGGCCATGTAATATAACATAATAATGTCAGTGACATCCCATCATATTCACCATATTCTATTAGTTAGAAGAAATTCCCACCCACACTCAAGAGGAAGATACTGTACAAGGGGTCAATACAAGAGGTAGGGACCATTGGAGCCACCTTAAAGTCTGTCCTCCACAGTAATGTTAGAGATGCCCAAGAGTTCTAAACTTCAGATTTTTATTGCTTTTACTGAGGACTCTGGATGCAGGACCAGGATTAGATAAGAACAATAATATACAACAATGCTATATGGCATTAAGAAGAAAAAAACCCACAAAATGTGAAAAAGAATACAAAATACCTCTAATGTAATTCTCTGTAATGAAAATCCTCTAATGCTGAGACTTGGAAGTATCTACTAGTTGATATATTTTGGTAGAACCATCATTATGAAGATAATTCATCACACTAGAAGAGTTGTACTGAGCATTATAAATTACTATAATAATATGCTGCACCTGATAGTTATTAATTTAGTGCCGTCTGATTTATCATAACATTAAAGCATTCTGTATTTGAAGAGAGACAAATAGAAGTTTATTTTCTTGGTGTTCTGAGATATGGTGAGCACAAGATGCTTAAGAACAATAATTAGAAATTAAGAGTTACTGTATATTCTGGAGCAGAGTCTCTGATTACATGGATTTGGTAGTTAGATGTCTTGACTTCATTATTTATTTGTGTGTGTGTGTGTGTGTGTGTGTGTGCACGCGTGTGTTTTAAATAGTCACTCCATGTTTTTCCACGTGAAGGTGGTTGGGAAGCTTACCTGGATTGTGGTACCTGCCTAGGATGCCATATCAACTCCCTGAATGATGCAGCCAACCTGGCTGCCTGTCCCAGAAGACTCTTCTCTGAGGCTAATGGGGGAAGACCACCTTCCTAGCTTGAGGAGGACTTCGTTTAGTAGGAGTTGTGCTTTTTTTATGGAATCTCTGAATAAAGGCCAAACTCAAAGGACTTTAAGAGTAAGGGAGATGGAGTTACAGAGTGAAGTTGTGATGTCAAGTAATAGTGTTAAGCAAATGCCCCATCCCTGCAGGACAAATACTAGTCATGCCCAGTGAGTTACTTCTGCTCATGAGGCTCGGCTTAAGGCTGTCCAACTAGCCTTGAGTCAGGAAGTGCCTATGACTTCTGTAGTTTAATTACCCACAAAGAGATTAATTTTGATGAACATTTAAGTTCCAATATGTTCTTATGCATTTTATATTTTGTGAATAAGACGCTATTCTCCAGAGGCAGGAGCAGGCCAGATGTTCATTATTATAGGCTGAGGGATTTGGTGGCCCTCCCAAGCCATGTCTTAAAAGACATCGAACAGCTGTGGAAATGTTTCAGGAGAAAGGAAGCTAAAAGGAAGAAAGTTGCAACTAAATGCAACTTCTAATTCTAAACTGGATCCTGTATCAGAGGGAACTAAAGTGACATAAAGGACATTTTCAATTCACCTGACTAAAGTTAAATACAAATAGTCAACTGAGTAAAAGCTTTTTGTGTCAATAATGAGTTTATTGGAGTTGATAACTATACTATGATTATATAAGATAAATTCTCTACTTTTAAGAACTATACAAAGACTACATAAGACTACATAGAGTTAAACATAATTTAAGTTACTTACCCTCAAATGGTTCAGAAAAAAAATGTGAGTGTATGGAGGGGGGCAAATAATAAGGCAAATGTAGTAAAATATAAACAATAGATAAATGTGTATAGACAGTGAGTGGTTTTTTTGTGCTATTTTAAATTTGGCAAACTTTCTATAAGTTTGAAATTATCTCCACATTAAAAAAAATTTGCAATTGGTCTCATGTAATTAACTTTTCCAGTGATAATGACCTCTTTACCAGGGACAGTACTAAGTCCATGGTATGTGGGGGCCAAAGCATTACTTCTATTACTTGATCACTTGTATTTTCATGGAGTGAAGTATCTATAGAAGGAAAAACTTTGGAATGTCAAATAGCTTTTGCAATAGAACTTGATGAGAGGTAAAATAACACCAAAACCATAGGTAAGTTTGGCTATTTCTGACTGCACTAGATAATTTTTAAAAATGACAAATTTGAGGTTTTAATTTCTCAGCTCAAGACATGAATAAGGAGCCAGAAAGTTTCTAAGACTGTATGAAAAATAAAATGTTTTATTTCTTATAATCGCAGGACTGAGGTTTCTGAAACGAAGATTGCCTCTGCAGATGGTTGAGTTACAATGTAAATTGAATTCACAGCTTGCAAAGTCTCCTATGTTCAAGTTAGGATGTTGACACAAAAAAATCGGAACGTAGAAAACTGGAATGAACTCCGAATCTCGATGGATGGAGGTGCGTCTGCATTCTTTTATTTTAATTCTATAAAGCTAGATATAATATACATTCAGTGCATGTATATGGTGAAAATGCACAGTTTATGAAATTATGCCAAATATCTACACCTATGTAATTTACACACCAATCAAAATATGGAACATAAGTATGTTTATTTATTTATCGACCTAAAATAGTACCACACACCCCTTTCCAGTTAATCCCTGCCCACCCCCAGTAATCTGATTCCCATTATCATGGAGGATTTTTCTTTTTTCTTAACTTTTTGTGGTGCAAAGAGAAATTATTCCCCTCCCCCCATGGATACCCACATCCTGGTCCCTACAACCTATAATTATGTTGGGTTACATATAAAGGTGAATTAAGGTGACTGATTAGCTCAATGTAAAATAGAAAGATTGTCTGGGATTTTCTGAGTGTATCCTATGCCCTTAAAAGTAGAGGAACAAAGCAGAAGAGAACATCAGAGGGAGATATGGCAATAGAAATACAGCCAGACAGATGGGTATTTCTGGCTTTGAAGATGGAGGATGTGAGCCATGACCAAGCAATATGGGGGAACTCTAGAAGGTGGAAATGTAAAGAAACAGATTCTTCCCTAAAACCTCCAGAAAGGAACAAAATTCTGTTGATATCTTGATATCTTGATTTTAGCCTAGCGAGACCCACATTAGACATCTAACCCACACAACTATAAGCGAATATTTGTATTGTTTTAAGCCACGAAGTGTGTGGCAATTGTTACATCAGCAATAAAATAATACACCTAATATATGCAGGATAATACTGTATGTATTTTTTATGAACATGCTACAATTTGTCTTGCCGATGGACATGTGAACTATTTTTAGCTATTATGAATAAGCCATGTGCTGTTAAATTCATTTTTGGTGTGTTTTTGATATTTGGGGTTCCCAAACATGAGACTGGAGCTCTTAACAATTCCTCCCATTAAATGCCTCCACCTAAAAAGACCTTTCTTTACATTGTGATACTGAATTCAAACTTTTGTCTTTTAAAAGATATGTGTGAGAGAGAGAGTGCATGAGAGAGAAAGCATGATGGGGAGAGGGGCAGAAAGAGAAGCTGATTCCCCGCTGAGCAGGGAGCTGAACTTAGGACTTGATCCCAGGACCTGAGTCCAAGGCAGATGCTTACCCAATTGAGCCACCCAGGTGCCCCAAACTTTTCTTTAATAAAGCAACCTAGAATACTACTATCATGGCTATTTCTATGAATAACAGCAGTAAATTACCTTTATAAAATAACACATAGTATGCTTTAGTTCTTGTGAAAATTTTTGCATAAAAATAACCATCTAAATCTATGTAATTTTTAGACCCACTTATACTTTTTAGCAAAACATCAGGTTCCCTTGAGGTTCTGCTTATTTGTTTTTCCAGAACATGTATTAATACCACACAAAGCATAGTTTGGGAAAACCTGGTCTCATTTCTCTTGCTCTGATGCTTCTAGTCACGACTCTAAGGCAGGAGGTTTTGTAAATGTAGAGTTTGTCTATGGCTGTATTTATCTCTGGCTGCACTCCAAAATGAAACATAAATTATGTCTGCATAATCATTTCCTTTGTTCCTTTCCATTGGCCTATATCATCAATGGTATTCTGCTGATGGAGTTACAAATGGCAGAATGATAACATCATGCCAACTTTTAGGCACCTAAACACCAAATTACTTAAAAAAAAAATGTGTCGCAGTTGGGCACCCAAATACAAAAACTGAATTCTTATGTGCAGAGTGAATAAAAAGCAATTTCCTGGTAATGCAGAGCCTTGAAAAAGAAAAGGAGAAAATTTAGATTTGGATAGTTGAGCTCAACTTTATTAATGAAATGTGCCTTAACACTCTTACCTTCCTTTCTATCTGCCTGACACCTGCTTACTTTCTTCTTTTCTTAGACATTGTTGCTTGATGCCCAAGATCAGATCAGCTATGTCTTCACTGCACTCCCTAACATGCTCCAAGTTTCCAGTTACAATACTTTTTCCCACTATAATGTGATTTCCTCTTTAGTTTTGTGTATTTCAAGTGGATTTGTAAAATCTCTCTGTGTAGAGATTATTTCTCTGGTTCACTATTGTCTTGTCGGGGCCTAGCATTGTATCTGGTACATAGTAAGTGCTCACTAAATATTTATTAAGTTAATAACTATTCTCTCTCCTCTACTTTATAGCTAGATATAGATCTAGATGCCAAGGGAAATATATACCAAGAATTAACAATTATATACGCATAATGTCTTAAGTTTTTTATAATCCTGGTGTTGATAGTATTGAAAAACACAGTGTAAATAATCTTCTGATGTTTTTACTATCTATGTTGGCTGAAAATTTCAATAGTCAGTTTTCCTAAAATGAGTATGGCTCAATTAGATTTCAGCTATTTCAGCTATACATGTACTTTGTTAATGTGTCTGTTTTTCCTTCACTTTTTTTTTTTCCCTTTCTGACTTCATCTTTTTTGTTGTTCTTGTTGTTGAATTCTTGTTTAGGAAATAATTTTGGCTGTCAAACAGTTAAATTCTGGGCAGCACTGCTCAGTTTAGATTCTATATGCTTGATGTTCTTATCATTAACTTTAAATAGACCTATTCTATAGGGCTATTATAAATTACAATAGTAATATTTTCATTCTTTTCAGGTGTAACTTTAAGTATCTTAGATACTTCTTTTTGAGTAGAATTTACAATCCTACACTGTAGATGATGGATCTCTGTAGGCATTAAAAATAGTGTAGTCAATGGGAAAAAGAAAGGAGATTTGGTATTCTATGTGTTATTCAGGGTTCTCCAGAGAAACAGAACCAATAGCATGGATGGATGCATGCATAGATACATGGATGGATGGATGGATAGGTATAGAGATAGAGATAAAGATAAATATTTTAAGGAATTGGCTCATGTAATTATGGAGGCTGGCAAGTCCAAAATCTTGCAGAGTAGACTGGTAGATTGGAGACCCAGCAGAGAGTTGATGTTGCAATTCAAATTTGAAGGCAGTCTGCTAGCAGAATTCCCTCTTCTTTGAGGGACATCAGTCTTTTCCTATGTAGACTTTCAAATGATTATGGAGAGTAATCTGCTTTATTCAAAGTCTGCTGATTTAAATGTTAAACTCCTCTTAGAAACAGCTTCACAGAAATATTGAGAATCATGTTTGTACAAATACTTGTTTACTGTGGTCTAGCTAAGCTGACACATAAAATTAACCATCACAGTCCACATAATGCATCTTTTTATACCATACCTAACAGACATAAGCAGTATAAAAAGACAAAGCTATTGTGTGAATCCTGTTTGGGATCTCTTCCACTAGAGCAAAGGTACCTAGGAATCAATAGCAAACAGGATCAATAGTTTCCACCAATAAATTCAGAATAGGTTGTGCCATCAACTTGTATGGCTTTACGTATTCAGTTGTTCTAAAACAGTGCATCAGTTGCCCCATTATCAAGAATAAAAATTCACATGGTTATGGTAAGTAGCATACACATTGTAGAATACAATCATTCCTATTGTGTGCTTGCTCCTGTGATAAATGCAGAGAATGTGATATTGAATATCAGAAATGGAACCCAAGAGGCTAGAAGCTGTCTCTAAATATAGAGTATAAGATCTCATTGGGTTCTAAACTTGACAAAATGATTGTTTCTTGCTCACAATTAATGAGTACTAGAAGAAACATAATAAACTATATACATGCTATATTTTCTTTTACATTTGTAAGTACATCAGTTACTTTTTATCCATGTTTGAATGCTTCCACAAAGCATGATCAAGAATGCTTGTAAAAATATTTGTCTACATGGGAAAGGGAAGTCCCATATTTTTGCCATGTGGAAAGACAGGTGGCCACCTGGAAGGGGTCTGCTTCTGTATGGCATACATGGGAATGGCCTTCCCTGATGAAAAACAAAGTGCCCAAAGAACTTGTCAAGGGGCTTGTCTTAAGGTAGACCAGGTGCTCACAATACCACACAAGAAAGATACTACGCAGTGGGGTTTGTTCTCTCCTTGATGCGTGCAAGCTCCATTATAGATAATGGGAATTGCATGTGTATTTGCAGAAAGTGCTATGCTGTGTGAACTGCAAAGGAAAAGAAAACACAAGCATGAGATTTTAAAAGAAAGAAAAAAGAAAAGAAAAAAAAGAAGAAAAGGAACTAAAAACATTTTGCCTCTGTACTCCTATGGTGATAATAAAAACTGTTGATGCTGAAAATGAAAGCATACACTTTTTAAAGAAACTAAATGTAGTTACATACCCTCCCACCTATGTGTAAGCTCAGATTCAAGAGCATATTTGGCAACTGGTACTTTAGCTATTCATTTGCTTCCATAAAACAGTAGGTATATTGCATGGGGGTGTTGACTTTATTTTTCTCTTTTTAGTTATTTATTTTCGAAGATTTAAAAATATTATAATTATAAATTCTGGAATTAATGTAACTGTATAAATATAAATTTTTTTTCTATGTAGAGACCAGACACACAAGCTCTGGTAAGCATGTACATATCCAACGATCCTTTAAATAAAACAACAGTCATAAGAATATTTTCAAGTTAGGCAATAGTTGATAAAAATATAAATTAGTTATTATTAGAACAGGTAACATCAAAAACTCAAACAGAGATGGTGCTTCTTTGATGTACATAAAATTTGGGGAATGTGTAAATATTTTGAATTCTTGCCAATAGCTAAGCACAAATTCCTAGCATGGATCAAAATCTTGCAAAATGAATCTTGGCAAAACAATAAAACAAAACAAAACAAAAACCCAGAAAATATTGAGTCAGTCCCATAAAAGGCAATAAATAGACTGCAAATAGCAATTGCTTTATTTCCAAGTCAATTCATTTTGGCAAACTGCATGGCAATATAATGTCTTTTATATGGTGCTGAAAGAATAGTTTTCAGTGTGAGTTGTGAATAGACCCTTTACTAATGATTAACCTTTACTACATGATAGTTAATATTCATAATAGAGTATATATTGTTTCTGCAATATAATTTAATCAAATGACATAAGAATTTTCTAGGTTTGTTTTTTTTTTTTTTTAACTGACCAACATCCAATTATCCCTGTGTGTGGTTTCTGTGTACAAAGGGAAGATAGTTTCTCCTTCACATTGCTGCCATGACCCCTGGGGCTGTAAGAATTATTAAAATCACAGCCACAACTTAGATTTGCCTGGGCAATTAATAATCCCGGAACTTATCTAGTTCCACTGGATGCATTTTCCAACATTTTAATAACAAAGTTGATAAGAATAACTATGATAATGGCATTTATAGTCTACTCTATGCTCTACATCCATCACTGTTCCTTCTCACAGTAATCCTACTAAAAACTCCTAGTAACAATGCTTATTATAGATGAGGAAACTGGGCTTAGAAAGCTAAATATCTTTCCCATGATCGCACAGCTAGAAAGTGCTTGATTGACTAAGCCCACGTGTCTGTGACCCTAGAGTTAATGTTTTTTTCCCCATTTACCACGCTCTATATCTTTATGTGGTTAAGTGCTTATCTTGTAATCAAGAATTAAGTTACTCTATATTAGAGGTGGTAAACAAAAATTTCATATGTCACAACAAATGATTTTTTATGTAAATGGAAAAATAATATTTCGTATATAGATTGACATAATTTCCTAATTTTAATATTGTCCAAATAAATTAATGCTACTATGACAAATCACATCATTGCTTTGTTATATTTTAAAACAATAATACAATGATAAAAAAATGTTATTGCAAGTAAAAACTCCTTTAAATTTCACAATACCAAATATATATGGATTGCATGTCTGTTGATACAGAATGCTTCAGCGTACTTTAAATTCTGGAATTGGAGGATGTCTATTAAATTAGGACATCAAAGAGCATCAAAGTCCTGGGCTATTTTGCTTATCTCAGCCCTTGTCTAAATCCATCACCAGAAATAACAATGTGTCAATATTGCTAAGGTTCTGAGGCATCTATTTCTTTTAACCAAATGCTCTATATTTTAGAGTTCCCCACAAGTGCATAAATATTAGAAGCTTTTGCTAGCAGAGTGAATGCTAGGTGCTTAACTTTTTTTTCCCCAAAGTTTTTAAAATAGAAAAGAAAACTTCCTTTTGTTTAACTCAAATTGGGTTTCCAGATGTCCAGGGTCAAAGGTTGAAAATAAAAGTATCAAGTTTTTGCCTACTCTAACCAGACAGCATGCCCAAATGTGTGAGAGGTTTCCCAGAGGGGGTCCTTTTGTAGTTTTATTTTTTCTCTTGTCTCTCCTGGTAAGAGGTCCATATTCATTCGACTAAATTATGCCATTCTAATTCCACCTTATAAGTGGTCTAGATCTCTTGTATTTATTCTTCAATAATTAACTGCATAATGAACCCTTAAGACGCATGTCATAAGTGCATAAATTTAGATACATTGGTAATTCTCTTCTTCCTGAGTTTGCCATGCTATGCTCTGCTTGGTAACATTTGATGTCTCTCTTTGTTAACTAGTTACTAATATAAGATGAGAAAGTAATAAAAAATAGAGATAATTGTGGACTTGAGTTTTTTAATTTTTTTTCCTTTGGCTGAATGTCCTTTAAAAATTACTTTATATTTTAAGAATAATTATTTTTTTATTTTTAATTTAATTAATCAATTTACTTTTTGCTGGTCACGTTTATTCAGAAAATGTTCTGAAATAGAAATTTTACCAGAAAATATATTAAAGCATTCCTTTCAAAGGTTTGAATTTAAATGTCAACTTGAAATACCATACTATCAAAAATAAGCCTAGAGTCGCATCCATGACTTTTGTTCTTATTCTTTATGAAATATACTAAAGAGCTTATGATATAATTAATAACTCAACAAATATAAAATGAGCACTTACTAGAGAAGTGCTCAGCATAGAGCAGAAACAAAAAATTATCACTTCCCTTCTGTTAAATTTAAGTTGAATTATTGTATGTGCCCTCTCTTTTCCATAGTTTATTCTAGTGCCTTAAGGCCTTTAATATAGATTTGAAAACTATAGGACATCTCAAGAAAAAAATCTGTAAAGCTGTATGTCTAACCAATGCTTCACGGCTGTATGGTGAGGAAGCCACAAAAAGCAGTGAGGGAAAACAAGAAGTAGGAAATGGGAAAAGAGAAAAATTATGAAGGAAATAAGATGAAGTGTCAAAATGAATCCATGATCTCTTACTACCTTGGAGAACGTAACATAGGAAACAATGTGTTACAGCTGTAAGCACAGCAATGCACTTGAGTTCTGTTCCCAAAACCTCAGACTTTTCATTTCAATGGATGCAAATACTATTCCATATTCAAAAGGAGAGCTTCCTGTGTTCCCAGTCCTATCTTTCAAAACTTGTATTTAACCAAGGACAACTATTCTTTGCCCTCTTAAGAGTTTGTTGAACCCATAAAGCATTGTCTGAGAAAAATAAGATTGTTAAATTGCATTTCTCACAAAATACAGAACAAATAATAAAATGTGCTTTCAGATTTTATTAATAATTATTACTTCCTTTTAAAAATATTATATTTATTTATTTGAGAGAGAGAGCACAAGTGGGAGCAGGGGCAGAAAGAGAAGGAGAAGCAGACTCCTCGCTGAGCAAGGAGCCTGATGCAGGGCTTGATCCCAGGACCCCGGGATCATGACCTGAGCTGAAGGCAGATACTTAACCAACTGAGACACTCAGGCACCCCAATAATTATTAGTTCTACATATGACCTTAATATAGGGTTCACTTAAAAAAATGTTTGGACCTAAGTTTAGATGCTTTGGATAATATATTGAACTCAAGCCAATTATATAAAAAGGAATCCATTTGTAAAACCATTCAATTCTAAGTACTGTACTATGAATGCAATGTTTAAGAGTATAGCCTGAGGAATCAGATTCCATGGCCTTTTAAATCCTGTCCCAATTCAGCTAGTAATATTACTTGTCTTATTACTGTTTCCTTGTTTATAAATACCTCTTAGGTTTATTATGAGTAATAAAAGGGGTGTCATAGATAAAGCACTAAGAACAGCGTCTAACACATAGCCATTATTATGAATTACAATATCCAGGGAGGCAGGGATATTTTTTGTCTTATTTGTTCATCAATGTATTATAAACACCTAGGAGAGTGAATACTTATAACAGAAGTCCAAAAGATATTTTGAAATAAATAAATGAATCTCCCAATTTAAAGAATAATTTTGTGTTAATCAGCTATCCTTTTATGGCAAAATATGAAAATAAATTAACATTTTTAAATAATAGAAGTAGAGGCAGAAGAAATAAAATCAATTTAAATGGACAGAAATATGCAGAGAAAATGGGATTTGTATTCTTTTATTTTTTAAACAGGACTCATAGATTTTAGTTCGAAACTTGAGTTTGTTTTTAAGAGACACCTAAGGGGGAAATATAAAGTAGAATAAGAAGAATTGGTGGGAAAGTGTATAACAAGCAACTCAAATAAAAATTAAAGCTATATAGTACTATTATTTATTAGACAAGATAAAATTTGAAGGGAAAACTATTAGTAGTGGCAAAAAGAAGTATTCCATACTGATAAAGAAAACAATTCATAACAAAGTGTAATAATTATGAACTTTCAAGTATCCAAAAACTTAGGTTTAAATATGTAAAGCGATTATTCACCATAACCAAATGGGATTTATTCCCAGGATGCAAGGCTGGTTTAACACTCGTAAAACAATCAATGTGATAGAACATATCAACGAGAGAAAAAACAAGAACCATATGATCCTCTCAATAGATGCAGAGAAGGCATTTGACAAAATACTGCATCCATTCCTGATCAAAACTCTTCAGAGTATAGGGATAGAGGGAACATTCCTCAGCATCTTAAAAGCCATCTACGAAAAGCCCACAGCAAATATCATTCTCAATGGGGAAGCACTGGGAGCCTTTCCCCTAAGATCAGGAACATGACTGCGATGTCCACTCTCACCACTGCTATTCAACGTAGTACTAGAAGTCCTAGCTTCAGCAATCAGGCAACAGAAATAAAAGACATCCAAATTGGCAAAGAAGAAGTCAAACTCTCCCTCTTCTCAGATGACATGATACTGTACATAGAAAACCCAAAAGACTCCACCCCAAGATTGCTAGAACTCATACAGCAATTCGGCAGTGTGGCAGGATACAAAATCAATGCCCAGAAATCAGTGGCATTTCTATACACTAACAATGAGACTGAAGAAAGAGAAATTAAGGAGTCATTCCCATTTACAATTGCACCCAAAAACCTAAGATACGTAGGAATAAACCTAACCAAAGAGGTAAATGATCTAGACCCTAAAAACTACAGAACACTTCTGAAAGAAATTGAGGGAGACACAAAGAGATGGAAAAATATTCCATGCTCATGGATTGGAAGAATTAATATTGTGAAAATGTCTATGCTCCCCAGGGCAATTTACACATGCAATGCAATCCCTACCAAAATACCATGGACTTTCTTCAGAGAGTTGGAACAAATCATCTTAAGATTTGTGTGGAATCAGAAAAGACCCCGAATAGCCAAGGAAATATTGAAAAAGAAAACCAGAGCTAGGGGCATCATAATGCCGGATTTCAAGTTGTACTACAAAGCTGTGGTCATCAAGACAGTGTGGTACTGGCACAAAAACAGACACATAGATCAATGGAACAGAATAGAGAACCCAGAAAAGGGCCCTCAACTCTATGGTTGACTACTATTGGACAAAGCAGGAAAGACTATCCACTGGAAAAAAGACAATCTCTACAATAAATGGTGCTGGGAAAATTGGACAGCCACGTGCAGAAGAATTAAACTAGGCCATTCGCTTACACCAGACACAAAGATAAACTCAAAATGGATGAAAGATCTAAATGTGGGACAAGAATCCATCAAAATCCTGGAGGCAAACACAGGCAAAACCCTTTTTGAACTTGGCCACAGCAACTTTTTGCAAGATACATCTATGAAGGCAAGAGAAACAAAAGCAAAATGAACTTTTGGGACTTAATCAGGATAAAAAGCTTCTGCACAGCAAAAGAAACAGTCAACAAAACTAAAAGGCAACCTACAGAATGGGAGAAGATATTTGCAAATGACGTATCAGATAAAGGGCTAGTTTCCAAGATCTATAAAGAACTTATTAAACTCAACACCCAAGAAACAATCCAATCATGAAATGGGCAAAAGACATAAACAGAAATTTCAGGAAAGAAGACATAGACATGGCCAACAAGCACCTGAGAAAATGCTCCGCAGCACTGGCCATCAGGGAAATACAAATCACAACCACAACGAGATACCACCTCACACCAGTGAGAATGGGGAAAATTAAGAAAACAGGAAACAAGTGTTGGAGAGCATGTGGCGAAAGGGGAACCCTCATGCACTGTTGGTGGGAATGTGAACTGGTGCAGCCACTCTGGAAAACCGTGTGGAGGTTCCTCCAAGAGTTAAAAATGGATCTGCCCTACGACCCAGCAATTGCACTGCTGGGGATTTACCCCAAAGGTACAGATGCAGTGAAACGCCAGGACACCTGCACCCCGATGTTTATAGCAGCAAAGTCCACAATAGCCAAACTGTGGAAGGAGCCTCGGTGTCCATCGAAAGATGATGGATAAAGAGGCTGTGGTCTATGTATATGATGGAATATTACTCAGGCATTTGCTTCGACGTGGATGGAACTGGAGGGTATTATGCTGAGTGAAGTAAGTCAATCGGAGAAGGACAAACATTATATGGTCTCACTCATACGGGGAATATAAAAAATAGTGAAAGGGATTAAAGAGAAAATGAGTGGGAAATATCAGAGAGGAAGACAGAACATAAGAGACTCCTAACTCTGGGACGAACAAAGGGTAGTGGAAGGGGAGGTGGGTAGGGGGTTGGGGTGCCTGAGTGACAGGCACTGAGGGGGAACTTGATGGGATGAGCACTGGGTGTTATACTATATGTTGGCAAATCGAACTCCAATAAAAAATATACAGAAAAAAATAAATATGTAAAGCAAAATCTACAGATTTAAGGTTGTATCAAATTCAGCCTTCTTGGCAAATTTTAACACAGTCTTTGTAGAAATTGAGAATCATGAAAAACAAATTGGAAGTTCAAAAGGATTTGGACAACATAGGTAAGTTTGATATAATATATCTTTTATGACCCTCATTCCACAAATAAATAACACACATTCTTGTCAAAAACACATGAAACATTTCAGAAAACTGAACACCGTTTGGGCCATATAAGGAATCTCAAAAATATCTTTAAAATAACTATATATAGACTACATTGATTGCTACAATGCAATAAAATACAAAATCAAAATCAAAAGTACAACTACAGATAGCCCTTCCTTATGCTTAAAAACCTAAGACTCTTAAACCACTTGAAAATAAATGTATTCACATCTAGAAGCCAGAAAAGGGGGAAAAAAGCAAAATATAAGAAAATATAAGTGGAAAAAAGGGGAAAAAACAGAAGGGCAACAAATTCTGCAAAAGGAAAAATAAGCTTCTTGAAAAGAATAATTCAACATTAAAGTACAGGCAAGATCAGTCAAGAAAATAACATCAAAGATACATGTAAATAATATTAGGAACAAAATGGGGCAGTAACTACAAATAAAGTGGAGATTTTTAAAAAGTTGCAAGAGTTTATGGTAAATACCTATAAATTGAAAACTTAGATGTAGAGGACTAATTCATAACTGTTAAGTTTCTAAGATTGAATCAAGAAGAAATAGAAACCAGAGTATATTAATAACCATCAAACAATTGAATTGGTATCATAATCAAAATTTTAAGGACATGTTTTACCAGATTTTCAGAAAAAAATCATATTTCTCCTATTAAATTCTGTGTGATAGAAAGTATAAATAAAACTGAACAAAATACAGGGAGGTCATTTATTCAATGCTCTAAAGATAACTTTCTTTGTTCTTTTTTTCTCTGATGTTCAGTACTGCAAAGCTATAGGAAAAAAAAATGGGACCCAGAATATGTTAATAAAGGGACTCACCACATGTACCAGGAATTCCTGAACTAAGTCCCCAACATGAGCTCCCACTATGTGGTCCAGATCTAAGATCCTGATCTTTCAATTTCATAATCTTCCTCTTTCAGAATGAGGAAACTTGGCCTTTCCAAGGATTCTCTCTAAAATGAAGAGTGGAATTAGAAACTTGATATGAGAGGCCATTTCTTTGCCATGAATTCCTAATCTTAACCATAAGCCCCTTTCCCATACTTGATAGAGAAAATAGATGCCACCATATGTAATTATTGTGAGCTCCCACCACCCTTCAACTTCAAATAGCACACATGAAAATATCCAAAAACATACTCTCTATCCCCACTTTCTCAAAGGAAGTGGAGATAGAGAACCTGACCCCTGTCCAGGTTAATTGCATTAAAATGCTCATTAGGTTTTTTCAACATCTTTAATATCTTTCTTTTCTTGTGAGCCTTTTCCTCATCCTCCACCATAGATTAAAAGTAAAACATCAAAACACTTGCATTAGTTTTCTATTGCTACATAACAAATTACTACAAATTCGGCAGCTTAAAATAAATACAAAAAAAGTAAAACTAAGCTGTTGGCCAGGACTGTTATCTCATCTGAGGCTCAGGGTTCTCTTCTAAGCATATTCAGGTTGTTGGCAACATCTAGGACTCAAGTTCCTGGTTTTGTGCTGGCTGATGACTAGGGGTTGCTCCCAGAGTCTGCCTCCAGTTCCTTTGCCACGTGACCTCCCATAAATAGTTAACAAAATGGTGTTTGGTTTCTTCCAGGCCATTTGGAGCATACCTCTCTGAATCCCCCCCACCCCCCCACCCCCCGAGATCAGCTACAAGAAATTCTGCTTTTTAAAGGGCTTACCTGATGAGGTCAGACCCATCCAAAATAATCTCCCTTTTGCCATATAAGATATCATAATCACAAGAGTTATTCTCTTCATATTGTATTGACAGATTGTCTTCATATTTAAATAAGAGAGAGTTACACAGAGGGTGAGGTTCACTGGAAGCCATCTTAGAGTTTTACCTTCCACGACACCCAAACCAAATCCAAATAAAACAAAAAAAGTCTTTTTTTTCCATCTCCCTTTCTTATTTCCCTTCACAACTCAATGTAAGCTAATACTTAGATTTACTGTTTTCTCTATTTTCTCACTTCCGATTCCAAAATAGATTTTCCTTCATTTATTTGTTTATTTTAAAGATTTTATTTATTTATTTATTTATTTATTTATTTATTCATTCATTTATTTATTTGAGAGAAAGAGAGCAAGCGCAAGAGAGAGCATGAGCAGGGGAGGGGCAGAGGGAGAGGGAGAAACCGATCCCTGAAAAGCAGGGAGCCAGAGGTGGGGCTCTATCCCAGGACCCTGAGCTTAGGGTCAGAGAGGCATGTCCCAATATGAATTTATTACATCTTCTCTCTTTCACTGCTCTTATTGTCATAATTAATTGCCCAATTGTTCTTCTGAAATAAAATCCAAAACCTATGTTACTATATATTTCTTATTTCCCACATTTCAACAGTCATTATGTCCTGTCCATTTTAAGTGAAGATGTTGAATCTGGTCTCTTCCCAAACCATGTAGCCATTACTTTAGTTCAGTTCTTTTTTTAAGATTTTATTTATTTATTCATGAAAGACACACACAGAGAGAGAGAGAGGCAGAGACACAGGCAGAGGGAGAAGCAGTCTCTATGCAGGGAGCCCGATGTGGGACTCGATCCCAGGACTCCAGGATCACGCCTTGGGCTGAAGGAAGGTGCTCAACTGCAGAGCCACCCAGACGCCCTTCGTCAGTTCTATTAAAGTTTCCATTTAGAAACTTTTAGAAACTTTTCTTTTTTGCATGTGGGAATCTGGAAGACTGCTTCTCCCACCATTAGCAGTTACTTTTTTCCATCCTCCAAACTGCTATTCCTCATTGTCTCCTTAAAGATGGAAATATCCAAGGGATGGTTTGAGGCTCTTTGAAAACTCAAAATCTACAAGGCCACCACCATCAACTTGTGTAACTGATAAATGATAAGCAGTCATATTATAAACCTGACGGATTTAATCTTTAAAGTCACACTAGTGTAAACCTACCTGATTTTTTATGTGCTTATTTATATAAGTTCTCTACCTTTCAGAATATCAAAAAGGATAATTGAAAAGAGTAAGCATGCTTAGTAATACAACGTCTAACCCCCATTCTACTCCTCATTCACCTCCCCACCCAGATAAGCAATTCGAGAAAAAAAATATACTTATTTCAATTGCTCTTTGGTATTTCAGTCAAATATATATCGTGGTAATATCACCCAGTGGTGTTTTTCCAAAACTCTATCCACTCACTCCTGAGCCATTTTTGTTTCAAAATATTCATTTACATTATCTTGTCCAATTGAGCAATGCTACTTCTCCAGTGTTACTGTTCCACAGCCTTTCCCACATTCAACCCCAACCCCTTCCCTTGATCTTGTAGCAATCATTACCAATCTGCTCATGATGATTACATTGTTCTGTGAGAGGCAATGATTAATCATCAGGGACCCAAGTGTCTTCCTAAAGGTTGAACAGTGGCTCATTCGGGCAAATTTCCTCGAACAAATAAACGACATTAGAGGATATCCTATATTCCGGATCTCAGTTCTACCAAGTGTCTCCCAAACACAGTGCTTTTCCAGACTTACCCCTCATTTTCTTTGAGACTTCTAGAGATGGACGCCTTATTTTAAAAATCATATATTGGTTAGAGTTTGGGAATGTTAAAGTTATTAAAAAGTGAACCCAACCTTGTTTGTGTTGAGCTACAGCCCTCTTTTGGGTATGTCATTTACACAGTTGAAATATTTTTTTGATAAGACAGCTCTGGTATGACAAACTACTAAACATTGCTGGATAATGTTTTAAAAACCCTTAGGCCACCAGCAGGCTTAAAATGGGTTTGTGTCTCATATCTTTGCTTTCAAAGTCCTGCAGTGACTTTACATATATTTTTCTGCTAATTTAGATAGCATTGAGCTGGAGACTCCACAGTGAAAACCTTTAATAATCTTGAAGAAAAATACAGTTTGGTACACTAGAAAAGCTTTTTTCTCTTACTTTCTCTGCACATTAAAACTAAAAAAATTAATCTCAACCGTTTGCTAAAATCTCTAACAAGAAGAGTTTTTTGGCTTTTACTTTTGGAATAAAAATGCAAAATGATCTGAAATACTTTAAAAGTATTCGATGTTTCAAACTGTTTCTAACATGACACAATTTAAACTTCAAAGAAATGGTGATTTATTCAATAAAACAAGTTGTATGGTTCTGAATGATGGCTCAAAGGACCTTTACGGGCCCATGCTTTCCCTTAAATCATGGATGGTCTTATCTCAATTTGAGAGCTTGAATTTTTTTTCTTTTTTGTAGCCTTAGTCATTTCAGTTTTAATATTGTATTTCTTAAGAGGTGACTAAAAGGTTGTCTTTAAAAATTGTCAATATATCGACACTGATATGTGATATGTAGAATTGTCTATTGAGAAGGAGATAATGGCCATAGTTTTTCTGACAATCAGCACTAGTGTGAAGAAATATCTGAAACAATTTTCTAAATGGAAACTTTAATCAGGAGTCTGTGAGAACTCAGAGTTTTTCAAATATTAAAAAATATTGTTTTACTATCTGTTGTAAGGTGGCTTGAATGGATTTCTTAGATTACTAGATTTAAATGATGATTTTCTTCAAAGGCATCATTAAAATGATTTACCAAGCCTTTGCTTATGAAAGACACTTACCAAAACTAGACAGTTACTTAGA
This sequence comes from Vulpes lagopus, assembly GCF_018345385.1. Taxonomy (NCBI): domain Eukaryota; kingdom Metazoa; phylum Chordata; class Mammalia; order Carnivora; family Canidae; genus Vulpes; species Vulpes lagopus. The sequence goes on along the minus strand of NC_054842.1, from coordinate 43,868,263 downwards.
AAGATAATCCCCAAACACTAAAAATTAATGATCTACATTGGAGCACCTGGGTGGCTCAGTCAGTTAAGCATCTGACTCTTGATTTTGGCTCAGGTCATGATCTCAGGGTCGTGAGATCAAGCCCTTCATTGGACTCTTTACTAAGCGTGGAGCCTGCTTAAGATTTCTTTCTCTCTTCTTATCTTCTGCTCCTCCTCGAACCCTCTCCTCTCTCTCTCTCAAAAAAAAAAAAAAAGAGAGAGAGAGAGATAGAATTAATGATCCATAAAAATTTCCCAGGCTGATGTAAATAATCATTAAAATATATTGAGCACATGCCATATGGCAGGCACTGTTCTTTGGATTTGCTTATTTGTTATTGTATACTGTTATATATAAAAATCTCATTTTTCAGATGAGGAAAATGAGGCACAGAGGTACGTGCCTTGTCTAAATCTATTGTCAGAAGTCCTGTAAACTGTTAATGAAACAGTTAGGATTCAGACTCAGAGTCCATGATCTTAAACATTAGGGTATACAATTTTCAAAGCAGCAACTGACTTGATTGAATCCTGTTGATACTTGTAAATATTAGCTTTAAAGAGGGTACCTAATAGTGGTATATGTGAAGAGATAGAAACTGGCAACAGAAAGCCAGAAAAGAGAAGGGATAACTGCGTGCTTTTTACTTGTTGAGGATTCACAAGAGTCTGGTACAAAGCTATATTAGTATTTCAAAACCCAACTTCTAAAACCATACTAAAACATGCATTTATTTTAATTTGATAGTGATGTTTTGCCATCTACTTTAAATATACCTTTATATTTTATTTATATGAAATTTATTATATATATATATATATATATATATCTCCATCAGGAAAAGTTTTGATATTTCTAAAATGAGTCATTATTTCATCCCTTTAAGAACATTTTCTAGGGGCACCTCTGTGGCTCAGTCGGTAAGTGTTGGACTGGGTTTTGGCTCAGGTCATGATCTCACGGGTGTTCAGTTGGAGCCCACATGGGGCTCTGCACTTAGGAATCTGCTTAAAGATTCTCTCCCTCTGCCCTTTCCCCCCACTTACACTCTCTCTTTCTCTAAAAATCAATGATTCTTTAAAAAAAAAGAACATTTTTAAAAATTTAGGTTATTTTCCTGTTATTTTGTGACCAATAACGTCAGACTATTACAAGACCTTAGTGGAATAATAATAAAATTAAGCTACTAGCCAGACAAAGGGCTTTTATAAATTAGTCACTATCATGTAAAGAAGATCAGAAAACGGTTTTTCCAAGAACAAAATCTGTCCTCTTTCCTATGGTATGACTCAGACTCTGAGCTATAAATAGAGAGACACGTAGAGAGAGGTTGAGATTGATGATAGTTACTGACAACACTTCAGTCTATGATACTGAACTAGACTAATAACCAATCAATTGGTGGCTTATAAGGCTTGCAAAATCCTCTTTAAAAGTCCTTCATGGATTTTAGTCAAGTCATTACTCAATTTGTGATAATCATTATAGTATTTCTGTGCATGTATATATCCATATATACAGTAAATCATTTTATAGCTAGAGTATAACAATGTTCAATTTTAGTTGACCACAAATCGCCTTTGGAAGTAGGAGGATGTGTGTGTGTGTGTGTGTGTGTGTGTGTGTGTGTGTGTGTCGGATACCAAGAATTATTCTTGGCTGGTAACAGATAACTCAGATATTTTATTGGTTCTCTCTGTGATGGAGATGCTTTACTAATATCCATTTGCCCCATTCCATATATTTTTCCAGGATAGAAAAATTAGATTTATTAAGCACATTTTAATATGTTTAATAATTCAAAAAGCACAACACAATAGCTTAAATATTTTACTCATATCATGGTAATTCTGGAATATTTTCCACAAAATCCATCTTCAAGTAAAAGCTAAACCTAAGCAACAATTAAATATGTGTTTTTTGACATACAATAGTAGAACCAACTGTTCGTTAGCTCAAGAAATAAAAGCAGCTCGAAAACGAACAATAGCAGCTGAAGTATCTCAGAAAATCTATTTCCAGTCTTCTGGCTTCTTCATCTACATTTTGAGTTGGTAATAGAAGTGAATTGGTTGTCATATCATTTCTCCCCGCCCCCCGTCTTTTTCTTTTACTGAGAAATATTAAGAGGCAATGAAATGTCCAAAGCCTTATGTACATGTATTTGCCATGAGGCTTTCTTGTCCTTGTTATATATCTGCACACATTCTCCCAATTCTAGAATGACCCAGGATTAGTTTTTGCCAAGTGATGGATGATTGAAACACACGCCAAATTTAACCTGTTCTAATTACCCTGGAATGACCTTTCACCATTTATTCTTTTCTGAAATTTCCTTAGCCCTTTCTCCCAACTACACATTAGCAACAACTTTCTTGCGATTTTTTTCTTGAACCTAAAGCAAGTGATTTCAAAATAGTCTTTAAAAAATAGTGTTATTGTTATGATGTTTTATTCTAGAGTAACTTTATTTATGTCTGTAAATTCAACTAATGATTCCTGCTCTAATGAGCCATTGACTGCAAAGATCGGTTTTCACCAGATGGGGATGTTGCATCAGGAAAGAGCACGCCTGTAGCATAAAACAAAGATTCTCCTATAACTCAGAAGTACAGAGGGCAAACCCATCTGTGTTTTCAAGGCTTGAACACAAAATTAATGCTTAAAAATATTTTTGAAATATCTAATTACGGTGCTAATATAGATGATTCCCACTAGTTAGAGATTCGCCAGTTGCACTTGATTTATTATTTTTTTCTTTGTATCTTGCTAGCAAAAATGATTTTGTTCTTAACCAACCTTTCTGCATCCGGGTAAAGATTTACAAACATCTAAATAAATGATATTGTAAAGGGGAAGATGAAATGTGTTAGATTTTTTAATTTCTTGAGATAGAACCATAGGTCAGTCCTATGTTACCATTTCATATTTTGCTTGCATTCCAATATATATTTTTAATTATTTATATATATATTATATAAATAAAATATATATAATATATTTAATTGCATTAACAATTTCCTTGTTTTCTTAGAGAGAATACTGTATTCTTAGGATCTCTATGTGGATAACTTCACAAATACAGTTTGTAAATATTGGTGTTCATATTTTAACTACTATTTTTATCACATTTTTAAAGAAAAATAAATGTGGCTGACAAAATGTTTCGTTCACTTGATCATCAGTATTTCACACATGAATCAACTGAGTTGTATAATATGCTTTATTGTATATGTCTGAGGTGAAGTGTGAATATTCTGGGCTGGAGAAAACAAGTTTTTCAAGAGAACTTCAGTTTGAGGAACTCTCTGAGGTGATTATCTTAAAAATACCTGAGAAGGAGAACACGTAAATATATACCTAAAAGGGCATTTTTTTCACCTAACTTTCTTCCTATTTTGTTTCAAGTGAGCAGAAAAAAAAATTTAGAGGATAAAAACTTCATTTAGAAATTATTTAGTAGGCATAAATGAGCTATAAATATTATAATTTTATTATTTTGTATTTCAAATCATGGAATAAAGAAATTCTTCAAATCTTACTCTATGCCTTGCTTTTCAGGTTGCTTTGTCCCATTTCTATACATGTGAGATCTAGGAAATAAAGTAATAGCAATAAGATAAGAAGGAGGAGGAGGAGGAGAAATCTAAATCTCCAATTCCACCTCCCATGTGTCTAGGACAGTCACTTCTAGGATTTTCAAAGGAACAGCTCCATGAGCTCCCTTAAATCTATCTACTACGGTTATCACACATTTTTCATCCCGTTGTGGTCCCCATTTATCCAATTCCATGGCCTGAAAACTGTCATCAGCTGTTCCTAGTGAAACTATAAGTGGTCATGCAGAAGGACACACATTTTGTTTGGCTTCCACCTGATTTAAAATATTAATTTGAAAAATTACAAATTGGAAATCTTCACATTAAAAATATGTCTGTTTAGCATAATGGTCTCAGATGAGCAGGAATAGCACCTGCTTATGTTTGGTCTAAAGACACAATGAAGTAATTATTAACAATAACAATAGCTAATGTGTATTGAGTACCTACTGTGCGTCCAGCACTGGGCAAACACTACTGAGTCTAATCTACATAAAGTGTTTTTGGCACAGCGTATAGCAAAGAATCAACATTGAAGAAATATTAGCCGTTATTGTCATTCTTAATTTCCCAATTTCCATGTAAGATATATGTTATTATCTTCAATTCCTATCTGAGAAAATTGAAGCTAAGAGCAAAGAGCTGGCTCAATAAATATTGTCAATTGTTACTTTATAATAGCTCATCTTTATAACTACTTCACAAGGTAGCTATTATTCCCATTTTGCAAATGAGAATTCCATGGTTCAAAGAAAGGCACTTGTAAGTGAAGGATTTGAACCTGGTTTGGGGTCTGGAGCTCCTACTGGCCCACCCCCACCCCCCTCATCCCCTAGTAAATTCCATCTGCTCCATGTGCAGTCATTCACTCTGCCCCTTCTTATTTATGCGTTATAGAGAAGCTCCTTTAGACAATGAGTAGTAGGGGGTATTTGGGTGGGAAAGGTTTGAGGGAGCTTACTGTTGAACCTGATTTACAGCTGGCTTATTAGGTGCCAGCCACTAAGTATGTCATGGAAACTATCAACTTAATTTTTAGAATCACCCTATGAAGTAAGTAATACCATTGGGCCACTTGCAGAAAGAGGACACTGGCATTTCTATGACTTATTATTCAGGTAGCTCAACTAGTAAGGCACAGAATCAGGACCAGAAACAAATAATTTAATTTGTTAATTTCAATCCCAGAGTTTGAAGGGGTTATAAAGATAGTTTTTAGGGGATGCCTAGGTAGCTCAGCAGTTGAGCATCTGCCTTTGTTTCAGGGTGTGATCCTGGGATCTTGGGATCAAGTCTCACATCAGGCTCCCCAAGGGAGCCTGCCTACCCCCCGCCTATGTCTCTGCCTCTCTGTGTCTCTCATGAATAAATAAATTAAATCTTTGAAAAAAAAATAGGTTTTAGCCTACAGTGGTTTGAACTCCAGCAAATATATAGCATGATTTTGTTTGGTTTTAAAAGATATTGAAAGGTATTATGTGAAAGATATTCAGGAAATTAACCTGGTGGAAAGGGGAAGAATGAGTGGAGTGAGGAGAGACTGGACAGGTGGTACCAAGCAGGAAGTTAGTTGAGGTAGTGGTTCAGGAATATGCTAAGAAGGGTCTTGGGAGTAAAATAAATAAATAAATAAATAAATAAATAAATAAATAAATAAATAAAATAAAAAATAAAAAATAAAAAATGTAGGCAGTAAAGTTGTTTATACATGAAAAATTGATTCTTTTCCAAGTAGAAGGATATGTATATGTAATGCCAACATAAATTACTGCTTTGGAATAGTTCTAGAGATAAAAGCAGTCATTTTATAATCACGGATATAAGCAAAGGTGCATCTGATTAAATACACCACAAAACTGCTTCCAAATGAGGAAATTATTTTCAAGCAACAGCACAACTAACATTTAGCTTATAAATATTACTGGCACACATAAACATTTAGTTCAAATCTCTTCATTCTACTTTTAACTTAGTATTTGCTTATTGAGCATTTTCTACGTGCCACGTACTAAGGTTTTCAATCATATAAAGTGATCCTGGAATAATCTCACCCAGTGAAAAAGATGGACAAGAAGGAGAATGTAGTTTCTTGAAATCCTTATCACATTCCTATTTTTTCCCCATTTCAGAATAGGTACATTCTTACATTGCTCCCATCCTCCTAGAAATTAATTACATGTAATCCTATTTCTACTTAAAAAAACACAACATATTATACATATAGGCTTTTAAAGAAATCCTGTGCTGAATCCTTTGTTGTTAATTACCCAGTGTATCCAGTTGTCAATCCAGAATCTCATGATTTATCAGGCTTCCTTAGAGTATCACCTCTATTGTTATGTGCTCCAACAATTCATGAATGAGCCGTTCTCTATTTGGAGGCAGAAATCAATACTGAAGTTACAAAATAACAATAATACTGAGAAAAATTTGTGGGAAATGAGGTTTTTTCTAATCCAGATAAAAATTTTGAGTTGTTTAGCATTACAGTGTCTGTAATCACGAAGGTATTTTTTAAAGTATTTTTTATCCCACAGGGATCGTGCCAAATCTCATTTCTCAGCTGTTTTTGAATCAATTGTACTTGTTGTGATATAGGAAACATAAAGCAATCTGAAAAAAAGGATATGTTGAGTTAAATTTGATTCATAGAATCTGATGCTTGTTTGAAAAATACCTACTTCCTTTCATGTCTCTGTTTTGCTCACAGTTGAAATGATGAGCTATAAATGACCACAGAAATCTATAGATTTTTCTAGCAGAGTCTCAAATCAAGATCTTGTTATGAAGAGTTACGAAAATCAGATTGTCCCAAGGCCCCAGATGTGTGTGTGTGTGTGTGTGTGTGTGTGTGTGTTTGTACACAGTGAGGGAGCCACATTTTTCGATTACTGTCATGAGCTACCTGCCATAGGGTGTGATCCTGCCATAGGGCACGATCTAGTGATGAATCCTTACTTAATTGTAATAAATCAGCTCTTTCTTAGATAACAAATGAGACCCAGAAAGTTTTGCTATATCGCAGCTATTTAACAATTTTAAAAGGGCTTTGATATTCATATTTTCCATTGCAAACACTAGCTTTATGTAAAGCTCTGATCACTAATATTTGGGGATTTTAGTAGAATAGGCAAAATGTGGACCAACTAGCGAAAGTATTATGATGTATAAATAAGATCAAAATACTGGGTAACATAGACTCTGGTTGCCTGTCTCTTATTCCCTATTTTTATTTTTATCATCCGGTTTTGTAACATGTTAGAATATTAATAATAAATATATGTGAACATAAACTATTTATGCCATTGCTATGGCCAGAGGACTGGTTGGTATTTAAATAAAGAAAAAAGAATCAGCAAATAATATAACTGGTTTCCTGTTTACACAGATAATATAAAATTGAGTTATTCATTAATTAAAAGTTTATAATTAATTGCAGTCATTATTAATTGGAATAATTATAGCTTTTACATTCTCCTAAAGAAGAATATGCATATCTTGCATATGAAGATATACAAGCGTATCTTGCATTTTATAGCAGGAATCTGAAGTCTGATAATAAAAATCTACTGACCTCTTCAATAAATATATGACATCTCTCTTAAGCTAAAACATTTTTAGCCCTAATTATTTATACATGTGATGAACATGCATTATTTTTACTGTCTTATTCATGTTATTTTTAATATCAATATTGATCTTTTATTGATTTCTAGCCCCAATGCTACCACAATCACTACAGTGTTAGTATAAGTATGAAGTTACTTCTAAGGGATTTGATAGGATGTTGAACACTGAGGTGAATTTAAAGGAAGTAAGCTAGGGAACAAAGAAAGATTTTGCAGGGACTTTAAGGAAATTGACATGGAATTAGCAACCATGTCTTTGGGGAAGTGTTTCTCATGGACGTTATACTGGGCCCATTTGAAAACAACAAAGTTTGGTTGTTGATGGAGGGAGATGGGAAGGTATGTTAGCACGACCTACTTCAAATAACTGAATGGGGGAGTTATAGAGAAAAGTATAATCCAGTGAAAGCTGGAAGACAAAGAGGAAATTTAGAGAAAAATTCTTTCTAAAATGATTTCTGAGTTCCAAGTTGCCATAGTTTTGTCCTCACAGCCTCTAACGTAAGTCTACTTACTGTACAGGAATGAAACATATGTGGGAAAAGGACATTAGTGCTGCCAGCAGACAGAGTGAGAGTCAGTTCTATGGCATGTGACAGTACCACAGTAGGAGTCAGGAGTGGGTCCCCAGCCTGAGTCTATGACCAAGCAGCTGCATGACTTGACAAAGGTCACTTAAGCTGTAGTGTCTCTGGACAGCTTTGTTAATTGAATGTGGTTCCTTAAACATTTCTAAGATTGGACAATATTCCAGGTTACAGATTTGACCACCAAGTCTGGGATTTACCAGAAAATTTTAGAAACATATGGCAGAGAAGGTACTTTTACTTTTCTCACCTAGAATGAGATTTATCTCTACTGTCATCTTGCCTAGAACACCTAAGTGCCAGTTGAACTGGCATGCAAGAGAAGTTTGTGTCGCCATTTTTTTTTTGGACATCTTCAGGAGGATTACTGACTATGCACCCATGTTGATCATCTTAGGAACAAGCACTGAGTTTTGACTTGCAGCAAGTCATGCAGTGCATTTGTCTCCAGCATGCAGAGTGTGTTATTAATAGTAGAACTATATTAGGAGAAACATGTTAAAGGACACTAACTTGGCAGAAAATATTGAGTGTTTGGAACACACTGTACGTCTGTAAAAGAGGGAAGGTTAAGATGAAGTCTTTTTTCATTTTTATTTCTTCTGTCAAGTATATAAATATAAATAATGAGCAAGTGAGTGAGCAAATAGTGAAAGCTACAAAAGATACTATTACATTTTTAATGAAGATAAAAACAGAATCCCAGGAGTAGGTGTAAAGTCTGCTATGTGAATTACGTTGAAATGGTATCAATGCAGAGAAATACAGTGGGTATCAGAATTGAGGTAATCATTAGTCTTATTACAATTGACCCTTGAAAACACAGGAGTTAAGGACACCAAACCCCTTGTGCAACTGAAAATCCACATAAAACTTTTGAATCTCTACAACTACTAATAACCTACTGTTGACCGGAAGCCTTAGTGATAACATAAACAGTCAATTAACACATATTTTGTATGCTATATGTATTATATACTGTATTCTAACAATAAAATAAGCTGAGAAAAGAAAATATTATTAAGAAACCCATAGGAGAAAAGGCATTTATAATACTATACTGTATTTGTTGAAAAAAATCCATGTATAAGAGGACACATGCAGTCTAAACCTATGTTGAAGTGTCAACTGTACAGATTTTTAAAATAATAAGTGCTCATTGGAAGGTTGAGTTAACTCAAGGGAAGACAGTAAATGATAGTCTTAGAGTCAACAATATTTTATATTTTGCTGTGATAGAACCATATTCTTCACCCACAATTTTAATTTCCCTCAGAATAAACCAAATCAAGGCCAGGCCATTGTATTATGCTAAATAGTCACAAGATGATTACTGCTTATGAGTTCTGTAGCTGATTCACCTTATTGTTTACAAATATTGCAATATAATCTTTCATGACACTCACTAGCCTTTGGGAATATAAGCTATTTGATAAATAGCAGGAAGTACAAGGGATTGTTACAACATGCTTAGAGCAGTGTTACTCATGGTATGCCAGCAGCATCACCATCACCTGGGCACTTCTTAGAAATGCAGATTCTTGGCCCTACCCAGATCTACTGAATTAGCAATATTAGGGGCAAGACCCAGCAAACTGTGTATCTGGGTCCTAATAAGTTCTTTAGGTGATTCAGATGGGTTCTAAAGTTTAAGAACCATAGCTCAGTGGTTGTTCAATTTTGGTATTTATAAAAGTTATCTGAAGAGCTTTTTAAAATTCACAAGACAATGAAATCCCAATTAAGACCCCAACAGAATTTTCTCGCAAATTGTTCAATTGATTTTAAAATTTATGTGGAAATCCAGAGGGCCAATAACAACTATGGCAAACTTGAAAAAAACACCCACAAACAACACTGGTTATTTTACACTATAAAAAATGAAGACTTGATAAAAGCTATAGTAATGAAGCCAGTGCAGAAGTGGCAGACAAATCCAACAGAATACCGAATCCAGAAATGGACCCACACCATATGGTCATCTAATTTATGACAAAGTTGACACAAATACAGCAGCAAGTGTGTCCTTTCCAATAAATTGTCCTGAGTAAATTGAATGTACACGTGGGAAAAAGAATTAATCTTTACTCTTACTTTATTCTACACATAAAATCAATTTTGAATGAATCATAAATGTAATCATAAAAGATAATAAGCTTTGAGATAAAATCAGGAAGACATTTCTATGGATTTGGTGTAGGCAAAGATGTCAAGAATCAAAGAATTCTGACTATAAGAGAAAAAAATACTGCATTAAAATTAAGAACTTCTTTCATCAAAACACTATTAAGAGAATAGAAAAGCAAACTACATAGAAGAAGATGCTTGCAACACATAAAGCAGGCAAAAGTCTTGTATCAAGAGAGTTAAAGAAAAATAGAGTATAAGAACTCCCTCAAATTGGGGCCCCCAGGGGCTCAAGTTGGTTGAGTGTTTGACTCTTGGTTTTGGCTCCATTCATGATCTCCCAGTCATGGGATTGAGCCCCATGTTGGACTCTGCTCAGCACAGTGCACAGAATCTGCTTCAGATTCTCTCTCTCTCTCTCTCTCCCTCCCACTCACATTCTCTCTGTCTCTAAAATAAATAAGTAAATAAATAAAATTTTAAAAAAGGATTCCCTCAAATCAATATGCAAAAAGGAGGCAACCTTTTAGAAAAATGGAAAAGAGACTTTTACAGGCATTTCAGAATAGCTCATGTCCAGTTGTATAATAAATAGATGAAAATGGGGCATCTGGGTGGCTTAGTGGTTGAGCGTCTGCCTTTGGCTCAGGTCATGATCCCGGGGTCCTGGGATCGAGTCTGTATTGGGCTTCCCACAGGGAATCTGTTTCTCCCTTTGCCTATGTCTCAGCCTCTCTCTCTCTGTATCTCATGAATAAATAAATAAACAATATGTTTTAATAAATAAATAAATATATGTAAGAAAAAGTACTCAACTTTCTTAGCCATCAGTGATGCACAAATACAACTACAATGTGATACCTCTATATACCCATTAGAAATTGACCAAAATAAAAAAGTATACCAAGTATTGGCTGATAAGAAACAGCTAGAACTCTGATAGCATTTTTGAAGAATTCTATTTGTTAACTTTCAGCCAATACCTCTTCAACACGGCAACCAGAATAATCCTTTTGAAATGTGAGTCAGATAATTTCTTTGATCAAAATCCCACAATGATTCAACATCTATGCAGAGTAAAACCCAAAGCCTTTGCATGGCCTACAGAGACCCATACAACTTGCTTCTTACTCTCTTCACCATATTTCCTACTCCTCTACCTTTTGCTCACTTTATTCTGGTCACGTTGGACAACTTGATGAAACATCTCAAACACATCAGGAGTGCTCTTCAGAGAGTGTCGGGCACAGCATGAAATTCTGGATAGAACCTTCTTTCTCTAGATGCCCTGCTGCTCAGCTCCCTCAACTTCTTCAGGTCTTGGTTCAAGTGTCACCTCAATAATCATATACGAAACTACAGCCCACATCCGACAATACACTTCTACCACTTGCCATGCTATTTTTGTCCTGTAGTATATACACCACCTTCTAATATGTAATTACTGATTATGCTTTTGCTTAATGTCTATCTCTAAGCTTCACAAAGGCGAGAATTTGAGGAAGTTTCATCTATCTACTTCATGATAGTGTAGTGTCTAGAAGTGTCAGACTCATAGCAGGTGCTCAAAACAAATATAAAATTTATTTTTTATGTCTACCTTTTAATTGTTTCTACTTTCCTCTGTCCCCACTAGAGTGTAAACATCAGGATCTTTGCTTTGTTCACTTATGAATCCTAAGCTCCCAAAAAAGTGTCTGCTACATTACAGTCACTTGTCAAGTATTTATTGAATTATGGGTATTAAACCATTAAGCGTAGGGCAGCTCAGGTACACATGAAGAGTCATAAGCATATTCTAGCACATGCTATGTTTCGGTCATGCAAATAGTTGAATGTAACTGGAGAGTCACACTGAGAAAAGAGTAATAGAAGGAGATGAGATTGGGAAAGGAATCTGGGGAGAAATCATGATAAATAGGTAAGCCAGGGCAGCCCTGGTGGCTCAGCAGTTTAGCGCCGCCTTCGGCCCAGGGTGGGATCCTGGAGACCCGGGATTGAGTCCCACATCGGGCTCCCTGCATGGAGCCTGCTTCTCCCTCTGCCTGTGTCTCTCCCTCTCTCTCTCTCTCTCTCTCTCTCTCTCTCTCTCTTTCTCTCTCTCTCTAGGTCTCTCATGCATAAATAAATTTAAAAAAAATCTTTAAATAGGTAAGCCAGGGAAAATGAGGAGGGGCAAAAGTTCTAGATTTTATACTTGGAAAGACAAGAAACTTTGGAGAATTTCGTGCAAGAAAGTGACATGATCAGATTCAAATGTTAGAAAAATAACTTCGGCAAAAGAGGAGAGGATGAACTGGAGAAGTCTAGACTAAAGAAGGCAATTGAAAAATGGACAGCTATGGCAATTCTTTAAGATAATTAAGAGCTGATAGCAATATTTGACATTTTCTACTTTAACTTCAATGGAAAATTTAATCAGATAAAACTCTAGAAGATATGAAAATATATTTATAAAAGTTGATGAAATAAAATGCTTGTATTTATTTTCCTTCATCTCAAAGGCCTAAAACATAGTTTGAAATGTCATGTTTTATCTTTGATAGACTATCACATTAATTTTTAAAATATGAAGCCAAAGGGAATCCTAAAAGGAAGACCATCACAGTTTATCCAAAAAACTACTGAGTTGGGGCACCTGGTGGCTCAGTCCATTACATGTCTGGCTCTTGATTTTGGCTCAGGTCATGATCTCAGGGTCCTGAGATTGAACCCCAAGTGAGGCTCCCCACTCAGTGGGAATCAGCTTGTCTTCCTCTCCCTCCGCTCCTCCCCCTGCTCCCTGCTTATGCACCTGTCAGACTTACGCATGGCAGCCTCACATGCATGCTCTCTCTCTCTCAAATACATAAGTCTTAAAAAAAAAAAAAAAGAAAGAAAACTACTGAGCCTTTAATGCTGGAGAGTTCTTCCTCAGGAAGAACTATAATAATCTTCACATTTCCATCACTTCTTCCTAAGCAGTTGTATTTATCCTTAATTGTCATCAGAAATGAGTGAGTCAAACGTCTTTGCCTCTAGGCAAGATGTTTCCTCCAGATTCATATACACAAATGGCTACTTGACATGCCCTCTGGCATGAATCAAAAATATCTGTGTGTCAAATTCAACATAACCAAATTGAACTAATTATTCTATCTCCAAATCTAATCCCCTTCCAAGAGTTTCTTTCTTAGTGAATGGCTCCACCAAACCTGCAGAAATATGGATATCATCCCCGATCTTCCCTCTTTCTCACCTATTTTTTTTCCAACAGCAAATCTAATCGAATTATCTTCCCAAATGTTTCCCAAGTCTTCATATTTGCCTTCTTCATCATCCCTGCCACCACTCTGTAGTTCAAAGCTGTCATCACGCTTTGCTGCAATCACTAGTTAGTGGCCTCCTAACTAGTTTTCTCTCAGACACTCTTGCCCCTTCCCTCATCTGAATTTATTCTTCACACCCAAGCAAAAATAATCTATTCAATATGCAAATAAGATTCTATCAAATACATGCTTAAAATTCTTCAAAGGTTTCTGATTGATTTTAGGATTAAGACCAAAGTCCTTAATAAGGTGGGCATTATCTAGCTCTTCCGACTAGTCCATGCCTTGTGCATAAAAGTGCATCTCATCCTCCCATCACATGGCTTCTGTACTTTCTTCTCCCTCCACCTGACATCCTTCCCTCTTGCACTATTCACCTCCATCTTCTCCTGGTAAATGACTACTCATCTTTGGATCTCAGCCCAACTCTCGGTTCCTCTGGGAAGCCTACCTGATTCTTCGGATCATGCAAGATCTTTTACATACCTTCTCCTTAAAGCCCTGAGCACAGTATGATATACCTTTTCCTGTTCGATTATATTAGTCAGTGTCTGTGCCTCTGGACTGCGGTCTCCACAAAACCAGGGAGTATCTGTGCACAGCCCTGTATTCCAAGTACCTAGAACAGAGCCTAGAAAATGTTACACTCAATATAGATTGGATGATGCAAGAACCTTTTGGGGAAAGCTGACTTCATAATGAATGGCACCAAAGAGCAAGAGGATGTCATGAACTCACCTGGCCCCATGGATGGCAGACCAAATAAGGCAAAAGAGAAATCTAGTTTAGAGCCTAGAGCATTAAAATTGACCTCCTGTGATTTTTGCCTGGGCTGTCTTTGATTCTCAGTATACTATAGTCCTACATGTTCATGGCATCCAAAAACAAAAACAAAAAAAAAGGTCTTCAGTGAAATTCTGAAAATGAGATACCGAATCATTGGTTCGCAATAGTTTGGGTTCAGAATAAACAATAGCCGAGTTAGAGGTTTTAATCACTTTTCTTCCTTTAGACCATCATCTGACCTATACAGGAGCTCCCTTCAAAAAGATTTCACTAGCATAAATTTAGGGACTAAGGGACCTAAAGAAGCTGACTCTGAGACTTTTTCACACTCCTGGAACACTTGTTTGCAGAAAGCTGAGTGTTGATAACAGCTTAATAGGTCAGGCTGCTACCCAAGAACCTAGCACAGGCGGGATGTATTAAGATCCGCTTTGGGGGTGCTGAAGGGTTTTCTCTTTTTTGAAATGTGAGATCTAAAATAATTTGGTTTTTTTGCCTCTCGCCACTGTTCTCACTCCACACTTGCCGTTTTACATATGATTATTGAGTTGACCCGAAAGGCTTTTGGGTTGGGAGGTGCAAGGTCAGCGTCCCGGCCACCTCGCAATCTCCGTCTGCACCTACCTCAGACGTGTCTTTGTACGATCCCTGCTGGACACTGCACCTTTCCGTAATTATAAATGTCTGTTTCCAGTCACTTCAAAGCTTTCCCAGCGCTGGGAGTCCTCCTTCAAAGCCTCTGCATCGCTGAGGAACTTCTGTCATTGACAGGAGGTCCTGCTTTGAAGTTTTTCATGCCATTTATTGATTTCCCCCCTTTAAAGATGTTCAGATTAGAAAATGCTTCACCCCCTTTGAAAATGTGCATATTTTCGTGATGAGGAAGGGTTAATCCTTTGAAGATATTTACATTTTATAGCAGTGTCCTTATATGAAGAAATTTGACATCAAAAAATGCCACATGCTTTGTGGCGCTTTCCTTTTCTCTGCTGGATCCTTCCAGATCAAGATCCTCCCAATTTAGTGTGTTGTTGGTTTTTATATTATGCATTTGTTCCTTTTTATTGCAATGCTGAAGGAACTCAATAAATGTGCTAAAATGAAAGAGCTTGCATAATTTAGCAAAGGCCTTTATGCCAGTCGTTTATAGAAGTCTTCTCAAAGTTGGGGCACTTCTAATGTTTGGGAGTGTTTACAAAGTTTCCTTGATCTCCTGACCATCTGCAGGGTCCTGATACTATACATAACTAGCCACAAAGGTTAGCTTTGAAAATTAGCTCTACGTTACCTAAAGGGTGCACATTTCATTCATATTTTCCTTTCGGTGTATGTGCTTAAATCTCAGTCTCCTAATATCTTAAAAAAGGAGCACAGGGATACCATGAGGATTAAACTAAAACTTCACACATAAAGAGAACCTCACACATAGTCCGTTAGCTATGCCCATGGCAATTAAGTGGCCAAATTCAATTAATCCAACACTGGATAACAGCCTATGTAATGTTTCAGACATTCACTTCAGGACTGTCTCTGCTGATCAGAAGTACACTACCTTCCCCTCTAATTAGCTGATTTCAGCAATTGTGTCACTTGGAATTTCTGTCATTTGGCTTAGACTTCGATTACTGTTAGAATAAAGTTCTGTTGGGAGAGGTAATACTCGAAGTCCTTGGGGTAAGTGACGATTTTGAACACATGTCCCAGGGAGGCGAAGAAATGAGAAAAAGAAACTATGCTCCAGAGGAGAAAAGGAAATGGGGAAACTGAGGAATGAAGGGGGTAAAGGAAGACCCCAAATGTGAACTTCCACACAATTCTTTCAGATTAAAAATAAATTTAGCATGCATAAACACACACACACACACACACACACACACCCCACCCATGAGCCGAATTTATATCTAAATATAATAAGCCGTGGTACAATACACTAAAGGAAGGTGCTAAATCGAGAATGCCACACACAAAAAAGGAAAATAAACCCAACCAGGATGAGTTTTGATACCTAGTGGACTTGTAAACTCATATTAAATGTAGTCCAGTTGTTAACCAGGAATCATATATGATCTCTCTGTGCATAATAAAAAATAAAGTGGAGCTATTTAATTTCTGTGTTTGGCATAATAAGATTGTAATCATAATGCCAGGGAAACATTTTCATTTTCCTGGATGGCAGTGATTAACTTTCATTTCTCTAGCACTCTAAATGTATTGCTTCATTCAGTAATTTAATCATTCATTTATTTAATATTTATACAGTGTCAAGAAAGTACAAATGGCCAATAAACATATGAAAAGATACTCAGCTTTACTATTCAGGAGGATGGAGTAAATGTAGAGAACATGAGGTACATAGTTCATCCATTGGGTGCTTAATAACACCGAGTGGCCTTAAAGGTGGGAGGAATCAGAATTCTTATACGTCGCTGATGGAGCTATCATTCAATGTAGATTTTTGGAGGGTAATTAGGAATATCTATGAAAATGTAAATGTGTATATCCTTCAGTCTAGAAATGTTTTTTCTTACAGCTCTATTATGGAGAGACATGGTGGTAATAGAAGAAGAAAAAAGAGGAGAAAAAGAAAAAAAGGGAAAGAAGAAAAAATTTACCTAAATATTTAAATAGCCACCGACAGAGCAATGTTTAAGTGACTTGTAGGTAATGCAATGCACACACAATACTACTTAGTGGTTGAGCGACAAAGCATAACCTGTGTCTGTATTCTCTGACATGGAAAGATCTTTTCAACCATGTAGAAGAAGAAAAAAAGCAAGTTGAAGACTAATGTGTACTGAGTGATGTCAATCATAAAAAATGCACAGAGTATATATTTTATATGTATTCTTATGTGTGTGTAAAAAGTGCTAATGCTTACTTCTGCTCTGGGGCTGCATGTAGGACGAGAATCAAAAGGAGCCCTTAATCTGTATTGATTAAACATTACACTAAGAACAAACTCTTGTTTTCTTTACGTAATTCAAAAGAAAATAAATTACGTTAAATTTATATGCATTTTATAGATCATCCTCTAAACAAGTTAATATACTAGATTCTATTTATATGCAAACACTGAACTTGTCTGTTAGACATTAAACGTGTATTTAATTTTGTGCAAGTTCTCCATTTGCCAAAAAATCTAATGCGCTCTGTTATTAATTCCTTAGAAGTGCAAAAAGGGATATACCTCTATGTTTTTGGATTGGGTATATCCAAATTACCCAGGTCACGGCGCCAGTTACCTTGGATGCAAGGTGTCTGCCTTGGTATACATCATCAGGAGACACAGTCAAGGAACGTGTAGAACAAGCCAAGTCTCACATATGTCTTTCTACCCTACCAACAACTTCCCCTAGCTCCAGAGCTATCTAAGGATTGACTGGTGCCAGGGCACTAAAGGAAAAGAAGGGCTCGAAAGATGGGCTTCTTGAGTACATCTTTGTAGATTATCTTCCAAATTTGTCCCCATTTCCTCAAAAGGAAATATTGGAAAATAGAACAATATATGTCCTGAATTGTATGGGTAACATCAAAATGTTCAAGTTTCAAAGACATTCCATGTCAGAGTCCCCCTCCCTTTTTCTCAGTCTTTCTTATGAGAAAAAAAAAAAAAAAGATATATTTTCTCCTCTCAAAAGAAACTCAATCCCTGACACTCACAATTTCACTGCAAGATCAGAATCCCTGAAGTTCACATTGATTTTGAACATAGAACATTGCATTCCAATATATTGAAATTCTCTTCTGAGGTCTTATAACTACAAAGAAAAAAAATTACCTTGTTTATGAAACAACAGAGTAGCTATTGATATAAACTGATGAAACATATTTGGCCTTAACATTTATTATACAGTATGTATATGTTTTTTAATTAAGGCATAGTTTCTTTCAAAATTGCTCTATTTTTCACATTTGTAGGTCTTACCTTTGGATTTTATTTCCAACACCCAAGTCTTGGCCTAAACCGCTGGCCAACATAGCCATTTTCTGGACTTTTTATTTTGAAACCTAATCATAATTTTGATATTGCTGGTTCTAGATTGTGGTCTTTACGGACAAATTTTATCTTATTGTTTTCTCTTTAGTGAATATTGTCAAAGAAGCCAATAGCAGTTCTTTCTCCAAGTCACTGACCCACATTATTTTTCAGCAAATATGTCATGGAATTGGCCTTTCTATACAATCCTCCATTGTTTCAGAAGATTATTTGAATCCAAGAAAAACATTAGAATGTAAAATTCTAAGGGAAACCCTGGATTGGTTATGGCTATTTATCTTCAACTATGAGTGTAAGAGCAATACCAGTGAATTAAATTGTCCAAAATAAAATGCCCCATTAACATTTAAGGAAAAAAAACAACTAAAAATGTGTTATAACATGTGCCTACCGATTTTTATCTACTAAAAATGTTTCTTAAGATTTCAGTTGTTATAAAGACTACACACATGAGTTTCTCTTTCTTCAAGCTCAAAGTGACTCTGTATTGTTAAGCGACACGTGCGGCCAGTGTGAGTAGTGATTTATTGACCTTTATTTTTCCCCATGGAATATGGGGAAAAATTTTCCTTTACATGCTGCAAGCACTTTCCAAAACTTGCTGAGCTCTCTAGACTCCAAAATTTAAAACAGAACAAAATTATGAAAGCCAAAAAATAAACAGTATCAGTTCATAGCCCACTAATGCAGATTGGGCACATAGATTGGGAGTGGCTGTGACCACAGATAGATGGATATTATAGGGTCTCTGCTCACCTAAACCCCAGAGATAGTCATGTGGGGAGCCACCATGTAGCCAGACACTCATAAATGAAATAGCACAGAATCACAGACCATCACAGAGCCTCAGTGACACAGGCAGCTTTCTCAGACTTGGGACAGGTAAACACAGAGGAATGGTTTGAGGGTGTAATTTTCTTGCTTTCTTTGTTTCAGATTTGTATTTAAGTCCCAGTTAGTTAACACTGAGTGTATACTAGTTTCGGGCATAGAATTTAGTGATTCAGCACTTCCATCCAACTCCCAGTGCTCATCACAGCAAATGCCCTCCTTAATCCCCATCCCACCCCCATCTAGCCCATACCCCCTTCCCTCCAGCAACCCTCAGTTTGTTCTCTATACTTAAGAGTCTGATTTATGGTTTGCAGAGGATGTAATATTTGAACTGAATTTTTAAGTATCAGCAGGAATAAGCTATCTGAAAGGAATGGGAAAAAAAAGGGATTCTGAATCAAAGAAGGATGGTATAAGTATGCTGAAACCCGAGACAGCATGGCATTTCAGTAGAATCTCAAACACTTCGGCATGAATGATACAAACGTCTCAAGGAGTTATGGGCATGGGGCTGGAGCATTACACAGACACCAAATGCCAAGGCCTGGTGGGCAGGAGAGCACCTGAGGGCCGTGTTGAAGAAGCTGGCCTGAACACAGTGGAGAGGTGGTCAAAGACTTCAATCGTTGGTGAGATGTCGTCAGATACATCATTGAGAAAGCCATCTTGTCATCAGGGTAAATCAATTCTTTCAGTTACTCAAAGAAAACATATATGGAGTCCTGCCTTACTCTAAGCTACCGGTCAGAGTCTAGCCCGGTCCAGCAAATCTTATTAACCTTAATCTCATGTCCAGAATGTGAGGAGTTCTCACTATGACAACCACTTCCATGTGGTCCAAATTATTACCCCACCCAACGAGTACTGCAGGTATACCCCAGCTGGTCTCCCCACTTCTCACTTGCTCCCATCTAATCTAATCACCGCAGGAGCCAGAGTACTTTTAGAACCCATCAGACCATGCCATCACTTGGTTAAAAGCCTTCCAGAGACTCCATTTCTCATAGAGTGTAAGCCAAAAATCTTAACAATTGCCTAAGGGACCAATACTCTTCTCATCGCTTCTCTGGGTCAATCTACCATGTCCTAGCGTGGTCCATTCACTCTGCTCTGGCCACACTGGCCTCCTTGCCTCACAGTCTTTGCATATGCCATTGCTTCTTTCCTGAACATTCATTCCCAGATCTGCCCTAGACTTTCATTGTCATTCTATTTAGACTCTTTACTCAGAAACATTATTGTCTTAGTAGAAACAGTTTTTACTACCTCATTGAAAATTGCAAATTGATGTCTTAAAGTTTAAAAAGTCAGGTAAAGGACTTCTTGTTTCAATTCCAACGTGTAAGGAGCTTGGAAACCTTCCTTCCTATCCTTATTCTAAGAAAAAGCTGAACAAATTGGGTAGAACTGGGACCTATCAGAGAACCAAGGTTGCAGGTGAAGGTAAGGAAAAATTACTTTCTGCCCCTGAGGTCTTCCAGCTGGACTAAAATTGAATTTACATGAAACAGATTAACAGGAGGGAAAAACCCATTTTCTTACGTGTGCACAGAAGCCCAATTTTAAAATTGAGACCCAGAGAATTGACAAGGCAGGCAGATTTTATACTTTTTTAGACAAAGAGACAATAAATCTCTGAGGAATTGATGGAACAAAGAATTTGAGCTGGGGTAGTAAATTAGCAAAAAGTAACACAGGCCATTTATACAGCCTTCTGGACTCTAAATTTGCAATCTCTGGTGATGAGGATGTGTCTTTACTTCCTGGCACAGAGAGCGTGCCATTCACATGGGAGCTTTATTTCCCACTTGCAGGAGGACAGAGGGGAGTCTGAGTGTCCTTCTTGCCTAAGCTGTCTCTCAAGTAACTTTTATTTAAAATAGTCAACATTCCAAAGCAGCTCATCTTGGGGCAGCCTGCCTTTGGCTCCTACACAGGGCAAATCACCACTTGGAATTTTAGAGAGAAATTCATCCAGAAAGACACAACAGCTACATTGTGCTTACCTGAAGCAGAAGTTGTAGGAGCCACAGATAGGGATACTTATATTGTAATTTTGACAAATTGTTAGGGGCTGAATATGAACTAGCACAAGAGGGAGAAACTCCTGGAAGCTACAATCTACAGTCTTTTAAGAAACCCCTATAATTTCTTAGCCTTTACCTCCATGAACTCCACTGGGTTCTCACTGTGAGGATCTAAAAAAGATCCTTTTGTGGTACTGGCAGGTAGTGTCATCATTGTGAAATATGCCCAGGTGGAGATATCGCCTAGATACTTGGATCCCTAATCCACAGCTTCTTCAGTGAGGCGGTCTGGACTAAAGACATTTCTTAAGAGTTAACATGACATAGTGTGACTTAATCGATAGTGTATGAAAGGTCTTAGGGAAAAGGGAAAATCCCTCAGAAACAGATGAAGATTCATATGCAAGTGATGTATTGAGAAAGTGCTCTGAGGGGAAATCCGTATGGGAGGAGAAGCAGGCTGGGGAAAGGGAAGTAACCAAATGAGGGTACAGTTTTAGGCAAAGTACTGACCTGTGTCCCATGGGGGAGATTTGAAGCTTAAATGATACCTCAGCATTTGTCTCACCCAAAATCAAGAAACCCAGATGATCTTACCTCTAGATCAGTCAGTCTTGGCTATGGGCTACCCCAGGGTTACATACACCATCAGGTACTTTTGGATCTCCGTACAATAGGCCAAAAAGGTTTCAAAAGCCTTAGGGAAGTCTTCTGAAGAAAAGTGTAAATGACAACCCATAAGGAGCAAAGCAACACAGAAGCCAAGAAATGAATGCACAGAACCTATAAGAAGGAACTACGAGAAGGTAAGGACAATGAACCCACATACTTGTCACATGGTGGGCTTTGAGATCATCCGAGGTAATGGAATAAGCAGTGGGTCCAGTACAGAACACTGAGCCAAAGTACGAAACTAAGAAAGTAGGAAGAGACCTGGAAGGGCCAGAAGGAGGAGAGAGGATTAGGGTTTAACTCCTGATTTAAGTCCAATAAATGGAGGCCATGAGAGTGTTCATTACCTGTGGAATGATCTTCGGCTAGGGCAGTTTCAGAGTGATGCCTGGAGCTAAAACCAGATTTACAGTGAGCCTCAGAGAAAGTGAAAAGAAAGAAATTGGTGGCACTAATTGTTGACTATTCTCTCTAAAGGGCTGCTCACGATCAGAAGAGAAATATAAGGTCATGAAGGAGGTGCTGAGGGGAGAAAGAGACAGAGGCTTCATGATTGGGAGTGACTGCAGCATGTTTGCAAGATGCATGAAATTCTAGAGTAAAGGTTTTCCCAAATATTCAATAAAACGAATTGAAACTATATATATGAGACTATATATATATATATATATGTCACCACTTCCTCACTCCTTACCGCTCTTTAGCTACCTCTGATCTGATTTTCAGCATCCTTCCTGTCTTTACCTGCTCCTTTCCTATGGTACCACCTAACAACCATCATGCTAAACCCTTTCTCAGTCAATGAGATTCTAATCCATTAAACTCTCAGCATTTTATTTAAACACAAATCTTTGGGCGCCTGGGTGGTTCAGTGGTTGAGTGCCTGCCTGCGTTTGGCTCAGGAGTGATCCCAGGGTTCTGGGATCGAGTCCCACAGCAGGCTCCCCGCATGCAGCCTGCCTATGTCTCCTTTTTCCCTCTGCCTATGTCTCTGCTGCTCTCTCTGTGTTTCTCATGAATAAATAAATAAAATCTTTAAAAATAAGTAAATAAGTAAATACGAATCTCATGTGTCATTTCCTATTTTGCATGAATTTTGCAGCTCTCCCTTCTGAACTGCAAGCTGCTTTAAGGCAGAAAAATGTACTCTTCCATGATTTTATCCTCTTTGGTGATTCAAGAGATGCATTTGTCACAAGAAGTTCTTTATTTTTAAAAAAGTCCCTTATATATTTTTGTTGATTGAAATTAAGTTAATGCTAACCATCTGAGGAAAAAAAAATAGTTGTTTAGTTTAGGTATTTCCCTAATAACAAAGACATGGAGTCTTTAAGATTATATAAAATCTACTAGCTTTTATATTTACATTGATTATTTTGGGGGTGATATCATTCATTACACATTAACACAGGTTTTGGAGATTCATTGTCGACACAAATTTATTATCATATACTCCCATAGATCAGAAGCCAAAATCAGTATCACCAAAATTTAGGGTGTTGGCAGGATTGCATTCCTTCTGGAGACTCTAGAGAATAGTCAATTCCTTACCATTTCCAGTTTCTAGAGGTTGTCCACATTCCTTGGATCCTTGTCCCACATCCCATCATCTTCTCTACCTCTGTTTCTATCATTGCATGGCCTTGACTCTGGCTTCTACCCCCTGACTCTCTTTTCACAACTCCTCTGGTTACATTGGGCCACCTGAAAAATCCAGGATAATCTCCCAATTTTGAGATCCTTAACTTAATCGCATCTGCAAAGTTCCTTTTTCCATGCAAGGTAACATGTTCGCAGGTTCCAGGATGAGGATGTGGACATTTTTGAGGGCCATTATTCAGCCTACCACAGTCTTCAGGTTCATTTTGTTTCTGTCTTTGATAGTTTGTGGGTCTTCCTAATAAGAATTATAAATAAACATCATAAAATAATTTACTAAATTTACTAAAACCTGTATCACCAAGTAAGGATAATACCAACTTTATCAATTAAATAAAGTTATGCAAATCATCAATTTATTATAATACAGATTACAATAGTGGAAATGACAACTATTTGAATGACACGTGAAATCGAAACATTCTTGATTCCTGGGATTGCTTAACAAAGTGTACATGATTTTTGTTTGTCCTCACATACCTCACTTTTGTTTTATGTACCTACCTATCTTTTCTTTGTATATTATTACTTCATAATTTTAAATATACTTGTCCATACTCTGCAAGGATGAGGTTTAAGAAGTCTTAGGCTATTAGACTGGAAAGGGAATAAGGGTTACAATCTTCTCTCTATGACCTTTTGTAATTTATAAGTCCAAATGGACTGAACAACACTGAATAATTAATTCATGCTGTGTTTAAGCCCCTATGCTTGCATGTTTTACACCCTAATTATTATGAATTCCTTCCTTGTGCAAATCTTTGATTCCCCAACCTAAATCAGGTTAATACAGACTCATATGCTCCAATTATGGTGATATCTTTCTCTTAACCTTGGCAGAAGGAGCATTATAGTAGGTCAAAAAGTATCTTTGAGTTTCATTGAGAAATTAACCCATAAGGGAATTGTGTTCATGGTTGTAGTGTTAATTAGTTTCACCATGAACATATTTTGTGGCTTATTTAACATTCAGATGCTCCCTGCATTTAAATAAAAATATATGCCCTAATATGCTAAAACCAGTCAAATGTGATTTTTACTTAATGATTTTTTTCCTTGTGAATCAAGTAATTAGCACATTGCACATTTTGACTAATTAAGAAAAAATAACTGTCACCACACCCCAGTGAGCCATGCTGGTGGTGTTTCCCCAGTTATAAAGGTAGAGAACCTGAGGAGTAACATTAGTTTTTTCCACTGGATACTGAAAAGAGAAGGGGGTCAAGAAACTCCTAGAATTGAAACCTGAGATAACTAACCCTTGAAAATATTCTGTCCAAAATCCATGGGCTACAATAATAAGGAAAGAGCAGATGGTTTGAAGTAAGACAAACCAGGCAACTAGTCTGGTAAATAAATGCTCCGCATACATTGCACATTCCTGTGTCAATATAATTACCAACATAGCACCCTATGATGGCTGAGTCCTCTAGAAAAGTTCAATGTTATGGATGTGATCATCACACCCACTTGTCTGATCTCACTTTGGAGAAAATTAGACATGCCTTATATCATGAAAATACAAATTTTCTACATGCTTGGATGAGGTACGTATAGGTTCTCTTCTGCCTCCACAGAAAAGTAGCTTTAAGGTAAGATTTCAGAGTGAAGAAAATGAATTTTCAGATAAATATCAAACATTTACTGAATGTTTTAAAACTCACTTTTCAGAGTCTTGTACAAACTGCTCATAATTGAAAAGAATGTTTCTTGAAAGTTTGAAACAATTTTTGTTCTTGAATCTGGTACACAAAAATAAGATTTAAATAAAAAATGTACAACTGAGATTCTAGTAAGGTCTCATGAAATTTGGGCAATGCATCTTACGTTCTTACATCCTATACTGTTTTACTCTGTATCTCTTCGTAAAAGGAAACAATAATGAAATTGTCAATTTTCAACAGATTTAGATGACTAGGTTTTTTTTTTTTTTAAAGATTTTATTTACTTGAGAGAGAGGGCATGAGAGGGGGGAGGGTCAGAGAAAGAAGCAGACTCCCCACTGAGCAGGGAACCTGGTACAGGGCTCCATCCCAGGACCCTAGGATCACAACCTGAGCCCAAGGCAGATGCTTAACCAACTGAGCCACCCAGGAGCCCCTCCATTTTATTTTTAATGATAACTAAAAAAATCTTTTTTTTATTCCACTAAGATACATGGATATAGAAACTGCTGTAATATTTTGATATAGAAACTGCTGTATTATTTGATTATAATGATTTTAATGAGTGACAGTAGTTATTAAACAAAATTATACATCATATTCTAAATTAAAGCTAGTAATGAACTTTTGGATAAAGTATTAGGCTAAGATTTTATTTCCATAGTACTGCCAATTCAAAGGTTTTTTGTTTTTTTTTTTTTTTACCAAAGTGTGCCAATTAGGAAATGCTTTAAAAACAAGCATTTCTTGGACACCTAAATGTGGACAGAAAATATTTTAGTTTATTTAAGATAATATGATATTAGCACCTTTCAAGTGCAGAATCATATAAAACAAAAACAAAGCTAACCCAAATTTTAAAATACAAAATTACAAATAAAGAAGGGAACAATCACCTTGAATCATGACAGTCATATTCATGACAATATTTTGACAGACTTATTCAATGCATTTTATACTAGGTAATCTAGATATTTATAAACAAATTCACAAAAATAATTGTATATTTATGATATATGGTATATATATATTTGCCATTTCCAGTTTCTAGATTATAGATGATGCTCTGTTGAATATCCTTGTGAACACAGGGGTTGATGCTTGTGTGATTAACTCGGGTGCATTTCTAGAAATTAGATTTCCGAGTCGAAGCAAACGCACAATTTACCCCATGATACACATTGACACTCAGCCTTTGAGAGATTGTACAAATTAACAAACCCATCAGCAGGTATGAGAATGCCTATTACTCTCATTTAGGTGTTAAGAAATATTTTGTATTTTTTCTATATAAGAGAAAGAAAATGACATTTCAATGTTTGAATTTTCATGTATTTTAATATTATTAAACTTGAAGTTCTTTTCATATGCTTTTATTTTTCTTTATGTATATTGATTATATTTTAACCCTGGCAATTCTTCTATTGCTATGAACTCTTTCATATCTGTTTTTAACAAGTGCTTCCTATTTTATTGTTATGCTTATGAACTTTTGCCTATATTATTTAAGAATAATTTTTCTATTTTTCTATTTGTCAACCACCTTTAAATAGTAAATCTTTTTTGTTTTTATTCAGATGTTTTGGATTTTATGTGGTCAAATTTGCCAGCTCTTTATATTTCATGATTGGAGGAACATGATTAGAGATAGAATTTATGTCCCAAGGGTATAAGAATACTCAACCACATTTTCTTTTTCTACTTAAAGATTTGATACAGCCATCATACATTTTGGTGAAAGGAGCTGAGTAAAGTGTTTTCTTTGCTTTCCTCTAAAACTTCAGGCAATTGTTTCTATAACACGATAAATATTCCATGTTCAAGGGGAAATACATTGTTTTACATTTTAAAGAACTGAAAAAGACCATTTAGTGAAAACGGTTGATTAATTCTTGGGCTCTGCCTTCAAGTAGCACAGACATGATACCTAATCCTATCAGTAAGAAAATGTTAATGGTCAGTTGCTCATTTTTAAAGATAGAATGTACAGTTTGAGGTGAAATTCCCTCTTTCCCAAGCTAAGAATTTTTTAAAAGCCAGAGCCAATATCACATCCAATAATGCCAGATGCTCTCTGCAGTAACTTTTTCTTGAGAACTCTTGTTTCCCAGTTTCCGTTGATCAGTTCACCAGGAATGTCAAACCATACAGCTGTTTCTTCCTTTTTCCAATTAAAGCTTTTTGAAACATAGGACTCAATGTTTTTTGTTTCTTTCTTCCTCTTTCCCCCTCCTACCTGTGGACTCTTCTCATTATCCTGAATTTGCCCATCAATAGCCTAATGTGCCATCATATATAAAGCAGGAAAACAAACAGTAAAATACTTGAAACCTCTGGATGTCCCCTTTCTTTGTTGGCTCTACCTCTTTTCCATTGACTGTAAAAAAAATAAAGCATGTTTCTTGGCCAGGCTGGCGAGCTACACTACTAAAGATCATATATATCCCAAACTTTCGTTTTCTTCCAGAAGGCACTGAACATCAAATGAAGCCCCCAAAGAGTGATATTACGTAACAACTATGGGCAAAAATATCACAAAATTCAAGCTAACCTGCCCTAAAATATTGCAGAAGGATCGCTGTGGTCAATTTTCCACTTTAGCTGATATTTGGAAAGATTTAAAGTGATTTTTTAAAGTTAAATTAGTTAAGGTTTGAAAAAAGGTTTGAAAGCTAAATTAAGTTAATGAGAACATGACACACCTAGAAAGGAGGTACACTTCAAAGTTCTTGTGATGATGCTAAAAGGGCTACGATGCCAAATTATATGGGAAATCATAACAATAGAGATATCTGAATAGTGGAAACAGCTAAATATGCTGTAAAATAGCACTCTGATAAAAACAGAGAGCAACTATTAATGAAAAGTTAATCTCATTATTTTTCCTTAATTTTTTAAAAATATTTTATTTACCTATTCAGGAGAGACAGAGAGAGAGAGAGAGAGAGAGAGAGAGAGAGAGAGAGAGGCAGAGACACAGGCAGAGAGAGAAACAGGCTCCATGCAGGGAGCCTGACATGGGACTCGATCCCAGGTCTCCAGGATCAGGCCCTGGGCCAAAGGCAGGTGTTAAACCGCTGGGCCACCGGGGCTGCCCTATTTTTCCTCAATTTTGTATGAGAAATTGTTATTTGGCAACTAACTTAAAGTGTTGTATTAGACAATGGAGATAAAAAGGTGCTTGGTACATGGACTCTGCCCTCAAGACTCCTCCCCTCTAATGCTTAAGTTAATCAAGAGATAAAATACAAAACTCAGTGATAAACTTTGTTAGGAAATTCTTTAAAAATCATGTTAATGATAATCTATGGAAACAAGACCTACAAATAGAAGGCAAATTGGACTTAACTAGCTTAGTTGGTGATAGGCAAGCAATGTATAAGAAAGAGTAAGATGCTATCATACAACTTGCCTGTACTCAGTTTTATGCCTTCAAATTTCCACTACCTTATTTTCTTGACCTTTTTTATACGAATCTTTTATTATACTTTTTTTCTGCCAAATCATTTATATCTATATTCTTACCAATTAACCATCTGATCAAGATTTCATGACCATAATACAAAATTTCTATTGCATCAGAAGTTAGAAAACTGTGACTATAAGGACTCCTCATGATGATAGAGGTCAGAGGACCTTTACATTTGGTGACTATCTTAAACCTTTATGAAGGGTGCTTCATAAATCCAGTAGCATATTTATTAATGATTAATATATCTAAAAGGCAACTCTCCCATATGTGATTATTTTGATCTATCAGAGAAAAAGGAAAGTTGATCTTGTGTTTCATGTGTAATAAGAGCCTCGGTAGCAAAAAAAATTCATCTGAAAAATGGTAAAGTAGCATTCTCATGGCTTCTTGATTGCTTATTGCTTTATTTATCATGTAGTATTGAAGTGAATGTCATTACATCAAAAAGCTCTTGTAGTTAAGAACCAGCAAATACAAAACCAGTCTGACAATCTTGCCTTTGGTTAACACATAATATTCACCATAAGTTGAATATTTTAAAATCTGTGGCATTTCTTTGCTTCTGCCACTCAGTGTTAAGGGATTAAATATCCCAATAAAACAAAAACAGACTGACCAACTTTCATAGTCTTCTATTTTCCCAAACTTGAATTTCCCATCCCTGAGCTCAAATCACAAGAATAGCCCTGGAAGAAATAATAGAGAGAAATTAATTAAATCATTGTATTTCAATCACAAGATTTTTTTTCTGACATTATGAACTAAAAGAGTGCGGATCAAGCAGTTTGTAACTGACAGCCATGCCGTGAAATTGCAATGCAGCCTTGATAATTATCCTCTTCATTATTTTTTAATATATATCAAGATAAATATAGCATTTCTTTTCACTTTTAATGGCATGCAGTATAATAGGAAGATGAGAAGAGGCGTGTTTGTCTTACAGTGTTATAGTTAAATGCAGTGACAAAGGAAAGGGTATGACATTAATGATGCACAAGCATCAGTGCTTAATCGACATCGATTATATAATCATTCTGTACAAATGGCACAAATCTACACAGTTAAAATAAAACAAGATGCATTTTCTTCACAAAGCTGTATCTCCTGACAACAACTCTCGTTAACAACAGAAATATAATGCAATCAGGAGTGCGCAAAATGGTTTGCTTCTTGTCTCAGCTGTATCAATTGTCAAATAGTTGGGGTTCAGACAAATGTAAAATGTAATTAATATATGATTGTTTGAAAAATGGACTTAGCAGTCACAGGACCATTGGAGTTTTGTATTAGTCCAGCCCCTTAATGTATTACCTTCATGAGATTTCCAATTCCCCTCAGTTGATTTAAGTTAAATTTAACATAGGGCATGAATTTCTTCTTACTATTAATGGCAATTACCTTTTCAGGATGAATTTCTTGCTGCCTTTTCTTTCTCTCAAATTTAGAGAGCAAACACTGACAATTTGGAGACGAAATTGTGAAGGGCCTATCTGAAATCTCAACATAGCTTTACTTGCATTCTCTTCACTTGTCTTTTACCTCAAGGCAACACATGGGAGCGAAAATCGCCCTAGAATGTGTGATTGACACCATTTCTTTTGAACTTGAATCAGATTTAATGATTCGGAGGCTGACTGGACTGAATGTAAATGTTGAGTTCTAACTCATTTCCCAATGACAAGATAAAGGTTTTCCGTTTTCCATCCATATCACAAGTTTGTGTTTGGTAATTCTCTAGATGCCTGGGACATAATAAATGTAAAGGAAAAATGATTTTTCTGCACATGACCCAACTGGTTGGGAAAAGGCAAAAATTCAAGGAAGCAGTCTGTATTCTTCCTCTTACAGGAGATTTTTTTTACTCTTTAAACATACTTTATTTAACTTCAATTAGTTAACATGTAATATATCAATAGTTTCTAACTTAGAGGTCAGTGATTCACCAGGTTGCATATAATATCCAGTGCTCATTACATCACGTGCCCTCCTTAATCCCCATCACCCAGTTCCCCACCACCTCCCCTCCAGCAACCCTCAGTTTGTTTTTCCTATAGTTGAGTTTCTTATGGTTTGATTTCATCTTATTTTATGTTATCCCTCCCTTTCCCTGTGATCTTCTGTTTTGTTTCTTAAATTCCACATATGACAGGAGATTTTGAGCACTGTGGAAGAGAAAAGGAGGTGGAGAATTGCCTCCTGATCTGCTTTATACGTACACATTTGGAAACAAGGCCTCTTTGCTAAATTCACTTAATCATTTACCAGGTAAAGGGGTCCACTGGTATAAGAGCAGAGGAATAGCTAACTTCAAAGATTAACAGCAATTTCCCCTTCTGAGAAAGCAGCAAGGTAAGGTTTTCTCTTTTCTGAGAAAAAAGCACGAATTTGGAAGGCTGATGTCAACAGAAGGCCTCTAGGTACACTTCACGGGTGAGGTTTTCTACCTTTGCAGGCCCACCACTGGGGGAGGATAGCCACATGCTATCAGTCACACAGGTGAGAAATTCAGAGAGCATCCAACAAATCTGGGGCTTTTTCCAGATACGGTGAGTGGAATGTATCAGGGAATAAACCACAATGCCATGTCCCTGGAGCAGAGGCTGGACCAAAAAGAAAACCACAGGAGACGAATGACTGGTGGTACCACAACTTTGTCAAATCCAGAGCAGGAATCACAGATGTGAAGTCTCCCTGTTGGGGTGGCTGAGTTTCCTCCCCCATTCGATTGCAGTTCACAGACCTGGTATTGGACACTCAAGTTCCCCAACCCTGGCAGTTAAGATAGGAGAGATATCTGACTTTTATTTTTTCATTAAAGAGTTACAAGGGAAATCCATTCAAATGGAGTTTTATTCAATACCAAGCACGCATAGAATGTTCTTTATTCAAGGATATACAAAAAGAAACAAATGTACACATGGAAGCGATTATGTACCATAAAATTAAAATGGACTATCACTTTAGAAACCAAAATAGGAATGTTTATTAAGAAAACATTATGGAAAACAGAAGTAGTTTTAGAAAGGTATGTTGCCTTCTCCATCAAAATATGCCAATATGAATTGGGGGAGGACAAGAGATGAAAGCAGTTTTTAATATAGCCAATTGATATGAAAGACTTCCGGCTGCGGTAAAGAAAGAGTGAAAGGTGAGTAATACTGTGATACTGTATTATCACAATATGGGATCTGCATTCAAAGCAGGAAAAAACAGAACTGGAACTTCACAAAGCTAAATCCTGATTTAGAAGGTACATTTAAGAACTTTGCCAGACTGCAAAGGAAGAAGGAGAAAAGACAAAAAACAATGACAGGGAACACAATGGTTTAAAATAGAGTTTGGATATCAAGATACAGGTAAGTGGAATTCCTAGTAAGTAAATCTGGGTAAATATAACAGAATCAGAAACTCGGTTCGAAATTAAAGAAGCTTTTCATGAGACTAACGTACCTTAGTTTAGTCCAACAACTCTGGACGTGTAGATTGATCGTCTTATTGGCTACCAGATGGAATTAATGAAAGGAGCCTAAGAAAACATGCTGGTCGGACTGTTAAATTTTATCAATCAATACACTTTTAAAACAAGGTAAAATATAAAGGAGTAAAAAAACATCTTGCCTTTAAAATGACCTACTGTTCCCCATTGATTTTTCTCCCTACCCCCCTTCCTTCTCTGGCTTTTCTTCTTTCTGTTCTGTTTTGCTCAGCTACCCAGTAGTTTGTGGGCAATCAGGCATGATCCCACAGCACCGTCCTCCTGTCTGGAACAGTCTTCCCCCAAATAGCACATGATATATTTCTCACTGACTTCAAGAATTTGCTCAAATTTGGGACGCCTGGGTGGCTCAGCGGTTGAGCATCTGCCTTTGGCTCAGGGTGTGATCCTGGAGGCCTGGGGATCCAGTTCCACACCGGGCTCCCTGCATGGAGCCTGCTTCTCCCTCTGCCTATGTCTCTGCCTCTCCCTCTGTATCTCTCATGAATAAATAAAATACTTAAAAAAAAAAAGAATTTGCTCAATCTCACCAGACCCAAGGGGGCTACCCTGATACCATATTTCATACTGCAACTCTGTCCCATCCCTGACCTCCAACCAACTCCATTCCCAGCTCTTCCTCTTCCCCTTTTCTTCAAAGCCGTGGGACTTACCACCTTCGTAACATATAATATACGCATGGATTGTGTCTTTTGGTTACTGTTTATCAAAACTAGAATGTAGACACTACAAGGGCTCAGGTCATGGCTGTTTTCTTCACTGATATCAGTACTTAGAACATTGCCTGTCGTATCGTAGGCACTCAGAAGTATTTGTGTGTGACACGACTGAATAACATAACATATAACATAATGTACAATATTTATATTGCATAGAAGGACTAACTAGAAGAGAATTTGCCCTGACACAGCACATCTGGTCTGTTGTTTCTCTTCTGTCCCTTGGAGCTTCATAAGGGCAGATCCTCACACCTTAGTGTTGCTTCTCCTCTGGGGAATGTGGGTGTAATCCAGACCCCACCCCCAACTGTCTCCCACTCAGAGTTCCTAGCCTCTGCTCTTTGGCTTAACTTATTCCTGCAGAAACACGAACCTCTGATCTCTACCTGAGAAGCCAGGTCCCTTGTGCTCTTGCCTGTCTCACCCACACCCTGCCCTCCAGCTTGTATTGAAGTTCCAGGGCTCCCACTTCAGGTGACCTCACTCCCACATTCCCCTTGGTGTTACGTTAGGCATTTTGCAAGAAAAAGCCACTTGGTGAAAGACAGACAAGGAAAAAAAAAATCAATCAATAAATTTTCGCTGGCCTCAGGTGACCTGAAGATTTTTGCAAAGAAAAAAAAAAAAAAAGAGGGGTTGGCAGAAAGGCCTTTTCTACAGTAGAGAATGAGAACAAGCCATGCAGAGGGCTGGAGGGAGGCATAGGGAATGGCACATGCAGGGGCTTCGAGGCACCAGGGGGTTCCTCTGCTTGGGGAGCAGAGAGGAGGCCACTGTGACTGGGATGCAGTGAAGGAGGAAAAAGATGGCTTTTTTCCCCCCCACTGGAGACAGGAGGTTTTATTGATGCTGATGGGGGTAGGAAAGGTCCCTCAGGAGCCTGGGGAAAGGGGAGTGGGGCTGAGCCAGTCAGTGAATGCATAAGACCTGGGCACATGGGGGTAGATTAGGGCACATTCATCTTCTCAGGATTCTGTGGCTCCTTCTTTGGAGGGAAGGGGGAGAGCATCTTGAGGGAGGAGCAATTCAAAGAGAGGGAGGGAGAAGTCAGGGACAGCTGAGAGCTCTTAACCTGAAAGAAGGCACCACAATAGGCAGCAACATCTGTGTGGAAATCTGGATCAACTGGTCAGTAGGGAAAATGGAGGAGGGCACTTAGGTTGGCTTCTTGGAGAGGGGTCATCCACTCTCTGCCTGGGTGAGCTCTCAGGGATACCCGGTATTCCCAAGCAGAATGGGGCAGGGCCTGGGTAAATAAAGAGCAGCAGATCCCCCTCCAAAAAATCCCTTGGGCAGAACCTGAAAAAAAAAAAGATGCAAAGACAGATATTGGGGTGTTCCAGATCTTAGAGTGAGAGGGAGACAACAGGCAAAAAAAACTGATAAAGAACACCTGGTTATGGAGGAAGAAATCCAAGACTTTCTGGGAGCAAGTAGCAACAGGGGAGATATTTGGGAGGGCGTAATCAACTATGTCAAAGACTGCTGAGACAACAATAGTAGAACAGGAATGGTTTGGGGCACCTGGGGGCTCAGTTGGCTAAGGGGCTGCATTTGGCTTGGGTCATGATCTCAGGGTCCTGGGATTGAGCCCCGCTTAGGGAATCCCTGCTCAGCGGGGAACCTGCTTCTGCCTCTCCCTCAGCCTGTGCCCCGCCTACTTGTGCTCTCTCTGTCCAATAAATAAATAAAATCTTTAAAATAAATAAATAAAGATAGGAAATCTTTAAAATAAATAAATAAAAATGGGGAAAAATAAATAAAATATTTTAACTAACTAAATAAATATCCTTCCTCACATAGGATGACGTAATAATGATACCACAAATAATATAGAATGATTTCCATGATTCCAGTGCAACTCTGATGCTTTTACGTATATTAATTCCATTCAGCTAAACCTCCCAACAAGCCTGGGAGACAGGTATACTTTTATTATCCTTATTTTAAAGATGCAAAAACTGAAGCAAAGGGAAGTAGCCTATTCAAGGTGACACAGCTAGTTAGTGGAAGGGCAAGGATTCAAATCCGGGCAGTACAGCTTCAAAGTTTATGTTCTAACTCTTTTACTATGAGCAACCTGGTGGCTTTTCCAAACCGAAATGCTTAGCAAAAGTCTTCAAAGATCTACATTAAAATGTGAGTAGTTGTTACCTGGCATACTTCCATTTTAAGTGTTTTTTAATTCCTATCTGCTTATTTGAATTCTCTATTTTTGTATGGAAAATTCATAACACCTTTCTCAAAACAGAAAGGCTGCTAATTAATTTTATGAAGACTGTCATAAAATTTGACATGATAAAGGTAGCATACCTGGCTGTGTTACTTATCTACTATTAAATAAAATTTATCTCTAACTTAGAGGCTTCAGGGGACAAATATTTTATTATCTCCCTGTTTCTGCAGGTCAGGCCATCATGGGCAGCTTATCTGGGTTGTTCTGGCTTGGAATTTGTCATGAAGTGGCAGTCAGGAGAGCATCTGGGGTTGCACTCCTCTGAGAGCCTAGGAGCCACAGTGTCCCTTTCCACCCACATGGCTCCTGGCAGGGGGCTTCAGCTCCTCACCATGAGGGCTCCACAGAGGGCTGCTTGAATGTCCACCTGCCATGGCCACTGGCTTCTTCCAAGGCGAGTGATCCAAAAATTAGAGCAAGGGGGAAATTGCAATGCCTTTTATGATCCGTAGTCAGATGTTATATATGGTTACCTCCCCCACATTTTATTCATTAGAAGAGAGTAATTAAGTCTATCCCATTGAGAAATTAGGCCCCATTTCTAGAAGGAAGAGGGTCAAAGAACTGATGGACATTCACAAGCTGCAGTAATACCAAAAGAAGAGGAATGTGGGGACAAGGAGGAAGAAGAGGCAAAGGCAAAAAAGAAAGGAACCAAGCGAGAAAGGAAGGAAGGAAGGAAGGAAGGAAGGAAGGAAGGAAGGAAGGAAGGAAGGAAGTAAAAATCAGAGAACCTGCGATTTATCTGTTTAGAATTTGAGACTATTATGTTTCGTTCATTCAGCACTGTATAATTTTATAAATTCAAGCCTTAAAAAGGATTTCATTGTGAAAAGTCTATGTGGGTTTTAATCACTTTTATTATTAACACTTTAAGTGACTATTTCCACTTTAGTAACATGATTAAAGTGGCAGCTTTAGACCCATGTTCTGTTCCCATGAAAAGTCCTTCACGCGCATCAGCGGATAACACAGAGGAGACCTGAGTGCAGTCTTTTCCACTCTATGCTAAATTACCTATGGCTACTAGGTAACCCTTTGCATTCCTCTGAGCCACAATTTTCTTTTCTGTAATGTCCTTTGGACTAAACAGATTTTGAGTTTCCATTCAGTTCGTGCTTTGTGCGGGTGGCGGACCGACGGCTGCGCTGGGGGCGCCGACGGCAGGCCTGCTCATCTCTGCTGGGTTTGTCCGCATGTTGTAATTGTGCAAATAAACGCTCACTCCAAATTAGCGGTATATTTCTTGAAGTTTAATATTGTGTTTGTGATACTGAAGTATTTGCTTTAATTCTAAATAAAAGTTTATATTTAAAAAAAAAATTGAATGTTGAAAAAAAAATGTTGAAATTAATTTGATCGACTTGATTAATTCGATTTACCGCTGGCTTCCTTGGTCTATACAAATGCCTCCACCATTTCAATTTGTCGGTGACATAGGTAAACCGTTAAAGCATCAGGTCCTGTCATTTCATATTATTTTGCTGTCTTATAGGAATGGCCTCTTTCCCTTTTCCTCTGACACAATCTGTTGCTAGAGGTCATTTCAATCTGTTCCGTTTCTGAACAAAGTCTCTAAGATTGGTTTTGAGATTTTGAATTTCTGTGTTTGCTCCCCACATGAGTGACATCAAGCACTTGCCCATGTATTCTATGTCATATCTTATATACAAAGAAGAAAGAAGAGAAAGGAGAGGAGAGAGAGAGAGAATGACAGAGGGAGACTTTCCCATGAGCACTGTCATTCTGAATTGAAATTGTGCCAATTTATTAACACAGTCAGCAACAAGCTTCTTAATTAAGCTACCAATAATGTCCCTAATAATCTTCACTTCAAAAAAAAAAGAGCGTCCCTTCACCACCCCTAGTTTGTTTCCCCGAGTTAGGAGTCTTTATGTTCTGTCTCCCTTCCTGATATTTCCCAACATTTCTTTTCCCTTCCTTTATATTCCCTTTCACTATTATTCATATTCCCCAAATGAATGAGAACATACACTGTTTGTCCTTCTCCGATTGACTTACTTCACTCAGCATAATACCCTCCAGTTCCATCCACGTTGAAGCAAATGGTGGGTATTTGTCGTTTCTAATTGCTGAGTAATATTCCATTGTATACATAAACCACATCTTCTTTATCCATTCATCTTTCGATGGACACCGAGGCTCCTTCCACAGTTTGGCTATTGTGGCCATTGCTGCTAGAAACATTGGGGTGCAGGTGTCCCGGCGTTTCATTGCATCTGAATCTTTGGGGTAAATCCCCAACAGTGCAATTGCTGGGTCGTAGGGCAGGTCTATTTTTAACTCTTTGAGGAACCTCCACACAGTTTTCCAGAGTGGCTGCACCAGTTCACATTCCCACCAACTCTTAATTAAGCTACCAATAATGTCCCTAATAATCTTCACTTCAAAAAAAAAAGCGTCCCTTTCTCTTCTTTCTCCCCAAGGTGTGCATTGTCTTTGTTGAGGCCTTGCAGCCATACTGCTTATCTGAGCTTAAAAAGCCAGAGGCTCACCAAATCGACTTTGCAGTTTGTGCTACAGAATAAACCATTAGCAACCGTTTTATAGAAAATATCATCCCTACAGTGGCTCCTTTTTTTTTTTCCTTCTGGAGTTATAATGTTTCAGTTAAGTATAAGCCAATGTTCCTGCCAACATAAGCCAATCATTATTCTGTCCCTGATGCTTGTTTGGAGCAACACTTTGCTTTGGTTTTTCATCATCTTTTCTTAGTGGGATCAAACTTCCTGTCCTCTCTACACTGACAGTGTTTCGAGGCAGGCTGGTGGGTTATCACTTAATCTGACTTTGTTTCTGGGCCTGTCTCCTCACGCCCAGCCTGACACAGGACATGTCTCCAAGCTCTTTCCAAGAGAGGCCATCAGACACATAGAATGGGAAGGAACTCTTTCAAGTCTGTTGATCACATGATAGACCAAAGACCTGTCATCCTACCTCCGATGCCTACTCTGATGCAGTCTAATGTATGCATATTTTTATCGGCATCTAACCCTGACTTGCCACCTCTTATTCTAACCCTGACTTGCCATCTAACCCTGACTTGCCATCTCTTATTCTAAATCCTGTGCTAGAAATTCAGTACAAGACAGGAAAGATGTGTCTTTTTGCACTAACCCCAGCTGGGCTGCTGGCTAGGCCAGCTCTTATCTAACTACGGTTTTACTCTTACTTAGAAGACAACTCTGGATCCTGAATCTGATTCGTTTTTCTTCATATGTTCAGTTATTCACTTTGAGTCAGGACAGCTTGCACATTCTGAAACGATCATTACTATAGCTCCATTAGCCAATGGAGTGTTTTGGGCATGTCGTAGTTTCTTTCAGGCCAAGAGAGACACAGATTTCGAGCCATGGATCCGGAGAAGCAGAAAAGCTGAGCTATCTGTGCTTGGAGTGTGAACAAGAACAGGAGAGATGCTGTTAGAGCAAACAGGCTACCCAGAATATGCCTGTGGTTTCTCAGTGAGCCTGAACACTGAGATGCTACTGATGCTACTGTCACTGTCTTCATCTTGGCAAAGAGAGGACATAGGGTTTATGCAAAAAGGCTTTTTTTCTTCATATGTTTTTTTGGTTTCCCTAAAGATGTCCTTTGGGAGACTTGGGGATAAAAAGGCAGCCCATTTTTAAAAGGAGGACAAAAAAGTTTGGTGTTGATTATTGGCCACAGTGTGAACGATGGATAATTTATTTATTCTGCTTTTCGTTGTGTCTTGCGAAATGATTCAAACTCAGTATCTGAATCGATAATTGCCTGGGTGTTAATGATGTTGCACAGGAAGGGTTTTGCCGCTCCCCAAGCTAAAGAGCTATTTTAAGTTTGGGCCCCAATTAAGAAAGGCTCTTCTTGTTAATGTGGCTGATAACCTCCCTCACATTGTCAAAGTGCATTAATATTCACTGAATATATTTTGTATGTGTTTGTACAGTACATGTGTATACACACACAGAGAGAGAATATTAGAATGGTATATTGCGGTTCATTCTTTTTGCAGAAAGAACTCGTTTGTTCTTAGCAAATCCTTTTGTCCTCAGGACGTTGTAGTCAAGATAACCATTTGAAGATACTAGAAATGCATGCCTAGACCTGCTGAGTCACCAAAAGTTACCAAACTTTTCAAGTTATCTGCTCCTCATCTCAGATTTTCTACACCATCTCTCTTGTCACATAACAGCATGTCTCATGTGCTTGAGAAAATAGCAGCAATGAAAGGTGAACTCTTACACTGTTGGTGGGAATGTGAACTGGTGCAGCCACTCTGGAAAACCCTGTGGAGGTTCCTCAAAGAGTTAAAAATAGACCTGCCCTACGACCCAGCAATTGCACTGCTGGGGATTTACCCCCAAAGATTCAGATGCAATGAAACGCCGGGACACCTGCACCCCGATGTTTCTAGCAGCAATGGCCACAATAGCCAAACTGTGGAAGGAGCCTCGGTGTCCATCGAAAGATGAATGGATAAAGAAGATGTGGTTTATGTACACAACGGAATATTCCTCAGCCATCAGAAATGACAAATACCCACCATTTGCTTCAACGTGGATGGAACTGGAGGGTATTATGCTGAGTGAAGTAAGTCAATCGGAGAAGGACAAACAGTGTATGTTCTCATTCATTTGGGGAATATAAACAATAGTGAAAGGGAATAGAAGGGAAGGGAGAAGAACTGTGTGGGATATATCAGAAAGGGAGACAGAACATGAAGACTCCCAACTCTGGGAAACGAACTAGGGGTGGTGGAAGGGGAGGAGGGCGGGGGGTGGGGGTGAATGGGTGACGGGCACTGAGGGGGCCACTTGACGGGATGAGCACTGGGTGTTATTCTGTATGTTGGTAAATTGAACACCAATGAAAAATAAATTTATTACTAAAAAAAAAAAAAGAAAGAAAGATGAACTTGCTGCTCTTCCTACTACAGGAATTCCAGCTGACAAATTAGCATCCGAGCCTTCTCTTGACCTTCCCTCCCATTACTCTGGATGTTTGTCTTTATCTGCTCAGAACAAAAACCAAGCTCTCCGCACAGCTTCTAGACCCATCCTCTCTTGCCTACTTCGTGGTGGTTGGGGACGGGGGGAGGGAGGAGGCTTTGTTCTGACTATCCCCACTTCTTCCTGAATCATCATGTTTCCCTCTACAGATCATTCCATCAGTAGACAAGATGCTTTAGTATTTCCTTTAAAACAAAACAAAACAAAAGACCTCATATCACCCTGTAGTTTAGTTATTATCTGATTTCTCTGTCCATTTTATAGCAAAATGTACTGAAAAAATTGTCCATAGCTGAAGTCTCCACCTCTTCACTTTAACGTCTCCCCTCTGCCCACTCTGATAAGACCTTCTAACGGCTTCCCGTTGCCAATTTCAATAGTTCCTTTTCTCTCATCTTCCTGGAATTCTCCAGAATATACAACACAGTTGATACTGCTCTTCTTTTTCCTCTTGGCTTTTGGACCACTAGCTTAAGATCTTTTCACTAGCTCTTTCCTGTTTCTGTAATGATTTCACCCAGATTTTCTCATCCTTGCTTCCTTGTCATTTAGATCTCAGCTTGAATATCACTTTTCAGAGGTCTTTCCTAGCCACCCATTCCACACTGCAATCACATCTTATTTTTTGTCAATATGTCAAGGTTAGGGCTTTTTTTTTTTTTTTTTTTTTCATTCAAAGCACTGAATAGTCAAAGATACTGAGCTGTCAAGTAATGGATTTTATGTAAGTTACACAGTCTTAATTTGGTACTTACAAACAGTGGTAAGTAGGTTCTTTATCTATTATACCCCATGAATTTAGGGAGCAGAGGGATTTAGAGAGAGTAGTTTTTTTTTACAGTTAGTTTACCATGTAAAATTGCTATAAATGATAATATATACAGATTTTCTGTTCAAATATTCAATTGTAGACCTTTTGCTAAGACTTAATTTTCTATTGCTTTTGTAGGAAATGACAAAGCTAAAACAAAAATAAATGCTAAAATAAAAAGAATGTTCAAAAAGTAACATAGTAACATATGTGTATATGTATGATATCTATACATAAAGGAAAATATGTTGGTATCCTATGCTTTATTAATATTTGTATTTCCAAGATCTATTTATTTTTTAAAGATTTTTTTTAATTTATTTATTCATGAGAGACAAAGAGAGAGGCAGAGACACAGGCAGAGGTAGAAGCAAGGTCCCTGCAGGGAGCCTGATGTGGGACTTGATCCTGGGACTCCGGGATCATATCCTGAGCCAAAGGTAGACGCTCAACCGCTGAGCCACCCTGGCGTCCCTCCAAGGTCCATTTAAAAGTCAGTCACTTGGGGAAAAAAATGTTTTCTCCTATAGACTCGTATGTTTAGCGGAATATTAGATTTTCAGATCACTTTAAAAACTCAGTGCTGCTTATAATGCAGTTAAAGAAAGTATAAATTCTAAATCCTAAATACTGATATGAGTAGAACACATGTGTGGAAGAAATAATATATATGATATTGATTATTTAAAATCATCATCATTATAATTTTTATACTAGTTAGTTGTCTTCTTATATTGCCTTTACACTCTGTAGGCACAACAAATTAAGAAATATTTTCACTGGAAAACTACCATTCCGTTTTCTGAACACTTATTCAGCTTTCTTTTTTCTTTTTCTTTTTTTTTTTTTTTTAAGATTTTATTTATGTATTCATGAGAGAGAGAGAGAGAGAGAGAGAGAGGCAGAGACACAGGCAGAGAGAGAAGCAGACTCCACACAGGGAGCCCGAGGGGGAACTCGATCCCAGGACCCCAGGGTCATGCCCTGGGCCAAAGGCAAGCGCTCAACCACTGAGCCATCCAGGTGTCCGTCCCCTTATCCCACCTTCTTACTGTTTTTCTCTCAAGTTCTCAGATACTGAGTATCCTTTTCCTAACTTGTCTGCTTCTAGGATTTAAGAACACCCATGTTGAAACTCCTATGGGAGACGTTAGCTGGGGAAGTGTGGTGAAGGGGGTAGTGGTGTGGGGGTAGTATAGAGGTGAAAAGGAGTCAAATCTATTAAATTTTGCTGTTATGGTTCTATTTTTGGTGGTGTACTTGTAAAGTCATCTCCAATCCAAGTTTGTAAGTCTCAATCTATGTTTTATCGTAGTGCTTTTAGGAACTCATTTTT
Organism: Vulpes lagopus; assembly: GCF_018345385.1. Lineage (NCBI taxonomy): Eukaryota > Metazoa > Chordata > Mammalia > Carnivora > Canidae > Vulpes > Vulpes lagopus. The sequence continues at coordinate 43,826,268 of NC_054842.1, read as the reverse complement.
AACTTTATTATATACTGTAGTAAGCTGTATCAATACCATTTATTAAAAATTTTATTACTTTTTTAACTGACCTACTTTATCATGTACTTAATACATATCCTTGGGAATGTTTCTGACTTTTTTTTTTTAAGATTTTATTTATTTATTCATGAGAGACACAGAGAGAGAGAGAGAGAGGCAGAGACACAGGCAGAAGGAGAAACAGGCTCCATGTAGGGAGCCCGACATGGGACTCGATCCCAGGTCTCCAGGATCAGGCCCTGGGCTGAAGGCAGCGCTAAACCGTAGAGCCACCTGGGCTGCCCTTTTGTTACACTGATGCTTGTGTCAGTATCATACTGTTTTAATTAGTGTATCTTTAGAATGTAAGTTAATATTTTATACAGCCAGCTCTCTCATTATTTTTTCAATAATGTTTTTGCAATTCTCATATTTTCTGCTATTGTGCTCCAAATTAACTTAAGAACCATTTTGCAAAATTCTGAAAAAAAAATCCCTTTGACTTTGATATATTGAATAACTTATACAAAATTATAGATTAATTCTGGGAAAATGCATCTCTTTATGTTATTAAATCCTTTAATCCAGGACCATAATAAGACTTTACATATGTGCGAGATGTCATTTACTATCTTAGTAAAGCTTTCAATTTTCTATATTTAGGTTAGCACTGCAGTTAATTATTTTCTCTCATGTATCATACTTTTCTTTGTTATTTTGAATAAGATTTTCTTCTCTCTGACAGGTTTTAAATCTAAATTGTCATTGAGCTATTGATTCTTGATTACTTCTGTGACTGTTTTCCTTATTATATTATTGCTCATAATATTTCAATTGATTCAGGAGATTATCTTAGGTTTTCCAAATATAAAGCATATGATGTATAAGTAGTTCTGTTTTTATCCCTCCTTTTGAAATAATTACACCTAAAATGTGGTCATATCTTATAACAATTAAGTGAATGTTTATAAGTGTTGAATAATAGAGGTGATTCCAGAATTTCATAATTAAAAAATTCTGTTGGGGTGCCTGGGTGGCTCAGGTAGTTAAGCATCTGCCTTCGGATCAGGTCATGATCCCAGGATCCTGGGATGGATCCCTGCCTCTGGTTCCTTGCTCTGCAGTCTCCCTCTCCTTCTACCTCTCTCCACTGCTCATGTCTCTTTCTCTGTATCAAATAAGTGATTTAAAAAATTATGTTGTCTGTTGTCTTGAGATAGTCTTTATTATGTTAAAGAAATATTTTTGGTTTCTCAACAGTTCAGAAAAGAAATGAAGATTAAATTCTATCACCTTCATTTACAAAGTTCACATCTCTTTTTTCTTTCAAATCTTGGACTTCTTTTTCCAATACCTGGGAATAAAACTTTCTTGGTTATTTTATACATATATTGCTCAATTTGACTTGCTAATAGTTTATAGAAGGATTTTGTAACTTCAAGCATAAGTGTGATTTAGTTATGTTCTTTGTGTGATGTCTTGCTTAGATTGGGCAAAAGGAATTTGAAGGTACACTAAGTTTCAGGAAGATTTCCATCTTTTCCTGTGGTCTAGAACAATTTAAGTAGCCTTGAAAATGGTCAGAATTAAGGTGTGACATAACTCCACTCACATGTGCATACTGATCTCAAGATGTCTATAATTTAATTGGCATTCTTTAGACATAATGTTATTTTATGAAACTTATAAAATATTTCCAAGGTGACTAACTAGCAGTATAGTGTAAACAATTTTAGATTGGGGGAGGGGGTGGGAGGATGGAGTAAACGGGTGATGGGCATGAAGGAGGGCACGTGATCTAACGAGCACTGGGTGATGTATAAGACTGAAGAATCACGGACCTCTACCTCTGAAACCAATAATACATTATATGTTAATTAATTGAATTTAAATTTAAAAAAATAAAAAAAAGAACTTTAGATCAAAAGCCATGCTACTTAAGTCCTTGTCCAGGTTCTGTCACTATCTCTCTGATTTGGGCCAAGTTTCTTTGCTGCGCTGGACTTGGAAATTTTATTCCGAAAGTAAGATGGAGATTGATGACACCTAAAGAATTTTTTTATGTCATTTTACAAAACCTTTGATTTTTTACAGTGTCTTACTGTATTTTATCATTTGTAGTCCACTTCCAATTTTACAGAGCTGCATTGTGAAGCTTGAAGAAATATTCTAGGCTATCGAGGAATGAACGCATAGATAGTGGCATTAAGACACTTGTGTTACGCTGGATACTGCTGAAATTTCTCCCAGTGCAGATGGTCAAATGAAAATACATGGTATTCACTGCAAGAAGGTGAATGTGCCCTTAGGTCTACCCTACAAAAAGAAAACACTGAGCAGCTCCATGCCCCTTCAGCTGACCTTTCTTAATCCAGCCCTTATTTTACTCCTTTATGGTTGCATCTTAATTCAACGTAGTTGATGGTGAAGGAAAAAAGATGCTTTATGAGTCTCATTTGATTCTTATACATTTATAATAGTATCTACAGAATGTGAGCTCTTAATTCACATTTTATCCATCACTTATTTTATCTCCACAGATGTATGCGCAATTGTTCTTTTAGGACTCTGTTCAGTCCACAGATGTCTCCACAGCTGCTCTCGATTCCAAAGGGGGATTTTCTTTCCTTAGAAGCAGTCATGTAAGGTTTTTTTGTTGTTTTGTTTTGTGTTTGTTTTATTTTTATTAAAGGCCTTGTAAAGATTTTTCCCTCCGTTGGGAGAAAAAAATGATCTTACCTGAAAAGATGGCCTTAAGACTTGCATCAAGATCTGAAAATAAAACACGGTCTGTATTTCTGTTCATTCTTTGGATCCTGCTAAATGCTTTCCATACTGGAGGCCCAAGAACTATAATTATCCAAAAGTTGAACCTCTTGCTTCCTATCTCTACGACCGAGTTGATATTGGTAAGACAAGGTAACAATTGTCACAGTTCATTCAGGGCAGAAAGAAAAGAAAAATCAATTAAATAAATGCCTGGTTTAGGCAAAATTGTCAACTTGAGAATAGCCTGAGGCTTATGGGAAGTAAATGATTCTGATTACTGCCTGTATTATCTGTTTCCACTTGGTCTATGAACCTCTTGATTTTCTTTGTGTAGTAGAGATGACCAGAATTCAACAGAGTGAAACTGAGATAACCTCATGTTTTTGTCTGCATTATTCTAGAAACCTCTAAATAATTATATTTGTATATAGGGGAAGGTCTTTCCTTCAAATGTCATCTATATATTTAGCTTAATGACTATTCAAACTATAAGTGGCCTTACAGAGAGTTAAGATCATTTTCCTCATTTTATAAATTGCACAGTGATAATCGGGGCCCTGACATGACTTACACAAACTACAGAGCTGGTCTGGTACTCTGGAAGAACCAGATGCCCAATATCCTGATAAACAGGTCACCAGCACCACATACATTGCCCCTCACTGGCTTTAGCACATCTGAGGTTAAAATTGCTAAAGATCTCTGATGTTAGCTTTTTTTTTTTTTTTTTTTTTTTTTTTTTAAATGTAAAGGTAACATAAATTTAAGTTTATTTTTTTTTATTTTTTTTTTTAATTAACTTTTATTGGTGTTTAATTTACCAACATACAGAAAAACACCCAGTGCTCATCCCGTCAAGTGTCCACCTCAGTGCCTGTCACCCATTCCCCTCCAACACCCGCCCTCCTCCCCTTCCACCACCCCTAGTTCGTTTCCCCGAGTTAGGAGTCTTTATGTTCTGTCTCCCTTCCTGATATTTCCCAACATTTCTTTTCCCTTCCTTTATATTCCCTTTCACTATTATTCATATTCCCCAAATGAATGAGAACATACACTGTTTGTCCTTCTCCGATTGACTTATTTCACTCAGCATAATACCCTCCAGTTCCATCCACGTTGAAGCAAATGGTGGGTATTTGTCGTTTCTAATGGCTGAGTAATATTCCATTGTATACATAAACCACATCTTCTTTATCCATTCATCTTTCGATGGACACCGAGGCTCCTTCCACAGTTTGGCTATTGTGGCCATTGCTGATAGAAACATCGGGGTGCAGGTGTCCCGACGTTTCATTGCATCTGAATCTTTGGGGTAAATCCCCAACAGTGCAATTGCTGGGTCGTAGGGCAGGTCTATTTTTAACTCTTTGAGGAACCTCCACACAGTTTTCCAGAGTGGCTGCACCAGTTCACATTCCCACCAACAGTGCAAGAGGGTTCCGTTTTCTCCGCATCCTCTCCAACATTTGTTGTTTCCTGCCTTGTTAATTTTCCCCATTCTCACTGGTGTGAGGTGGTATCTCATTGTGGTTTTGATTTGTATTTCCCTGATGGCAAGTGATGCAGAGCATTTTCTCATGTGCATGTTGGCCATGTCCATGTCTTCCTCTGTGAGATTTCTCTTCATGTCTTTTGCCCATTTCATGATTGGATTGTTTGTTTCTTTGGTGTTGAGTTTAATAAGTTCTTTATAGATTTTGGAAACTAGCCCTTTATCTGATATGTCATTTGCAAATATCTTCTCCCATTCTGTAGGTTGTCTTTTAGTTTTGTTGACTGTATCCTTTGCTGTGCAAAAGCTTCTTATCTTGATGAAGTCCCAATCCAATAGTTCATTTTTGCTTTTGTTTCTTTTGCCTTCGTGGATGTATCTTGCAAGAAGTTACTGTGGCCAAGTTCAAAAAGGGTGTTGCCTGTGTTCTCCTCTAGGATTTTGATGGAATCTTGTCTCACATTTAGATCTCTCATCCATTTTGAGTTTATCTTTGTGTATGGTGAAAGAGAGTGGTCCAGTTTCATTCTTCTGCATGTGGATGTCCAATTTTCCCAGCACCATTTATTGAAGAGACTGTCTTTCTTCCAATGGATAGTCTTTCCTCCTTTATCGAATATTAGATGGCCGTACATTTCAGGGTCCACTTCTGGGTTCTCTATTCTGTTCCATTGATCTATGTGTCTGTTTTTGTGCCAGTACCACACTGTCTTGATGACCACAGCTTTGTAATACAACCTGAAATCTGGCATTGTGATGCCCCCAGCTAAGGTTTTCTTTTTTAAAATTCCCCTGGCTATTCGGGGTCTTTTCTGATTCCACACAAATCTTAAAATAATTTGTTCTAACTCTCTGAAGAAAGTCCATGGTATTTTGATAGGGATTGCATTAAACGTATAAATTGCCCTGGGTAACATTGACATTTTTACAATATTAATTCTGCCAATCCATGAGCATGGAATATTTTTCCATCTCTTTGTGTCTTCCTCAATTTCTTTCAGAAGTGTTCTATAGTTTTTAGGGTATAGATCTTTTACCTCTTTGGTTAGGTTTATTCCTAGGTATCTTATGCTTTTGGGTGCAATTGTAAATGGGATTGACTCCTTAATTTCTCTTTCTTCAGTCTCATTGTTAGTGTATAGAAATGCCATTGATTTCTGGGCATTGATTTTGTATCCTGCCACGCTACCAAATTGCTGTATGAGTTCTAGCAATCTGGGGGTGGAGGCTTTTGGGTTTTCTATGTAGAGTATCAGGTCATCGGCGAAGAGGGAGAGTTTGACTTCTTCTTTGCCAATTTGAATGCCTTTAATGTCTTTTTGTTGTCTGATTGCTGAGGCGAGGACTTCCAGAACTATGTTGAACAGCAGTGGTGAGAGTGGACATCCCTGTCTTGTTCCTGATCTTAGGGGAAAGGCTCCCAGTGCTTCCCCATTGAGAATTATATTTGCTGTGGGCTTTTCGTAGATGGCTTTTAAGATGTCGAGGAAAGTTCCCTCTATCCCAACACTCTGAAGGGTTTTGATCAGGAATGGATGCTGTATTTTGTCAAATGCTTTCTCTGCATCTAATGAGAGTATCATATGGTTCTTGGTTTTTCTCTTGCTGATATGATGAATCACATTGATGGTTTTACGAGTGTTGAACCAGCCTTGTGTCCCAGGGATAAATCCTACTTGGTCATGGTGAATAATTTTCTTAATGTGTTGTTGGATCCTATTGGCTAGTATCTTGTTGAGAATTTTTGCATCCATGTTCATCAGGGATATTGGTCTGTAATTCTCCTTTTTGGTGGGGTCTTTGTCTGGTTTCGGAATTAAGGTGATGCTGGCCTCATAGAACGAATTTGGAAGTACTCCATCTCTTTCTATCTTTCCAAACAGCTTTAGTAGAATAGGTATGATTTCTTCTTTGAACGTTTGATAGAATTCCCCTGGGAAGCCATCTGGCCCTGGACTCTTGTGTCTTGGGAGGTTTTTGATGACTGCTTCAATTTCCTCCCTGGTTATTGGCCTGTTCAGGTTTTCTATTTCTTCCTGCTCCAGTTTTGGTAGTTTGTGGCTTTCCAGGAATGCGTCCATTTCTTCTAGATTTCCTAATTTATTGGCGTACAGCTGTTCATAATATGTTTTTAAAATCGTTTGTATTTCCTTGGTGTTGGTAGTGATGTCCCCTTTCTCATTCATGATTTTATTAATTTGAGTCTTCTCTCTCTTCTTTTTAATAAGGTTGGCTAATGGTTTATCTATCTTATTAATTCTTTCAAAGAACCAACTCCTGGTTCTGTTGATCTGTTCCACAGTTCTTTTGGTCTCGATATCATTGAGTTCTGCTCGAATTTTAATTAACTCTCTTCTTCTGCTGGGGGTGGGGTCTATTTGTTGCTTTTTCTCTAGTTCCTTTATGTGTAAGGTGAGCTTTTGAATTTGAGATCTTTCCAGTTTTTGAATGTATGCTTGTATTGCGATGTATTTCCCCCTCAGGACTGCTTTTGCTGCATCCCAAAGATTTTGAACGGTTGTATCTTCATTTTCATTAGTTTCCATGAATCTTTTTAATTCTTCCTTAATTTCCTGGTTGACCTTTTCATCTTTTAGCAGGATGGTCCTTAACCTCCACGTGTTTGTGGTCCTTCCATATTTCTTGTTGTGATTAAGTTCTAATTTCAAGGCATTATGGTCTGAGAATATACAGGGGACTATCCCGATCTTTTGGTATCGGTTCAGACCCGATTTGTGACCCAGTATGTGGTCTATTCTGGAGAAAGTTCCATGTGCACTTGAGAAGAATGTGTATTCAGTTGAGTTTGGATGTAAAGTTCTGTAGATATCTGTGAAATCCATCTGGTCCAGTGTATCATTTAAAGCTCTCGTTTCTTTGGAGATGTTGTGCTTAGAAGACCTATCCAGGGTAGAAAGAGCTAGATTGAAGTCACCAAGTATAAGTGTATTATTATCAAGGTATTTCTTGAGTTTGGTTATTAATTGGTTTAAATATTTGGCAGCTCCCACATTCGGGGCATATATATTGAGGATTGTTAAGTCCTCTTGTTGGATAGATCCTTTGAGTATGAGATAGTGTCCCTCTTCATCTCTCACTATAGTCTTCGGGGTAAATTTTAATTTATCTGATATAAGGATGGCAACCCCTGCTTTCTTTTGAGGACCATTTGAATGGTAAATGGTTCTCCAACCTTTTATTTTCAGGTTGTAGGTGTCCTTCTGTCTAAAATGAGTCTCTTGTAGACAGCAAATAGATGGGTCCTGCTTTTTTATCCAGTCTGAAACCCTGCGCCTTTTGATGGGGTCATTAAGCCCGTTCACATTCAGAGTTACTATTGATAGATATGAGTTTAGTGTCATCATATCTATTCAGTCCTTGTTTCTGTGGATTGTTCCACTGAACTTCTTCTTAAAGGGGAATTTTAAGAGTCCCCCTTAAAATTTCTTGCAAAGCTGGTTTGGAGGTTACATATTCTTTCAGTTCCTGCCTGTCTTGGAAGCTCTTTATCTCTCCTTCCATTTTGAATGAAAGCCTTGCGGGGTAAAGTATTCTTGGTTGCATGTTCTTTTCATTTAGGACCCTGAATATATCCTGCCAGCCCTTTCTGGCCTGCCAGGTCTCTGTGGAGAGGTCTGCTGTTACCCTAATATTCCTCCCCATAAAAGTCAGGGACTTTTTTTCTCTTGCTGCTTTAAGGATCTTCTCCTTATCTTTGGAATTTGCAAGCTTCACTATTAAATGTCGAGGTGTTGAACGGTTTTTGTTGATTTTAGGGGGGGATCTCTCTATTTCCTGGATCTGAATGCCTGTTTCCCTTCCCAGATTCGGAAAGTTTTCAGCTAGGATTTGTTCAAATACATATTCTGGCCCTCTGTCCCTTTCCGCGCCCTCGGGAACCCCAATTAAACGTAGGTTTTTCTTCCTCAGGCTATCATTTATTTCCCTTAATCTATCCTCATGGTCTTTTAATTGCCTGTCTCTTTTTTCCTCAGTTTCCCTCTTTGCCATCAACTTGTCTTCTATGTCACTCACTCGTTCTTCCACCTCGTCAAGCCTCGTTGTTAGGACTTCTAGCTTGGATTGCATCTCATTTAATTGATTTTTAATTTCTGCCTGATTAGATCTAAATTCTGCAGTCATGAAGTCTCTTGAGTCCTTTATGGTTTTTTCTAGAGCCACCAGTAGCTGTAAAATAGTGCTTCTGAATTGGCTTTCTGACATTGAATTGTAATCCATATTTTGTAACTCTGTGGGAGAGAGGGCTGTTTCTGATTCTTTTTTTTGAGGGGTTTTCCTTCTAGTCATTTTGCTCAGTGCAGAGTGGCCAAAAACAAGTTGTATTGGGAAAAGGAGAAAAAGAGAGAGAAGGAAAGAAAAGAGAAAAAGAAAAAAGAGAAAGAAGAAAAAAATAGGGGAAAAAGAGAAGAAAAAGAAAGAAAAAGAAAGAAAGGAGAAAAAAGAAAAAAGGGGGGGTGGGGGAAGCAATCAGAAATCAAGAAGAAAGAGAGAAAAAAAAGCGCAAAACAAAACAAAAAAAAAACCAAAAACAAAAACAAAAACAAAAAAACAAAAAACAAAAAAAAAACCACGGGGGAGTATCTTCCGATTCTGTGTAGTTTAAGTCCCTTGACTTCCCTTGGAACTGGTCCGTCTCGCTGGTCTTCTGGGGGAGGGGCCTGCTGTGCTGATTCTCAGGTGTTGGCACTTGGGGGAGCTGCTCTGCCCCTGCCTGGTGCAGGGCTCGGTGGGGGTTGTTGACCCCGTGAGGCCCCGGGAGGAAGCCACAGTGGCGGGGGCAGCTCTGGGACCCTGGATCCAGCCCCCGCAGTAGCTCCGGGGCTCTCCTTCTGCAGGGCCTGGGGGCTCCGGGGCGGGGCCGCTGATCTGCTCAGTTCCAGGCAGGAGCGTCCTTGCTGTCCTGGGCCCTCCCGGCCTCTGCCTGTCCCGGGGGAGGCCGGATCCTGGGCTGTGTCCCGGCGCCCTGTGCTCCGGGGCCTGCGCTGTTGGATTCGCGCTCCCGGCGGTGCAGCCCCCTCCGCGGAGCCGCCGCCCGAGCCTCTCCGAGCTGTTCCCGGAGCCGCGCAGCCCCCTCCGCGCGGAGCTTCTTCCTCTGCGCGAGCCGCCGCCGCTGAGCTGTTCCTGGAGCCGCGCAGCCCCCTCCGCGGAGCCGCCGCCCGAGCCCCTCCGAGCTGTTCCCGGAGCCGCGCAGCCCCCTCCGCGCGGAGCTTCTTCCTCCGCCCGAGCCGCCGCCGCTGAGCTGTTCCCGGAGCCCCGCAGCCCCCTCCGCGGAGCCGCCGCCCGAGCCCCTCCGAGCTGCTCCGGGTCCCGCCGAGCGCTGCAGCCCTTAGGGAGCTCGGCGCACTCTCCGGGGCGCAGTTCCTCTGTTACTGTCCCAGGGAGCCCGAGGGCGTCCCCGCCTTTCTGGGGATCCTGCTCCAATTCCCGGGGAGCCCCTTTCCGCGGGGAAGGTCGGTGCAGCTCCTGCTCCTCCGGGACGGGGCTCTCCTGTCCTGGGGACACTCGCCCCGGCCTCAGCCCGGCTCCTCGCGGGGCCCCTCCCCCTGGAGGCCTTTTGTGTCTTTATTTCTTTTTCCCCGTCTTCCTACCTTGATAGAAGCGCGAACTCTTCTCACTGTAGCGTTCCAGCTCTTCTCTCTTTAAATCTCAGGCCGAATTCGTAGGTTTTCAGGATGATTGGATGGTTTTCTAGGTAATTTGCTGAGGACCAGGTGACCTAGAGACCCTACTCCTCCGCCATCTTGCCCCTCCCCTCTGATGTTAGCTTTTTAAAAGAAAGAGGAGTTATTGTTACCTTTCTCACTTTTTTTTGGTGCATGCACATGGTTTTTGTTTGTTTTGGGAGACGGTCAAAATACTTGTGTAGAACGAGTGCTTCTACAATGAAATAGTCTACTTCTTTGTGAGAATTAATGTGATATTCAACGTCTCTATAATTCAAAATTATAGTCAAAAGGCATTTTAAAAAATCTAAAATAGAATTTATTAAAGTGTTTTTCAGAGTGGTTATTTAGAATATTTCATTCTTTTGGGATAAAAGTAAAACAAGCCATGCAAATTCCACCTCCACAAAGAACTTGTGTGTGTAAAGGTGGTATTTATATTTCATGCTGAGCAGCAGTAATATATTGGGGATAGAAATATTGGGGATAGGTTAGATATATACTTTTATAATAATAATAATAAATAATAGATACATATTATATATTTATTAGTGCAGAAATTCTCGATTTGTACATTCTATAATTGTCAGTTATCAATCTATACTGCTGAGACATCATACATCAGACTTACCAATGGTTCATTCAGGAACTATTATTTCTATCACTCAAACTACAAATTTGTTGGTAGACTTAAATCTTGCATACTACAATTTAAAGTATTGAATAATTTCAATGTATATGTAGTCTCATCACATACTAAGAAAGTCATTTATGTTGCTTTTGTTTCCTATTTGGTGTTGTTCCTGCTAACGTACTGCCATTTCATTTGGTTGAGTTTCCTCATCTGAAATGACTTGCTTATAAAGACTTGTACATTTTGATTAGCAATTTTGTATAGCTGATTTTAAGATGTAGAGTTCCACAGATGTGAATATATAATCTGATAAATTGATCTTTCCTGAGGATGATATATGTTGTGCTGAGAAAAATAAACTGTTATAATGCTTTTGTACTCCCAATTAGACATCAGAATTAGATGGTATCCTTCGCAAGGTAGCATGAAACAATTTGCGATAGCTATTACTTGGCATGCTCTTTCACCAAGATTATTACTGGAGCAGTTTTGTTAGGAAGCATTTGTGTAACAGACCATATGCTGAAAACTATTTGTTGATTTAAAGTATAAGGGCTGAGTTTTCAAAGAGGAGATTTTGGTGTGCATAAAGTTACACATGCAATTGCATTTTTCCACAATTACCTAGTCATGCTACAGACTGTCAACCACAGAATTCATTTGCTTCTTTTTTGAAAGATTTGCTTTGCTTGCAAAGATTTAGTTCAGTGACATATTTTTCTTCCTTTTTTTTTTTCAATAAACAAAAGAAATTTGTGACTGTAACTCCTTACATCACATTTTATAAAATGCTGGACCTAAAATCATCTTCCCTTCTCACTTTACCCCTTTTCAAGGGTCCCATTTCTACCAAATGTTTTTCTCTTTAATTGAACAATCAACTTTAGAATGCTTTGTGAAATGACATAGAAAAAAATCATCAGTTGGTAGTCTTTATACATTTAACATAAATTACACTTTTAAGAACATGTATATGTAGTACGTAGCTCATAGATGCAGAGTACAAATATATTAAAAGAAGACTACTTACTGCTCAAAATAAGAGAAAAGCTAGAGTAGCAACCACAACCTTTATCCAATACTGCCTTCTCATGTTTAAATGTGAAGAAAACGAGATAATATATGTGCTGATCTTGTGAAGTTGGGATTTTAGGAATTAGGGTATCACATTGTTCGTTGGTCTTGTTTGCTATAGGTTCATTAAAAGTTACAGACATTTGAGCATTTCCATGTCATTCTTTTTTTTTTTTTTTTAATGACAAATGCCTCCTCTGCCAACAACAACAACAAAAATGTGTAACTTGGATACCAGGTCCTTTTAATGAAGCTTTTGAGTCTTACAAAATATGATTAATCTGATTAGTGATTCAGCCTCCTTTTATGCTTACATTATCTAACACAAAGAGCCCCCCTACAGGTTAAAGTTTAAACGTGGATTACCAGATAAAGCTAGTCCTGACGAGGTTTCTATGGTGCAAGGAAAAATTGGATTTGCTTTTCACCTCATCTCAGGCTCTGTCATCCTGGTTTTTGCCCTGTTCCCTTGTTCACAGCAAGGATATTAATTTTGTAGTAAAATCTTTAAGCAATTATGCAGATAGCTGTGAAAAAGCAACATACACACACAATAAGAGAAGCTTAACTGAAAAATGGACCCCAGATATTCATTAAAAACAGATGGCTACATTGCCAACAGCATAACTTTGGATGTTTGGGCTAAGCTGGTATTAATCTGCCACAACATGAAGAGAAGATGAAACTGCTGGTGTACAAACTGTGTATTCCTTCTACTTTTTGCTTACAAAGGAATACAATGATGATTTATGGCTGTCTTTTTGATAAATGTCCAAAAATGAACTCCTTACTCAAAAGTGAAACAACATTGTAATCCTCCTGGCTATCACTAAATGTTGATGCTCATTTTCAAGACACTAATAAAAGATAAAGAATCATATAGATGAAGTAGATCAAAGTTGATATTCAGTAATTTTGTTTTTAGATCTATGGGAAATGGGAAATCTTTCGATTAGTAACATTTCAAAGTCACTCTAAAGCACAATTTTGCATTTGTAATAAAGTAGATACATTTCTGGCCACTTAATTTGGGTTATTTGCTAAGTGGAAATTCTAAAATTTTCAGCTGAGACAAAGGTAAAGAAAAACAATCAGGTAAAGTAAGGCAGAAACATATTTTCCCAGCTCTTCAAGGAAAAGCAGAGATGATAGAAGGGCACTCTATGGAACTGGTGCAATTGTCATGATGATAAATGCTTAAAGTATATATTTATTCATTTATATGATTTTCAAAGCAAATTTAGGTACAGAGTGTTATACCTAAAACTATATATATGTTGTAAGCGGTAGAACGGTTATACTGAATTTCAACCAACTTTTGTTTTGTAGGAGAAATTCATCCAACTTTCAGGGCCGAATGGCTCAGATACTCTATGGGCTGAGTCTCAGTCAATCCTACCATCATGGAGATAGCCATAGTGATTATTGGATCTAGGGACTACTTGAAACATCTTGGTATTATTCTACTCCTTTATCTATATATATGGAGGCTGACCTGAGAATGAGTGTTTGGAAGCGGTGCTTGTTACAACTAAAGAGTTTGGATTTTTCCCCTATTGATCTCTAACCATTATTCTTTCTTATATAAATAATACATATTTATTGTAGAAAGAAATTAAATGGGTTTGCCAAAAAGAAAGTTCAGCTCATCCCTAATCCTACCACCTTGAAATGACCACCATTAATATTTTTGTATATATTTCAATATATGTTTCTATTTATATAGGTGTGTATTTTTAAAGAATTAGGAACTCACTGTGAATTTTGAAACCTGCTTCTATTCGCCTAGCAATCTATATAATAACTATTGATTATATATAATCCAGTATTATACATATCCTACAACCTCATTTTACTGAATCCATAGTATTCATTGTATGGATAATCCAAAATTCATTTCACCAACTCCCTAGTGATAATAAAGAGTTTTATGAAAAAACACCTCAAGGTTTATTTATGCAACTAAAATTTGTATAAAACATGTGTGTTGCCAGTGAGTTAATCTTCTGGCATTGTCCCTCCTTCACATGTAAATAAAAACTTGCTTGGGCAAAAGTATATTCATGGAAAGAAGCAAATTCTGCCAGCCTTTTTGATTAATTCATTTTATTTTTCCTAAAGTGCATTTACAGTCTGGATAAAATATCTTGCTGCTAATGGAAGCAATCACATTGTGTTAATAACCCTAAACTATCTTTTGAATCTAATCTAATTTCCATCATCCCTGCCTTATTTTTCAATCAGCCTCTGTGTTTGAACCATGCAGATGGTTTGCTATTCCTCCAGTTTACTATCCTTAAATACCAGCAAACTATTGAAAATGCAGTTCCCTCTCACAGCCCTGGAACTGTACTCAAGTTGGTTTACTAAAGCTTCTACTCCTAACTCTGGGAAACGAACAAGGGATAATGGAAGGGGAAATGGGCAGGGGGATGGGGTGACTGTGTGATGGGCATTGAAGGGGGCACTTGACAGGATGAGCACTGGGTGTTATACTATATGTTGGCAAATCAAACTCCAATAAAAATACATATATTAAAAAATAATTTAAAAATAAAAATAAATAAATAAAGCTTCCACTAGCCTATGTACCTTTCCTTCATTTAACTCCACCTCTCATAGTTATTTGCTGCTACATACAAGCAATAAGCCGGTGTCTCTTTGGGGTTATTTTAATTGAAAAGATTTGTCCTCATGTCTATCTTTCTCAATAGACTGTGAGCAACTTTAGGGCAGGGTTGATGTCAGATTCATCTTTGCATTTCCAGTACTTACTGAAGTGGCTTGTATCTACTAGACATTCTAGAAATGTTCATTAAAATAAATAATGACCTGACAACATCCTGACAAGACAAAGAAAAAAGCAACACAAAATAGGAGCATAGCTACATTTAGTAAGTCCTGAACAGGGCTGCCTAGGACTCAGACAACTCCTGTGGCCTCAGTATCACTCTAAGGGATGAAAAGACAGAAGGGCACATACTTTATTTCTCCTTTCATCACTGTGAGTGGAACAAACCTAGATCTGGGCTCACCCCAAGGAAAACTATGCTGGGCCTGACTATGTGGGGGTAATGAAGGAGTAGGGTTAGATTTTGAAGCAAAGAGAAGTGGTTGCATGTGGACTTGACATTCTCTGTGATTGCTGCTGTCTCTCTCCTCTTTGAGTGGGAGTTGGGGGAGGAGGGAGGACACAATTATCATTACCTTAAGACAAAGGAGTCCCAAATATAGAATAATCTAGTTCAGATATCAATGCTCACTGACAATTATTGAATACATATTGTGTGTGAAACACCACATTAGCGATTTATAATCATGGCTATGCTCAGTGGCTCTGAAAACCTTTTTGTCCACTTGCCTTGTGAGATGGTTTTGAAGAGAGACCTAGGAAGTCAGAGAAAGGGAACATTGGCTCACTCTAAAATAGGACTGGACCAGTCCAAATGAAATGAGATTCCTCAAAAAAGAAAGGAGCTTCTCATTACTGGAAGGTGCCAGATAGCAATGCACTGGGACAGGGTGCAGAGAGCTATCTCCTCATTGTGCAATTGCACCATATGATTTCCAAACCCCTTCCAAACCTAGAGTCTGGGAACCCATATAACTCTTTATTTGTGCCCAAATAGCCTCCACCTAGAAGAATAATCCCATTTACAAATACTTTTTATGTGTTTCCTTGTTTTTCTTTCTAATTGAGAAATTGGCCAGACCCATAATGCTTCATTAAAAGAACTGTCTATATTAAATTTGAGAATAGAAATTATACACCTAGAACTATGTATCAACTTAAAGCCAAACTCTTGACTAGATATTAAAACTCTCTCTTAAATCTTTTTCTCATATCAAGACTATCTTTCTGGGTTGCTGTCATATCATATTCTAGCAGTGGGATTCAACTGGCACATGTATCAAAAAACAATTTCTGTGGTTTGAAAATAATATTAAAGAATCTTTTATTTCAGTGATACCAAATGTTTCTTTGAGGTTAACATCTTGTGACAGGAAATGAACAGAACATTAAAAAAATATGCAGCTAGACATCATATGAAAATGTAGTGTATTTTCCCATGAGGAAACTTCCTCGTGCAGATACTTATTTTAAACTTCTTGGTAAATAAAAAGTGTTATAGAGCTAAATAAGAATACCTATAAATAAGGCATAGCAAACAAATGATGATAGAAACACTACTTTTAACTGAGACTGTTTTTATTAACTACTTGTGTTTTGAAATTTTGATAATTCAAGTTGCGTATGACCAAATGTCTACTTTTAAAGAGGTAATGAGCTATTTACCATATTTTGTAGTATGGGCCAGAAAATTTGCTCTGATTAAGGCCCGTCACAAATAAGGAAGAGACCACAATCTCAAGTGCAAGACAAGGAAAAGTCTATTCCACCCAAAGCCATTGGCAATACTCTAAATTCCACTTAACTACACCACACATTCGCATGTCCTCAGCAGCTCATTGCTACATTTGGACAAAACAACCAAAAGTGTATTCTATACTGATGATAGTAAAGGATTCTGATTTAGCCATAGTAAGAAGCTCAGAAATGTCTACTTTCATATTGTTCCTTTATTTACGTAGTAGGTTGATTAGTTAGCTAATGAACAGGTTAGTTAAACCCACCATGTTGCAAATGAGATTTGATGATGTTGATCTGAAGAAATAACTGGAACTTGAAAGTACTTAGTTTCTCATAGTCTATATTTCCTCCTTTTAAAAGTTGGGATAAATAATATCACCAAACAAATGCATAGCCAGGTATTTAGAAATGAATGTGGAAAAGTTTAAAAGTATTATTTAAATGTTACATTATTTACTTTATCACTATAAGTCAGCCTAAAATAATTTTTTAAAACCATAAAGGAAACACATGTGTATGAAGAAATACGCTTGTATTCTTGCCAAGATAATTTCATGTGCCCAACCTCATCACTACCAGAGAAGCTATCAGTTAGATTTTCTAAGAGTCATCAGGCAGAATTCACATGGTGTCACCTCTGAATATCTGGCATAAAGTGTCTGGTGCAGCAGAGTAGGAAAAACAGAAAAACCATCACCTTTGTTGTGGCCAAGAGTGCTGTCCTGGGCAGGCTGTCACAATTCCATAAGACAGACCTCAGGGCTCTTTGTTGTTCACCGTCTGATCTCAGTTCCTAACTGGGGACTTCATTTCTGCTCTATCCAGCCAGGAGAAAAACTGCACGCAGTGGAAGAGAAAAGATATTTTATTTTCAAATCTGTAAAGAAGTTGTCTCTAACACTTTTCAAGAATAACTAAACCAAATGTATTATGAAGATAGTGGAGGAAAAGTAATGAAATTACAAATTGCAGGGGGTCCAGAGTGCTATAGGTAATGTTGGGTTCAGCTAGTGAATTTTTCATGATTTCTAATTTGAGTTCTTATGCTAAAAATCTAAAATGCCTTGGGAAACAGGCACCTAGCTTAAAATAGGTGAATCTGGCTGAAAATACTTTGAGAGAGAGCAAGGGTGAACAGGATAAGGCGGAGAGTTGAGATCTCATTGAAAGGCACCATGGCCACTCAGCCATCACTCCAATCCAGTAAATCCAGCCCATGTTGGCAGTCTTGCTTTTTTGAGAGAACCTGGAAATCTGGATTTTAATGCAAGATCTAAGCTTGGGATGTGGTGATGTAATTTAATCATAAAAAAACTCTTTGTAGGACAAACAAAATGTGCCCACGTGTTGCATTTGGTCCATAAATATGTCCTCCTGCTGGAAATTCTAAGAAAACCAAGACTGGGCTTCAAAATATCAGATTTCGTGTCTGCTATTGTTTCCTGCCATTACCGGTACCACATGGTGATTGGCTGCATGATATAATTAAACTTCGTTGGCAAAACACCCTTGATTTGGAACAAGAATACTCTGAGCTTTGCCAAGACATACTACAGTAATGCTCAATTATATTTCATGAAGGTATTTGATTAAAAATGCAGATAGAACAATCAATATCTAAAAAGCCTTCTCTTATCTTTCTGTTACAGGATGGACTTTGTTAGTCTAAGTAGTCTATTTATGAATCTGTACACAAAGCTTTTGATTTTAATTTACCACAAAAATATGTGAGGAGCCAAATTATTAGTATTATTTTAATATCTGAGGAAAGAGAGCATTAACACAGACATAATTATAATATGAACAACTAACTTTTGCCTACTGAGCACCATTATGGCCAAGTTTGAAGCACTTCACATACAATCTTTTATTTAATACCCATAATTACCTAAAGATATAGGTACTATTACTAACTGCATTTTATAGATGAGGTTATTGAGAATCAGAAGATATAAGCCATTTGCTCAAGGTCATAGAGTTAGTAAGTGGAATTTAAACCACTGCAGACTAATTTGAGCTTTTAAGCAACACGTTCTATTGCTGCTATTACTACTTATCTTGAGCCCCTCAATGAACCAGATGCTCTCTCATCACCCTGATGGCCCTGTGAAAAATATGTTATCATCCTTATTCATAGGTGAAAAAACTAAGGCTCCGGAAGGATAGGTAATACCCTTAATTGAAGAGGGAAAATATGGGACACAATCTCATATCTGATGCCCAAGGCCTGGCATATTTTAAGCACATCACAGTGCTACCATAATGTAATAATTTCATATATTCTGCATAGATGGAACCTAAACCATTTCTGTTTCAATGAAAGCTAATGTTTTTTGAGTCCATATTCCATGTCAATATAGGTCTATTGGACAAAATATTGCTAATGAATGAATTAGCCTTTAAAAGTTTATGAAAGCTTTTTAAAGTTTTCATTTAATTTCTAGATAACCTTCTTTCCTTTAATCTCTGATTTTATTCTTTATGTGCAATATGTTGTGTTCATCTCAAAATACTTCTATAATGATTTTAAAATTTTCTAACTGTATGTTTTTGTCCTACTTAATAACTAGATTCCATTTCCAAATATGAATAAGGTTTTATGGGAAAGGTAGTGATTCCAGGTCAGAATTGAAATGAAAAAGACCTTTCTACTGCCTTTCCATAATGCTGACACCTCATTTTATTATTTGTTATTCTGATCTTTCTAAGCTATAGTTTTTAAATAAATATTTTGTTTATTGATTAACATTATTATATTACTGCTTAGAGTTTTAAAATATCACAGAGAAATTATAATTAATGCTTGTAATTTCTCTTTTATGCTCAGATCTTATTTTGAGGAAGAATGTTACCTTTTTCTAGATTATTTATACTCGAGTCACACAAATTGGAATACTTTAAAGTGTCTGGTAGATGAAGCGCAGCTATTTACACAAAATAGTAGAAATATCAATGATCTTAGGTAGCATTTAAAATATAATAGCAATACCTTCCTATTTTATTAATTGACTTCCGGTCAGTTGCAGCAGAGTTATTCTTAAGCACAGCTACAAGCTCTCACTTCAAATAACCATTTTATAGGATTTAGTGAATTTAAATATGCCATGTTTTTACCGTAGACTTCTCAACATATATTCCTGGAAAGATTTATGATTAAAATCACACCGGCAGCAAACTGCAGCTTTTCATACCAAAAAGCCAAGAACACAGGGCTGTGGGAAAATTTGATAAATCCCACTCTAAGACTCACAACTTAAAAGCTTCACTTTTCTTTCCCCCACCTCATAATGTTGACCTTGGTCTGGTCTGTTCCTCTCTGATTGTTTGACTTGCATTCCCCTTCATGGATGATGGTTTCTTATTAAATTATTTATGGACGTGGCTGACACTAGTTGAATAGATTCATTAAATTTCACAAGTTGTTGGAGTCTAGTTCACTGGAAAAAAAAAAACCCTCTTTAGACTCTTTAAAGGACAAAAAGCGTCATTTTTTTTGAGCTCTTTTAAAGCATTTAATAAAGCATGAAAAGATATGACATCAATCCCGCTAAAACACAAGGGAAAATGAATGATGTTACTGTAAATCTTTACATCAATCACACCCAATACTTCGGAAAACAATATAGTTTTGTTTGCATTTCAGAAGTGACAAACAACTCTTGTGACTGGCTTAACATAGTCACTTTCTATTAGTCAAGACCAGAAGCAAGTCAGAATTAAAATGTGGCCCTGCGTTGCTAGGCAGCGGAGTTGTCTTGACATGGTGGTTAGTTTCCTTTTCACTGAATGACAACAGTGAAATGAAAGAAGTTTTGAAAAACTTGATAATGGTTTTCAAAGGAGGAGGATAATTGGTGGTACTCGCTTGTGCAGCACTGTGTGGAAACTTTCAGGCGGCCGTGAGAGAGGACTGTCACTAAAAATTTAAACTCTTGTACACAAACTTGACCTAGAGTCTTCTCCAGGTTTTGGCGGTTCATTTTCTGAACACCCCTCTGAGACCAAGGGGTGTAGGATGAAAGCGTTAAGACAGATGGGTAAAGCCCCAAAGAAAGAAAGGAATCAATAGTTGTGATTTAATCCATTGGTGAAAGGGAGGAATTAAGTAAAATCTTAAAAATGAGAAATGTGTAAAAGACTTTTAGCTAGCACCTATAAAAAAATGTTTTAATTGCATAGTGAGTTGCAACTGAGCAAACATTCAAATCAAGTGAAGGAAATAGAGAAAGGTAAAAAAAAGAAAAATCTTTGCTTTTATATGCCAGGGATAAAACAATGACCCTGATGTTATTTTTTTTAAAATATACTCTAGTTTAATTCAGAAAAATGTCCCCAACATGATAACTCCCAAAGCATCTGAAAATAATTACAACTTAAGCTTTTGTTGTCTACGGTAATAATCAAACAGAGCATATATTTAACAAAATACAAACAAAAGACCCCAAGCAAACAAAAAACACACAGAAAATACACGTTGCTCACTATTTCATCCCAAACTACCTAATGCAGGAACATTTTGTTTAACCATTTAATTTACCCAGAATTTTAAAAACTGAGCAAAATGGACTCATAGTGAAAGAAGGGACCAATTAGTGTTGGATTAACATTCATGGTTATTTACAGTTGTTTTTGTATTTGTTCTTGTGCTCTGACTTCCTAAAATTTCACAACCCAAAGATTTAGAAAAATGGGGTTGTTTAGACGCAAAGTGCAATGAAGTGGCTGTGACCATTGTGTAGACACCACCTCTCTCATTATACCCTCTCAATCAACACTCAGTACACAGGAAACCGCAATAAAGCCCATCTGCCACGGTTAATCTGCAGGCAAACCCACACCCATGTCTATGCCCGTTACTCTCCAGCCTTATTATTCTCAGATCCAAAGCTTCATAAGGGATCAGCCAAAGTCCATTAAAGTAAATAATAGCTAGAAATGACAGGCTTAGCAAGGATTGGGAGGAAGTTGAAGACCAATCTGAGCTCCGAGCTCTGATTAATAGAGAAAAGCATTAGGAGAAAAGGGGAGAAAAATGACCTCAGCCTGCTCCAAAGAATTCCTGAACCTTCGTTGTTAGGGCAAGTGCTACCATCTGAGACGTTAGTGATCCTTGGATTTCCTTCACTTTGATGCAGCTCAAATGGGAAAATTTTGAAGGTTCAGCAAGGCCCCAGACCTCAGCTGGAAAGCTGTCTGGAGTCAACCCTGTCAAAATTCTCTTGTGTAAGAGAAAGCCTTTATTAGCTAGATTGCAACAACGGCAATAACAACACCCACAAACGCCCGCCACCGTCTCATGAGGAGGGGCCTCTGCTAGAGATTGCAGATGCATTTATTATTTCCTTGTACATAGTCATTTTTAAAACATCTCCAAACAGATGTAGTAAGATAAAACAATAGTGACTCTTAAAATGAATGCCTTTCAGGAACTAGCTGAATTTAGTCTGCTGATAGGAAAGTGTGTGTGTGTGTGTGTGTGTGTGTGTGTAGGGGATAGTATTCAAATATTTATTCAGTTTCATCTTGAAAAGTGATATTTATATTTTCATTGTACAACACAAAGAATCCTTCTGAAGTAGTTCAAGGTTTGTTGAGTCAAGACAGAATCAAAATGCTTCAGTTATTTCAACTGTGTTTTTTATATAAATTGACCAGGAAAAAAAATCCCAAATTAGTTGTAAAAAGCCTTCCTCCCTTCACCATTTAAAAATTATTTTTACAACCTCTGCTTGATAAACTGCCTAATGAGAGGATCCTAGGCAATGATACCCTCCACCTCTCCCCACATAAGTGTATTTGGTCTTCAAATGAGACATTTTTGAATTTTGGAACAGCTATAGACAGATTTTGTTTTGCTTTGTTTTTAAGAAATCTGTACCTGGTAGACCTATTGGTGATAGGAAGAACTCATTTCAAGTCTGCTCTGTTAATAAAAAAAATGTCTTTCCTTGTAGAAAATACTACAGTCTTTATGAAATGTGAATTGAAATGAGAGCTCAAAAACTGTGAGGGCTCTTTACAGTTAAGAGTTGAAAAATAACAAAGCAGCCCCTGCTTGTCAGAAATCCCAGGCTGAGGGGGGAGAAAGCATTTGGCAGAGGCAGGCAGGTATAGGGAAAGCCCTAGTGATTTCTCAGGAAGATAGTAATGGTCCAGATGAGGACTTGATGTCAGGGAGGCTCACCTTCGAATGCATTCCTTGTTCAAGTTGATATTGTAGCATGCAATTTTCATAAATAAAATGAAGAGGCAATGTAAAGAACCATGGTTAAAATGATGGTTCTTCACAGATATTGCTGATAACTTGGCTAATGCACTGTTGATGTGCACGTGGTACAATTTTCATATTTTAATCTTAAGTAGAACAAGAAATGACAATTATGAAAAGACAAAATAGATACCACCAACAGCTGTAATTGCTATCCAGGCTGCTCAAAGATGGGCAAAAGACACAGTAAATCAATATTAAGTTCTCTACAAACGCAGGTATCACAACAAGGACATCATATAACATCATTATAAGCAAATTCTAATACAATTTGGACAGTTGTAAAGAATATAGGATGAATACAGGGAATGTGAGGCTAACTTGTCCTCTGCAGCTTCAGCTGGTATATATTCCAGAGGAAAAAAAAAATCCCTGGGAAGCATGGCTATGTATTTAGTTAAGTATGCAAACTGTTGTGGCTTTAGTAAATGAGTGTGATCTTCCTTTTCACAATTTAAAACGTTAAGATCATCAAGGGTTAAATGATTATGCCACATGCAATTATAACAAGTTGAAATTCACCAGGTTTAATACACTAGGATTTGGGGAAATGTTTTTGTATATAACTACATCCTAGGAAATATGATGTGATATTAAAGAATATCTAATTAAACTGGTGGATTGAGAAACCACCTACCTTAAGAGGAAAAAACTATTAAATATTAAAGGCATAGTATAAATATAATTAAAAGAATGAAAATTGAAACTGCTCAATGCAAACCGTGGCAATGGGAAATGAAATTTTTAAAAAAGGCAAATAGAAACAAAAATTTTGAGGAAAAGATATAGTGAAAGTGATAAATGTGTACAAACATTTAACAGTAAAATCAAAATTAAATACTTGCTTTAAATATTATAGTTGTAGAGTATAATGATTTAAGTAACCTAGAAAAAGTAGGACTGATTTCATGTACAGCTTTCTGGGGATATTTATTTCCTGGATGGAAAATGTAGCACAAAAATAAGTTTTTATAAATTCTTATCTATCTTTTGCATGTGTTCATAAATTATGTTACGTACTTTTAAAGATTGGAGTATTTCACGTTTCCTTTGAACGTTTAAAATTTTCACATGAAGTAAAATGATTAGGATCTGTTCCTTCATCTTCTTCCTTTTTCCACAACTGAACATTGCTTTGAGTTCACAGGCTCTTCCACAACTACACAGATATGCAACGTAAAAGAAACTGTTTTCACCATAACTTTCTGATTTGTATACAAATGCTACAAATATGAAACGAAACTTGAATGATTTTTGAGAATTTTTGGTACAAGAGAAGAAATAATCTATTAATCAAAAGACTACCAGTCAGAAACATTTTTCTTTTGCGTGTGTGTGATAAGGAAAAACAACAAAAATAAAAACGCATCAATTGTTTACTACAGGGGTTTGCACTTCCATAAGATTTCATCTCCCTGGAACATTGTCCTCATGCTACCATCAGATGGTAGACGTTCTTAAATTACTTTGCTACTTATACAAACAAACAATTAAGTGTCCATATAATAAAGTTTATGCACATGTGGAATATGTTTATAAGTAGTTATATGCATGTCATTACGTATGTTACAGCATAAACTGACCCTTATACATGATCTCATGTAACATGCATAAATAAGCAACTGGATTTCATGGCCTTGAAATGCATTTTTTTTTTTTAGTCAACCAAACACAATTGAAAATTTAATTTCATTCATGAAAAATCAAAAGGTTTTAATAATAAATATGCTGTGTAAATAAGCAAAATTGTGATCGCAAATGTTCTCCATTAGTCTGCATAATAGAATTGACTTGTAATGAACTTAAGCATGAAAAAAAATCGTCTTTGGGGTATATCGTGTTGCCATTGACACTTAAAACAGCACTCTTTTCTGTTCTTGATGTCAGTGCAAAATCTTTAAAATGAAAAATCCTTTTCTCATCCCTTTACTGAATACTCAGAAAAAGGCCACTACTTACTTTCTGCCATAATAAGGATCTTCAAAAAATGGTTATATTGCTAAGAAGTAAAGGCCTTTGTGCTAACCACAAGGTGTCTCCAATCTTTAAATCCTCCAGATTCGCTCCCTTCCCTGTTCCATATCTCAATACCAAGTGAATCTATATGATCACACTGTCACATTTGGAAACTTTAAAAACACTCATCCAGATGTAAACTGAAAGTGTATTACTTTTGAAGACATTCTGTCAAACTTAAATATATATGCAAAAATATATATTATATTACATACAAATTATAGTTGTATATTATATGCTTATAATATAGTACATATTAAATAAGAATTTACCAATTATTTTATGACTTAATGTTTGGAACTTGGTCTCTTAAAAATAGTGATACGATACCAAAAAAAGGGGGGGGGGAGTTTAACATCAAACTTCATTTCAGTTTATGTATCATCGAGATTTAATTTTTAAATAGTCCCATCATCCAGCTACAACCAGCAACTCCAAGGGAATTACAGTTTCATAGTGGACTATACACACACTCAAATATCCACAAATGCAACTAATTCCTGGTTTTTGCAAACCAGAGCTATTGGTGAAAAGCAATTACTAAAGCTCACCTCATTATGAAGTATGAATGTATAACTAAGAATGAATCTTGCTTCACAGAATCCCAACTACAGAAAGTCTTCCTAATTCAAGGCCATGTATGGCTTATCTCCCTCTGTACACAGAGACGGAATGTCGTGTGTGTGTGTGTGTGTGTGTGTGTGTGTGTTTAATGGGATGCTGTTTATCCCACTATATCTTACCACTCTGTCTCTTTGGATAACAATCACAGGACCCAGATGCTAAGGGTAAGTGATATTTTCCCACAAGCGGCTTCTGGCTCCTTGGCAGACGTGGTAGGCAGTTGTGTTGGCAGCCGCTGCGCTGCCTCTGGCTCTCTTGTGTGGCTTTGCTGTTGAAGGGATGCTTGGCCTGCCCTGTCCTCCTGGATACCATTTCCCTCTGACAGCCCTTGGGTTTTGTGAAGCTTTATTCTGTGCAAATCCCTTGTGCAATCTCTGGATGAACTCTCCAAAGGCAAAATAGGGCCTTTCTTTATTTATAGTTGTGCCTGATGATCAACTGAACTGCTATTGCAGGTACTCAGGAAAACCCAAACCCAAACCCAAACTTTTCCAGTCCTTGTGGGTATTTTGTTCTCCTTTCTGTTCTTGTTTTCCCTCTCAGCACATTGTATCCCAACCTAACTGCCAGGGGGCTGGCCAAATGATTTTGTATTAAATGCTGCGCTTTGTGATTTTTATGTTGTAATTTATGTGATTTTTAGAAGTCCTTTGTTTCCCCCCATATCCATCATCATAAATAATTTTTGACTATTTTTTTTTCTCAGATCATAAATAACATTATGAAAGAAGTCTTGTAGGAAATGCAAAGAAAGAATTTTGTGAATTCCCTGGGCCATGGGTTGATGAACTATTTAATGAAACAAAGTAGCGTGCTTCTGATATTGATACAGAAGTAATACTTCATTCCCTGCATGCTTGTAATCTGGATGACATTTTGAAGCATGTGCTCAAGTTGTACAAACAAAGGCACACAGCAGAGCCAAAGATGGTTTCAAAGACACCAATATAACTGTCTGCCGCATAATTTGTGAGACATTTTCACGTTTCCTCACAGTGATATCACAAAAGTAGTCATAAATGTGTATCAGGGATTAAACGACTCGCTGGTTTACCATATGGCTGACCACAATCCCCAAGGAAAAACAATATTTGGGGGAACTGATAGCCATATTTTCTTTGTAATCTGAAATATCAACAAAGATCCCAAGTTTTCTGAAAGAAATACCAGGCGCATTTTGCAGGGAAACGCTCACTCCATTTAATCCTGGGTTGAAGCGATTTCTTTCTACTTGGCCATTTTTATCTATGTGACTGCAAAGCCCTAGAATTATTGATACTATAGTTTTATAGTGTAACAAGTAAATTGCTACCTGGTCAAAAAAAAAAAAAGAAAGAAGACTTACACAGGTGTTACATGGGTCATCAGGTAATTATCTAAAGCGCTTTCTTACCAGAGTCTTCCTGTGTTGCATGGAGAACTGAAAATTCTCTGATGTGCTAGGTGATAATATTAAAAATTAAGAACAGATATAATTTAGAGAAGAGCATCACTGAAGCCTCACAGGGAAATGAAGATCTCTCCTCAAAGCTTTGACTCTGCTTTGGTAAAGTTTGTTTGTAATATCGGATCCTCTCTGAGGCGGGGCATGTATTTATTGTATACAATGTTCTGCAAACCATGTGCTTCTAGCTCAGTCAGGAAATTATCACATTCCAACGTGATTCCAGGATTTTCTTCTGATATGTGGGAAAAAAAAATCCAATTCTAGTTAAGCAATTCTAGTTTAGGAGCAATTCTAGCTAAGCTAGGATAAAACCCCAAAGATTGTTGACAATTAGGTTTGCTGTGAAGTATTTGATCTGATCTCTCCGTTCATGGATCGATTCTGCTCTTTCTTAAATGTAAAACGTTTAACAAATATTTCAGGAAACTTTAGAGAAATGTTAAAGGTTTCTGTTAAGCATTCCGACCATCCACCTTCTAGTTCTGTGAAACACGGCACTTTCCAGAGTGACAACTGCTAAATTTTGGCTTCTCTTTTTCTATGTTACATAAGAATCCAAAAGGTTGTAATTATGTATCTATACACTATTCCATAGCAATTTAGACAACATTCCTCTGCTAGTAACTTTTTTCATTTTCACAATCAAAAATTTAGATTACACTGCTTGAGCTCTTCCTCTCACAAGGTTTGGGAATGTATAGTTCGAGGTTTAAAAGACCTGAAAAGATCATGTTGAAAAGGTATATTTATACCAGCAGAGTCCCTGGTAGCATTCTCCAAAACAATAAGCAAAAAGAAAACTAAAACTATTTTTGGTTCTCTTTCTACCAGAAGGTGTCACTATTGGGACTACAAGGTAGCGATCCCAAGACATCTAACAAAATTTACTTGAGAGAAGATCATGCATTACCTGTATAATCCAGAAGGTAATTTACTGGCTTGCTCACCAAACTATCCTACGAAACATTGCTTGACTAAAATTTTATCTCAAATAAACATGAAATGATTTGAAATATGAAATGACCCTGCAGAAAGCAAGCAGGGAGAAATCCTGAGGTTCAAGAGATTGGTCATTGCAACAAAAAATAACCCATGGGATTTTTGGAAGGCAATTTAGGTGTTTTCTTGGTATGCTCCCATTTCAAATAATATTGAATATAAAAATATAAATGTTGTAAAAAAGAAAAGAGTTAGGGTTTTGTCTTTTGAAAACTTTCAAAGTTAAATGACACTTGTGGAGTCGGGTGATTTTTTCAAAGAGAAAAACACCCCTAAGCTTCCCCGTGCAGAAACACATCACATATATCCTTATCCTAAGAAATACTAAATAATTTTAAGCTTCTGGTGGGAAGATTAAATCTTCTCTCTTTTTTCCTCCCAAAGTTTTTTCCTCTATAAAGAGCAATGGGTCTATTCTTGGCTTAATTTGATGAAAACGTGCTGCAATGATATTTTCATGTTTAATCTCACTTGGGGAGACTATATTTGGTCCATATTCCTTCACTATAAGTGGGAAAGCTTGGCAGTAATCTTCTGCTTTGCAAGTAAGCAAAAAAGTAATTTTTGGATACTTTAGTTCTATCTAAAGATTCATTTCAACTTTTTCTTAAATTTGCAAACTGAGGGAAATATTGTAGGAGTATGTGTGTCAGCAGGGTGCCCCGTCCACCACCCCTTGCACACAATGTTAAGAAATAAAATTCCCTGTTCGAATGGCTTTAAATCTCACACTTGCATGAGACTCTGATGTACAAAGTAAAAAAAAAAAAAGAGAGAGAGAGAGAGAGAGAGAGAGAGAGAATGGGAGAGAGATTACCTGTGATATCCTTGTTGAACAATCTGAACATATCTCAAAAGTGTCCAAGCAGCTCATGCATCAGAGCTTTATGATTCTTTTTATTACCTGAAAAGAAGCAGTTAGACATGACCACTTCAAAAGTGTGAACACGCCATTATTCAATGTTTTGAACGGTGTGTTCATCAGTGATCCACCTCGTGTGCAACTTGCCGGTCAGAGCTAGGAGCCATCCTCTTGCGGGCTTTCCTCTAAGGCGGTTCCATAGGACAAGTGCACTGAGAGGGACTCGCCAGTAGAGGCCTCTCTAGATTTGCCTTCTGCCTGAGAACTCTGGAATGAGCCTGGAATCCGCTGCGGTTAACACAACTACTTGAAAAGATTCTTGTTGCATAGGGAAAAAGATCACTCTTTAATGCCCTTTTAAGTTCCACGATGTTGATTAATGTTGCCCTTTACATTAATGATGTTTCAAGTAAAAGAAAACAAATTTAAAATGGATCAATTCTATTGAGGATGCATTAATTAGACAGAGACTGTGCCATATGCTGCGGCTGGAGGCTCTGCTGGCCTTTCCCTTGTAGTTACCTGTGTAAAATCCACCCTATCCTCTACATGAATGCCCAAGCTGAATAGCTATTTGAATGCAGGCTTTAGTTTGATTCGCCATACAAGGGGTACTGTGTCACTGTGTTTTCTTTCTAGGAGTCACTAAGTGATTTCTATATCTGTTGTCATGGTGATATAGCAAAGCAGGGGGAAATGGGGGCGACTTCAGGCTTTCTCCTCACCCTCTGCACTAAGATGTTGTTAGCAAGCCTATAAAACATTGGGCTTTCTCTGGGCCTTCTTTTTGTTCTCTGATTGTCAATAAAACTCATTTTAAGGGTAACAAGGACATCTAAATGTCATCTGTCACCGTGTTAGAGAGATTAAGTTTGTTTAGGGACTTGTGCTGGACAAAGGCCACTATTTGTTCCGCAGATACAAAGCGGTGTTGGCTATCACCACTCTTGATTTAGAAGGAGGCCCGGAGACCATCGAGGAAACATCATCTCAGTTGCAGGTGACGGAGAGGCCTTCTTGACGTGACAGCATTAAAATGACAGAAAAATAATGATGGTTTTGAATGAGAATCCGCAGTTCTGTTTCCCACACCCCTTTGTAGATACCCCAAGCGTAAAGTCTCCTCTTAGACCTGAGCTAAGAAAACAGCTGTCGAGGGCCACCGGCCTATTTAAAAACATGACATAACACACCTGATGGTCCTTGAATGAATGATAAAAGAAGGGAGAGAGGTTTTCCAAGGGAAGTCTGACAATAATATGTTCTGCATTAATTCAGCATTTGCCCAATAATGAGGCTAAATGGAATGTACAGATTAATGAAGACATTGGTGTTATTAAAATCAAATCCTGTGGTTCATATGCTTTTCTTAATAATGAACATTGTGGCTATTGGAGAGGAAGAACAGGATTTTTTTTTTCTATTAATTTGGCACACATCCCAGATCTCATTCAACCAGAACCTATCCCCCGCAAAATGCGTCCATGGCCTTTATGCGCCGTAGTCTGTTTTATATCTGTGTTGAGGGAAAAAATATTTCCCCCCTTGATAGAAAGATTTTAAAAAGTGAACATGGAACCTAAGTAATAATTAAGTAATTTAAAAAAGAGGATGCTTCTTTCAGTATAAAAGGTGATGGGGAGGTATATAAAATTACACGCACATAATGGGGTGCTCACATCACATCTGCCCGCACTCTGGAAATTGGGCAGCTATCTCGGGGCTTTCAGAAACTAGCCACATTAAATTCATCTCAAATACTATTTTATAGGAAATAGTCATGGTAGAGAGTGCCACTTATGTTAAAACTTAGATGAACTGTTATAAATGTTGGACGATGGGACGTTCTTTATTTACAATTTATTGGATCTTGATTTGGATATTGATGAAATATGAATGAAAGCACAGTACCATGACCCATTTTCTAATATCTCTGTGAGCATGTATGACCCATGTGTATATGCACAAGAGCCACACTTAGACTGGAACTCACATTTGAAAGGACAATGGGACAACGATAACTCCTGCTTGGCTTTGTGGAGGAAGTTTGCCATATATGTGTGCCATATATATATATATATATATATATATATATATATATATATATGGCAAACTTTGAGTTTACTTGATTCATGCCCTCTCAAACCAATTTGAAAATTTGATTTTAATCATGCTGAGAAGAGATGTAGAGCCACGAATGCTATATACTTCAACTCTTGGGCAGATTCCACTTTCATTGCATATTTGGCAGTGTATGAGGAAGATAAACTTATAAAGGGCAACATTGAGAACTAGACCTCTTAAAAAACAAAAACAAAATCCCTGGAAGCTGCGCAGTCACACATTTGTAGGTATGTCTGTGATATTAAACATGTGCAACTACTAAAAAGAGCTGCAGCAGGATTCCCTTTTTTAAAAATTCCTGGAGCAAATTACCACCAAGCTCAGTGTGTGTGTGTGTGCTTTTTTTTTTTTTTAAGATAGAAAGATTTAGTCTAGACAAACTAATGAAAGCAAATACAGTGCTGAGATGCTGTTACATCAATATTATGGGCCTAGATGACTTTTGTTTAGTATCTTAATAGCTCGGTCATTTGTTATTCATTCAGCTACACACGAGACACCAGGGTGTTATGAAGGACAATACTCTCGGGGCATTTTGAGTTCAATGTGTGTTTCTCTACTTATGCAGAACATGTGTTGGCATCAGCGATGGTTACAACAGGGGAATCACAATATACAATGAAGTTTTACCACGTTGCTCTGAGATGATTTTCTGTGTCTTGAAACACAATCCTTGGAACAGCTGAAATGTAGGTCTAGTGCTCTGTTATAGAACGTATTGGGTATATGTCTCCTTTCTATTTTTAACCTCTTGCTTCTTATATTATCTCAGATAAAGAGTTATCTAAAAGAATCAAAATCAAATCCCCAACAAAAAGTATGTTGAGCTTTAAAATAGGCCAACAAAAACTAATACTTGTCACTTATACTTGAAGCTGTAAACAAGGGGACTGAGAAAACAGATTGGAGAAGTCCAGTAATTCACAAAGATAAATAAGCACGCACATAAACACAAACTTACATGCATTGAGTTTCACTGCTTTGTCCCCAAAAGAACATCTATGTCACCCTAGATGTTTTGTAGCTTTACAGATTCAGAGTAATTCTAATGAGACAAGTAAAAGGAAATGGGTGCTGCACTGTATCATTTTTTCCCTAAATTTCTTGGGATGAAAATCCTCTAAGTGCCTTTACGTGACTATGCAATCTAGATACATTATTTAACTTGTATGGCCTCAGTTCCCTGTCCAGGAAAATGTAGGGATAGGTTTAGGTAACCTCTGAGGGCTCTTTCAATCCCAAAAGGCAGTTAAATTCATAAAAGGTTTTCAATTTTTATAAATGTCTAATATTTTGAAAGCAACTATTTTTATTAAGAAAAAATAACAGAATTGACAAGGTTTTCACAGTATGATTAATATTCAATAAGATATGCAGCATTTTGCTTAAGATTTACTGTGCCAAATTAAGAATCCAGGCAGTTGTATTTTCTAAGTCCTATAATCTTTTCACTTTTGACAAATGAGTAGCAAAAGAGTTCATCAGATTGGGACTAAGTTAATTCAGCAAGGCTTTGTGTCATCTTGGATTTTTAACTACTCCTTTGCACTCAGGAAATAGTTAAACAACAAACGGAAACCCATTAATGAACATTCCATAAGAAAAAGACAGTATCTTTGATGAATAATACACTCATTTGATATGTTGTTGTCACTTGGTTCAAGTGACAATTGAGAATATTTCCTTCCCCTCTCTGCTCCCATCCTGCCTCCAGATTCTCAAATCATGCTTTTTATTCTTTTTAGAGCAATCATACGATATCTAAATTTATCATAAAGTGAGTGATTCTGGTAGGTAATTTCTGCTTGTCAAATTCACTTTCCACTTTACAGAATCCACTATTCTTTTACCAATTGTGGTCATCTTCAAGTAGATATGTGAATAATATGAATAAGGGCGACTAGCATTGTTTTCTGAAGAATGTTTTCAGCCAAATAAAGTACTCCATGAACAGAAACAGCTTCCCAAAGATGTTGGATTGATACAATTATATACAATTCTTTCTATCTCTTCTGCTCATTTCTTCTACTGACTAGAGTTTCAACATGTTTTCATTCCAATTTCTGAATATAAAATTCTACAATATTTATCCAGGTTCTATTTCCTCAGCTACTAATTAAAATTGAAACACATACCCTAGTACAATCATTTTTTAAAAGATAGGAATAATTCATTTTTCATTAATAGTAATAACTGCACCAAATGGGAAAAAAAAACCCTATAATGTTTAGGAAAGCATAAGGAGAATCAGTCTAATAATGTATGTTTTAGAAAGATGACTCTTGTTATATTCTCTTATTAGTTATTGGTAGTATTTGTTAATAAAGATTGAGTAAAATGTTATGAAGTAATCAAAATTCTTGACTAGATCATCTTAATTTTTAAAATTAAAATCTTTTCTTTTTCATATTTTAAATTATACCAATAACTTACTGTCATCAAATATTTTAAAGCAACAAAGTTAGAAAAAATAATAACATAATTATAAACTCAAAATGTTCCTTGAATCTGCATCACAGCTTACTATTTTCAATAGAACTTAGAACTTAAATTCTACAAAAAAATTTTGGACTTGTATGGAAAGATAAATAATAAATCTACTGAGAAGACAGCATACCTTAATTGTGATTTAATCATAATGGTGACAATTTAAAAATACTTTTATGGAAAAAATTTAAATATAAAAGTATAACTTTGAAAATGTTACTGAAATCAACTTTCCGTTTAAAGAAATATTCCTACTTATGAGTGTATTATTTGTAGCATTTTCAGACTTCATGATATTCTAAACTGAGATGTACGTCATATAAACCAAAACATTTGAATGGTTAAAAAAGTTAGAATCTCAGTTTTATATGAAAGCCATTCTTTTAACATAATTTAAGTTGAAATAATGGAGTCCCTTTATAACTCTGCTTACATTTGTACTATCTAAAAATCAAGTAAACAAAGAGCATAGTATATAAAACTTGAATAAGTTTTCCATTTTCATTGCAGCATTTGAATAACGGATTTTTCAAGCTGTAAAAAAACAAAAATGGATTTTATTTATCTATCTTTTCTAGGGCTTCAAGAATCAGTATCATTCATTTTGTTGCAAAATTTTATACATGCTTTAAAAGAATGGCTTGCTTCTCTTTTAGTACTGCTACCTAAGTTTCTGAATGTTTGGATGCTTTTTATATTATCTCACATATCAGTCTTTAGTGAAGCGTTGGTTAAAGTGAAATATTCATAGGGATTTCACAGTTTATTTCTGAAGACTTTTCCCATCAGATCCGAGGGGAAAAAAAACAAAACATAGATTTTTTTTTAAATTTCCTGACATATTAATAAAATAATGCCTTGAAGGGTGGAAAAATCAAAATTCCGTTATTTGAATTTCGACTCTAAAAATTACATAGTGTTATTGATATAAAATGATAGTAATAAGCAAAGTAGATCTCCCATCAGATAATAATCTTGTTGCTTTCAAATCCTGGCCACCTTTGGGTTAAAAATTGCTAAATTAGGTATTATTAAGCTATCTTTAAATAGAAATTTTTCTACTGATAGAACTCCATTTAATAACAGAATAAAATAGCTGAGGAATGTGATAACAACCAAAGAATAAATATGTATTTTCAGAAAATATTTGAATATGGCTCATTTGTAAGTGAATGCATATGTAATTTTAAAAGAATATCTTAAATATGTTGAAATATCTTAAAATATGTTAAAATAGCAACATCTTCATTGGATGGTATAGCCTTTTTGGAAACTATAAAGACATCATCTTCACTTCTTTGCTCTTATCAGACTGAGATCCCATGTCTTTTAATGCTCTTTTCTTTTTCTCTTGCCAAGACTAATTCACTTGAAGTAATTTTGTTCTCCTTCCATCATTGCATTTTATCTCTCTTATTTCTGTGTCCTTCTTTTGCCTAACCTTGGTATCTTCTTATGGCCTCTCTTCTTTTAATAACAATCTTTAATAACATTATTGATAGGTTCACGTGTTAGTCTTTATTATTTAAGCTCGATATTTAATGAGACCATTTTAAGTAGCTTAGAAAAGTGAGTAAAAAACACTTACATTTAATATTTAAATAATATTGTGCCCCTTGTAAATACTTCCTGAAATCATACTCAAGCCTCTATTTAATGTCTGAATTTATAATAATTTGGTTTCCTCTTCATCAGGCATATTTAAGTTAAAAAATCCTGAGCAGAAGTCTTTGCCCTTATAGAATGTAAGACGAGGAGACGCAGTATTTACTTTTCTTTTCTTTTAACCAACATCAAAAAGAAACAGTTAGTAGATGAATTTTATAGCAACTTTATAATATTTAAAAATAAGTAAGAAGTAAGGTAAAAATAAAAGTAGACTCAAGTCTGGTGTCAATATTAGAAAAGTTCATGTGTATACTTTCTCCATCCATTTTTTGTTTGTTTTAAACCAACATTTGAAGGGTTTTGGGGTAAGCAGTATGAGTCAAGTTCTAGCTTCAGAGTTAGAAAGGTTGGAGTTCATTCATATCTTGACTCTAGAAAAGGTAAATAAATTCTCAAAGTCACCCTTCATTCATCTATCAAATAAGGCTGAGAGGCATATATTCTGTGACAATTACAGTAAGGCCTATCAAATACCTACCAGATAAACTGGCATCCAGGAAGAGTTCAACAAAGTTGGCCTTTATACTGTTATTAGTATTTGCCAGACAACAAAGCATCACCAGTCCCCACCACCCTCAAACACACGTGCAGGTTTACAATCAGATAGAATATGTTGATTCTAACACTTGTAAGAGGAGTGGCATTTGGTAAATCAACTAATTCTCTGAGTTTAAATTTCTAATGCTATGAAATAGTCTATATATTTGATAGAGGCACAAAATCTATGCTATGGTAGTAAATGCTTATAAATATCTAATTTGCATTTGCTAATTTCTTTGGTGTAAATTTTCCCACAAAGGCCAAATTCAAGCTTCCAACACAGAGTTGGGAAGAGATGTACAACTGCATATCATTTGAAGGTTTTTTGGGTAAGCAGTATATATATATATATGTTATAGTGTTTCTCATTATATTATTTTATTTCATATGATATTATTTCCCCCATATGGATTCAATGACTGTAAACAACATCAAAAGCAGGGGTATTAGTGAAATATTGTATAATAATTAGGAATTAATGAATTTTGAAATTTATCGTTTTTGGTATAATTTATTTCATGATAAAATTTTATAATTTACTTTTTTATAATAAGGGTTATATTCAGCAACTCAGCTCTCAGTAGTCCTGAAAATTTAACCATTATTTCTTGTGAACCAAGAGGAGCTGGCTCCAGGACAACAGTGCAAGAAGATTTAATTAGATAATACTGGCAAAAACACCTACGTTGATTTCTTTTTTAACAAAGCACTTTGCAAGCTACATATATCCTTATCTATATAAATATAAAGCATTTTATATTTATTTGTTATGACTTGTTTACACATAGATTTCTTTTTTTTAAAGAATTTATTTATTTATTCATGAAAGACACACAGAGAGGCAGAGACATAGACAGAGGGAGAAGCAGGCTCTATACAGGGAGCCTGATGTGGGACTCGATCCCAGGACTCCAAGATCACGCCCTGGGCTGAAGGCAGATGCTCAACCACTGAGCCACCCAGGCATTCCGACACATAGATTTATTTGCCACAATACAATGGATTATTGCTTTTGTCTGAGTCAAGTAGGGAAAATAGATGAAAATATCAAAAAAAAGAAACACACAAAAACAAATAAAGCCCACTATAAGATACAACTCAATCTAGAAAAGATTTAATTCTCCAAAAGCATAACCTCTCACATCATATTTCAGTATCAGTAGACTTAATATTGCCTTCATTAATAATTTTAACTCCACATTTGATGACTATATGAGATATAAATGCTAGGAACATCATACTAAAACTTCTTTAAAGCTTAAATTTTAATATCTAATTAGCTATATTAAGTTGTAAGATATATGATCATATAATATATAATTAGTAATATTAAAACAGCAATAGAAAATGCTACAGCATTTAGATCAGACTAAAGGAAATATTTCAATATTTTTCTTTCTAGATAAATTCATTTGCCTGAGCCAGTTTATTTTTTTAAAAATTAAGCATAGCATGATTCAAAATTGGCACCCTGGGGAATCATCACCACCATAAGGAATTCTCTGAAAAATCAATTAAAGCAAAGTTAAGTAAATTAAATGAAAGGAAGCTCCTTCACTGAAACTCTCAAAATACAAACATATTAAAACTATATCAAGTTACTCTATTCAAAATACATACAAATATTTCTCCTTCATTACTAATCTGATTTTTTCCAAGCGATTCAACAAATATTTATTGAGGAGCTACCATATTCCAGATTCTTGTGCTAGGTGATTTTCCACGTCACTTTGATTCTCAACTTCTCTTTGTTAATATTTTACCCAGACTATTTAAAATCTTGCACATCTCAAACAAACCTTATAAAAGAGCTTCACATTTTCACATTCTGCTATGATTTATGTTTGTAAAATAAGATTTTACATTTTTCTTTGCCTTCTTTACTCATCAGTATCAGTCTAAATAGATTTCTAAAGATTTTCTAAAGATTTTGTGCAAATACCACATTGAAAATGATATAAATTTAATCACCAAGGGTGATGTATAATTTTTATGAAACATAAAAAGAAATATTTGTTAGTTGAGCTGAAAATTTTAATCATAAACTAGCAACTATAAAAAATTACTTTTGATATTCCTCAGATTAAAAAGAATAGGAGTTAGCTAATTTTCTTGTTCAGAATAAAAACAATCAGCCTATTATACTACTCATGTTTTAAATACATACACACGCACATACATATTATTATATGTATGTAATGTGGATTAGAGAATGAAGTTGGGTCTATGATTTTTCTCTCCAAATCAGAAAATAAAATTTAAGTATTTAGATAAATGGCAAAAAATAATATGAGTAGTTTAAGAAGTGAATTCAATAAGAAAATTAAATGGTAAAAAACTAAGTTATTTTTCAAGGTCATTATCACTTACAACAAATTAATTTTTCTGATCTATAGCAATGTTTACTTAGATATGCCAGAAAAATGTATATTATTTTAATCTTCCATGAATATTTTCTAAGTTTCAAGTGTATAATGGAAATTACTGTTAAGTGTTATATTTTTACTTTGATGAAATAATCTTTGGACACTTTCTTGATAAACAAGTACTGTGCTTGTACTCAGTATTATATCAACATTGCTCCATAGAGCTGATCCTTTATTTGTACATTTTATTATGATAGAACAGAGTGGCTTACAGAGAGGGAATGTGTAAATAAATCACAGCTTCCTAAAAAAATACAGACACCTTTAGAAAATTTCCACTGGCAGTGAAACTTGTTTTGAATTATATTTTTATTTCAAAATAAATGTAACTTACTGAGATTCACATTCCTTAAGTAACTGGGGAACAGAAAAGCAAAACAAAGAAGTGGAATGAAGTCATAAATTGTAATTGACCCTAAATGTAAAATCATTCTTAACCTGAAAGATTTAGTTTCACTTTAAAATGGCAAAAATGGAAACTAAGTATATTTTAAACATGTGTGCTAATTTATAATTTGCTTTAAACACATAATTATTGTTTGTCCCTGAGGAAACTGTATGTATTACACATGTCAAGTGACCTCTTATGCCTATGACCAAAAAATGATGAATCATTCAAATTCCTGAAGACAGACACAATGAAACAACTTATTGCTATTCAAGAAGTCAGTAGTGTCGTGTCGGGAAGGTAATATAGATTTCATTCACGGAAGCATTGCTTATGGATTCATTATTTTGTCTATTTCACATTTTAAAACAGATAAACATTTAAATTCGGCACTTGGTAAGTTTTAGAAAACACTTATTTTCTATTAAATAAGGGAAATATAGAAAATCTAAGTATACATTGGTGCAAGAATCATCAAGCTTTTGAAGCAATAACAATACTTCTCTTTAAAAAAGCAAAAAGTGGGGTGCCTGTTTGGTTCAGTCGGTTAAACGTATGTCCTTGGCTTAGGTCATGATCTCAGGGTTCTGGGATCCAGCCTTGGGTCAGGCTCCCTGCTCAGCACCGAGTCTGCTTCTCTCTCTTCCTCTGCCCCTCCTCCCTGCTCATGCTCTCTCTCTCTCTCTCTCTCTCTCTATCAAATAAATAAAATCTTTAAAAAAGAGAAAAGAAAGAGCAAACAGTCCTAAATTTCACCTATTGTCTTTTCTAAAGAAGTGCAATTGCACCAGTCTCTTTGTTTTATTTTTGAAGTAAAATCAGCATTTATAAACACAATTTTAAAACTTAGGGTAGATATTCAAATAATATCTACTAAATACTCTGATCTACTTTAGCTTATGTTTGTATTTTTGCCCTTCTAAGGGATAAACTGAATTTTTCATGTTATTCATAATGCCTGATTTTCAGGAATAGTGATTCAAACAATAATCATGATTTCACTTTTACAGAATCTTGATCTAACAAAAGCATCATGAACTAAGGAAACTTGACATCACAAGCCTTTCTTTTATGTGTGTATTTTAAAAGGCCATTTTATTAGTTAGTCACTATCCATGAACAAGCTACTGTAATCAGGCAAATAGAGGGTTGGTCTTTCAAGAGTCTATCATTAATGAAACTGAAAGGTTTAAAACTGATGTTTAGAATTTGATAGCTGGAAAAGATTATTTATGGAATAATTTGTATTGTGATTTCAGAGCCAAAGTTTGAAGCATGACTTCATTGTATTTGAAAGTCAGTGAAAGCCATGGTTAGTTGCATCCTCAAAAGGAAACCATGCATTATCCTTTCTAAGTATACAGAGATACCAGAAGGTTACCCAATATATAACAAAATTAAATTATTTAAAATTATGATTCATGGCAATTATTTTATAATTCAATTATTGAATAAAGTATTAAGATCTAAATGTGACCATCTATACTTTCTTGTATTTGGGGATATTGCACAACTTTGAAAAACACTACCGGATATTTTGGTGAGAAAAGCATGTAATTAGAAGTTTTAGTGACCTAAATTTAAATCCTGTTTCTATCATCTATTAGCTTTATATCCAAAGTAAAAGTGATTAACCAGTCTCAATTTCCTGAATTGAAATGAAAAAGGATAATAAAATTTACCTAAAAGAGAGGTTTTTGAGGACTAAATGAGAAAACACATAGAAAAGCTAGCAAAAGTCTGCCATAGACTACGAGTTCAATGTGACTCTTTCTGTTCACATTCTCTCCAAATACAATATTACATCTGTTTTCAAACTTTGTTGTCATAATTGAAAATCTGAAGGAATATTTTTCTAAATCATGGATTCTAATTTATAAATTATCTTGGTTGATTAGAACACTAGATCTTCTTAAAGTTGGACTCGTGTTATTAAGATTTTTGTTAGAACAATTTACAATTTTATCCACAAATCATTAACTAATAAGAAATAAAATGAAAACTACATTCCTGTGGCTAAAATGAAAACTTTTAGAAAAACATTATCAGTGTCAGACTGGTTGCCCTGCCACTAGTATGTGTCCCTCCTGTCGTGACAGTACTGTTCTAAGCAATTTGTATGGTTTTCAATGTATCTCTGCAAATACAAAGCAAAACTGGAAAAGAGACTAGAACAGTCAAATGGAGGAGTACACCCTAGAACCCCCCAGAAAAAGAACCAAGGGAGAGCAGGCAATAAGGCCTTAAAAAGAAATAATAACCAAGGAAAAGGTGGTAATCAACATCATCAACAGAGTTCAGTAGCAATAAGACTAAAGATAGGAAATTGAATTTGACCAGTAAGTCATTGTAGGCCAACATGAATAATTTTTTGCATAGTAGTCTAAGACCATCTACAAGAGTTAGCAAGACTGGATATTCACTCCACCAAAATAGCTGTGGCTGAGATCCACCTGGATATCCATGTTCCAATATTCAATGGAAGTTTTTAATTTTTCTTGAGCTCTAAGCCAGATATGGGACTGTTGAAAACTTTTTTCTTAGAAATTCATTTACCCTGGGTTTGATTTACACTAACATTTCTATTGTTCTAACTCTGGCTACTTGTAACTCTCTGTTGCAGACATCCTCCTATGCTGACCATTCACTATGTAATTATTCTTTTGAGCTTAGGCTTACCCTCATGTTACTTTATAATCTTTTCCCATGAAATCTTATTTTTGTCTATGATGTAATTAATTATACCCAAATGAATCCCAAATATTTATCTCTATCTTAGACTTTAGTTTTGAGCTTCAGGCTCGTAAACACAGCTACCTACTAAACAGCTCCACCTAGATGTTTCCAACATACTTCCAACTCATGGCATTTTCTAGAATTGTAACTTCCAAAACCTAAATTCCCAATTACAGAAAATAGATACACCATCTATCCAGTTCCTGAAGTCAGAAACTCAAGTCATCCTATATCTAATCCATCACTAAGTCCTGTCAATTTCTGTTTCTAAGTGTCTCCAACCATCTATTCTCCCTACCACCAAATTCATTCTCTGCACATGGAAAGAATGCTTTTTCAAAATTCAAAACTCATCATATAATGTCTTCCATTATCACCACCTTATCGCTCCTACTTTAAGTGCTTAAATTATTTTTATAATAATGACTAAAATATTTAATAGAGCATTCAAAACTAATAATGATTTGTCTCTTTCCTACCTGTCTACAACCCCAAAAGACATAAAAGCAATAACTTCAAAGTTGAGTCAAGTGAAAGATATTTCAAGATAAACGAGAAGTCTACATTCTTGAACATGGGAAGACAAGACCCAGGAGAGAGAAATGGATTAAAGGTATCTAAAAAAGAAAGGTAGTAATAAAAGAATCAAGAAAGGTAGTAATAAAAGAATCAAGAGCTTAGTAGTAGGAGTAAATAGGGATAGCTTACTCAATTAAAAGAGAAAAGACACAACTTACTAGTAAACAAAAAAGGGTAAAAAGTTAAATTTAAATACGAATATGCACTTTCATAATTGCTTCCAATTAAATTATTTTTAACTGTGACTGGCTATATAGTTTATAGGGGCATAGGCATTAAAACTATTACTAGATAAGATGCAAATAAATATTTATTACAATTTAAAATATTGTATCATGTTCTAGAAATTTATTTAAACATCAAGAATTATTTGCTCTATATTCCTAGATGTCTATGGTTTCTTAGTTTGCATTTTAAGTAAAGTCATAAAGTTGCGATTTAGTGTAAGATACATTTAATTTTAGTTTACTAGATGATTTTCTGTGAATTTTGGACATCAGACAATGCTATTGGACAATTCTTAGTTGGCTACATAAAAAGCAGACCTACCCTAAAAAGATGAAAATTTGCACTATTGAAGACGGTCAATAAAGAGCCTCAGGCTCTGAGGGCAATTCCAGTTATTAGCAGATGTATGCTCTTGTGAGTATACAAGTACCTCTTCATATCTCTTTAACGCTTGTAAAGTGTCACTGTGTAAACTACTTTCTGGGAAGAAGCCAAGCACTTTGGAAGCTGAATAACTCAGGCAACTAGAGGTCTATTTATTTCACTGAAACAGTGAATAGTGTATGAACTAGAAGAAGAATCTGATTCAATAAGTATTAAATAATTTGTTTCTGTATAATTTTACCTGAGATCTGACTGTCAAGTATGGAGATTGATTTTTAGGTGCATATTTGAACATAAAAACCCTCATAACTGCTATTTGTAAAGAGACTAATCTTGAGATAGTGTATGTTTACTTCAATAATGATTGCAGCAATTAAGAAAATTTGAGAATCCTCTTTTGGAAATAGTTTCAAAATAAGGTTATTGGTCAAACATGAAATCTCCTGAACATTTTTGTCATAAATTCCTTTTCATGGACTAAAATGTGATTTCCTGAGTTCTTTACTAACTTTTTTATTTTCTTATTAAAATTGGAAAATTCACAGTGTTTTGGGAAAAAAAATCACAGGTAATTCAACTATCATAAAAAAAGGTTACTATACAATAGAAGCTACATAAATGTTTTGAGGTTTAGCATCCTCATCTGAATACATTTCTAGATGTCAGGTGTATACTATTAAGAACGTACGCATTTACTGATCCCCACCCACATCACCACCAACGTAATCAATGAACTCCAATGATAGAGTAAAAATCAGCAAAAGTCCTGGAGATTGGAAAAGAAATTTTGATAAAGTTCTGTGAATATATAAGCAATAGAATCATATTAAATATAATTACTCTGTCCATCTTTAAAAACAACAATGTGATGGGTGAATAAATTAGGCTACTAATAAATACAGACATCTTGAGTTTAAAACATTTCTCTATGTGTTAAGAAATCTTGCCCTTGCATTTTATTTTATCATTTTATTTCATTTTATTATTTGTTTATTTATTTATTTGACACACAGAGAGAGAGAGAGAGAGAGAGAGAATGAGAGAGAGAGAAATGAGCAGGTGGGAGGGGTAGAGGGAAAAGCAGACTCCCCACCAAGCAGGAAGCCTGACTCAGGGCTTGATCCCAGGAC
Organism: Vulpes lagopus; assembly: GCF_018345385.1. Classification (NCBI taxonomy): domain Eukaryota; kingdom Metazoa; phylum Chordata; class Mammalia; order Carnivora; family Canidae; genus Vulpes; species Vulpes lagopus. Next base: position 43,783,337 of record NC_054842.1, on the reverse strand, counting down.
CCGGAGATCATGACCTGAGCTGAAGGCAGACACTTAACCAACTGAGTCACCCAAGGTGCCCTCTCTCTTGCATTTTAAATACAAGAAATCAACAAAGAGTGCCTTCTGTATTTTCAGGGAAAATAAAACCCATTATACACATTCCTAAATAGGCAGGATCTGAACAATATCCATATATTCTCCCTGAAGCTATTAGTTAATTGGACAATGATCTAGCTGCCTTAGACACATTGCAAACCAATGAAATACAAGGATGAATGATGAGCATTGACGCTTACTCAATAATTTTTTGGTCAATGCCTATTACATTAATCTGTTAGTTCTTTCAATTCCAGTCATGAGCTTGAGTCAGTTTCGAGATGTCTGAAAATGTGATAAGAGAGCTTCATGGAAGGAAGAGGAGAGAAAAAGGACTGTGAGAGGGCTGTCATTATAGATTTCGGAAGCAGTAGCAAATGTATACTTTCTGAAGATGAGAGGCATAACCAAAGTTGAAATATCTATATTTCTTTTTTTTAACAGCAAGACCAGGAACAGAGGTAAACTACTGAGCCCTAGACTGGATTTGGTTTAGAAAAACAGAGAAGGTGGATTTATTTGAAGTATCTCATAGACATAGAGTGTGGGACAACAGAGAACTTAGACTTGCATTACGAAAATCAACCATTGGGCACCTGGGTGGCTCAGTCAGTTAAGCATCTGCCTTCAACTCAGGTCATGATCCCAGGGTCCTGAGATAGAGTCCCACATCAGCTCCCTGCTCATTGGAGGGGGCAGCTTTCCCTCTCCCTCTGCTCCTCCTCCTGGCTTGTGTCCTCTCTCTCAAATAAATAAATAAAATCTTTTTTTAAAAAAGAAGGAAATAAAAAAGAAAGCCAATCATCTGGGTTACTACAAAGCTATGTCTCTCCCAAAGGAAATTCTTGCCCCTGGCTGATCCAGATAAAAACCCAACTAACTTAACAATGGACTTTAAAAATTAGACACTACCAGAACTTGGATTAAAAACTCACCAACATTATAAAAGAAAAGAGAGGAGTAGTATAACTTTCCGATAGATGAAGGCTACTCACCAGAAAAGTGTTGTTAATCAGCTTATTAAAAATATAAGCAATAATTACCCCCTTTTTAAAAAGAAAATAATGAAGCAATTGCTTCTTGGAAGGAAGACCTCAAAGTAGAAATGCAAAAATTCAGGGAGTAAATGGAAAGACAATAAAATAAAATTAAACATGACCTGCCAGAAGTTCCAAAAGATTAAGAGGAAAATGATGTAAAAGAATATAAAAGAAATATTTTTAAAGGAAAGGAAAATAAAGGAAAATGGGAATTAAGTAAAATGCAGCAAAGTGCACAGAAGAATTTAAAAAGTAACCAAACTTAAATGGAAATTTTAAGTAGCTTAAATGTCTTAGAAAAAGTGATTGTTATAGATGAGAAGTGGAAAGGATTAACAACATAAATAAATATTGAAAATAACCTAAAACAGTGGAACAGAAGAAATATTTAGATATATAACTCAAGAAAACTTTTGTGAAATAAAGATTTAAATTAGCATCCTGAAAATGTCAAAATTAGTCATGTGAACTTCTACCAATAATCTTTCTATACATAAATGTTTGATTATAAAAATAATTAAAGAATATAAGGACCAAAATATAATTTAGTCATAACTCCATCATAGATGCTAATTATTAATATTTGTTATATCTTCTTCAATTTTCCTGTACTTAACTATGCATACAATATAATACATAACATAATTTAATATTATATGTGATAAAATATACAATAAAATATTTAATATATATATAAATATAACATGTTTTTATACTAAACATTTTAAAACCATTTTTAATTTAAACCCATTTTTAATTCTAATCTAAAATTTATATTGAAAAACAGTTTCATGATTATGATAAAAACAATATTACACAGAACAAAAACTTGTGTAGAGTGAAGAATTAATCATTTTCCCATCTCAGGCTGTTTTTCTCTTGTATCTTTTCAGGTCTTCACATGAATGGTAACATACTATAAACAAAGTTTGGACATTTTTCCCATTAATAATACATTTTTTTACAGATTTTTCAAAGGGTCAAACATGAGCAATATAAGTCTACTTCACTCTTTTTGATGGCCACATGGCATCACATTAAAATAAGGTACTTTTACTTTTCTTAAGTATACTGTTAGCTTATTTTTGATCTTTAGCTTTTCCAACAGCATTGCAGTGGATATCTTACATATAAATGTAAGATATGTGCTAGTATTTCTGTGAGATAAATGCCCAGAAATGCAACTGTGGAGTAAAAATTTAGGCACATTTAAATTTTTTTACAACTATTATATATGATTCCAAATTTATAACCATTTTCCATATTGAGGAAAATAGAATGAAGCCATTTATATTCTTTTACCCTCACCACACTGTGCATACCATTTAAAAAGAAAAATCTCCTCCAATATAATAGGTGAAAGAGTTGTATTTACTTGTTATCTAAAATTTTTAAATTATAAGGCTGAGCATCCCTACTGACACCTTGCATTTCTTTCCGAAAATTGACTGTTTATGAACATCTCTCATTTTATTATTGGGTGATTATCATTTTCATATTGATTTACAAGAGCTCTTTACATATTAAGTAAATCAATATTTTTGCATGTCATGTGTTACAATCAGTCTCTCCCAGATTAGTTTCTTTATTGATGTGGTTCATTTCCACTTCTGTAGGCAAAACTTTTTAACTGTAATGTAGTGAAAAGTACTTTCCGACTTAATTAGAAAGACTTTCTTCTTCTGTAATTCTGTTTTGACTTCTCATAATTTCCTCTGTATTTAAACTCTATTAAAAATACTGGACAGTATCCCATGGTATTAATGCATCATAAGTTTTTAGCCTACCCATTACCACTGGCTATTTGTTTGGTTTAAAAGAAAAAAGAGAAAATTCTGGACAGTGTTGGGAAGAATATCCATATGTTTTACATCCATTATTACAGCCATGACTGTTTCCTAATTATAGATTATTTTCCATTATAATTACAGTGTCAAATAGAATTATGTTTAATATTTTACATTTGTAGCCTGCCAAATGGCCCTCCACGAACATTATAACAATTTACATGCCCACAAGCAATATGTCTAAACTGTCATTTTTTTTTGACACCCTTACTAAGGTTGAGTATTGTTAGTCTTAAATATATTTTCCAATTGTAAATTTTATGGTTAAATTTATCTCAGCACAAATAATTACATTATTCATCCCCAGTTGTTGGTCTTTTTCTTTAGACATCTTTTCCAGTACTTTTTACTCTAAACTTAGTTTGTTTTCTGTGCCACTCAGACAAAAGACTGGCTCCAAGGATAAAGATACCCCCTGGGCAAATGGTAGGGAAATTGCACAAAATAAAATTCAGGTTGCTACTTTTCCAAATAAGAGGATCACTCTTTTCTACAACATATTTAGATGCTTCTTTTCTTCAGTCTAACAGCCCCATTTTTTGTGTATGTGTTGAAATAAAAATATTTTCTCAATTGCATTATGTCTACTTCCACAGCCCATTTAAGTTTCTATTGTATTCTGTTCTCACTTGTCTGGGGAAAAGATGGACTATGTCTATGAGGCTGAGTGAGGCTCAGGCTTCATATCATTTCCTTACATCCTCATCATCATGGGTGGCAGAGGAGGGCAATTCATTCTCTCTCCACTGAAACCCTTCCCTCACATGTGGTGCAAAGCTCCAGGCAGACAGGCTGGAGACTTGCATGTCCTCCAAAGACTGCAGTTGTAAAACGGCTCTTGCAAGATCAGACCCTTGCTAATTACAATACCAACATCTATTAACTTTTTCATTCATCACCAATTTTCATTCATTTCTTAAGGCTAATACTAATTGCAACTTAAAAAAAATAATAATGCTAAATAGGGCAAGCAATCTGGGAACCCAAATGGTATATTCCCCTCCTGATACACATTCTCTCATTAGACACATTCACAGAGGAGGGGAAAAAAATCCTTTCAAAGCACTGGCGCTGCAAATTATTATTTTTATAAATTATATTTGTTCTAGGATTATTGAATATACTATTTTTTTAACTTATAAAGTGAGAATTTGGGGATAATCGACTTGGTAAGCAGTCTCAATGGAGAATTTAAAATGAGGGAAAACATGAAGAGGAAATAATAAGGGGAGTAAAATACTAGATCTTGAAAAGTAATCTGGGATAAACCAAAGGGACTTTTAATAAACACTATTTTTGTTAAATTTGCTCTGGATATAGCCAGCAAAGATTCCAGAAATATTTTGCTACTTAAAAAAATAACCGCTTCCCTAAAATGATTTTGCTGCCTGGTCTGTTGTTTATCATCTAGCTACAATGATCATATCAACATGTTAGCTAAAATAAAACAAATATGCCCTAACGACATGAAGAGAAGGATACACTTTTATTTTCCTGATTTAGTAGTGTGGTAAGAATTTATTGACATGTTTATCCTTATAATCAGTCATTTTCCAGTTAGGAAAATAAGAACCTTCACTTGTCTGTTAATTCCTAGGATTTTTGGCCACAGGATAAGTTCCCATTATTCAAAATTGCATTTTGGTCTTCTCCTTCTTAGGCCATGTTTGCCATAAGTCAGAAGGCAAATTTGCAGTCCATTTTAGTATAGAATGGGTTAACGTTGAAGGAAGTAAATAGAATAGTATAGGAGTTCATAAACTCTGGTTTGTATCCAGGGAAATGTCAACTAACTTGAGATGGTAAGCATCTTTACTGTCCTTAAAACAATGTGCAGCGACATATGCAGCTCTGTGTGGCACTCATAAATGGGACTTTGGCTCCTCTGGTTTACCAGCTGCATTCAATTGGTGAAGATGAGATATGGGGGTTGAGGTAATCCACAGTTGGCATGGAAGCTGAGGTGATTCCCTTAGGATGGATCCTCATCTCCAATGACTTTAGACCTCCAGACTTGATTTACAGAGTCTCTTTCCATTCAACTTCCAGTTGCATTCAAATTCTCCATAGCCAGGGAAGACCATATTACAGGATCTATCTGATGACCACTTAAGCACTCAACACTGCCATGTGGCAGGTTTGAAGACCCTTCTGTCCCAAGTTTTTAAGTTTCTCTTATCAGCAACCAAAAATATACTTCAACAGAGAGAAGAGGGAAATACAATCAAAAGGTACTCTTATTGTGAACAGTGGTTGTATATGAATTGCAAGCACGATTAAACCACTGCTTTATCAAACTATAAAATAGAAGTCATAATGAAGCTTACTCAGAAGTACTGCTTGTCAAATTATAGCTTCTAAAATATGACTGCATGAGCAAAGCCAGTAAAGGCAAACCCTTATTCAATGCCCCCCAAATTAGAATTATGGAGTGCGGAGTAAATGAAAGGCAAATATAGCTCAAAATAACAAATATGTCAGTTACAATGCTAGTATTCTCTTGCAAACAATAAATTTCTAAAAAAAAATCTAAAAAGCCTAGCAATGCTGCCTTTTATCACTATACCTCATTTTGGTTATATGGCCCTCATGTTGGTGTCCTACCAAACCTTTGTATTTGGTGCAATGTCACTGTCTTTATTTTTTGCTTCTAGCTTTTGACACAATATTGAGAGACCACCTCCCTACCACCACAGGAAGTGGAGCATATGGGACTGGACTTCCTCTCTGATCCAGGGAAGAGGCACCTATTCACTCCAGTACAGTCAACATCTCTTTGGTGAAATACCATGGATATCCTAAGTAAATGTGATCACAGTGGTTAAGCAGATTGACCATATTTATAGCAAAATACAGATACCTTAAATCCTTAGTAAGACATTTAAAAAAAAAAACAATAGAAAAAACTCCCACCATAATAGATGGAGTTGACAAAAATAAAACAAAAAAACAAAAAAACAAAAAAACAAAACCAAGTAAAAACCTTCCACAAGGCACTGGACACAGAGTTTCATGGCTAAGTTCTTCCAAACATTGAAAGACCACAAGTTTTTATCTATTTAAGCTCTTTGAGAGACTTTTTTACAAATTAAAAGTTCATCATTTATTTTCAAAACCAAAATAATAAATTATAAGGAGGATAGTTCAAAAACACTCTGGTACATAAATACATATAGATAAACATAAAAAATTCACACTTTTTATTAATCAAAAATTTGATTCTCTGCCCAGGAAAACAAACTTAATTTTTGTTCAGTAAAATGTCTAAGAACTATAGTAATAATTTGAATTAATCAAGAAATGTATTAAAATATCACTTTTCAACATCATCTAGTTGAGCTTTCTAAAAAAGAAATGCAAGGATGATGCAATATTTAGGAAATCTATATTTTCATAATTTTTCAATATATTAGCATCTTGACAAATATACAAGAACTTTTTTTTACAAGAACTTTTTATAGAAACTTTCAGAATAGATTATTTTTAATAGACTTTAATTTTTAAGGAAGTTTCAGGTTCACAGCAAAAATGAAGGTACAGAGTTTCCCATATATCCCTCTTCTCACAGAAATGTATAGCTTCCCCAACTGTAACTCCCCCAGCAGATAATGAGCCTACAATAATTATAGTTGATGAACCTACACTGACACAATTATTATCATCTAGAGTCTGTAGTTTGCATCAGGGTAAACTCCTTATGTCATATATTCTATAGGTTTGGAGAAGTATATAATGACATGTATTCATCATTATGGTATCATACAGGGTAGTTTCTCCTATTCATCCCTTCCTCTCCCCTAACCTCTGGCAATTTTTAACCTCTGATATATTTACTCCTTCCATAGTTATTCCATTTCCAGAATGTCATATAGTTGGGATCATATAGTATACAGCTTTTCAGATTGGCCTCTTTCATTTACTAAGATTTGAGTTTCTCCAGAGGGAGTGATGTCAGCAAGATAATGGAATAAGATATCCCTTACTCATATCCCCACTGCACAATGATATTTTGTCAGCCATCCACCAAAAACCCAAAAACCAAAACCAAAAGGAAAACCAAAACAAAGCAAAAAGTCCCTTTAAAAAGCCTTTGTGGGAGCTCTGCGATATGGGTAAGAGATTGTAATACCTAGTGGAGTCCAAGATCATGGAGGGCTCTTTTGATAAGGCAGGTCTGTTCCCAAGTGGCTGACTTGATGACTGCGGTTCCAGTTACAAACTGGAAAGCAGTTCCATCCCTCTGTGGACTAGCTGCAACCTGATTTGCCTTTGATCTTGACTTATGCTGGAGGAACCAAGGAGGGGGCAAGCATGTTCATGTCTTAGGCAGTAGACTTGTGGTTGTTGGCCTTTGTTATGGATCATGAAGTGACTCTGTGACCCAGCTCTGGCCTCACTCAGCTATGATCTGGAAGCAAGCCCACAAAACTCAATCTAACTTTGGGTTCTGAAATAGCCCTTGTAACTGGACTCTGGTCCTCCCAGCCATAGCCCATATGTAGTCCTACCAGCCTGGGGACCCTCTGGGAGGCCTCCGACAGTGCCCCTGGAGAATAGCCAACCAACCTCCATCTGGCAGCAGATCCTGAAATGGCCAGTGACTCAGCTCTAGCCACTCTCAGCTGTGATCCCTGAGCAATTTGGCTCCCTAAGAGACTCCCTGGCTATGCCCTTGCAGATACACTCACAAACCTTGGTTGATCGCAGATCCTGAAACAGTCTTATAACTTAGCTTCAGGACCTCCCTGCTGTGGTCAGGGGTAGTCTTGTTAGCTAGGAACCTGGCAGGAGACATGCCCATTTGTGCCCCTAAAGCCAGGTCTATAGACTTTGGTCTTGGCTATTAATCCTGAAACAGCCCTGGGACTCAATTCCTGACCCTCTCAGCAACTTCAAGGCCAGTTCTGCTGACCCACCCAGTAGCCCAGCAGGAGTCCTCTTGGGGACTTTACAGAATCACACCATACACACACCTAGTAACAGGTCCACTGTCTGTGGACCCAACTGCAGACCCTAAAACGTACTCTTGTCCTTTAACGAGCACTTCCGAACAAAGTTCCAAACATTCAAGGACCAGACAAGATACACATACACCTGAGCCCCTAGTAACAGGCCAACAAACAGTGAACCTTACTGTCAACTACATGATTTCTAATCCCAAAGATTAATATCTATCTTCTCTCTGTGTCCTGACATTCTCCCAGGAAAAAAAAAATACAAGTAGGTAAATTGTGATTCAATAAAAGTGATAATTTTGAACTGCTGAAACTAGTTTAAAAAAAGAACAGCAGCCTGGGTGGCTCAGCGGTTTAGCACCTAAATTCAAAAACACTATAAGAGAAATGAAGAATGATTGTGATAGGTTCATGAATGATTGGACACGAGCAAGGTAACAGTGTGCATGCCTATAGAAATTTCTTTTTTTTAAAAAAGTTTATTTATTTATTTATTTATTTATTTATTTATTTATGATAGTCACACACAGAGAGAGAGAGAGAGGCAGAGACATAGGCAGAGGGAGAAGCAGGCTCCATGCACCGGGAGCCCGACGTGGGATTCGATCTCGGGTCTCCAGGATCGTGCCCTGGGCCAAAGGCAGACGCTAAACCACTGCACCACCCAGGGATCCCTGCCTATAGAAATTTCTAAAAAGAGAAAAAAGAAAGACAAAACAGACTATCCAAGAACTCGACTGTAATTACGGAAAACAATTTTATGAAACAAATACTGCTGTGATATCAAATCAGTACAAAAAAGAAAACTAAAGACTAATATCCCTCATTAATGTAGGCATAATGAAATCTTCAGCAGAATATTAACAAATAGGATTCATCAATATATATAAAAATTATGCACCATGACCAAGTGGGGTTTATTCCAGGAATGCAAGCTGGTTCAACATTTGTAAAAAAAAATTAGTGTAATACCTCATATTAAAAGGAATAAAGAAATTTCACATGACTATGCTGTTGATACAGAACTCTTGATAAATTTCAAAGCCTACTCATGATTAAACTCTCAGAAAAATAAAAATAAAGGGAAACTTCAACTTGATAAAGAATATCTACCAAAAAACCTACAGTTAATATTATATCTAATAGTGAAAAACTGAAAGTTTCCCCACTATGCCCAGGGATTAGACAAAAATGTCCATTCTCACCACTCTTATCTGACCCAGTTCTAGAGTTATAGCTAGTGTGAAAAGGCAAGGAGAATAAATAACTAATATACAGATGGTAAAGGAAAAAATAAAATGGTGTCTATTTGTAAATGATATGATTGTCTCGTAGAAAATTCTAAGGAGTCTAGCAGAAAACTCTTAAACCTATAAATGAGCGCAGTAAATTCTCAGGTAACAAAATTAACATGCAAAAATTATGTGCATTACTACACCATAGTGATCAATACATGGAGGCCAATTAGAAATGTAATATTATCTAGAGTAACTCAAAAATAAGTTAAGTCCTGAGGCATTAATCCATCAAAAACATGTACAGAACCTTTATACTAAAATTACACAATGCTGATAAATACAATTTTGAAAATCTAAATACATCTAAATAAATGGAGAGACATAATATGTTTACATATATTGAATCACAACGGAATATTCAATATACAACGATATTAGTTCTTCCCAAACAGATACAAAAATTTAACACAACTTCCCTTAAAATTCCAGTGATATGTGTAGATATGCATGATTATTGTAAAACTTTCATAGAAAGGCAAAGAAATAAGAAAGCTAAAATAATTCTGAAAAAATATATAATGGGAGGAATTATTCTACCCAATTTCAAGAAATTGAAAGTGTGATATTGGTGGAGGGATAGACACATTGACCAATGGAACAGAATAGAGAATCCAGAAATAGACTCACACAAATATGCCCAACTGACTTTTAAACAAAGTGCAAAGCAATTTAGTGAAGGAAATAAAGCTTTTCAACAATTTATACTGGAGCAACTGAACACCCAGAGTCAAAATAATGAAATCAAGTATCAGACCTCACACAAAAATTAACTCAGAATCAGTTAAAGATTTAAATATAAAAGGTATCATATGAAACTTTTAGAAAAATATAGGAAAAATACTTGGGTTCTAAAGTTAAGCAGAGAATTCTTAGACAACGTTATGAACATGATTCATGAAAAAAAAAATTATAAAATGAACATTATCAAAATTAAAAACTTTGCTCTGTGACAGCATGTGACGAGAATAAAACGAGACGAGAATACCAGCATGGGAGAAAAAATTTCCAAACCATATATCCAGAAAAGAATTTTACCTCCAATACATAGTGAACTCTCAAAGCTCAACTGAAAAAAAAAAAGAAGGAATCCAATTAAAAATGGAGATAAGACATGAAGGCACATTTCACTAAAGAGAATACACTGATGGCAAAAAGGCACATGGAAAGATGGATCAACATTGTAGGCATAAGGCAAATGTAAATTAAAACCACAATGAGATATCACAATACACCTATCAAAATGGCTAAAATTTAAAAATATATATAGTGGCGACACCAAATGCTGGTGAGGATGCAGAGGAACTTAATTACTGGGTTGCTGATGAGAACGTAAAATGAATATAACTGCTTTGGAAAACAGCTTGGCATTTTCCTAAAAAAAAATAAACTAAATATGCAACTACAGTTGAACTTCTGGGCATTTATCCCAGAGACATATACAACTTACATTTACATAAACACTTGAATATGTATGTTTATAGCTTCAAAGTGGAAGTAGCCAGATATCCTTCAATATGTGAATGATTAAACAAATTGCAGAATATCTGTATCATGGAATATTACTCAGCAATAAAAGGAACAAACTACTGATATACACAACAGCTTGGATGAATAACCTGAGAAAAGTCAATCTCAAATGATTACATGATTATATTGTATGATTCCTTTTTAAATAACATTTTGATATGACAAAATTATGAAAATGGAGAACATATTATGGTTGTGAATGTTTAAGGAAAGGGTTTGAATATGAGGGAAACTGATGTGACTATTAAAGGGCAATATTAGGGATCCTTATGGTGAGGAAGATGTTTTCTGTCTTGATTGCATCAATGTCAAAATCCTTGTGATATTGTTCTAGAGTTTTGCAAGATATCGACATTGAGGCAAACTGCTTAAAAAATACATGTGATCTCTCTGTATTATTTCTTACAATGCATGTGAATCTACAACTACCTCAAAACAAAGAGTTTAATTTTAAAACAGAAATGTCAATAAAATTAGATGGGACAAATACAAAACAATTACTAAAAGGGTAGAACTAATGTAATAATACATTAAATAGATAACAGTCCATTTAAAAAATTATAAAGCTAGATACAATAAAAACAAAACTCGTTTATATACTACTTATAATAGATAGCCTTAAATAAAGAAAACAGAAATTCAGAAAAACAGAATGGTAAAAAAATGTACACCATGAAACACTAACTAAAAGAAAGTTGATTTGGTTTTCTTACATTGGGAAAAATAGAATTTAAGGCAAGAAGAATTTGTAGAACTAGCTACAGTCACTTTATATGATAAAAGTAATTAATCTACTGAGGAGTTTTAACAATCAAAATATGTATGCACCTAATAACATAGTTTCAAAATATAAAAAGGAATCTGACAGATTTAATAGAATAAATTATGAGACATTTTAACATGCCTTTTTCAGTTTTCAGTATATAATAGAACTGTGTTAGTGAAAAACACAAGTTGCAAATTATATACAATAATGATATTTGTTTTTTTCTTTAAAACAATATACATAAAATAATATTATAACAGGAAAAAAGAGAATGGTACTGGAAGATTATTGGGGAGAAATTAACTTTTCCTCTAAATTGCTTGAAATGTTCTAAGAAGCATGTATTTATCTCCTCTAAAAGTCTAAATAGGATTTCCATTTTTTTCCTATTTAACTCTCCAGAATTTCAACATTTATAATACAAGCAAAACGAGAAACAAAGAATAATGAAAATATTCATGAGTTTTATTCTCTGTTACTATTCACATCCTCCTAATATTTGTTTGCATCAAGTCTTTGTCCAATTTGACAATATGACAATTTAGGACTATGTCTAATTCTGTAATTGGAGGCCCTTGCACACTATTATTGCTGCCTGGCAATTGTTGTGATACAATCAGAGTAATAAGATTGATAGAGTCTCCATATCTGTTCAACAGATACAAGGGGACAGTGTAGATATGTGGTTCTTGATACTTTTTAGCTTTAATCTACTGTTGGATTAATTGCCTACTAAGCTGATCATGTAAGACAAACAATTTTTTGTCTGATGGCTGAATTTGTAAAGAGTTGTATTGGAGTGTGGAGAAAATGAGAAATGGCTGGGAGGAAGAAATTATTAATAAATCCTGAGCAAATAATGGAGACCAAACCTTCTATTCCCAAAGCAAAGATGGATGTTATTTCCATTATCACAGGATGTCCTTGTCTTTTTTTCCTTTTATTGTTGTGTCCCCAGTGCCTTAAACACTGCCAGTGATATAATAGATGCCTGTTTATGAGTTCAACTGTATCCCTGAAATGATATGTTGAGATCCTAACCTCTGGTACTTGTGAATGTGACTCTAGAAATAGGGTATTTTCACATGTAATTGAATTAAGTAAAGTTTATTTATTTACATATTTTTTTGAATTAAGTAAAGTTTATTAGGATGGTTTCCTAATCCAATATAATGGTGTCCTTATAAGAAAAAAACAGACACATGAGGAGAATGCCACATTACAAAAGAGGCAGAATTGGAATGATGCAGCTCCAAGGCAAGGAATGTCAAGGATTGACCGTTATCAATGGAAGCTATTCATTTGTGTTTTGGAGAATTTTCATTTTCCTGTTACATTTCCATAGCTAATTTCAAATTATTTGTATACAGCTTCATAGATGAATCCGCTTCCTGAATACACACTTTGTAGGAGAGAGAGAGACCTAAAAAGCTGAAAACACAATAAAAATAATTCGGAGCTAATCATTGAAGAGTCACTACCAGTTTATGTAGAAGGGACTAGTACTGTTCCCATTACACAGATGAGACAGCACAAGCTTAGAGAGGTGACATCATTTGCCCAAAGTAACAAAGGTAGACCTAGGATTTAAACCCAAACCTGCCTAACTTTAGCATTCATGCTTTGAACCACTTCCTTCTTGGTCTTTCTCAGTTTTAGGATATGACTTCATGTACACTTATATTTTTATGGTTGGGTAGAAGTTGAAACCTCTAGACTCATAGGTAATACTTCTATATACCAATATCATCATTCTTCTTGTAAGTAGAGTGATGCAATTAATCTTTACCACAATTTGGAATGATTCTTTTCTGCCAATAAGTCTCCATATATTTGTAACGCTACCCCATAAGTTTATTCTTGCGTTGTTACTGCTTTCCACATTTATTCAGTCACGAAATCCCTTGTTGACCAAATATTCCTTAGGCTGATATTTTGTACAACCTGCCTGAGCATCCAAAAATTACAACTAGAACCAAGTAAAGTAAACTTTTATGGATAATGCTGGTGAGGATGTCCCATCTGTTGTAACCTGAAAGTTTTCTAGCACTTTTCCCTCCATCTTCCAAATTTGTGGTTTCAATTTTCTGTATTACCCCCCAGACTTATCACTGAACCCACCATCAAAACACGTGCCTTGAGCCAATACCTGTTTCTCTGTGGAATGAATGTCAAGGAACATGAATTCCAAAGAGTCCCTCACTGGTCTTCATCACCACTTTGCCGAGATAGATATAAAACAGTACCTGAGGAAGAGGTGATTTCTTAGGGCCCCCTCTATTTTCCACTTTAGTTTATCACAGTTTTGATTATGAATGACAAGAGACGCTGAGCCCTGTTACTCTCACACTGTCTATTGCTAGGATATAAAGAGATGGATGAAGTGATGAGAACTTTTCATTTAAGAAAACTGCATGGTTAGAAGCTTTGAGGCAGGAAAACTTGGAGAAGATACTAAAAAGTTTTCTTTCCTGTTTTCCTGGAGTTCAGAGTTTCCATGAAATGAAACATTTGCAAACTTGTTGAGGAGGGTAAAAGGGCATTGAAAAAATAATTATACACCTTACAAAAAATAAAGTGATTACTATGACTACTAAATTTTTGTAAAGCTGAGAGATGAGCCACTTGGGCTTTAAGTAAAAACTATCTAGCGCAATGTCTTTTATATAAAAGATACTTAACAAACCTTTGTGGAGAAAATGAGGAAATAATGAAAAAGGAGGAATTAATGACCGATATGGGGTCACTTTCTATCACTGCTATTCATCAGGTCACAAAATATACATTTTTTTTTTGGAATTACTCATTGGGATCTGCTTAATGTTTCATGTACAATAAACATCACTGAAGCCACTATACATTTCTAGAGTATTTCAAATGTTAAAGTAAATATTAATGACAGTGTAAGAAAGCTAGCAATGGTAAACAGTTCAAATTTTTAAAGAAGAAAGACATTTCCATTTTAGAGCAAATAAATCTGTTAAAACTGGGTGTAACTGGCAGGCTTTCAGGCTTATTCCAACTTCTTATGCATCTAAAGATTGGAAAACTGTCAGATGTCTTATTATGTAAAACTAATACATGCTGTATGAATAAAAGCTAAAACATATGGGGGAAAGTATTGTGTTCCTAGTACCAGAGATCATGCATGAAAACAAATGAGCATTTAATCAGGGATTAATTTGCAGTGTAATGCCATAAAACTTAGTGGATTTCTCCCAAACACATGAGTAAATCTTAATTATTTTTTTCTAACCAAAAAAATTAATTTACATTTGATCTTGTGAAACTTTGCTTGTGTACCACGTTACTCATTTTGAGAAAAGTAAACTAGTTGAATAGGTATAGTGATGTTTTCCTGTATGTAATCATGACTCTTAAAATATCTGACAATGTCATAAAATATAAAACACATTAAAAACAGTTATTTTCAAGACTTCAGGTGGTTACTTTTAAAGCTACCTATTGCCGAAGACTGATGTGGGATTTATAAACATTGAGTCTTTAAATCCCTTAATATTTCTCAACTCCTCAAAGATTTTCTTTAAATTTAGATAGAGATAATTAAAATTCTCTAGAAAAGTAACATTACATTTTTGGCAGGCATTTCTGTGTTACTAAAAATACACTTTTGGAATGAATTAATGCTAACATATATGATATTTAAAACTTCCCAATGCCTGATATAACTAAGGCTAAAAAAGTAATTTTCTTACCGACATAGTAATTTAGACTTAATCCTCTTCAGGGGAAATAGATTTTAAATGTAGATGTACGAGAGAATTATACTGCCCTTTTAAAAACTCCTGGAGTCTTTTGTTGGCTGAAAAAATTTCTAAGTAGGGCAAATTATTGAATCTTTTTCAACAATTTTACCATTGAAGTATGTAAGGTAGGGGGAAAATGACTAAAAGAATTTCAGGAAACATGACCCTTGAAGGATGAATGGTGGGTTGGGTTCAATAGATGGAGCCTTCTGGTCAACACATGGTATTATGGGGACTGGCAGCAAAAAGACACTGGGTGCCTTAAGGTGAGAGCTAATGGAAGAAAATAAGTCTCTTTGGGTAGAGAGTTCATAGTGGGGAAGGGGTCTTCAGCACTGCATTCTCTCTCTGCTTTTATAATTGCCATCAGAGATCTCATCTTATTTCCCTATACTCCCAGTCAATGAAAATACACTATCATCTGTGGTTGTTATATTTCCTGTAAATTTCCTTTATATCACCTCTAGGAGGACTGTGTTAAATAATAAGCTTTCTTTCATAATTTTTAGCATTTTGAAAATGTCTTGTTTTACTTGAAGGACTCTGAGATTCCACATAAGTAGTTAAGTAACAGTAAAGCCTGAGATTTGGGCTTTTCTGTTCAGTCTTGTTAAATGTAAATTATACCAACATCATGGCCACAGTTACAGGTGCACCCAACAACTTCCTCTTTAGGAAAAGCTCTGGACGGATTTCTGATTTAGGTACACAGCCAGGGAGATTTTGCCTGCAGACTGTGGGAACTCTCTCATATCAAAGCCTGACGCCATGCTAAGTTTTTTCAAATGGAATGGAGAAAAAACAACTACAAATCAAGCTGTTCTCTGTGAATCTGATTCACGATCCCCTTATGTGGTGAGAAAACAAGGATGTTTATGTCTAACGGAGGTTATAATAGTAACTGTATCAGATGTAGACAACAGAAACTGTTGGGTGGATTCTATGTGGGAAGAAAAGTACTAAATTCTGTTTTTGGAATTTGCAAAGGAAAATAAACTACTACAAAACAAAACCAATAAACAAAAAACTCCAGTAGAAATCATTAAATTACTGTGGGTAATAATGTAAAATATTCTTATTTTTTTTCTCCTTTAAATTTTATTTGTTCATAAGAACTATTGGGATAAATATATCTATCATGTATCTTCACAGAAATATAAATAGGTCAGTATGATTTGGAGGCTCTTCAAAGCAAAAAAAGAAAATGCAAAATAATTCTTTTTTTCTATCTCCTTGTAACTCACAGTTCTTACCAGACTTCAAGAGAATTGAACTTGAGTAATAGCTCCATTAGAGCTCTTTTCCAGGAGCCAGTTCCCGTGGTCTCACTGGGTCCAGCTGCTGATGACTCACAGAGGAAGTGGTAGAGATTAGGGTGTATGGGGGAAAAATCAGAACAGCCCAGAAATAAAGCAAATCAACCAACCATTACCTTTTGTGCCAAACAGAACAATGGCTTAACTACTGTGGTTCAGAATGATCCGTCTTATTCCACTCATTTATGCTATTCCTGTTGGAAGGACCACCAGGAAACCTGTGAAACACTAGGGAACACACACCGGAATCCATGGCACATCTCAATTAATATTCCCTCCTGACTCAACTAGAACAATGAAGACCATCAAGCAGGTTAATCTCCGGCAATAATTCCTTTTGTCAGGTTGAGAGGTTTTCCCCTTGAATTAGGTTTTAAGATTGGATTTTCAAAATTAGTTAGTTATTCTACGTATTGTAAAGCAGAGAGCGCACATTTTATAAACACATGCATACGTCTAGGTGGAACATAATGAAGTCTGTGTGTTAGTTGGGGCATTGCTGCTATCGGTGATTTTTACTTGCTCTGAAATAAAATCGTTCTTTTATTAGCAAACAATTGTAACCAAACTGCACAGTTGTTAAAACTCTTCTTTCAATTTTCCTTAAAGGGTTGGAAATGTAAATGGGTCCTTTATGTCACCCAGTAGAATTAAATTTGAGCAGGAGGATTTTAAAAAGGCTACATTGGAGATTCTTAGCTTAGTTACTGATGAACTGAAACATTTCATGTGTTAAAAGAACTGCGCATTCTCAAACTTATGAAGAGATATATATATATATATATATAATGTATATGAATAAGATTATTTTGGAAAGATCAATATTATTGTCTCACTGTTTTGTTTAACCACAATGAGCTACAAACACTGACCAGTGTAGAAAACAACTTAACTCCTTATTGACTGGCTAAAAATAAAATTAAAATTAAAATCATTAGCTCCTCTGAATACCAGTGGCTTATTTATAATTTTGATAATATTCAGAATACTAATTAAAGGATGAGTATTCCTTCTATGATCAGATTCATATAGGGCAGTGGCTGAGAAATCATCTTCCTATTACACAAATATTAGAATCTGTGGTTTTAGTGTTTGATGGATGCTGCTTCTCTGATAAAAGTAATGGCAAATTCCTTATGCCATTACATGCTTAGATTGTTTAAGATGAACTTTGTAGAATATTTCTTAAAAATTACCTCTAAATGCACCTTATTGTTTTATAATAATATAATGGGGAGAATTTTATTCTGTTGAGGCCTTCATATGAAATATAAGCCTTTTAAATATGTGAAATAATTTGTAGATAAAACACTCATGTTTTATTGACAGTTAGATAAAAACATTCTTACTAATTGATATGAAGAAACTTAAAGAATGTATTTTTCCAATTCTGAAAAAAACTAATAAATTAATATTGGAATTTTTAAACAATGCTTTTATTGATCTGATTGAATTCAAGAGATTATTTTACCAAATCCACAAAATTTTAATATTAATTTTTTTAAAATACTGATTATTTTAAATGACTTAAAGTAAATCTATTTAAGTGTTTTCTTTACCATTTTGCCAACACAATTTATTGATTGGTGTGTCTTCCTAAAGGCTACTTCTAGGTACATTGTAAAATGCGAAAAAAAGGCAAGAGTAGATATGTACATCAGATCCAGTATTTACTCATATTCCCTCGGGCAGTAAAAACCATTTGAGAAATTTTCTGAAACTAGAAAACCAGCTCAATCAAATTTTTAAGTAATGTCTGATTTGATCAGCCATGAGGAAATGCGCTTCTCTCAAGGTTATAAATCAAATAACTAGAGCCTTAATGCCTACTCTCTGTCTTTGGACTTCCAGTTCCACTGAGTCCAGAGAAAATCATGGGCCTCATGTCTGTGTAATTTGGCTTACCCAAGATATTATTTATCAGAATTCACAAAGCAACAGTTACAAAAGTCATCCTAATGCTCTGAATTTACCAAGTGCTTCAACAACCTCTGGGTCTGGGTCCCCAAAAACCTCACCACGCTTGAGTAGATGCTTTGCCCCTGACTGCTCTGGACTGCCAGTCTCTCATCTGGAGGGGAGAATTAAACTGGGCAGCTTGTCAGCTGTTCATCAATTGTGACCAGCATGGAATAGGTTCTCTAAGAAAGAGATTGAGAGTGGGGGGGAGGTGATTGGCATGGCTGGGTGATAATGATGTGTAAGAAGAGCTGTAATAAAACTAGTGTTTATTCAACAAATATTTATTGTGCACGTACCATAGGCTAGGCATTGTTTTAGGCATTTACAGTTTTAGAAAGAAATAGAATCTATCTAAAATCAAAATAAATTTTGTTCTGTGAAGTTTAGTGGCCATAAATCACCAACATGACAATTTTGGTTCTGCAAAGATGCCAATTGCATACAGTTAAACTATTATTTGTGTTCATATATATATTTTTATAAGTATTTATTTATTATTATAATTTGTACAGAAAAAATGTTTACTTCCTACCATGTTATAATTATCAGATATTTTTCTTTTTTTTTAAGATTTTATTTATTCATTAGAGACAGAGAGAGAGAGAGAGAGAGAGAGACAGGCAGAGGGAGAAGCAGGCTCCATGCAAGGAACCCAATGTGGGACTCGATCCAGTGTCTCCAGGATCACACCCTGGGCTGAAGGCGGTGCTAAACCACTAAGCCACCGGGCTGCCCTTATCAGATATTTTTCTATACTTGATTTTCACTACCTAGTGATCTCCCCGCCACATACTTCTTTCAAATAATTTTGCAACAAACCTATAAGCGTTTCACACCATGGCTCCTTGGAAGGCAAAACTCATGACATATTTTCTATTCTGCACTTAGTACAGGATAAAACAACACTTATTGATATTTAATAAAAGTGTAGTGATGAAATGACATGACATTTTTACACAAGCTCATATATGGATTCAGGGGTGTACATTTTAACATATATGTGTGCATGTTTAGCTCACATATACACTTAAACACAGTTTATAACCTTCAGTTTATTGAATGGGCAAAGACCCACTGTCTATAGCAGTGTTCTCAAAAATTTTTTATGAAGCATTACGTTGCTTGATTTGGCCAAATGCTTGCCAAATGACTATTTAATCTTAATATGAATTGTTATCTTTGAGCTAATCTATTTTTTGTCGTAGATGATATTTATTCTGTGAATACTGAGTGCTCATATTGTATATGCTCAAAGTTAGAATGAAATTCATCCAGAATAAACAAAATTTAAAAATGTCTTTTTTTTTACTTATTAATGCTACAAATCTCTATCACTGAGTATTTGATGGAAGTCATTTATTATTATTCATTATTTAAATTTTTTGTTTAATTACTTGAAATATAGTTATTTATTAAAGCTCAAGTTTTAAGTTCAATTTATTTTGATACCTTAGTGATTGTCACCACTGAAAAAGATACTTCTCAAAGGCAAGTAGCCCAAATGGAAGAAGTGCATTATTGCTCCCTCTTACTAAACTAGAACACTAAATTTTCAATCCTATCTCCAATTATATGAAAGTTTTGGTAGAAATTCACTCACACTTGGAAGATGAGTATGTTCAGGTATAGTTTCTTTGCAGGAATCTTATAAAATCACTGTCAATTTTGAAGGCTAGCTAATTAAAACTAGGTAATGTAGTCCACAAAATCCAAAATCCACTTAACTATGCACTATGTGGAAATACAACAAAAGCAAACAAAAGCCTTGATTCCTTTGTTATTACTTCCATACCATGATGAACCCTTCTCTTGTTCTAGGACACATTGTACATGCCAATAGTCTCTTGACGTAAGATGGTGTGAGGATAGGATGTCATTTACATGTTAAATATTAATAAAATTTAATATATTTCTTATCCATAGATGAAATATAAATATAATTTAAAGTTTGAACTTTTTGTTTTCACACCTAAAGAGATTGTCTAACTTTCCTAGATGGATGCACCCCTCTTAAAAACCATGGACCACGTTCACTGATAATGTCAAACTCACAAGTAATAAATGTTAAATTCTTCCTTTATTGTTACTTTTAATAAGATTAATCAAAGGTTGATTTTCTTCGTTTTGGTGAACTTGAATATGTAAAAAAAAGAACCTCAGTAAAATCTAAAATAAGTGTCTCTTTACTAAGGCCAATAAATACATTTGTAAATCCACCATGGTATAAGGCATTACTCTATGAACTGTTGCCTCTTAAATTACACTTTTCATAATTGTAAAACTATAATTTTAATTGCTAAATCAACTGTAAATTGAAGTGCTTCTTAATAAAATAATAATTCTCAAATTTTAGGCATTTCTGTACATTTTATTTAGGAAGAAATATTAAATGTTTCTAACTTTTATCAGTTTTATATTATAAGGTATATATATTACTGCTATAATCATTAGTATTATTCTTAATTTACAAATGGCAAAGTTGATACAAAATAACTTTCTCCAGTTCTTTTAGCTAAAAAATTAAATATTTCACTCCTAAACCATTTATCTGTACATCGCCTTAACAAATCAAAAAACAAAAAAACAAAAACCCTCCTACACATTAAATATTTAATTCCTCTAAGTTATCTTCAATAGCTGCTGTGCTCACTCATGACAATTTCTAATTAATTTTAAATGGCATTTAATAGCCATTGTCCCAACAAGTGCAGATGAATTAGGAGACATAATGCTCGTATTGTACAAAGAGTGGCCTATGTAAACTCTCAAATTAAATCCACACTGTAGTCAAAACTCATTTGATGTTTGCATTTCCTACTTTGCAGGCAAGATGGTCTCAAAAGGCAGCATAGGCTAAAGATGTGTTGGACAACTCTATAAGTACAGTCTCAAGACTCTTGTCATCTTAGCTGTCTAAATTACTTCAACAGGACTCAAGGGAATTTAAAGAGGAGAAATGACATGACAAACAATTATATTCTAACACTCTATTTATAACAATGCCCTTTCAGATTATTGTTCCTCCAGACTGACACATCACTGTAATCCCAGGGATGAATCAAGGGACTTATAGTTAGATCACGCACAGCTTGTAGGCAAAGAAAAAAATAAGAATGAAGAGCTGACATTCAGGAAATATAGAGCGACTCAAGGATAAATTCAGCTGGGATGAGCTTAATTTATCAATGTCAATAACAACGGTGAACACATCGCAAGAATACATGCATATTAATTGAAAATAATTCAGATTAAATCACTGCAGTTTGACATTTTGAGATAGGCACTTTATCTTTTCAAGAAAAAGAGCACTATAAAATCTTTAATCCGAAAACACATCTTAATTGCATGTTATCACCTCCTAATTGCTTCTATATTATATTAAACATTTTGCTAATTACTAGCCTGATCATGGTGTAAATAGCTTGAGGCAAGAGCTCACATCCAGCTAAAGACGTCTTCGGAGCACAGGAGAGCCAGGAGGAAGTTCAGCACTTGCTGGGTTCATGGACTTGTACCTTCTTCACGGGCTTTCTGCCTCTACCTCAGATCCCTACTGAAATAAAGAGATAAGGAAGCAATGGTGAAGATCAGAGACGTTTATTTATCTGTCAGATTCTCGTATTATTTTTGGAAAAAGTTTCCGTTCTTTCTTATATTACAGATAATGCTCTTTCAGATGGTGGTGTGTGAGTTTTTGATTCATGTTAAAAACAGGCTAAGAGAAAGACGATTTTACATCTACTTCTTTTTAACTTTGATCTTTGGAATTTTGTCAGGATAAAATGCTCATTAAATATCAATTCCATATATGGAATCTTCCAACCAACATGCATGTACAGACTTTTATATAAATTAGAATTTAGAGTTCTTCCCCAAAATAATGAATAACTTAAGGTGGGTAAAATGTCTGTAACTTAATAA
The DNA here is from genome assembly GCF_018345385.1 of Vulpes lagopus. Lineage (NCBI taxonomy): Eukaryota > Metazoa > Chordata > Mammalia > Carnivora > Canidae > Vulpes > Vulpes lagopus. Next base: position 43,760,860 of record NC_054842.1, on the reverse strand, counting down.
CAAACACATCTCTGAGGGGAAAAAAAAAACAGTGACTACATTTCCCATGTCATCAAAAATATATGCAAGCAAAAACAAGAATACAGAAAAAATATAATCATATGACTTGTTGGTAAAAAAAAAATTAAATTAAACCAATGAGATGGTGTCTTGGGACAATATGCTTGGCAAAAGTTTTCTTTTTGTCCTCCTCTTTTTATTCTTTAATAATAATCTCTATTATTTGCAAGGATTTAAGGAATTGGAATGATTGTACAATATTTTTCAGGAAGAAAATTTGCCAGGACACAATAAAATGCTCAAAACGTTCCAAACTGTTTAACACCTCTACTTCACTTCTAAGAATTTGTCTTGTGGAACTCATACTAGATGATTATGTTTTAGAAAGTTTCATATAATGACCTTTATCAGAGAATTATTAATTAGTTTGCTTATAAAAACAATAATACAATAAAAAATTATACTCACTATGATAGTCATTTGTGATATTTTTCCAACATTCCACTTTTCCCCTTTCTAAGAATATGAAGCTAGGCATGATCATGTGACTTTCAAGACAACCGTTAAGGACTGAATAGTGTGCCTCCCCCAAAATTCATATGTTGAAGCCCTAACCCAGAATGTGAGTATATTTATAGACAGTGCCTCTAGGGAGGTGATTAAAATTAAGTGAGATCATAAGAGTGGGGCCCTAACCTGACAGAAATGGTGTCCTTATAAGAAAAGGAAGAGAGTCAGATCTGTCTCTTCTCTTGCCCCCACAGAAGGCCGTCCCAGTGAGGTCACAGTGAGATGATAGCCATCTACAAGCCAGTGTGAGGGCCTCAGAAGAATCTCCAGACTTGTGAGAAAATAAATTTAATAGTTTACAAGACCCAGACTGTGGGATTTTGTTATGGCAGCTCAAAAAGCCTAATAATGTAGCAATTCACAACAGGCAATATTGCATGAGTAAGGAAAAATAAACCCTTTCTATTTGTTTGTTTGTTTATTTTAAACTCTTGGAAATTGGGGATTTATTAATCTATTTATTTTTACCACCCAGCCTGATTAATATATAGCTGTTTTTGCTTACCTGTTTACAGAATATTTGCTGTTGGATAACCAAAAATATGTTTTATAAAATATAAAAAATATATAAAAAAAGTAAACAATAATTGTATTATCATGAAAGAGTTATTAAGAATAAACTAGGTTGTTACTCTAAATGGTATAATAAAATCAATGGACTAATTAACAGAAAACTTTTTAGTTGAATTACATCATTGTTTTCTCCTTTAAATGTTTTGCTTCAAAAAAAAAATAAATAAAAAATAAATAAATAAATGTTTTGCTTCTTTTCTCCTTCGTGTGTGTATCCTACATTCCACATAAACTTTTGGTGTGACCACATGATTCTGCTTCCACTATTACTGATATAATTAACTCTAAATGTTTGCTTCATTAATACTTCGTGAAGACTTTTTAAAGTGATTCTTTTGATTTCTGTTTTCTTTTTTAACTTGGTTACACTCTCTGCATCTCGTCTATTGGCTTCCACATTGCCATTGATCTTCCTTTAATTATCCAGAGGACAAAAGATCATCTTCAATAAAGAAAGAAAAAGTAATGAAGGAGAGGAAATTAATCCCTCCTCTTTTCATTGAATATTGTCTGATCTTTGCCAGGTACTTTATTATTTCTTCTTTCAGTAACCACTTAATGTTGTTCTAAAGGACTCTTTTTTTTTTTTTAAACATTGGCCTCTTCTGCTTGCTTTTAATTGTCTGTAATACTTCTTAATTTTAATGGAAGAAAAAATATCTAACCTAAGATTTTGATTGTTTTTTCCCTCTATTTATCAGCAATTTGTTTTCTTTACATCTATACTTATTCACGTGACCCTCTAAACCTAAGATGTGTTTTCTTATAATTTTTCTCACATCATTCTCTGTTAAAATGTTTCATTTTAAAATAATTTGTAATATTGATATCATTGGGTAGTTGTAAGGGTTAAATAAACAGCTAAGTCTATAGTGGACTTCAACAAATACTTCTCTTTTGCTTCCATTTCTCCTATAAAATTCTAGGAAATTACTTAGAAAATTATTTTCTGCTTTCAGTGAAGTTTATCATCTATTTAAAGTATGAATAAATTATTTAATTTATACCACCACTGTATAATGTTATTTTTTTTAAAAAAAATATTTATTTATTTGACAGAGACAGGGAGTACCCACACCAGGAGGTGAGGTGGAGAAGGGTGGAGGGACAGGGAGAGGGAATTTCAAGCAGAATCTACTGAACACACAGCCTGATGCAGGGCTCCATCTCAGGACCCTGAGATCACCACCTGAATCAAAATCAAAAGTTCAATGCCTAATGGACTGAGCCACCCAGGTGCCCCTGTATGATGTTTCTTGATAGCCACATTTTTCATAATTGTTCTGGACTCTTTTCCCTCCCTTCTTCCTTCCTTCTTTCTTTCCTTCCTTCCTCCTTCCTCTCCCTTCTTCCCTTCCTTCCTTTCTTCCTTTCTCTCTTTCTTAAGCATACTCTATGAAATTGTGTGCTGTTTAAGGTTTGATTTCGAGTATTTGACAAACCAAATAATTATTCATAAATATCTTTATTTCCTACTTCTGTATACTGAATTTTTCTTCAGCTATGTCTAAACTTGGATAAATGGAAGGCATTCAGATTTTTTTAATGCAAAAAACTACTATTGGATGAGACCTGAACTGATCTTTCACCCCTGCTATTGTGTACTACTGACTGATTCACCACAGAATATGGAACTCTGCAGAAGGTTCTGTTTCATGAGTTTATTTCATATTCCTAGCACCACAGTGCACATAATATTTGCTTGAATATGTTATCTCATCCATATTCAAATGTAATATCACAATAGCTAGTAATTCCTGATAGAAATGATACTAAGTAGTAAAATATGGTCCATTAGCTGTGTTCCAAATATATAAATATAAATATATGTATATATATTTATGTAGCTATCTTAATAATAATATAAATTATGTTAAGGATGTGTAGCAGCAGAGGTATGCCCTTCTGAACAGATGAATTTTCCTCAGAAGACGTTGATTAGTTCATTTTTCCTAATGAAGCTTTCATTTAGGGTGAAGTTACTCCTTTCTTCCATTCTGCTCCCTTTTCTAAGAGCAAAAGCTGTTATCTGCCTTTTTTGAAAGATAGAGCAATTTTGCTTAGATTAAAGAGAAATTCTGAATCCTTTTCAATCTGGCCCAAGAGAAAAGTATGTGAGGATTTAGGCAACATAAAGCGATGTTGATTCTCAAGCAATTGTATGGTAATTTTTCTAGAATCATATAATTTTAAGAAGGAAAAGACTAATGACCACCTAGACTTTTTTATTCTATACATAAGAAAGATGAACCAAAAACAGCATAAGTAACTTATCTAAGGTGGTAAAACAGAAGTGTTTGGGTCTGGCTAAATGATTTAGTCACCAATTATCTTACTTGTCCCATACTATCCAAACAGGAATCATTTCCCTCTGCATATACAGCTGGTAGAGAAGCTTTGTTAGTTGTGTATAAACACTAGATTCAGAAACCAGCTCAAGGAGCACGAAGCTGGCAGTATACATGAAAGCAAGATGTCAGCTATTATTCAAAAGTATTAGAACAGACTAGAAGTCAAGCCATGCTACCTTTGTTTCAAGCTAAAGAGCTTCTGAGAGTCTTAATTAGCAGTAGCTTTATAGACTCTGTGAGTTATTCCAAAGTTTTGGGCATTATTCTTTTTCTTTGAGGTACGTATGTAAATTAGTATGTTAAATGGGATAGTTTTGTTTAAAACCTACAGTGATTTTTTTTCCTCAATTTTTAAAGCAATGTAACTAATGTTTTTCCACCGCTAAAGTCATTTCTCTTTTCTCATAAATTGGAATTTAATCTTGCTAAAACACTACTTTCATTATACCCCTCTTCTTCTTTTAAAAGTCAGAAGCTCCCCATTACACACAATAGAACCAAAATTTCCCCAGGCCAAACTGGCCTACGGAAGCAAATGAGATCACATTAACATTAATAACTAGAATCTTACTGCCTCCTGCCCTCACATGAATTATACGGGACCTTGGTCCCTTGCAAAGCATATACCCCACCCAAGTGCTTCCAGGAGTCCCCAGAGGGTGTTTCACTCTTGTTCTAAACAAGTCACCCCCACTGGGTACGGTTGGTACCCTGCTTGCATTTATAGTTCTCCCATTCTGGTACTCTTATTCCTCAAGCCTGCAGGCAGGGTGAGCTTGTGGTTCCTTTGGGCACCACAAGAAGCCAGATGCTGTGCCTGCAACCACAGTGCCATTCTTAAATTAGTTCTGCTCCATCATCACTGCCCTATCACCTTCTTCTCCTGCTGGGGTCACTGCTGCTCTGAAGGACATGGACATTTCTGCAGTGTAGGCAGGCGCTGCTGATATTCACATGCCACCCTTACTCTGTTGGGCACTGGCCTTTTCTGGGCACATGCTCCAATGCCCTCTAGCTGCCAGCAGCCCAAAGCTGTGCTGAGGTCTACAGTGAAGAATGGCACCTGCTGGATCCCTGGATGGACTACTAGCAGCATTGCTTCTTCCCGGGTGGTGTACAAAGTTTTATTTACTTATTTAGGGTAGGCAAGGGGAGCAAGAGAGGAAACAAGTTGTGTTTTCTATCAGTGAAAGTGCTATTTCTCATGATATTAGCCAATGAGTTCCATGAGATTTGCTCTGGAAGTGGCATCCATGGGGGTGTTCTCTTGCTACCTGTGATACCTATGGCTTTCCTGCTGGTCAGGCTCACAGCACAAGTCGAGTTCTCTGAGAAAGAATCTCACATTTCCTGGATTCTCACTACAGAATAATGCCACATATTTGCCCAGAGCCACAATTTTGCTCAATTCCACCTGTTCAAACCAGTGCCTCATAATCTCTTTTTGCTTCCCTGATAATCCTCACTGTGGAGGTCAGATTTTAAGTCATCCCCCATTCTCAAGTTTTTGCCTGCATCAAACTTACCAACTGGGGCAACGCTTTTCCATAGTCTCAAAGACAACCCATTCATATCAAGGCCTGTAGAGAGATTTCTTAGAAAATCTGGTATAGGCAGGTCAACTGCAGGAACCACACAGATTGCTTCCTCACCTCTCTTCTCTTGCCTCTGGCTCTCTTCTTTCTCACTCTCCTCCTTTTGGCCTTGGCCTTCCAAGCTTCTGACTCTGTAAAACTTGTCTTCTGGCTTCTCACAGCTCATTCCTTTCTTATGCAGAGTAATTTAGCTCACTTCTGATTTGTACCTTCAATTGTATGCATCTTCTATTCACTGTGTGCTCAGTGTGACAGACACTAGAACTTATTCTTCTTAGGGGTAGTGTCCTATCTCACTCTTTGCCTTCAGAAAAGGGTTTGAGACTCTTCTACACCACCTGTAAGTAAATAAATGTAGAGATGCAAATGATATTTTTGGGAGGCACCTGACCTTTTTAGTGTCTTGAATCAACCTACTTCCTGTTCTTTGAGTGAGTGTGATCAGACTCTACACTGAGACCCTTTATGGGGTCCTGCTGTATTAGTCTGGGTGGGCTACCATAACGAAGTACCACAGGTTGGATGGCTCAAACAACAGAAATTTATTTTCTCACAGATCTGGAAGCTAGAAATCTGAGATCAGGGTGTCTATGGAGTTGATTTCTTCCAATGCCTCTCTTTTTGGTTTGTAGATGGCTGCCTTCTGCCTGTGTCTTCACATAGTCTTTTCTGTGTGTCTTTGTTCTAATCTCCCCTTCTGATAAAGGCATCAGATTGGATTACAGTCCACCCTAATGACCTCATTTTACCTCCAAATATAGTCACCTTCTGAGGTACTAGGGGTTAGGACTTCAATGTATAAATTTGTGGGGTCAAGGGGACACAATTCAGCCCATAAGACCGGCTTTCTTGTAGATCTTCGATATTTGCCATATCAGTAGTTCGCTGACTAGATCTTTGGGAAATGGATTCTGAACAGAAAGAGAGGATGTATTCAAACTAATATTAATAGCAATCCATAGGCATTCATAGCAGGTGCTGGGATGTAAAGATTGTTAGTCATAAAGACTCTATCTAGCAAGTAAGAGATTAAGATCAATCATGACTTGTCCAGAGTAGAGAATGAAAGTCCTATATGGGAAAAAAAAGGAAGAAAGGAGGATTTTAGAACCTGTTCTATTAAAACAATATAAAGAAAATTTTAAAATGTGATAGCAAAAATAAGAAGGCAGACTTTTTAACACAAATTCCCTCATGATTCTCCAGTGATGATTCTGGATTCCAGACGGCTGGTATAACTGCTTCACAGGAAGAAAATGATGTCCTGTCTCTAGACGCAACCTCCCCCACAGTACTCTATATTCTCTTACCCATAAGCTCTGATAACTCTGTGTTGCCTTTGGTGCTCTGTTACATGTCCATATTATTGCCAGCCTTGCACATGGCAGGTTGTTTCATGCTCAGTAGAAAGACCTCAGTCTCCTCTAACTTTGTGATAGAGCTTTTAGTTAGCAGGTTTTGTGGCATTTTACCACATTTCTTTTGACAATGTAGCTGGTAGTCTTTAGAAAAGATGATATAGGACACTAGGCCTGCTCTCTGGGATGCCTTTCTCCAAGGGAATACAGATCCTTTACAAACGTGAATGAAAAAATAAACAATAATCCTTACAATACTAGGAAATACCTAATAAATGAAGTAGGATAAGATCTTCTCTTAAATGCTCTATGCAACTTAGAGACTCATAAAATAAAGTCAACAGTAAAAGCAAACACACTGAAAGGTTCTAAGGTGACTAAGTGATGAAGAGACAAAAAAAAAAAAAAGAAGTAAAAGGGGGATAACACAATAGGAAGCATGTGCTACAAGGAATAAATACATCCTTTGTTAAATTGTTGGAATTCTTGAAAGGCTTAGAATACCCTGATAGTCTGTAAGTTCACACAAATAGTTAACATCTGAGAATAGTTCTTGACAGATTCTTTTTAACAGGTTTTGTAAAATCACATTTAACAATTAACTTGGAAGTTCACGGAAATTTTGAGATCATAGTATTAAGTATCTGCCAAAGGAGGAATCCTAAAATTGTTCATCATAAGCTAGTTAATTCTAAATTAAGCTTCTGCTTCGTATTTACACATCTATTATTCAAATTTGGATGATCTGCAGTTCAGATCTTGCTCCATTTGGACAAGGACCTACCTAGGTAAAATCTCTGTTGGTTCTCATTCCCCCGAGGAGAGGATCTTGAACAAAATAATTACAAACACGTGAGCAATCTAATCACCACTAAAGATGGGAGCCAGTGCTGCCACTGTGTGCACTGTAATTTTGTCTTCTTCCTGTTGCCTGGATATGTCATCAATTTGGGCACAATCTTAGGGAACTATCATTACATGCAAGGTTGAAATCATAAGAGGCAATATTCCCTGAGTAGTATTATGTCAGACATCAGACTCTACCATTTTTATAGGTACTTTTAAAAATTATAAATTTATGGGGTGCCTGGGTGGCCCAGTGGATTAAGCATCTGCCTTCAGCTCAAGTCATGACCCCAGGGTCCTGGGACAGAGCCTCACTTTGGGTTCCCTGCTCAAAGGAGAGCCTACTTCTCCCTATGTCCCTCCTCCAGCATATGCTTATTCTCTCTCTACCTCAAATAAATAAATTCTTTAAAAAATAATACAAGAAATAAAAATTATAAATTTATGATGTAGATATTGTCTAATTTTACAATGAGAAGAAAGTGGTTGTTTAAGGAGGGTATGTAAATTGGCCAACGTAACACAGAAAAAGATAATATATTTGGGGCTGACATGTTCTAGGATTGTATGCTTAACAACTATATCATATCACCTGACATTCATCCTGTAGCCACTGCTAGATTGTTACCAGCTATAGGAAGCTGTTGCTGAGTAAGGTACCAGATGTGATGGCAATGATAAATTTTAGGGTCTTCCTTCTCATATTAATTATGTATCTTTTTTGTTTTTGTTACTTTTACCTATATCTCTTACCAGACCTGTGGAATTGTACAGAGTAATCTTTCACCAAATGAGCTTTACATATATAAAAAGGTAATACAAATTTTATAAAACTAGGTTTTGATTTTTTTCTATAATCATCTATAACTATTAAAATTATTATTCTATGACAAAATTCCAGGCCTAGCAAATCATATTTTACTTATTTTCAACATGTTCAGGTACATAAAAATCTTCCATCTGTGAGCTGTCCAGGTATGAATACAACCCTAAGATAGGAATTAGCACCTCCCTCAATATGGGTCTCCGTATTAACTAATGAAGCTGAAGACTATAATATTTTTTGTAGCCATAACAATGACAATTCTTTTGAGTATGTTAGTTAACAAAATATCACACCTTTTTTTTGTTTTTAAACTAAACTCTATGCTCAGGTTGGGGCTTGTACTCGTGACCTCAAGATCAAGTGCCATATGCTCTACCAACTGAGCCAGCCAGGTCCCCCCTAAAACATTGTACCTTTATGTATTCATACTTGTGAGACTTCCTCCCCTGATAATATTGGGAATCTCAAGGTAAATTATTACTTTTACCTCCAAATATATTATGCTTTTTCAGTCTATTGGGAACTTTCAAACTTTGATTCTTCCACCCAACATATTACTGATAATGTCTGACTTTTTGCCATTTATATAGCCATACAAGTCTTCTATATCTTCAAGTTGTCAAAAACATTATTGCTTGAGACAGGGTTAACAATAACAAAAGGAGTTAAAACAACAATTGTTCTCATTACAGGTTAATACTGAGTGTTTTTAAAGTTGCAAGCACTGTGCTAACGTGGTATGTATGCATTATTTCATTTGATCCTCAAAAAATCTCTAGGTAGTAGGTTTTATTATTTTTTACTTTTTTAAAAAAATTGAGGTGAAATCCACATAACATACAATAAACTATTTCAGAGTGTACAATCCAGTAGCATTTAATGCATTCACAATGTTGGACAACTATCACCTCTCGAGTTTCAAAACTTTTTCATTACCTGAGAATACCCTGTATCCTAAACATAATTGTTCCCCAAACACCCTGGCTCTGTCTTCTGGAAACAACTAATACATTTTCTGTCTCTATGAACTTGCTTGTTCTGAATATTTCATATAAATGGAATCATAGCATTTGTCTTTTTGTATCTGACTTCTTCCATTTAGCCTATTTTTTGAGGTTCATCCAAGATGTGCCACATTTCATTCCTTTTCTATGGCTAGATAATACTCCATCACATGCATATTTCTTTATACATTCACTCATTGAAGGGTATTTGAGTTGGTGGATGTGTTTACCTATTACAAATGATGCTGCTATAAATATTGTGGTACAAAGTGTTTCACGAACAGATGTTTTCATTTGTCTTGGTTATATACTAAGGAGTAGAATTGCTGGGTCATATGGTAATTTTATGTTCAACTTTTTGAGGAACTGGTGAACAATTTTCCACAATGGCTACCTCATTTTACATTCCCAAGAGCAACGTGTCAAGTTTCCAATTTCTGCACATCTTTGCCAACACTTATCTTCTGTGTTTCTGATTATAGTCATCCTAGTGGCTTTGATCTGCATTTTATTAATGACTAATGAAGTTGAACATATTTTAATGTGCTTTTGGTCATCTTTGGAGAAATGTATAGCCAGGTCCATTGCCCATTTTTAATTGAATTGTTTTTTCTGTCTTGGTATTGTATTTTTTAATGTATTCTAGATATTAAGCCTTTGTCAGATATGGGATTTGCAAATATTTTCTTATATTCTATGAGTTATCTTTTCATTTTCTTGACAATGACATTTGATTCTCAAAAGTTTTTAATATTCATGAAGTCAATTTGTCCATTTTTTTCTTTTGTTGTTTGTATTTTTGGTGTCCAATTTAAGAATCTATTGTCAAATATGAGGTCATAAAAGTATACCTCCAATGTTTTGTTCTAATAGTTTTATAGTTTTAACTCATCTTTAGGTAACTGATTTATTTTGAGTTAGTTTTTATATATAGATTGAGGAAAAAGTCCAATATATTTCTTTGCCGAGTGGTTATCCAATAATTCTAGTACTATTTGTTGAAGGGATTACGCTTTCCAAATAGAATGTTCTGATATTTTGTCAAAATCTATTGGCCATAGATATTGGGTTTATTTCTGGACTCAATTCTATTCTGTTTGTTTATATGTTTATCTTTATTCCTTTATAGGTTTATCTTCTTTAATTACTGTAGTGAGAGCTTTAAAATAAAAATATTTAATTTCTCCAACTTTGGTTTTCTTTTTCAATATTGTTTTTGGTGACTTAGGACCCCTTCAAATTTGGTATGATTTTAATAATAGGTTTTCTCAATTCTACAGAAAAGGCAATTATAGTTTTGATAGGGATTGCATTGAATAAGTAGATTACTTTGACAAGCGTTGCCATTTTAACAATTTGCATCTATGAACATGTGATTATTTCCTATTTAATTGGGTCTTCCTTAATTTCAGCATTTTCTCTTTTTTTTGTAATTTTCAGTGTACAAATCTTTCACTTCTTGGTTAAATTTATTCCTGGATATTTTAAAGTATTTAATTTTTAGAGATTTTATTTATTTATTTGAGAGAGAGAGGGAGAGAGAGAGAACACAGCACAAGGGCCAGAGGGAGACGCAGACTCCTTGAACCGGAAGTAAGGCTCCATCCCAGGACCCTGAGATAATGATCTGAGCGGAAGGAAGCCATTTAACTGATTGAGCCACCCAGGAACCCCCTAGATATTTTATTACTTAGAATTATTTTGTAGATGGAATTGTTTTCTTGATTTTGGATTATTCATTGACAGTATATAAAAACACACCTGATTTTAGATGTTGATCTTGAAACTTGAAATTTCAATTAGCTCTAATAGTATTTTTGTGACTCTTGTGATAGCCTATATATAGACTTATGTCATCTGCAGACAGATAGTTTTACCTTTTCCTTTCTGATTTGGATATCTTATTTCTTTTTCTTGCTTACATGCTCTGGCTAGGTCTTCCATTACCATGTTGAATAGCAGTGGCAAAAATGGGCAACCTTGTCTTATGTCTGAACTTAGGGGTAAAGCTTTCAGTCTTTCATCATTGAATATATGATATTAGCTTTAGGTTTTTCATCAATGTCTTATATCTTAGGACATTCCATGTGCATGACTATTTTCATCATGAAAGAATAATGAAATTTTTAAAATATTTTCCACATCAGTTGGGATGTTTAGGTAGGTTTTGTTTACCTTTGTTCTAAGCATATGGTCTACTAAATTAATTTATTTTTTTATGTTGAGCCATTCATGGGATAAATCCCACTTGGTCATGGTGTATAAACTTTTTAATTTGTTGTTGGATTTGGTGTGCAAGTATTCTGTTGATGATTTTTGCATCAAAATTCATAAGAGACATTGCTCTGTAGTTTTCTTCTCTTGTGGTATCTTGGTCTTTTGTATCAGGGTAATTCTGGCCTCACAGAATGTATTAGGAAATATTTTTCCTCCTCCTCCTCCTCCTCCTCCTGCTCCTCTACCTCCTCCTCCTCCTCCTCCTTCTTCTTCTTCTTCTTCTTCTTCTGCTTAGAAGAATTTGAGGATAATTGGTGTTAATTATTCTTTAAGTGTTTGATAGAATTCACCAGTGAATTCATCTGGTCTTGAACTTTTCTTTGTTGGAAGGTTTTTGATTACTGCATCAATCTCTGTACCTGTTTTATGTCTGTTGAGATTTTCTATTTCATCTTGAGTCAGTTTGGTAATTTGTGTGTTTCTAGGAATTTGTCCACTTTATCTAGATTATTAAATTTGTTGGTGTATAATTGCTGATTATTGTTTTAGTACCCTCTTAATTTCTCTAAGATTAGTAATAAAGGTTATAGTTGCATTTCTGATTTTAGTGAATTACATCTCTTTTCCTTTTCTTAAAGTCTAGGTAAAGGTTTGTAATTTTGTTGACTTTTTCAAAGAAATGACTTTTGGTTTTGTTGGTTCTCTTTATTAATCACCTTTGGGATGCTGATGGTAACACTATTTTTTATCCAAAACCAAAAAACCTCAGGAGGAGTTTTGGACAGTTGTTATATAAATTAAACATTTGAGGGGATCGCTGGGTGGCGCAGCGGTTTGGCGCCTGCCTTTGGCCCAGGGCACGATCCTGGAGACCCGGGATCGAATCCCACGTCGGGCTCCCGGTGCATGGAGCCTGCTTCTCCCTCTGCCTGTGTCTCTGCCTCTCTCTCTCTCTCTCTCTCTCTCTGTGACTATCATAAATAAATAAAAATTTTAAAAAAAGAAATAAAAAAATAAATTAAACATTTGAATAATATCAATTTTACAGCTATAGTTAGTAGACTGAGTTAGTTATTTCACTAAATGGTCTAAGATCTATGCTATTGTTTTTAAGTACTGAATTTCTTCTATTAAAGTACTCATCAACTTCTCTACAACAATGTCAAAAGGGTAGAAGACAGTAAAAATGTTAATGAAACAGATATTGTAATTGAATGTACATTGTTATTAAGGAAAGGCCTTATGGTCTAAAAACTGGGAAATGTAAAAACTGTAGATTTTACCAGCTGTCTTTAGGTGAGTCAGCCAAAATGATATTGTTCTCTTGGATTCTACAACTTTGCCAGAAGTAGATAAAACGATTCTAAATAAGTACAAAAAGTTATAAAACACAAGGAAAGAAAAAGATACTGAATACTTGAAAAACGACATAAACAAGAAACCAAGCCGGCTGGTAAAGTAAAATGGAAATTTTACTAATGCAGATTCCTTGTTTTCCTTTAAATTGTAGTTCTACTTTGCTGCTTTCAGTGGTCTGTGGTTGTTGAATGCCCTCCAGCCATCAGTCTGAAATGGAGATTTGCAATCCAGCAAACTCCCTCCCAAATCACCATAAATACAAATCAAATTAGAATCAAAACTTTTTGGAAACACAGAGAAAAAGTGAAGAATGTGTTAAAAGACATACTTTTCATTTCCATCAAACTCTGTTTTCTTGATTCCCATTGGAATAGAAGTGTTGAAATCCTAAAAGAAAGTGTTCATATGACACATTATCCACAGAACTCAGCAAACCAAATACAACTTTATAAGATGCCAAAATCATAAGTGCTGTTAAATTACTCCCAGATTCTATCTTTTATGGAAAAGTGCAATTGGTTTTAAGTACTGCTCATTGTTTACATTTCACAAACTTTTTGAAGTTAAATATTTCTAATTTAAGCTTACTAAAATGTAATAAGCATGTTATTTCAAAAAAAAAAAAAAGCCAGAACACCAGAGATATTTATGTTCTTTTATTTCTGTGTTGTTTCTATGGAATTTTTAGCCTCCCTTAACCCATTATTATGTCCAGTAAAACAAGATAAAACAACAAAATCAACAGTGTATTTAAAATATAGAGACTTTAAGGGCCCCCCCAGGAGGCTCAGTTGGTTAAGTGTTCAACTCTTGATTTTAGCTCAGGTCATGATCTCAGATGGTGGGATTGAGCCTTGTGTCCACTCCATGCTCAACAAGGAGTCTGCCTGGGATTCTCTCTCTGTCCCCATTCCTTCCCTTGCTCTCTCTCTCTCTCTCTCTAAAATAAGTAAATAAATCTTTAAAAAAATAGGTAAACTTTAAAAAAATTCCAGGAAAGAAGTTTTAGAGTAGGAAATATCCTTAATAAGTCAAATTTATTCATTTTATAGGTAAGAAAACTGAAGCCTCAAAAAGTCAAGACTTGGCGAAAGTCAGCTAAATTGTCAAAGGGTAAGGAATGAATTTCCACTCATCCAAATCAGGGCAATTTCTATGACCCTTACTTGAAATTACTGATTTTCATTTCATGCCTCATACAATCTAGAGTATTTCTAGTTAATAATTTATTCTATTGTTCCCTTTTTGTCTATAGATTATTTTACTGGTAATGTAAGTTTCATTAATAAAGCTGATATCAATATCCATGGTGTTTAAATCTGCACTTTTAACTTAAGGCTAGTTAATTCTTTTAAAATTTATATTACTATTTTCCCTAAAATACATTTATGCATTGATCTTTAGTGTGATTTGACAGTGGACAAATTTATTAGTTAAAACTTATATTCTGGGGATCCCTGGGTGGCGCAGCGGTTTGGCGCCTGCCTTTGGCCCAGGGCGCGATCCTGGAGACCCGGGATCGAATCCCACATCAGGCTCCCGGCGCATGGAGCCTGCTTCTCCCTCTGCCTGTGTCTCTGCCTCTCTCTTTCTCTCTGTATGACTATCATAAATAAATAAAATTAAAAAAAAACTTATATTCTAACCAATTAAAAAACAAAATAAGAAAACAGATGACATTAAAGCAGGTATCATAGAATGGTAAATGCATAAAGCATAAGAAAGAATGGAGAGCCAAGTAGTAAAGACAGAAGAGAGCCACGATTATGCCATAATGTAATCTAGACTTTCTCAACAAAATTTCAATTTGAGCTTCCTGAGAACCAAAGAGAAAGGAGGAACGGAATGGTTTATAGAATTCTCACATAACAAAAAAGAGATTGTCTCTCCTTTCATTTTATCTCAGGAAACTCAGATCTAAAACACATATATCACTATTTTAATGATTCTACTTTTTTCTTTTGTCTGTTTTCTTAGCATGCACATCCTGAGAAGAATTAATCATGTGAATTTTAAGTAAAAAATAATGAATAGGATAAGACACAGGATCTTTTTTTCTTAGACATTTTATTGTTTGTTTTTATTTTAATATCTAATGTAGATATTTTTTTCTTGAGTTTCCTACTTAGGTTCTAGAGTAAAGTTGTGATGTATTTTAAAATCAAATGGTTGTTTTATATAATCCTATAGAGACAATTTTGTGCAAAGCCATACTAATAAATGGTGAGTTTGCAGATCTCTGGTGCCATACAATCATGATTAGAATGTAGATAGCAAAGAATAATTATATTTTATAAATTTGGATACAAAAGCAGAAGTATAAAAAGATACTTGAAGTTATTCTATGAACAAAAGGTATTTTTCTGTCTAATCATGTTGTACAAACATGTTTGATCTTTAAAAGTAGAAAGAAACTCTTTCATTGAATTGAACATGGACTTGCAGCTTTCTGTGTCTTAACACATTCAGGTCAATTATTAGAAAGTGGGGAAAATAATTTTTATAATTTTTGTACAACTCAAATATGTTCACACAATTTTTTAAAAAAATTCAAAAGCAATTACTGTAGTACAGCAAAGCAAAGGATTTTAAAGACATTATTTCAAATTGTTAAGCCAAAAGGAGTTTATGCTTCCAAAATCTACATTCTCCAACAACTACCATGTTGGGAATAAACCTTTTCCATCCCCCTAAAACTTCACATCAGTCCCTCACATGTGCTTTTTGGAATTGACTCTTTATTGGACAGAGCTAGAAGTTTTCACTCTTTTGCTAAACATTCTCTATTCTCTGTACCATTTATTACCCCATGCCTGGACTATAGGCACTTTGCCACTCCTGGCTCTATCAGAACTGCTCTCCTATAGGTCACCAGAGCCTTCTCAACACAAGGATCTCTCCTAAGTCCCAACCCTACATTTGATGTGTTGTTTTCCTGTGTCCCAACTAGTCTTTCCTTGGCTCACTTGACCCTTCACCTTTCTCACATTCCTCTCTGTAGCTACTTATGTTTTTCTACCCTTACACTGCTGCTTTCCTGTTATGGAACTCACATTACTGTTCTTGATACCTACAATTTTTTAACGTAGCAGTTTTATTCAATTAGTCACTTTCATTACTAAGCTTCCTTTTTTTTTTTTTTCCTCCTGATTACTTCTAACTGTGGAACTCCCTTCATAACCCACTGCCTTTGTCCCTTGTGCCTGGTCGCGGCTTATCAAAATCCACAGGGGGGTACTCAAATGCAGTACATCCAACAGGGAAATTTTTTCTTCCTCCAAGACCAGCACACCTTTCAACGAGCTTCATTTCAATCAGAGGTATCAACATCAGCAATCTCTTTATGTGGAAAGCCCAGATAATGTTTTGCCTTCATATCATATGTAAGACTATTTTAATATTATCATCGATTTCTTCCAAATGTATCAGAAATAAGAAAATCACCCCAACCAATCTAAACCAAATCACCAGAGTTGAGCACAGAACTGAAGTCTTGAAAGTAAAAAATACTAGTTTACTAATTTCCATTTGACCTCCATGGTTGCTTACCCAGACTTTTATTTCATTTCGTAAGGTTTCCATTAACATTACTTTTTTTTTTTCCACTAACATTCCAATAAGAGTTACCCAGGCCTTCTGTCCACACAGTCTCAATTCTTCATTTTACCTTTTTGGTGGACAATCTCAGGTGCTACTCTATGGAGAAGATTTAAAGATGGCACCTTAAGAGAAACAGGGACTCCGATTCAGGAGCCTATCAAAATTTATTAGTCAAAGATTAGACCTGGAATCAGACTAAATTAGTTATATTCAAATATTGTCAGTTATAGAGATTTAAAACCTTTTATGCCCAAGATGAATGCATTTTCAGTGGGATGTCTCTTCTCTGGAATATTGTAGAGTAAGCCCCATCTATTAGGAATGTTTGTGGCAGTAAGAAATAGAAAAAAGCCACCTATAGAGGCTTAAACAAATGCAGTTTTGTTTTTGTTTCATAACGAGAAGCCTCAGATGAGCAGTTGCTGGTGCTGGTTGAGCAGCTCAATGAAGTGCCCCTGACATTGTTTTCTTGACAGCTCCAGTATCATATCTGCATTCCAACCAGAAGAAGTAAAAAAAAGGGGGTATGAGGAAGGCAACAAGCTTCCTGGGATTGCATGCCTGGCTTTCCATTAAACATCATCATTCAGAACTCTTATATGAAGTTCCTCCAACTGAAACATATCTGAATGCGGATGAAGTTAGCCAGTAGTATCCATATGCCTCCTTCTGTCCAAATTATACTTTTTCTCCCCAAAGCTTACCTAAACTCTCAACTCCTCCATAGAAATTTATCCAGCTGCTGCTGACCACCCACATCCCTAACTCTGGCAGATTTCCCTTTCAATTATAGCAGTCTTATGCAATATACCATTAATATTTCCATGTCCTAATGTTCTCCATTTGATATTTTGTTTTCTGAAAATGCAAGTGTGCACTGAGGGCTGAGGCTATGTTGTCGTCTTTTCTGTCCACACAGCATGGAACACCTTGCTAGGCACAGTGATGCTGCATGTGATCTGGGGATTTAGATTCAGGGGAAGTTCAAATCTGAAATTAGGAGCCACTAATTTTAATTGTGTAGTCCTAGCAAGAGAATTTACTTTCAAGTTTGTTTTTTTCTGCTATAAATGTGAAAAAAAATATAGCTCCCAGGAAAAATATGAGAAATCCATATAATAAAATGTATCAATCACGGTATGTGTCTAATATGAATTATTTTCCTTTGTAAATGTTTGATTATAGTTGACATAAATATGCTTTCCACATAATATGGTATGTGGAACTTACATATTTAAAAGCCAAAACTCAAAACTTTAGAAATTAATCCCTTTAGAAGTCATTCTATTAAAAAAGAACAACTTGAGGCACCTGGGTGGTTCAGTCAGTTGAGCGTCTGCCTTCAGCTTAGGTCATGATCCCAGGGTCCCAGCAATGAGACCCACATTTGGCTCCCTGCTCTGCAGGAAGCCTGCTCCTCCCTCTCTTCCCCACTCATGCTCTGTCACTCTCTCTCTCTCTCTCCAGTAAAAGAAATAAATCTTAAAAAACAACAACTTAGTTTTTATTAAGTTAAAATGTATTTCAATTTAATTTAGTACTTAGTTCAAGGCTATTAAATATGTTATTTGCTGAGTATATTCATTTCAGATATATTTTAGGTAATCATAGCACAGCAATCTTTAAAGATAATATCTTTTCATATTTATAGTCTTATTTTGCTATAGTCAGAGCTCAAGGGGTCTTATGTGGAAGCTGTGTGTATGAAGGAAGCCCACTGTTTTACTCACAGAGTATGCTTATTTGTGAGAGAGTGATAAATACCACGTGGGGGGGAGGATATACCTAAATTACTTCCACGTTTCTCCTTCTTGTTGCCTCTACTTTATAGCCCTACATCTTTTTGTTAGCTTGGCTTTTCCATTAAGATTTAGTTTTTGGAAAGTTGCTGAAAATGGGTGAGGATAATCCAAATGTACTTAAATGTTATTAGAGAAAAAAATCAGCAAAGGGATTTAAAAGGACTGTTTTTAAAGAAAACTAAAAGTCCCTAATATTAACCAAAATGTCAATAGTTTTCATTTAAATTACATCCTTGCAAAATAAAGAAAAATGAAAATCAATTTTCAAAGTTATATTCTACAGTTACTAAGATGTACAGGAAAGTAGATAAAATACTATAATAACTCCTCATGTTTTCATTATCCAGCACTGAAAACTCAACAGATAGTCTATTTTCCTAGATACTGTGCTAATATATCTGTTGCTGCCAAAAAAGAAAAAAAAAAAAAAAACCACGAAACAACAGCATCCTAGTAGCTCAGAATAAAAAACATGTATTATCTTATTCTCTGTGGGTCAGAAATTTAGGAGCAATTTAGCTGGGTCGTTCTGAGAGTCACTCCTGAATTTGCAGTCAAGATGTTGGCTTGGGATGTGGTCATCTGAAGAATGCCTAAGGGCTGAGGGGCCACTTCCAAGGCAATTGGCAGGAGGCCTCAAGGGTTGTTGGTAAGAAGACTCATTTTCTCACCACATAGAACTGCTGATTGTTCTCATGACATGGCCACTGTTGTCCCCACACAGCAAGAGATACAAGAGAGATAACAAAGAGGCAGCTCTAACGACTCTTACGATTTAGTTTTGGAAATCACACGTTGTTACTTCTGCCATATTCTACTTGTTAGAAGTAGGTCACCGCATACAACCAACATTGGAAGAGGAATCAAGCTCCACATCTTGAAAGCAGGAGTATCAAAGAATTTTTGAACATAGTTTAAAATCACTAATATATCAGCCACTCTCTGTTCCTCATGCCAATGATTTTGAAGGAATTCCAGATGACACATCATCTCATCTACAAATACTTCAAAAAAAAACACCCAAAACCACAATGTCATTCTCACAACTGAAAAAAATAATTTTCAATGTCATTAAATATCCAATCAGTGTTCAGATTTCTTTGTTTTTTTTTTTTCATAATTTTGTTTTACGGTAGGTTTGGTTTGAGTCAGATAAAAATATAAGATGGACTGCTTTACAAATGTTTTCTTGAATAATATGCATCCACTGCTTTGTTTCTACATTGCTTATTGTTCTTTTCACAAGAAACACTCACTAAGGTAAGGAAGCAGATTTTCCTAGGTTACCTTTGAACCTGGAATTTGTGTTACCACTTTGGTTATGTTCCTAATAAGCCACAGGTGTACACTACAGGAGCGAGTGGAAACGGAAACAGGGATGTGATGACAGTTAATTGTCCATAATCCATTTATCCCAAGGAGCACTTATACATCTGCTACATATTTAGGTATTTGCTACTTGTCGTTTTTTCATGATTTTTGAGCAGACAAGCATCTATACCTAAAGCACCATAAAAAGGAAAAATGCCATCAAGGGACTTTAAAGTAGTAAGACAAAGAAAGTACAGCTTTTTGTGTCTCGGAAATGAATGGCTCCATTCATTTCAACAGGGATTTTGTTTTATATGTACTATATTAGGTTTGGTCATTAAACACTTGACTCTCATTTCAGAATGAATTACTTTGTTAAATGTAGGTATTTGAACAGGATAGGAACTTTACTCAATTCTCCAATCTTGTTATATTAAATATTTTATAGTGTCTGTTCTTTCTTTAATATGTGTATATATATATGTGTGCATGTGTATTATATATGCATGTATACATGAGTTATATCTCTGTGTATGCATTTATATATAAATATGCATATGATATATATGTTTTACATATACTCAGAAAATATAGAAGTAGCTCATAAAATTTGTCTATACCCTAGCTTTATTATATTTCTAAATTAATCATGTTTTGGACCCCTATTGGCAACAGCAAATATTTTAAAATACAGTTACAGTTAATTTTGCATAAATGATATTCAAAATATAAAATGCTCACCATTTTACAAAACAAAAAGCTTATAGCTTATTTAATCATAGCTGTGTATGATAAATCTAGATCTAATCATATACTAAAAATAATACTTAAGTTAATAATTTACTTTGGAAACATTTTGAAATATCTTAAACATTCCTTGCAGGTGGTTGTTTTCCCAGGCAATACATGCACACTTTTTCATTAAAATAGTGTTTTTTTCTGATATTTTATTTTCACGCTATGCATTTTACTTTAATACCAACTTCACGAATTGCTAGATCATTCATTGCTACGTAAATTTGCAAGTCCACGATCACAAGCTTTCCGTAGCTGATTTTTACATTATTTGATAAAATGACAAGAATATAAGTACCAATAAGTTCAAACGACTCTTCAACTTTATTTCACAAGCCACAGCCATTTACACCGAGAAATGTACACAAACAAGACTCCTATTTGCTGCTGGCATTAAACTTTGAGAGCAGTTGACTTTGTTATCTAGAGCCAATTTTTAATGCTTACTGTTAAGTTTTCTTTCTTCTTTTAAATTTCCAAACCACCAGAGGATGATTTCCTTAAGAATGTTCTCCCAGGTATGTTCAGAATATTAATTAGGCCCATCTATTTCTGTCGGGTAATAACAATGTCTGCAGGCTGAATGGACGCTGTGACCTGTGAAAGAACCATTCATATGCTTTCGTCTGCCCTCGCGCATTCTTTAACAAGTGAACATAGACCTTTTTCACAGTCATCTTAAATGTTTCAACTGTGTGTTTCATATTTGGTCCTTGCATCTCCAGCCATATAGCTTTTCTGCCTCTTTTGGGGAAGACTTCCTTGCTCTACTCATTTAAATGCTTCTGCCTTTATGACTATTTTTACTGCCATACCTATGGGGCTTCTTACTGTATTTGCCTGTAACTGAAGGAGATTTTAAAGGAATTAAATTTATTCAGACTAAATCTTCTGGGGCATGCAAAGGCATCTTAAACAATTAGCAATAATTAAAAAGCATCTATTCAGACTGGATAAAAGGTAAATAGATTTCATTTAAATATACTAGTTAGTTGGTACAGTTTTCCCATTTGCATGGTTTTTTTTTTTTTAACCTCCTGTTGGTGAATGACTTCAAAATAACAAAAGAAAGCATTGACTTTTGTCAGTTTGTATAATTTTTTACTCACGAGTGCTATTAACAAATTGCTATACTAAAAAATTTAATTATCTTTAATTTAGATGGTGTGACTAACACTGGGTATAATAGCATGACAAGGATGCCTGAGTAAAACCTGGGTTTGCTTTTTTAATTTTTAATCTTAAATTAGCGTAGAATGGCTGAAAAGATCTATAGTTATGCGAATTCTGACATTTGCCTATAAATTTGATATTTATCTGCCTCAATGAACTATTTGTGTTTTTTTTTTTCACTATTTGCTTTGTGTCGTGAAAGGGAAACTGCCTAATTGTTTTCTCAAAGTCCTCCTTATGTTGTTTCAAAAAAGAACTTGTCATACGGATAGTCAGACAAAATAGGTAATATTTTTATTTGACACATTTATAAACACCTACAAGTGTATGTGTAAATATAGTAATGCATGAAAGTAGTTTTCTGTGTGTACATGTGTATAGGAGCAAATACACATATACACTGACTTATACAAAAATAACTTAGGCTCTTTTGCTCAAAATATTTATGGTTTAGTAGATTAGGTAACCACTTATATGACGTGTTTGAGGGAAGCACCAAGAAAGAAAGGTGCCTATAATCTAGCCCTTGATATTTTGGTGTTATAGTTTCATTTTTCAGAATTTTAAAGTAAAATATATTTTTAAAATACGGCCAGTTAACATATTTAAAAAAATGATAACCAGGTTGGGAAAAAAAAGTGACGTGGATCAATTAGACTGGGAGAAAGAATGAAAGGAAGAGACATGAAGCACCAGGAAAAATACTGAAAACAAAAATGTGGCAGCCCTTTTTTTTCCCAGGGGCTGTCCAAACTCAGCCATTCCGTGATAGTCAGAAATATATATAATAATTTTTGGTGCAAAATAGCACCACTAAGACCAGACAAGGATGTTATTGAGATTAAGCTTACAGGCTTGATCTCCTGTAAAGACATTCACCTCCGCTCATGTCCAACTGCCCACCTTCTCAGACGTTCTGCAAATGCATCATAAGTAAGAGATTAGAAATAAAATACAGGAAATAAATAATCACCTCTGGAAAAAAAAAAAAAACAAACAAAACTGAGGGTATATTCACTTTCCAGTGATGATTGGTTATACAGTCTTTAGGTGTAGAAAAAAAGCACTTTTCTTGGATGTATCCTCAGCTTTTGGGAAACAGAGTATTTTTTTTTTTTTTTTTTTTTTTGCATCATGATGAACTGCAAAAAAGACTTTAGTAAAAGCAAATCTGGGTCTAGACAATGGCTCTACTAACACATCATCTCAGAGAGCTGCCCCTCCCCAAATATGAGCCTCTATAAGGAGAATAATAACCTATTCCTTGAGGAGTAGTCGTGAGGATCAAGAAATAACCTAAGTGTAATAACACAATACAATAACTATCTCAGGAAAATGAAGCACTAAAATGTAATTTCCATGTAATTAGTCTCATGTACTATTGCTAGACAGCAAAATCACTATCTTCTAAATACAGAAAAAGAGCACCCCCTAGCAAGACATAACAAAGATATAATAGAGAATTTAATGAAAGTAACATACTTTATAGCACAAAAATCAAATATAAGTGTTTAGATGACATTTAGAAATTGAGAACTCTAGGGCTACCTCAGCATGTGCAGTCTCTGAACTTTACCCTCATACCTGGAGGTTGTGTTCCTTCCTGACCGGCATGGAAGATTGTGGTGTACTCTTCCTTCTATCCTTCTCTGTGATCCATTGCTTATGCTGACTTCTATCCCTTACTTTATTCACATAATGCACCAGGGCTGCCCGGAGAACATTCTAGAACCTTTTCATCTTTTCAAACTACTTAGCCCCCAGACCTGGTAGTGATTTTATTTCACAAAAGCCTGATTGATAATTTGCAGATTAACATAGCATTATCAAATAACTCTACATTTAATAGTTTAGCTTTATATTCTTAAGAGTCTAGACATTTAAAAAATTTCCATTAGTGGGAAAAGCACTTACATCTAATTGTACATCGACATTGTATAATTTGTACTAGCAGATTTTGAAAATAGATTTAATGTGCATAACTATCTGATAGAGTCTCACTATGATATAAAGTTAAAAGAATAATTTTTATATAATATAATAATGTATTAGGGTGAGACATTTTAAAATATAAATAAAAATGCTAAAATTAAATAATCATGTATGATAATACATGACAAATAAAAAGCATCTCTCTTTGGAACTGTTTAGAAAATTACTGTATGTATCATTTCATTGAGACAATTTTGAAAAGACCAGTTACTATGCTCATGATCTTGATTAGGTAGAGAAGTTTAAACATCAGTTCATAAATGAGGTGCCAAATAAGGTGACCCATAAATTTTGAAGTTATTGGCTCAGTTAATGGTTACCAAATTTTACCTCATGGTTACCAAAAAATCATGTGAAATAAAAAGAATACTCAGCTATGAGATTTGGTAACTTTGAAGAATGTTTGGGGACTAAGCACAGACAAAGTAACCAGTCAAGGATATTCAAATTCTTATAAGCTTGGCTAAAAAACATTAGCTTGTCTTTTGGGGATTGCTCGTATTACTGGTAACTAACACCACTAATTAGCTATATAATTTCTATGACTAGAAAGGCCTGCTCTCAGCTAAAATAATAAAATTTATTTTTAATCTAGAAGTTTCCCTAAAGAGATCTGCTCAAGTTTGAAAAAAGTATGGCTTTATTAATGAGCTTATAATGACTTGCTCTAACTAATGAATGGTTAAACATCATCCCACATCAGCAGTAAATCTCTTTCTCTTGATTTCCAATAATATGATTTAATAGCTATACTCTGGTATACACATATTTTTACATTATTTTATTTTGTGTCCATTTTTAAAAAGCTATTATCATTCTTGTAAGGTAGGTACAACCCAATATAGATCACAATTCTGAAGATGAAGTGGCAAAATGAACACAGCAGCAAGATTGCTTTCAATTTTATACCATTCTTTTAATCTTTTAAGGTCAACAGAGAAAGTCTATTTTTTATCATAACTTTTCCTATTGAATTTCATGAAAACAAGCTGTCCCCAAATGTAAACAGATAATGTGGCAGAAAGGACTAAGTCAAATTGGAAATACTGGTTTGCATGTATTGATCCTAAGATCTTAGAAACAGTACTTAAACTCTTTTAAATCCATTTTTCCCTCCAAAGAAAGATCAATATTACTCATATTTTTCTGACTCCAGGGAAATAAGTAAACAATTTATTTAAATTCTGTGTAATGTGATAAGTGCAATATATACCCTGCAAAGTTGTTATGGCCAGGCAATAAGTGAGACAACTGGAACAGTGCTTGGAAAAGAACGAAGTTACTCAGTAAATGGTTATATCAAAAATATTGCAATACTTTTCCTTGTTGATAAGGCTCCAAGGCAAAACAGGATTTTGATTAGAGTGACCCAATGTATAGAACTATTTGGAGCATTTTAACCTAAAGCGTTCCTCTGAGGGGTCTGTCCACTAGGTACCATTTCTGAGATCCTCAGAACTGCCTAGGACTCTGCCAATCAGAGTTGGTTTCTATTGCGTATAACCAAAAAACCCTGAACAAAATTTCATTTTATTTATTTGTTTTTTCAAAATTTCAATTTAAAATAAAATTTATTAAGGAAGAACTTTGCAAATGATTTTACTCTGTTCTTAACTAAAAATTCCCATGTAAGAAAGCAGACTATTGAACATTAAAGTCTTGCCCCTCTCAATCTGTGTCTTAAGATCTGGACATAGGGGGGACCTTTGTGGCTTAGTTGCTTAAGTGTCTACCTTTGGCTCAGGTCAAGATCTCAGAGTCCTGGGATCGAGACCTGCATCAGGCTCCCTGCTCACAGGGAGTCTGCTTCTCCCTCTCCTCCCTGCTTTTGCTATAAATAAATAAATAAATAATAAATAAATAAATACTTGAAAAAAAAGATCTGGACATACAGCCTGTGAATAATCAAGTAAAAACAACTTAAAATTTCTTTGTGAAAAGGAAAAATTTTAATTTCCTTGTGAAAAAGAACGTGTGTGTGTGTGTATACATATGTGTGTGTGTATATATATATATATAAACATATATATATATATACATAAGCTTTCTGTATAAGGATTAATTTATATTTTATTTTTCTTTTAAATTTTTAAAAGAATGCAAAGCAGTAAGAAAACAGAACTTCGGCTTCTAAGTTATATCGGAATAAGTGACTTGAGCCAACTCTCCCACTGAGAACAACCAGAAAAGCTAGATAAAACATTTTTTTAAACCTGCTTCAATACATCAGAGAACTAAAAAGGCAGTGAGGACTCGCAAGGCCACAAGTCAGTGAAAGATGGATCCCCACATCGATGGCACTGCATTGGAAGGCTCATCATTTTTGTACTAGAGGCATCTGCTGAGCAAAGCTGAGCAAAACTTTTATCAGCCTCTGGAGGAGGATCACTCCTAGATTCCAGTGTCTGCCTAAAGAGTATGTTTTGGTAAACATCCTCACAAGCACTCTGAGATAGGACCCTGAAAGGCTATTATCTTGGAAGGAAGGGAAACCAGAAGTAGACTCTCCCTAGCAAGTAGTAAAGCCGAGCTTTGAAATATCAAAACCCTGGAGTGCAATTACATGAGTTTGGATTGCAAAGGTCCTAGCCACTCACCAGGAGCAAGTGTGAATTCTGTCCAGAAACCTCAGTTATTACAATAATGTTTCATATAAATAATTGACCCTTAATCAAAGTCAACCATAAATTAAAAGGAAACAAATGAATGAGAACCAGTAGAAACAACAGTCAGCTGAAATACAATCACTGTGTGTGAAGATAGTGGAGTAGGGAGATGCAAGCTATAGCATATCCATAGTTACATGTTTAAGAAGATAAACAAGAAAAATGAAAATGTTGTCAAGAAACTGAAAACTACAAAAAATAACAAAACAGAAATTCCAGAACTAAAAAATATAGTAACTTATATTCTGAATGTAATGGAATGTTTATTAGTAGCTTAAACATATCTGAAGAAGAAAGTTTATAAGTCAGAAAATAAATTTTAGAAAAATGCCCAGAATGAAGTCTTAATACTTTGACTACCAATATTACTGCCCATTGCCAAATTGCTTGCATGGTCAAAGAACAATGAAAGAACAAGAACATGGAAAAAATACGACTATTGGCCTAAATACAGACACATACCAAGAGATAAAATCTCTAAGTATTCATACGTGCCAATGTCTATTTTTTTTTAATTTTTTTTTTAATTTTTATTTATTTATGATAGTCACAGAGAGATAGAGAGAGAGGCAGAGACACAGGCAGAGGGAGAAGCAGGCTCCATGCACCGGGAGCCCGACGTGGGATTCGATCCCGGGTCTCCAGTATCGCGCCCTGGGCCAAAGGCAGGCGCCAAACCGCTGCGCCACCCAGGGATCCCCAATGTCTATTTTTTTTTAATATTTTATTTATTTGAGAGAGAGAACAGGAGCAGGGGAAGGGGTAAAGAGAGAGAGAGAAGCAGACTCCTGGCTGAGCAGGTAGCCTCATAGTGGGCTTAATCCCAGGTCCCCGGGATCATAACCTGTGCCAAAGACAGACCCTTAACTGACTGAGCCACCTAGATGTCCTGCTTTAATTTCTCTTTTTAATAATGAATTGCTTTCACAACTAAACTGATATGGAATATTTTTTCCAGGATTCTATTATCAACAGGTATGCGACGATTACCTAGAATTTCTAACATGCCTCAGTATTTGACATCTTGGAGATTTATGTTGGCTTTCTGTGTGTCTTTTTACTTGCCCTCACTCCCAGCTTTAGCCCTTAACTACAGTCTCCTTGGGGACAGAGGGTTTTTTTTTCTTTTTTCTTTCTAGTTATACCTTCTACATTTGTACCATCCTTAACAGACAATAGGCACTTGATTAAAGTTGAAAAAATAAATGTTTGAATGAATCAGTTAAAAACAGTAGTCTGAAAAATATATTCTCCAATAAATTCTTTTCTTTCTTTCGGTTCTTCTCTAATATCTGTTGCTGAGACAACTTAACCCTCATGTTTAGTCTTGACCTCTGTAGAAAGGAGTAGTTAGTAAAATATTTTGTTCACACATATGATCTCATTTTAGTCTCCTGGCTTCATGTAACCTGTCAGAGCAAAAGAATTTTTACACTTCAGTTGATCTGTATTTCCAAACACATATCAGAAAAAAAAATATTCAGTAATAGACGCCTACTCCTAACAGAACAAGGAGATCTTATCGAAAGTAGTAGAATAAATTGAAATCCTGAAAATGCCATATAGAAATAGAAAATAAGTCAAATTAAGGAATTAATTATAGTAACAACAGCCTAAATATTAAATAGAATTATAGGAACTCCTTGAATTATACCTAAATTTATGAATATCTATGCCTGTGGAAACCTCCTGACCCAGTGCACCTCCTCAGACTTTTGAATTTGAATATAATATAGGTGTATTTGGATTCATAGCAATTGAACCCCCTTTAAGCTATTCCTTTAATATTGCCCCTCCCTAGGACACCTGGGTGGCTCAGTCAGTTAAGTATCTGCCTTTAGCTCAGGTCATGGTCTCAGGGTCCTGGGTTGGAACCCCACATTGGGCTCCTTATTGCTTCTCCCTTGCCCTCTACCATTCCCCCCACTCATGTTCACTCCCTCTCAAATAAATAAAATAAAAGCTTTAAAAAAATTCCTCTTCCCCATTCCAATTCTCAACAGATTTTATAATGGATTCAAAGTTTAAGCACAACCATTTACATACTTTTTTCAATTCATACACAAGTGTGGTGCCTTAGCTGAGAAGGCTAAAATACTGCGAAGCAGGCTGGCATCTCTCTGTCTCCATGCGGCTTTTCCATGTGGCTAGCTCAGCTCACTTACAGAATGGCAGGCTCAGGATTGTCAGGCTTCTTGCATGGTGGCTGGCTTCCAAGGGTGCTCCTTCTGAAAAAGCAAGAAGGAAGCTACTAGGCTTTTTATGACTTGTTAGTTATAGTCATTCAGAATTTAGATAAAAACTTTTAAAAATTTAGTTAATGATTTTTTAAAAGTTACAGTCATTTCCACTGCATTCTATCAATTATAGAGAGCCTGCCTAGATTCAGTATAGGAGACTACAGAAAGGTACTAATACCAGGAAGCACAGCTCACTGGAGCATCTTTGAAGAAGTTCTGCTGTCTTATATAACCTCTTAAGCCAAGAAAAACAGAGACCATTTACAAGAAATGCATTTTTCCTTTGTCTCAATATTTTTGTTGCATTTTTAAAAGTTTTAAACCATGGATTCAACAACATCCTCTATCACAGACCACAAAGAGTGGGACTTTCACACTAGGTTCTAGGTGTGCAATAGAAACACTTTCTCGGGTCATCTCTGCTTTAGGTTTGTTCTTCTGGCTTAGCACATTAATGTCCTGAAGGGTTCATGGTACCTTAACTAAAATGCCACGTAAAACTCGAAATATTTCAAGATACACTCACTGAATACCTACTGTATTCTAAATGCCAGGGGTATACCAATTTTTAAAATGTGGTCTTATCTTCAGAGAGCTTAAGGTAAGGACACACAGAGCATATAGTTTTTACATTTCAATTTCCCCTTGGACAGCTCCTTATATCGTTTGGCCAAAAAAATTTTTTTTCTCCGACTCTCACATTTTATCTGGAATCTCCTTCGTGCTGAAAAGAAACTGTCTTTCAGGTTCCAAAAAGAGTTTAGCAAATGAAACAGTACAAGTGATAAATGTTAACTGTTACTCCTTCTTTCCTTCCCCTATATGATTTCAGATGGGATTTATTAAGAGAAGATGTATTTCTTCTTTGGGGTCATGAAGAACATTTTTTTCTCTGTAACCTCCAAGGGAGCTCATGGTGAAATAGATAAAATGTCAGAAATAATTAAGAAAAATGCAGGGGTATCCAACAACCTAAAATTACACCTTTTGGTGAAGCCTAGTTTTCATCTCCTTGGTCCCTTGACAGATAGAAACACCAACTTATCACATTCTTTAGATGATGGTGTGTTAAATCAATGTGGATGAACTCCTGGTACAGTAAATGGGGAGGATGAAACAGAAATTCTCTTAGCAAGCAGAGGTCATGGGATCTGGGAGGTCAATATGCACTATGCAATAGATACAAGATCTAGAATCTCTCAGAATTGTATAAAAAGCCTCCCCTAAATCTCTCTCGACATTTTCTCTAGTTTCAATCATACTTCCATTTTCATCACCTTTGAACCTACTATTTTCTTTAACCACAAAAATTGCTTTTTTAAACACATGTTTCAGTTTTTCCCTTTCCCTCTCAGTATTAGTGTTTTCTATCACTATGGTAATAAAATCAACACACAGAGAAAGTGGACTGCCCCGTATCAGAAATGTGGCACCTCACAATCATGGACGCTCCTTTGTGAACACCTAGCACGTATTTTCCTACCTCAGTTGAAATACTCTTACTCTTGCTACAAAAGCTGATTATAACGAAGTGCACTTAGGAAGCAGCTTTGCTTCTGATTAGCCATAATAAATAGATATGGATCATTTATTAATATTCTATTAATTCTTTGAAGCACATACTACTAAAATCTTTGACCAAGTAGACAAAATATCTGCAACTACATTAATTTGCCTGTTTGGAACTATTAATTTCTCATTAGTAGCAGTAGTTATAGTAAAATAGATAAAAGGCTTTTAAATATACCAGTGTCGAGCACTTTGGGGCAGTTGCATAAATTTAGCTCTGCTCTTCAAGGAATGCATTTTACACTGGCAGGGTCATCCTTAGGCCAACTCTGTCTTTGGATGGGTAAATGTGCTGAATACTGAAAATGACAGTAGATATTTCATTTGCTTACAGCTATAAACCACATTCTCCAATATTAGTTACATAAATAATAAAGGTATGTTAATGGCCTTAAGCTTTCCTTTTCTGGCAAACGTGGGTAGGGGACAAGTTACTGGCTTTTAGGCTTCTAAAGATGCCAATGATGGCAAGGCCTTATCTGAATAAAAATTCTGATTAATATAATCTATAATAACAATATCTTATTACATCTAACACATCAAAGTTGCTCACAAATATATTTTTGTATGTTTTCTGTAATATCTTGGCTAGCTCACAAAGATTCTCATAGAGATATATATCTTGGATATATAGGTAAGAATGTTTTTGCAGTTAGAAAATGTACTTTGAGGGGCCCCTGGGTAGCTCAGTCAGTTAAGCATCTGGCTCTTGGTTTCAATTCAGGTCATGATCTCAGGGTCGTGGGATTAAGCCAGGGTCATTGGGCTCTATGCTCAATGGGGAGTCTACTTGGGATTCTCTCCCTCTCCCTTTGCCCCTCCTCTCTACTCTGCTCTCTCTCTCTCTCAAATAAATAAATAAATTTTTAAAAAAAGAAAAGAAAAGAAAGGAAAATGTACTTTGAGTTACTCAAGACCACATTATGGTTTTAACATATTCACCTTTATTTATTTATTTTTTTAATTTACTCCCTCCAAACAGTGAAATCCACTGGGGGAGTTAAGAGGCAGAGTGGCGGGGGGGACACTGGGCTTGCTTTGTCCCTCTAACACAGGTAGATAATCATTAAAACATTTTGAATAACTAGGAAATCAATCTGAGGATTAAATTTACCCCTAACCTTCAAATTTTTAATTCAAGTTTTTATTTGCTAACCATGATATGTAGAAAAATTGGAACATTTTAAACTAAATGCATACTCAAAAGACATTTTAGACATTTAAAATATACATACTTTAAATAATAATTTAAAATGTATTTTTAGAAATTGATTTTCCATATGCATAAATGTGTACATATATGCAAATGTTAAACATTATATTTTATGTATGTAAAATTCAATACATTGTTATTTGATATTTTTTGTTTTTTTGACAATTCATATATTTAAGGCATATACTTTGATGATTCAATATACATATATATTATGAAACAATCAATTCAAGCTAATTCACATATCCATCACTTCAGATAGTTCCCACATTTTTGGTTTGCTGAGAACACATTAAAGTTTACTTTATTAGCAAATTCCAAATATATGATAAAGTATTGCTAACCGTAGTCACCTTATTGTACGTTAGATCTACAGAACTTACTTGTTTTGCATAACTGCAACTTTGTACCTCTTGACCAACATTCTGCTCCTGGACACTACCATTCTTCTCTCTCCTTATGTGAGTCGACTATTTTAGATTCTACATGTAAGTGAGATCATGCAATATTTACCTTTCTCCACTGAGCTTATTATAATTAGTGCAATGTTCTCTACATTCATTCATGTCACAAATGACAGGATTTCCTTCTTTTTTTCAGGAGGAATGATAGTCCACTTTGTGTATGTGTGTGTATAGTACATTTTCTTCATTCATTGTCACACATTTAGATTGTTCCCATATCTTGGTCGTTGTGGAAAATGCTGAAATGAACACGGGAGTACAGAAATCTTTCCAAGATTCTAATTTTGTTTCCTTAGGATTTATATCCAGGAATGCTCCACAGTGTTTCTACAATTCTCCTATTGTACGCCAGAGCTCTCCCAGAGCTATTTTCATTGGCATGTAGTTGTGTATTCACTGTTCCTATTTTGTTGGAACAATGAGCATCAGGTACTCCCAGTGTGCCATCTTGCTGATGCTACAACTCAACTTACTGCTATTTAATACTGAATTGTTGGTAAATGCCAATATTCTGGTGGGTTATAGTTTTTTAAGCTACAGTTAAGCACCCATATCATACACATTGTCATTTTTGTCACTTTTACTCTTTCTATCCCCCTGCAATGGAAGGTGCGGTTGGGGTGTCCAGACATCCCAAAAGGCAGGTTCTAAATTAGTCACCCTCTGAGCGGATGGTGAAAGGAAGTGGTTGTCTTGGCAACTGAAATGAAATTAATGTCCTCAGTTCTGATTCTTCTATCAGATATCTTCTTATAAGTGGAATGTGGTGTCAACTGTGTACCATGTTGCAGTTTTTCATACATATTGTCAAATTATTCTCTAGCTTCTAGGATAATTCTAGAGTTTGGAATGTTCTGGAATGTTTTCACCAGTTTATGACCTTCTGTCAAAATAAAAAAGCTCCATGGTTATCATCCTCTATTCAGCACTGGGGTTTGACAATAGAATAATCTGCAGGGGGGCATATTGAAATACATTTCTTTATCAATGAGGTTGAATGAATTTTTATACTTTACTGAACACTTATATTAATTTTAAGTAAATTATCAATCTTCATCTCTGTTAATGTGTTTCCTATTTTCATTTTCTCTTTTAACTTTCAACATCAAAAGCTTTTCTTTTTATTTTTTAATTTCCTATAAGTCAAATTAATTTTCTGTATTTTTAGGGTCTTTCTTTGTCTTTATGTTAAGACAATTCTTCCCAAACCCAAGATCAGAAAAAAAAAAAAAACTATATATTTTCTTCTGAGTGCTTCATGATTTTGTTACGTTTAACTTTACTTTAATTTATGGAATTTATTTTAATGATTGGTTAGAGGAGAAAATCTCACCTGGGAGAGTGCATCTACAATAGTTCATTTAACTACCACATCAGTTCCATGAGATAGACATCACTACTCTTAACAGAAAACAGAGAGAGGGAGATGTTATTGTAGATGGTCAAACATTGAGTAAGTGGTGTTTTTTTAACTGTTCTAATCCACAATAGTATGAAAAGTCTTCTCAGTAGCTTTATGGATATAAATTAGCTTTCTACATGAATTTCCTGGAGAGCTGCCTAATCAGACTTGATTAGGGAACTTTGCGATCAGTTAGTTCCAGTCTCTGCATCGTGCAACCAACATGCTTCCTTTGCTTCTGATGAACTTCACCAGATGGCTGCTCTACTATGTACCACTTTTCACTAAAGACCAGTACTGTCATCTTTCCTCTGGTATCAAACACCAATATCTGCTTATCTACTTCTTTCAAGCATAGAACAGGCCTTTTTTGGCATTCATATAGGCTCAGGTGAGCAAAGATCAAGAAATTATTTCTCATGAAACTTTGCTGAATCTTTAGAAACAATGGAAGGGAAATACAAAACAGAAAACAGTACTATACAAGTCCAGGTGCCCTCCCTGGACTGGCCCTGACTTCAATAAGACAGAGGCATCTCACCCTCAAGATTAGACAAAACTCAACTTTACCACCTGTAGAGGCAGTTCACTCCCCAAACTACCACCACCAGGAGGGCTCCAGGCATCTTTGTGTTTTAGTCTAGGTGAGAGTAACTCCTGACCCTAGAGGAAAGAAAAAAAGTTTTCCCTTTACAAACTCATTTGCTCACTCACTCGCTCACTTCTTGAGTTTTGATTTCTTGCCCCCGCATTGGTCTCTTTATAGTATAATTTAAAGTGGGAATATACATGTCTTTCTGGGGAAACTTTATCCCTAAATACATACACACACATGTCCAGGTCTGGTCCTATAGCACCAATAAAAGATCTTAAGACAGTAGTCTAATACCCCCAAAACTGGGCTATTAAGATTTAGGTGATAAACAATTCTCAGTCTTCTAGATGAATCCATGCCATATTTGCTCGGATTTATTTATATATTTTTCTAATCAGCTCCCTAAAACAGTTTGTGATCTATTCTGGCTATCTTTATCTACACAGACTCCATGACTCAAATTTATTTTGCTAACAAGTTGGTCTATAATCTATGCAGGACTTGGTGCGGCAAACTTGTCTCTCCTCTGTTTTGCATTGGCAGAGATGGCTTGATTGCTGGGTACTAAATTCATCTTAAGGCTTATTCACGTATATGTCTGGCAGCTGTTGCTGTCTGTCGATTGGGATTTTGGCTAAGGCTACCAGGCATAACACCTACACATGATGTTTTGATGTGGCCTGGGGTATTGTGTTTGGGTTCAAAGGGTGAGTGTCCCAAAAGGCAGAGAGCCAGGTGGAAGCCATATTACTTTATGAAGTAGAATTGAAAGTCATGTAGCATCATTTCCACCACATTTTATTAAATCAAAACAGCCACAAAGTTCCATCCAGTTTCAAAGAGATGGGAAATAGACTGTAATTCTTCACCTAAGGGATGACAAGACTCTCGAAAAATTTGTGGGGCCAGAAATATTATTATGTCTAATTTTATAAAATACAACCTGACGCAGTTTCCCTCTGGCTACAAAATCCACATTCATCCCACATGTAAAATAATTTACCTCCTCTCTAAGCCCCTCTCCCCAAATCTTATCCTGTTACGGTTTCAGGTTCAAGTTCAAATTTAAATTATGTTCACTTGCGTAGGAGGTCCTCAGTATGTGGTTCTTAAGTATCAGTTCCTGGAGAATAGTTCTTCTCAATTAAAAAAACAAACTGTAAAGTAAATAAGTTATCAGCTCCCAACATACCCAACATACAATGGCAGGACAAGTATAAGGTAGCCAGTGGAAGCATTCTTATTCAAAATGGAGTGAAAGAAGAGATCCAGACCAATCCCTGGTTTACAGAACTCTAAAATCCTAGAAGGTTTATGTTGACAGTCCTTTGGTGACTATTTGATAACGGTAAAGAGAGTAAAGAAAAAGACTTTTATTTATTGATTTGTCAGCTTCTAATATTTAAAATGCATACAATGAGCATACATTTATGGATAATTTTATTATTATAATAATATAAATATGTGTTTCCAACTGGAAAAAGGTTAAATGAGGAATTCATAAAGCAAAAGCTAGAATCAACAATCCAAACACAAAGAAAGATTTGAAATCAAAATGATAAAATACAATGTAAATAAATTACATCATAAATAAATTATAAAGACAATATAAATTAAAATCTGCTTATAATTTTAAGTGTGTATTTTGAAAATTTATACATGGAAATAAGATCAAAACAAACAAGTATGGTGTCCATATTTTCTTATTTAGTTTAGTTTAGTTTTCTTTTACTTTATATTCTCCTAGGATGTACTAAAGGAATAAGAAATAAATGAAATCAACATGTTTTATGGAGTATAATATAAGCTATTTAGAACTCTTGAGGATTGTGCAATCTGGGCCAGCTCATCCCCAGCACAATAGAAAATTCAACATGAAATTATCAACATTTAAAAATTTGCTTTAATTAATTCAAATGAAAATATTTCTAAAATATAAACAGTCTCCTGTTTTTTTAAAAATACAGCCTTGTTCAGTTAGGATCATTAGCTTTATTTTATTCAACAGAAATGAAAAATTCTTATATGAGATAATTATGTTTAAAATCCATTGAAATGTAAAGTTCAACTCTATTTCTATGAAACAATGACTATCATCCTCATTGAATGGTTAAGTAAACTAAGAGACGGACAAACAAGCCAAATAAAGATACGAAAAGTGGAGTACGACATACATACATAGACCTGGATGATGATTCCAATTCTGTATTTTGGAAATTAACACATGGGCATAAGAAAAAAAATATGATGGCCAAGATCAGTTTACTTTATCCCTCTGGAATCTACTATAGGCAAAATAAATCATGAAGATGAAAGGCTGCTGCAGTTTTTGAAATTTTAAATGCTATCACTTTCCACTAATATTTGTAGGCTAGGTTATGGCAGCCCCCATGTAACTGTTATTCCTACTTTTGACTTTGAAGCTGGATGACTAAACTCAGGGCATTGTGAATTAAGCAAAAATAAATCATTTCAATACAATAAATGAAATAAATCATCTTTGAGCAGTAGCTCCGGAGGCTTTCTGGTAAGTAAAAGCCAATTTGAACTTTGCCTAATTGGTTTTCTTTGCAAGGGTCTTACTTGGCTTGGTTCATGTTTTCTACCATGTTCCAAACAGGTATTATTGCAAGGTGGCTGAGGCAGGAATACATGGTTTGTGGTTGTGTGATTGCATATTTTTGTAAAATATTTGTGTCACAGTTCTTAAAACACCATTTTGTTGTGAGAGTAGAGACATATTCATCCTTTGAAATTCAGTTTTCCAAATCCTTAGTTCTAGAAAGGAACTGAAGCCTGTATTTTGTTTCTGAAGTTTCCAAATTGTCTTCTGAAAATCTCTGATCCCAATCGCACACTGGAGAGCAATGGCCAGAACATCTCATTGCAAATGTGTATTTCTCAGCCCTTCGGTGCCCACTGAATATCTGTTAGACTGGCTTCTTAGGACACCAAAGCAGAAAAACAGCCAACCTGCGTGATCCTGTGAAACCTTAAAAACAACAATGGGTAAGACAGTAATTTATGTACTCAATGCCCCTCTGTCCTATTCAGTGCATTTCGTAGAGTAGCTCATTTTCTAAAGTACTTTGAGAGGTCACCTTTAATGAAATCGAAGCTTTTAAGGGGAAAGGACTGATGATATTGCAGCCCTGATATTCTCTCTCTACCAGATGGGCATGGTGTTAGATGCTTAACTTAGCACAGTGTTAGCTGCAAGATGCATGAGTTCCAAAATGATTCTAAGTGTTCATTTAACATGAGGCTTCCTTTGAGAAAAGGCTGCCAGTGGTGCATAATTGTGCCAAATGTGCAGTAGTTTCATAATGTGGGCTGTAATCCACTAGGAACTAAATCCTGCTATTACTCTCTTTAGGGAGACTTCTAAAATTCTACTCTTCTTATTGTGAATAGTAACCTGGAGTAGTTAGAGGTTACTGGAAATCTCCTTAAAAAATTGCTACACACGTGTTGAAGCTTTCTTAACGGAAGTCACAGTAATGTCCATCAGTTGGGCTATCCCTATAGCCACGAGACGGGGCATCAGACATAGAATTTTTTCTTCTCTAATAAGCTACTCTTTTATTTTATGTATTATGCTTTAGTTATAAATGACATATAACTGACTCTTAAAATTAAATAATCATTGGCTTCTTCAATAACTGGAATTTTTTGTGAGTACTGACAGGGACTATACCTATTTCCAGGGTATTGGTGATACAATAGAATCTGGCCATTTGAAAATGTGGATGAATATAGAAGCATGCCTTTCATATGAGATTTCATTTCACCATTCACATATTAGTACTTGTGAGTGTGAGATGTAAACGCTTCTGTATACGTGTGTGTGTTGCAGTGTTGACATTCACCTATCTCAGGGGCAAACCCAGTGGCCATTTCCCAGAGCATTGCCACATTCTGTAACTGTTCAGGCAGGAAGTGAAGAGTTCCTTATCTAACTGAACCAACCAGGGGCCTTTAAAAGAAGCAAAATGCAATTACCCAAATTGAAATTTGGCCAGGACACTGGAGCTAGTGACTCTACTCTTCCAGAAAATACCAGGACTCTGGTTTTATGTCTTATCTCAAAGTTGGTGTCTATAGTCAAGGAGTGCTTTGCTCTCATACACTGTTAGGTAATCCAGAGCTGAAGCTGCCATTGAAAAAAAAAAAAAAAAAGTAATTGGTGCAACCAGTGAAATGGTGCAACCAGTCCTCATGGGGGCGGTTGCTGTTTTACTTTTTAAAAGAGAAAAATAAGGCTTTTGTTTTTCTTAAACCAGTTCCTAGTTGTCTTTATTACTTCAATAACTAACAAACATTTATTGCCTCTAAATGCCTATGATTTGTCATGAGGATTAACCCTTTCTCTCACCAAAGCAAAAAAAAAGATAAACAATAATTTCATTCTGTATCTTTTCATATAATTTGTATCTAAAGATAGTATATTTTAAATTTCTGATATTAGTAGAGCTTCCATATACCATCAGGTAGCTAAAATATTAATGAATTTATATGTAAGGATTTTAGTAAAACAGATTCAATATAATAATTCAGAATGATCATTATTAATAGAGATAAGATGCATGCATGGTAGGTGTCTATCAATTAAAGAGAGTCTTCATAATATTTAGTAGGAAAGAATTATTTGACACTATTTAATTATAATCTAATATTTCAATATTTCGATATTCAATATATTTCAATTTGAAATGTCTAAAAATAACACAATTTCAGCATATGTTTCAAATAAACCTAATAAATGGATAATAAATGCATCTCTTAAAAAGAAAAAGGCTTAAAGACTTTTTAGTAGCCTTAATTATTATAATAAGATTTGGTTCTTATTAACTCAGGAAATATTAAAGGAAAGGTAATTCTGATGTTAGTTAAAAGGAATGATAATGTAATTCAATTTACAAGGGTAATAGTTTTCAGTTTAAGTTTTATGTTTCAAATATCATACAATTATCTAAGTGTCTCTACTTGTGAGTGGAATTTATTTTCTCATTTATCTTTATACTCATAGAACTAATCCCAAAGTTACTCTTAAATGTACTGCTCAAGCTTTTCTATTTCCATTTGGGTCAGGGGGTCAGAACACTATTCTTATGAGGTCAGGGTCATCCTCATTAGCGTTGCTCTGTTCTGAGACCACCGATTATGCCTTTCGTCCTGAGAAGCCTGGGGTGCCTGGAAGGAAAAGCAGATGGATCTGGAAAAATCTATCATGGGCATAAGTGCCCCGACTAATGGCAGGTCAGGACTGCCATTTTCATATACAAAGAATAGCATATTATTATTCTTCAGCCTCTACATTCTTTTTAAATTTACTCATCAAAAAAAAAAAAAAAAAGAGAGAGAAAAAAACACAAGACCTGCCTATATTAAGCATAAACCAAAAAGAAGTTAAGATATTTTAATTGAGAAATTGTTTCTCCACTAACAAAGAGACTTTATAAAACCATTGCATTTATAAGATAGTTTATTAAATAGGTCTACTTAAAATGTTTTAATGGCATGGAGAAATTCTCATAATGTAACATTATTTTAATTAAATTATGTTCATAATACAAAGTTGAATTGTGTAGGAAATTTTATATACTAAATATATATTATGATTCTAATCACAGCACTACATATTAATTGTATAATATTATATGTTAAAATTGTGTCATAATTAAGTTATACCATTAATATATATTAATATATTTGTGATTAATATTGATATGGTATATGTTACTATATAAGTAATATTATATGTTAATTATAATTATATTAAATATAATATAGGATTATAATATTATGATTCCAAAATAATACTACATAGTATTATATTCCTGATGAAAACAATCTTCATGAGAAGTAAAATCACAACAAAAGGCAGCAGAAGTTAGGGATGGGATGTGAGGAGTAAGAGGGAGAAAGGGAAGATAAAGGAGGTCAGAAGTGACTGCAAATGACATAATTCACCCTGGATCCAAGGGTATCTGAAGAAGACTGATTTACTCTTAGAATTTTAGTTACAAACAGTTACAAGCCCCCCTTTTTTTCTTAAGTTGATTTGAGTTAATGACTCAAAAGATTCCTTATTAATATATCTGATAATTGCCTCTATTAACAGGTATTTAACTAAAGAAATAAATTGTACAAAACTTCAAAATTGAAAGCACCTGTGTTCATGCTTATAGAGTATTTTGAGATTCAGCGCGTATATATATATATATATATATATCTTTTGATATATCTTTTGAGATATCAAAGATATGTATCTTTGAGATATATATATATATCTATTTGAGATTCCAGCGTGTATGTATGTATATATATATTAGATTAGATTAGATTAGATTAGATATATTATATTATAGGGGAAAAAGGGCTCATTTCACTTAAAAAGAAAAAAGATATAGTCAATAATTTTAGGATTAAATTATTTAAAAGCATTGTTTAATGATAAAAATATATAATAGAAAAGACAACCTATGGAATAGGAGAAAAGATTTGCAAACCATATATCTAATAAAAGGGTTAGTACTCAAAATACACGATGAACTCATATAACACAATAACAAAAAGAATCAGATTTAAAAATGGACAGAGGAACTAAAAAGACATCTTTCCAAAGAAGACAACCAAATAGTCAACAAGTACATGAAAAGATAACAGCTCTAATCATCAGGAAAACCATAGTGAGATATCAACTCACACTTGTTAGAATGACTATCATCAAGAAGACAAGAGATAAGTGTTGGTGAGGATGAGGAGACAAAAAGAACCCCCTACACTGTTGGTGGGAATGTGAATTGTTCGAGCCACCTTGAAAAACAGTATGGAAGTCACTCAAAAAATTAAAAATAGAACAATCATGCGATCCAGCAATACCACTTCTGGATATGTAACTAAAGGAAGCAAAATCACTACATCAAAAAGATATCTGCACCCCCATCATCACCACAGCATCATTCACAATAGTCAAGATATGGAAACAACCAAAGTATCCATCAACTGATGAAAGGATTTAAAAAATGTGCTATATATACAAGCGTGCTATATATCCAAATATACATATTATTCAGTCGTGAGAAAAAGGAAATTGTACCATTTGTGACAAAATGGATGCATGTGAAGAATATTAAGGTAAGTGAAATGAGCCAGACAGAGAAAGACAAATACTATATGATCTCACTTACATGTGGAATCTAAAAACAAACAAAGAAGTTGAACTAACAGAAACAGAGAATAGAATGCTGGTTGCCAGGGGCTGCGAGGTGGGGCAAAAGTGGGAGATGCAGATCAAAGGGTATAAGCCTCTAGTCATAATATGAATAAGTTCTAGGGACTTAATGTACACCACGGCTGTGGTTAGTAATACGTATTGTGTACTTGAACTGTGTTACGAGAGGAGATCTTAAGCATTCTCCCCACACACACATAAACAAGTAACTATGTGAGGTGATGGATGTGTTAATTAACCTGATTGTGGTAATCATATCGCGGTGTATCAAATCATCATGTTGTATACTACAGGTATGTTCAATTTTCTTGTCAATTGTACTTCAATAAAGCTGGGAAAAATATAACGGAGGCATTTCATTTTATCTATATAAAAATAAGAGTTCAAAACCCATTTATTGAGTGGATATACTGAGCACTTCCTGTGTGACAGCCACTGTAGACACCGGAGGCACAAAGATAAGTCAGTCCTTTGACAGCACAGGAAGCAAGGGTAGCCTAGAGGATTCGTGACAGAAAGTGAAGGTCAAAAAGCAACTCATCTACGTGCTGACACTGACAGGCATCTTGATTATGACAGAGATGACAGGTGATAGACAGATAATAGATGATAGATAGATAATAGGTGATAGAGAATAGGTGATAGATAGATAATAGGTGATAGATAGATAATAGGTGATAGATAGACAATAGGTGATAGATAGATAATAGGTGATAGAGAATAGGTGATAGATAGATAATAGGTGATAGATAGATAATAGGTGATAGATAGACAATAGGTGATAGATAGATAATAGGTGATAGATAGATAATAGGTGATAGATAGACAATAGGTGATAGATAGATAATAGGTGATAGATAGATAATAGGTGATAGATAGATAATAGATATAAAGTCAGGTCCACTTGATACATACATCGTAAAATACATCATTGTTTGTCTTTGTAGATAGATAAGCCAGTAATGGCTCTTTCCTCCCACTTTGAAGTAATTTAAAATCCAAATGTATTTTACTTGGCCCTTAAGTAGCTTCCAAATACTGTGACATTCAAAGTGAAGTTCCCATGAAAAGTTCTCATTTCTTCTTTCTCCTTGACTGGACATGGTAAGGATCAAGCAAGGCCCCAGATGGACAAAACATGGATAAAGGGCAGTTTTAGAGAGGTGGATAGATGGGAAGATTCCCTGGGCCATTCCTGGCTGCTGCCTCGCACAGAAATACTGCAGGGCAATCCTGAAAGTCACCTGGAGACTGTAGCAATACTCCTCGGCCATGTTTGGAAGCACGTGTTTTCTCCAATCTAAAGGTCTAAAGGACATCACTCCCCAGACCACTTAGCTCATTCCTCAGTCGAAGACTATCTAAATTTATAAGTCAAAGAGTGAGAGTCCCTGACGCAGCCATTCATTCTACTGCCATTTTCACTTTGACAACATCAGCCAACATTTTGGATTAAGCTTACAGGTTTCTCCTCCCTGTCTCCTGATGAACCCATCCAGTCTGCTTTCCCTTTCCATCCCTCCTGCTGCTTAGGTGATAGCAAATCATGACGGTGTATGGATGCTTTGCTTCCGAAACTAGTGAACTGGGGCCCCAACTCTAACTTTCAAAGCTCTAACTGAGCTTACAGTTTATATGTTAAAGAAAACCTCCAGGAAAATTGTTCTCCGGGGGATTCTTGTAAAATACTGTACTTAGTTCTACTTAAAGGGAAGGTAACCCAAGCAAGAATAACAGAGCATTAGAATGAGGAAAATGAATTCTAGAAACCACAGTAGAGGAAACCCCTTTAGACTGTAAACTGCTACTTTGGTACATTTTGTAGGAAAAACATGATTAAGTTGACCAAGATTGAGTTACAAAGTGGGGTGGAACCAAGCTACGTGCCAGCTGAAACTCAAAATCAGAGAAGGTCCTCTTTAAGAAAAGCCATACAAAATTATAAATAAAGTGTTAGGCATGAATGTATAGTAATTTAAAAGAGAAAAGAGAGAACATTAAAATCTTTCAAGGAGCTGACCAAAAAGGGAGCTTGCACCACAAGTAAAGAGGCGCATGCAAACTTCACAAGGGTCTTAGCAACCCACTTCTAATTCCAGATGATTTTCCAAGATAATTGTAATCAACTCTCTTTTGTGTTATCTTTTTATTCTAGTGCTTTCTCTATGCGTGTTGTCTCTATTCAAGTTTAAACGTGCTCAACATCTGCCAGCTGAGTTTTTAACCATTTCCCTCTGACCTATATATCCCACCACTGATATTACTTGAACATTCTGCAGCCAGACTTGTGTCTGACACTGTTTCTGATACCCTCTGACTCAAACTCTGTCAGAAAAGCTGGCCTGTACCTTCACCAAAACATCTCTTGCTAAGAGCTCCCTAAGGTTAATGATGGCCTTAATGTCCAAATAAATCCTTGTCTTTACCTAACTTTTTAGCATGATTTTATTCTGTTAGTATTCTCTTTGTCTGAGATGCTTTTCCCTTGTCTTCAGTGAGTGCCATACTCTGCAAGTCTTTCTCTTTCCAGTCTGTGTATCTTCCTCTCCTAAATTATTAAATATGGGGATTCTTTGAGCTCAGGCTTCGGCCTCTTTTCTTCTAACTATATTTTCTAGGAGCCCATGGTTTCAGTTGATATTTATGGAAAGAAGACTCACAGATTAGTATCTCCAAGCCTCTTGGTATTTCAGCACATCCAATGGTGCTGTGATCTTCCCCATCAGACCTATGTAGGCTTCAGTATCTGTTCAACTTCTGGGATAGCATCTCATGCATGAGGCAACTCTGGCACCTCCCTTCCTCTCACACCCAAGTCTAACCCAGGATGAGATCATGACAGTTACACCTCTTGAGTATCTCCCTGGTCCACCCATGGCTGTCCTATGAATGCTTTCACTGTAATCCAAGTCATCAACTTAGAGCCAAAGTGCTATGATAGCCTACCAAGAATCTTCCCTTAGTCACCAGAGTAGTCAAAGGGATGCTTGTAA
This sequence comes from Vulpes lagopus, assembly GCF_018345385.1. NCBI lineage: Eukaryota > Metazoa > Chordata > Mammalia > Carnivora > Canidae > Vulpes > Vulpes lagopus. The sequence continues at coordinate 43,717,109 of NC_054842.1, read as the reverse complement.
ATCACACTTGATTGTTCACTCTCTGCTAAATACTTCCAATGATTATTTATTAAACTTAAAATATAGACCTAGATCCCTCTAATGGCCAGGAATATCCTGCATGGTCTGGCTCTGTTCACCCCTCCTCAATCTCCATGTTCTAGCTTTCCTGGCCATCTTCCACTTACTGGGGCCTGCTGTACTCCCCCATCCAGTCTTTGTGCTCATGAATTCCCTTTCTTTGGCATGCTGCTAATTTCCCACACTATCAAAAAAAAAAAACAAAAACAGCCCGCTTCTTTGGGAAGGCCTCCTCTGATGTTTACCGCCACACCATCATCACTGCCACAATGGATGGGCTTTCCCTATTCTCTACTGTAATGGAAGACCTTTCTTTTCATGATTAGCAGCTGATTTAGTATGCAACTACATATTCATATGATGATTTCTGTCCTTTACTCACTGGAGAACTTTATGAGAGCAAGAACCAATTCTGAATATAGCTGCCATTGCACCTCTGCCATCTAACAAACTGCCTGGCAGACATTAATCTTTTCAGTGAACATGTATTGAATGTTGAATGAAGTAGATCCTCAACCCAGTAGATCCTCCAGTAGGAAATGTAGCTCTGCCTTAAACAAACAAACACACATAAAAAAAAAACAACAACAAACAAAACAACACCCCCCCCAACTTGGCAAATATCCCAACTCTCAAGAGAATTGCTCCAGCTCATAGCTTTAATCCTCCTCTATAAGAGTTTTCCTAGATTCTGAAGCTCTTGATATCTCTAGTTGGCTGGTCTTTCTTTGATGTCTTTGACCTTAGAAATCTCTCTTCCTAGCATTTATTAACTTAAAAATTCTTACAAGAGGGATGCCTGGGTGACTCAGTGGTTGGCCATCTGCCTTCAGCTCAGGGCATGATCCTGGGATCTAGGATTGAGTCCCACATTGGGCTCCCTGCATGGAGCCTCCTTCTCCCTCTGCCTGTGTCTCTGCCTCTCTCTCTCTCTCTCTGTGTGTCTCATGAATAAATCAATAAATCTAAAAAAATAAAAAAAAAAAAACTTCTTACCAGATACTACTTCTGTAGATGTTGCTCTTTTCCCAGCATCTGTCTACAGCTTGAAACTTCAGAGGCTATGCCCACTTCCCAGGCCTGTTACTACAGGGACTAGGACATCTCCAGCTTTCCACTATGCTCAGGAGACATATCAGACACATAGAATTGGAAATAAGAGTTTTTACTTGGCTCTACCATATTGAATTACTAAAATCAGCCCTTCTTAGAGTCTATATCATGCTCTAAATGCATTTATATTCCTTTTGTGCCCCATTATCACCAAACTGCCCTAGGTAGTCCTCTCTAGGATAATATATTTATATATATTAATGAAAAGAATATTTTAATTTAAACAGAGACCTTCTGGAAACAGTATTATTTTAGAATGAGAAGGTCTTTCAGTATCTTTATTTGAAACATTTTTTTTTTGCTTTTACCTGTGTTGAGATATATTGATACATTTTCTTGAGCTACCTAAGATAGCTCATGTAATAAACTAATAGTCTTCAATAGTTAATGTCAATTCTCCGAGATTCTCCAGAAAGGGGAATAGTGTCAAAATTGAGTGAACTGAAAGTCACAGTGGTTTGTGTACTGTATGAAAAACAAATAGGGCACTTGTACCTGCCCTAGAGAACTTCCTTCTGATATTAGGGAAGTTAAACTATGATGAAATAGGCAGTCTTCAAATTCATCAAGAACTCACGAGAATATTTTGATGACAAATCTGCATGTACATTTAAAGCATCCTAGATATTAGACTAAAGACCTCAAAAGTGTTGGGAAAACTTCTTTTACCTTCAGGGACTTCAGTGGGGTGAAATCAACAAAATGGTTTAAATAGGCCTTCTATAGAAATAACCACTTTTTAAAATTAGTCATTCTAAACATCACTCTGTGGGATAATATTGTGTTTCAAAGTAACATACAAATGTCTGTTTTGATTATTATTTATTGCATTAATGGTCTACAGTCAATAATAAAACAATAAGAGCTTTCATTTCTTTGAGTACCTATCATGTGCAAGATGTTACACTAGGGGCTTAAGATATATTAACTCATTTATCTTCTTAATAATTATATGTATCAGGGGGCACCTGGGTGAATCAGTTAATTAAGCATCTGACTCTTGATTTCTGCTCAAGTCATGGTCTCAAGGCTGTGAGATGGAGATATGAGATGGAGCCACCAGTCAGACTCTGTGCTTAGCATAGAATCTGCTTGAGATTCTCTCTCTCCTTTTGCCCCTCCCTCACCTTCTCTCTCTTTCTCTCTCTCTCTAAAAAATAAATATATATAATAAAGTACTTTAAAAAAATAATTGTTTGTATCATTCCGCTCACTTTACAGCTGAGGATATTGAAGTTTGGTATTATGATCAAGATTGTTTTATAAATTAGGTATAACACTCCTGACTTTTTGAAAATGGGCTTAATCAGTTATTCCTAGAGCCAGTTTATCTGCAATTATTTTTGTGATGACTTTATCATCATGTTTTGCATGCCACAGAAACAACCCAGATTTTTGTCACTTACAGATTCTTATTACGAACTCTCATTAATTCTTTCACACTTGAAAATTCAGTAATAGATTAACAATAGCAATTAAGTCTCTGTGCTCTATAGTCTTTGTTTTACTCTGATGATTGTCTTTTCTGTAAGCTACCAGCATTTTTGTCCTCAACAAAGACTTAGTCAAATCACCAGAAAAGGGCCATAGCAGGGACTTCGCACTACTGATGATTCAAAGAGACTCTTGCATAAAAGCTTCTGAGGGCATCACTTAGACAACTTTCAGACTGGGATAAGTCAACAATAAAACAACTCCATGAGAGTTGTTATCCCAAATCCAGTGAAAGATGACAATTTGATAGACACTGCTTTTGTAAACCGAAATGAAACGTTTAAAAATATATTCCATCAACCCTCTCAAGAAATTCCTAAGTCTTGTGGCTTTACATGTTAATTCTGTTATTTATCTAGGTTTAGTAAGTACCTATCCTTATTTCACTAAGATAATTGATCATGCAAGCATGCTCTCATATAGGGCATTAGAGCTGAAAATAATGTTCATTTAATCTAGTGTGACAAGCCATTTTTAAAGAACTATGATTGACTTTGCCTGTAAAGGCAATGCCTACAAAGTCCAGAGAGACTGAGCTGGTGCAGACTCTAGCTATAGAGTCCCAGTGCTACAGATGGTAAGAAAGGTCACTTCGAGTTTCATTCTTCTACATGTGGCTGTCCAATTTTCCCAGCACCATTTTTTGAAGAGACTGGCTTTTTTCCAGTGGATTGTCTTTCCAATATTTGCTTTGTCAAATATTAGTTGACCAAAGAGTTGAGAGCCCATTTCTGGGTTCTCTATTCTGTTCCATTGATCTATGTGCCTGTTTTTGTGCCAGTACCAGACTGTCTTGATGACCACAGCTTTGTAGTACAACTTGAAATCTGGCATTGTGATGTCCCTGACTCTGGTTTTCTTTTTCAATATTCCCCTGGCTATTCGGGGTCTTTTCTGATTCCACACAAATCTTAAGATGCTTTGTTCCAAATCTCTGAAGAAAGTCCATGGTACTTCGATAGGGATTGCATTAAATGTGTAAATTTCCCTGAGTAGCATTGACATTTTCACAATATTAATTCTTCCAATCCATGAGCATGGAATATTTTCCCATCTCTTTGTGTCTTCCTCAATTTCTTTCAGAAGTGTTCTGTAGTTTTTAGGGTATAGATCCTTTACCTCTTTGGTTAGGTTTATTCCTAGGTATCTTATGCTTTTAGGTGCAATTGTAAATGGGATTGACTCCTTAATTTCTCTTTCTTCAGTCTCATTGTTAGTGTATAGAAATGCCACTGATTCCTGGGTGATATACTATATGTTGGCAAATTGAACTCCAATAAAAAAACAATTAAAAAAAAGAAAGGCCGCTTCTTGGCATGCCAAAAAACCCAAGGATATTTTGGGGACTTGAAGAGAGGAGAAATTCATCCACATGTGTAGATAATGCAGGTGAAATCTGGCATAAAAAGGGTTTTTTGACTTGGTTTCATACTCTCATATTGAAGGAATACCTCATAATAGTAGCCTTTAAAGTTAAAATCCAGTCTGAGATTCCTTATGGCAATTCACAGAAAGAAGTTAATTTTATGATTGTTCAATACTGTATGGGTCTGGATTTTGCAAAAATAATCTTGAGGAGGAAGACATAGTAAATTAAGACTTTTGCTGCAAATATGCAAGTAATCACAACAAACCACCTCTATTTTGTAAGCAAGGATAATCTTTCTTTGAGTTTATGCAGATCACAAAGGAAGGGAATATTATGGATAAAAGAGATGACTAGACATATTTTCACTGAAAGGGATAAAAGATACCACTGGGTATCTGAACATCATAGCTTCCAGAAATTAACTGATCCTATAGGAATACTGCACTTTATTTTTTCTTTGACTAGAATATTTCACAACTCTGTAGAGATAGATATTAACTTCTAAAAAAAGTAACAATGTTGCAAATTAGTTCTGTCTATAAAAATACAAATGTGTCTGATAGATGCATTTGACCAATGCATACTGATCTGTATGCATTGACTAATTTTCCTAATTCAACATCCATTTGTAAGTTCCTTTTAGTATTTGTTATCTCACAATGAATTTGTGATACTTGAGTTTTCTTTGAATCAGTGTTGTTTCCTCATTAATTAATATGTTAAAATCTTTGACATGTTCATTTTATCATACGATCATGATTTCACCTTTTTCTCAGAAAATTATCTTTAACATTTCTGATTCAAGTAAAAAAATAGTTTTTGGAAATCAACCATTTACTGCTAAAGCAATATAACTGGAAAGATGGTATTTGAGTTAAGAGGACTAGCTCTATGACAGTCTCATGAGTGTGAAATTACTTGCTATCTTCACCATTTATATGAATGTATGAAGTTTTCAGACTTTAAGGGCTTATCATCCTTATTGTCATAACATGTACAGAGGAGTAAATCTTTTTTGATGGTAGGAGCACAGGTATTCTTAAATAGCCATCAGTAAGACTTCAGAATTTGAAGATAGAAAATATTTATCAAGTGTACATAAAAAATAGTGGTAAACATGTTTGATAGACAGATAATATGGATTAGATAGAATGAAAGACACATATTTAAAATGAATCCATGAAGGTACAATGCCAGATACAAACATTTATGATAGGATAAATATTTCTATTTGAGAATAAATCTAAATCATATCCTCCTGACTTAGGGGAAGATAAGATAAGGTATAGGAGAGTCTTAGAGATTATCAATAATTTCAAGGACAACATGTGCAATAGCATGAGAGCAATAGAGCCTGATGTGGAGCTTGGGTCCAGATAGTGGGATGTGCTTTGACAGTGAAGGACAACTGAGCTCATGGTCTCAACTCTCAAGGTCTTTTGCCCATATTTTAAGGGCACGGAGGCATCATGCTTTCCCATGGCCATCCATGCTATAGTCTTGCCCTTTTTGTCATTAATGATCAAAGGCCAACTATACCAAAATTTGCATATATGCATTTTTATTTAATTGCAACTGACAAAAAGAGACATGTTTGAACCTCCAACAATTTATTCATTGATATTGACCTATGTTAAATATCTTTGCCATTCATTAATGCATTAGTGTAAGTAAGTGAAATATACTATTTTAATATCCACAGTCTCATTCTGTTCATGTCCTCTAAGATGACAGTCTACATTAAGCATAATCACTGTCATGTACTTCCATGGGGTGGAATGTGAGGAGCTGGGAGGAAGTCTTGTATTCATTAGGAGGATAGGACAACCAGACTAAGCAAGGGTGAAAGAGAAAGAGCAAGAGTAAGGGATATCTGTAAGAAAGAATTTTTGTTCCATTGTTGCAGGATAAAACTAACTGAAATGGAGAGAAAACAAGTACTTAAATGATCTCAATATGGAAAAATATGTATGTGTATGTTATGGGGCCAGAGTTCTAACTGAAGGAATACAATTTTCTTTTAGAAGGAATTGCCAAGAAGTCTCAATTGGCAAAAGTTAAATTATATGGATATTATTATCAAATTTGAGAAAACACAAAAGTTTGATGAAATAATGAGTAAGGTATACATTACAAATATTTCTTCAGGTCATTTGGTAAGTTTCTCAGGGGGAAAAGAATCATTGCTAACAAGACATGCTGTACATTTACAACTTTTCGAGGACTGAAAAACATTGCCTAAAAGCGCTTCCAACACTATGGGATGTGACTAATGAGCCATAGGAATTTTAAATTAGACCCCCTTGTCTTCTTAGTTAAATTTAGCACAATTTACATATAAATATAGATAAGAAACTAGTCAGCTAGAGTAAAAGGACACACAATTTTGATGGCTAGGAACCTGTTTTAGAAAGATGACAGAAAGTGTTAAACATGCTATGAGGAACTTTTTTCTAGAAATGAAAACCTGGAGAAGTGGGGAGGCAGAAAACAGATCATCTTGCTGATTCTCTGGGATTAAGTAAATAAACTCCCTTGAGATTCTAACTGGAAAAAAAACTGAGGTACTCATAGACCTACACCACAGCATGAGGTTTATATGAAGTAGTATTTTTCACATGTAATTTTAATAGGGTCTCTGGAAATATGGATCAGCATAAACTCTGAGGATAGCATGAAAAGGTTTGGCTTACTCTACCTCAAATTACAGTTCTTCAAATAGTGGTCCCAACAGTATGATAGACACTAAGCTCTGCAGTGGGGATATGGTGCAGGGTAAGACAAAGTCCCTTCTGCAAAGAGGTCAGCATATATTGTGTTGAAAGGCTTTGGTATTTTATGGATTTATTTTTTTAATTGGCAGTTGTACAATAGGAAATTCTGCTTTGTCCAGATCAGGAAATTCTGCTTTGTCAGTCAATCAAAATAAGAATATAGCTGACCCTTGAACAATGTAGGGGTTAGAGTCACTGAGCCCCCACAGTCAAAAATCTGCTATAACTTTTGACTCCTCCAAAACTTAACTACTAATAGCTGTTGACAAGAAGCCTTACCAGTAACACAGTTGATAACACACATTTTGTTTGTTATACGTGTTGTACATTGTATTCTTACAATAAAATAACCTGGGAAAAAAGAAAATGTTATTAAGAAATTATAAGAAAAATATATTTAGAGTACTGCTTCTTGAAAAAAAAATCCGCTTATAAGCGGATTGGACCTATGTGGTTCAAACCCATGTTGATCAAGGATCAACTGTACTTTTTACTACAATAATTATTTAGTTAAAAAAAGATACACTTCACAGAATAAATTATAGTTCTTCAAACTGAAATCAACTTGGCCTTACGAAAATGTGTTATAGTGGCCTTATTTTTCTAACTTTGTCACAGACCAGTAGAAAATTCACCCAGAACTTCACTAATTTGAGAATCACTAAGTCTGACACATAAAAAGAGTGTGCAGTGTTATGAATCCTACCTTTTCAATAAGAAGAATATGTCAGGTCACTGAACAAACAAGCAGATGGAGAGGGAGGAATAGCATCGACGCAGATATGCCTACATATTATCTACCAGCAAAAAGATAAGTTAAGATAATATCCAATTTTAAAATGCGACATGCTTCCTAGGGATTTCCCATCCACTTTTAATATGTGTATCTGAATTTTTAATCAGATAACATCTTGATAAAATCTGATGCACTAGTGCAATTTGCATTTTTATTGGGTGAACAGACAAAGGTAATCTTGGACTTTTAGGGACATCCCTGTTGCAAAGCTGAGTGTGATTAGGTTTTAGAATCTGAGGACCACATGTGGCTGTAAGCATCTGGGAGGCAGGTCATAGGAGAATTGGAAATGAGAGAAGATCAAGGAGAACATTGGGAGTGAGCCAAAGATAACTTAGGAATTTTGAATGCTTTTGTTGTCCTTCTTAAGGTGCTATTCCAACTCTTTGGAGTTTTAGAGTTTTAAAATAGTTATCTTTTCTTTTTTTGACAGGACCTTAAATAGATACATACAATATCAAAAGGATAACAACTAAATGGTTCTGGTTGAAGTGGGAATGAAAGACCCAGCATTCTAGCTATTGGAGCTGTGCCCTCAGCATGGTTGCCTATGTTCAAAACCAATGATTGTGAGAGGAAAATGTGGACAGACTAATAAAAACAGCAATAGGCAGAAACTCAGAGAACTGGTATAAATATCTCAAACACATGAAATGTAAGGAGTTATTTGTGTTCTAAAACCATGTAGTTTTGTACGTACTCACATTTAGCCTTAATTATCATGCAAGGCTGACACGCAAATTCTAAGGTGGCAGAAGGAACAGGAGGTTGGATAAAGATGATATACTGAACATCTACCTTTCCCCAGCACAAAATTTATTCAGTGTTATGGATTGAAGTGTATGTTCCCTCATAATTCATATGTTGAAATCCTAACTGCCCAGTATTAGTATTAAGAGGTGGGGGCTTTGGGATGTAATTAGATCATGAGGGTAGAGCCCTCATGAACGAGATTAGTGAGTGCCCTGATAAAAGAGACTCCAGGGAACTCCCTTGCCCCTCTTGTCATGTGAGGATGTAGCATGAAGACAGCCATCTATGAACCAGAGTGTGGGCTCCCACTAGACGCTGAATCTTGCCAGCACCTGGATCTTGGACTTCCTCTCTCCAGAACCATGAGAAAGAAATATTTGTTGTTTATAAGCCACTGGTCTATGATTTTCTGTTACAGCAGTTTGAACTGACCCAGACATTTTGGTTCTTTAAAAGGAGATATAAGGTAGGGTTGGGGGTGGGGAGCGGGGAGGGTACTGAAAACCATTGCCTGAAAGCATTTCCAATACTATGGGATGTGACTAATGAGCCATAGAACTTGACTGGGATAAATGTAATGTTGGGGGACAGGAGGGAGTAGTTGGAAGAAACTTTGAGGAAAAATTCTGAAAGAGAGAAAGCCAAAGAAACAACAGCCAAAAATATCTACACAAGACAGCTGTGGAGGTGGAAGTGGCTCTGGCTTTGAAAACCCATATTCAACACAACTGTAAGCAGGCATCAGCCCTAGTGGAGTCTCAGGTATTAAGTGGAAATAATTAATTGCAATTCAGAGTAGCCAGGCAGCATGACCAATTTATGGGTGTTTCATAAGGAACTGTTAGAGGGAACAATGGGGAGGAAATAATCCAAAAAACAGGAAGATTTTTCATTACTAAAGAAATGAATCTCAAAGTAAAAATGACCTACATGCTAAATTTTTAAAAATAATTTGAAAACCTTGCTTATAGTTTATCCTCAAAACTATAAAATCAAAATCTACTTGCTGTTATGAGCCCAAAGCAGACATCTACAAAGAAAAAGTCGACTGTATCTACACCTCCCCACTCCAATATCATCACCTGTATTAGCTAGTGTTACCAATGATGAATTCTTCTGTTTTCACTAAGCTCATGTAAAAAAAAAAAAATTCATACCAACCTGGAGAGTAATTCTCCCAATTTCTTAAATAAAAATGGGATCACATTATGCCATATTTTCCTGTCATTTTTCTTTTATAGTATTATCTGAACATCCCTCTGGATCCACTGATAGTGCTGTAAGGAAGATGTTCATTCCGCCTAAAATATTCTTTTCCATTATCTTCATGAGGCTTTCTCAGTTTGTTCAGGTCTTAGTTTATCTCCCTATCTCTCATTTCTTATCATATCACCCTGTTTTACTTTATCCTTAGTATACAATCACTCTCTAGAATTCTTATTTATTTACTTGTTTATTTCCCATTTTCCCTAGTACATGAGTCATGAAAGACACAATTTCCCATAGAACTTGCTTTAATGTCAACACTTACAACAGGACATGAACACTGTAGGTATATGTTAAATGTTTGTTGAATGAATAATGAATAAGCTCATTCCTTTTTTATGGTTGTGTAGCATTTCCCAGCATGAGTGTACCTTAATTTATTCAACCTGTCTCCTATTAATTGACAATATAGTTTGTTGATTTATTTTTGCCACTTATAAAATGCACAGCAAACACTTTTGCACATATTTCCTTATATATCTGTGATTTTATTTCTATTTGATAGATTCCCCAAACTGAGATTACTTGGTTAAAGGCTATATATATGTGTATGTGTGTGCATGTGTGTAGATATGTATATATAAATATGTATGTAATATATGTAAGTATATGTAAATATATATTTAATTTTAATAGATACTATCAATTCTGTTGCAAAGGGCTTATACTATTTCACACTTCTGCCAGCATGTATAAGAATTCCCATTTTTCCACATTCTCCTCAGCACTGGACATTATATATTAAACACATACACATATTTCTGCCAAATGTATGGAGTAAACAAACTACCCTGTCACTGCTGCTTCCATTTCCTGACTACTGATGAAGTTAAACATCTTTTCACATATTAATATCTATCTTCCATGGCATCCCCTCCTCTGTGACTTGATGGTTTATATCACTAACGAACTTTATGGGCTTTTATGTACTTATCAACATGTTACTGCTGTATATATTACAAATATTTACTCTAAATTCTGAGAAAGAAATTTCCTTATTTCTATAAAGATGATCCCATATGTAACCTACTCTTTCTTTCTTCCTCAAGTCAGTAAGGAAATCTACAACTCCAACATTGTTGGCGTTGCCTGGCAATACCCAAAGGAAGCAGAATGAGAATGAAACTGACCAAACAGAACAGAACAAAAATGCAAAAAAGATACACTGAGCCACAGAATTTAACTCTACCCTTCCAATTTGTAAACTAATAAATCTTCACTTGTGCTTCTTAAAATTCAGTGTGAATTAAGAGTCACCTAGAAGGCCTAAAACAGATTCCTGGGCCCCACCTCTCAAGATTCTAATTCAGTAGTTCTGGGGTAAACCTTGAGAATATGCATTTCTAATAAGATCACAGGTGATGCTAATAATGCAGCATGCTCACAGACCACATTTTAAGAAGCAGTGCCCGAATTGTTGCAGCCAGTTTGAGTTTCATTTCCTTTGTTTGCAACCAAACACATCCTGTTACGCTATCTAGGAGTGGTTTAGGTTTTGTTATGGTCAGGTTCCTTGTCCATCAATAAAATTTGTTTGTTTATTTATTTATGAGATGTTATACTTTTCTTCATCTAGGCCTCTTTCCTTTCATGGTTAATTACTTGGATAAGTTAGAGGTTTTGTCAACTAGCATAAGGACTACATTAGTACCCCCCCCCCCCACAACCAGTGAGTGATATGTTTCGAGATCCCAATTGGATGCCAGAAACTGCGGATAATACTGAACCCAATATAGATTATATTTTTTTTCCTCTACATACCGATGGTAAAGTTTAATATATATATTAGGCACAGTAAAAGATTAACAACAAAAACTAATAACAGAATAGACTACTTATAACAATATACTACAATAAAAGTTATATGAATGTGCTGTTTTGCTATCTCTCAAAATATCCTATTGTTCCTGTACTCATCCTTCTTCTTGTGATGACGTTAGATGATAAAATGCCTACCTGAATAGATGAAGTGAGGTGAATGGTATAGGCATTGGGACTTAGTGTTAGGCTACTACTGATCTTCTGATAATATATCAGAGGAAGGTCATCTGCTTCTGGACTGCTACTAACCAAGGGTAACAGAAACCTTGGAAAGTGAAACCTCAGATAAAGAGGGGGACTTCTGTGTAAAACATATGTGTGGGCATGCATATATATATACACACATATCTATAGTTTGGGGACATTTATTAGTGTTCAGACAATTTCCTAAGATGAAAATAAGAGATAGTTTCCATTATACTCTCTTTGCTTTTCAAGATATAAAATCTCTGTGGAGGTTCCTCAAAGAGTTAAAAATAGACCTGCCCTACGACCCAGCAATTGCACTGCTGGGGATTTACCCCAAAGATACAGATGCAATGAAACGCCAGGACACCTGCACCCCGATGTTTATAGCAGCAATGGCCACAATAGCCAAACTGTGGAAGGAGCCTCTGTGTCCATCGAAAGATGAATGGATAAAGAAGATGTGGTCTATGTATACAATGGAATATTCCTCAGCCATCAGAAATGACAAATACCCACCATTTGCTTCGACGTGGATGGAACTGGAGGGTATCATGCTGAGTGAAATAAGTCAATCAGAGAAGGACAAACTTTATATGGTCTCATTCATTTGGGGAATATAAATAATAGTGAAAGGGAATAGAGGGGAAGGGACAAGAAATGGGTAGGAAATATCAGGAAGGGAGACAGAACATAAAGACTCCTAACTCTGGGAAATGAACTAGGGGGTGGTGGAAGGGGAGGAGGGCGGGGGTGGGGGTGACTGGGTGACGGGCACTGAGGGGGGCACTTGATGGGATGAGTACTGGGTGTTGTTCTGTATGTTGGCAAATTAAACACCAATAAAAAAAATTTATTATTAAAAAAAATAAAAAATAAAATCCGTCACATTCAAAATCCTGGTGGAAACTAGTCAGCACACTAAATTTTTCACTGATGAAAGTTTTAATGGGCTGTGTACAGAGGACTTAACAGGTTTAAAGTAATATGGTTGAGATGGGAAAACATTCAAGTGAAAGATCAAAATAAATATTTTTCATACATGCAGAGACTCACAAAGATTATTATTATGAATACCCAAGGCACATGCGTGGCTCCACTGGTTAAGTGTCTGACTTTGGCTCAGGCCATGATCTAAGTACCCTAGAATCAAGCCCTGTGTTGGGCTTTTTGTCCACCACAGAGTCTGCTTGAAAGAAATATTCTTTCTCTTCTCTCCCTCTGCTCCTCCTCCTTTGTGCTCTCTCTTGCTCTCTTTCTCTCAAATAAATAAAATACTTTTAAAAAAAGTAATGACCCCCCAAAGGGAAAATGTTGGGAAAAGATGGATAGAGAAAAATAATTTCTTAAAGTGAATACCTGAATCTAGATAATTGAGTGTATCATTTAAAAAAATGTTTTCATAATATTACTCATAATATTCCAAAGTATCACAACATTTAGTGGTAACAAGTGGGGAGGATGAAGAAAGGTAGGCAGGGTTCCCATTGTATGGTAGGGAATAAATTAATACTGTTACATCTAAATAACAGTAGAAAAATGAATTGAAATATGTACATGGGATGCTTAGGTGGCTCAGCAGTTGACCATCTGCTTTCAGCTCAGGGCACGATCCTGGTGTCTGGGATTGAGTCCTGCATCAGGCTCCTTGTGGGCAGCCCGCTTCCCCCTCTGCCTACGTCTCTGCCTCTCTCTCTCTGTCTCTCATGGATAAAAAAAAATATTTAAAAAAAATAAATATGTACATTAAGATTTTAAGAATATACACTAAAAAGAGAAAAGTATTTTTTACATCATCAACCCACAAATGAGAGGAAGAATAAGAAACAAGTATGCTTGATGGATCGAGTTAAAAGAAGATAAGAAGACTACAACAGAGTGAGGAGTGTGGGTTATATACAATATGGTTAAAAAAAAAATCAGGCATTAGAATTCACATACACACAAAGGGGTTAAATTCTCCAAGACAAAGTTTTTTTAAAAGGTAATTATAAGTTCTTTTTTTTTTTTTTGCAAGGAAAAGAGAACTAGCTATGAAGTAATGTAGTAGACTAAAAATTAATTGATGATAATGAAGTACTAGGCAGATACTAACTCAAAGAGAGCAGTTATCCAATTATTGAGATTGGGGCAAAAGAGAATTCCGGGTGACATTCATTAAAAAAAGGAAAAGGAGATATATTAGATGTGATAAAGCTAGAGACCTGTAAAAAATACATAAAGTCATAAAACTGCCACATGGCTTTGGAAATTTTTAAAGTATAAACTGTTGCAAAAACCAAGGGAAATTTACAATTTCACAGTCATAGTGGGAGAAATCAAGTGATTAAGTGACTAAAAATTGAGAAAGATATAAATCAAGAGTGGTAAACATTTTCTGTGAAGTGCCAGGTAGGAAATACTTTAGACCTGTGATTAGGTGGTCTTTGTCATACAATTCACTTTTGCTGTTTGCAATATGAAAGCAGACAAAAATAATAAATAAATGAATGGGCATGGCTGCGTTCAATAAAATTTTATTTTCAACTGTAGAGGGGGAAAAATAATTTTCCACCTACCCTTGTGAGTTCTTGGCCCAGACCCCTATAATAAAAGATTGCCTAACAAGGCAATCTGAAAAACTAACAGAAATTTATTAACTTCTCATGTATACATCAGAGATACCCAGGAAAAGTGAATAAATTTTCACAGAGGTGGCTTAGGATTCAGAATTAAATGTCATTTTAATGGGTAAAGGGGAGAAGGGATATAGACTTCTTAGGGAAGAGTAAATGATTTTTAAGACAGAATAGATGGGAGGTATGATTGTCTGTGACAAAGTCTGTCTGGGCTAGGTGTCAACTTCTAGTCTCTTCTCTTGGGATAAGAGTTCATCTTCCCTGATCGATGAAAAGTCCCGGGGAGGGGATCTACAACAATCAGATTTCTTTTGGAGAATTTACTTTTTAAGCAAATAATGGAAGTACAGATACGTGTATGTAAGTGCCCACACTTCAAAAGAATCAATATACCAAAGTGCATATTTTGGGGTGGCATGTCCTGAACTCCTACAGTCTTATTTTGAGGTGGCACATTCTTCTACCCTTCACAACTACAGGTGACAGACAAGATTTGGCCTAGGACTGTAGTTTGCCAACCTCTAATAGAAAAGTGTGAATAGTATGACAAGGAAATTGATCTCTAAACATATAAGGCAACCACTGAAGAAGTGAGACTCTTAGGATACAATTAGGAAGCAACTACTTTCATCCCAAACCACCACTCTGTTGGGCTAGCCTTCCCTTTTCCTGGAGTGAAATCTATCATTTTTCTGATCACTCTCAGAAACTAAAAAGTCCTTCAAACACTGTGAATCATAATGCGCACTTAATTCAATAACTAAATGTCCAGTCCCATGCAGTAGTTGAAACTCAGAGTGTTCGTAACTTAGTGTTAGGGCTTCTGTCTCTTCTTCATCTGTCTTCAGTTTGATGGGAAGCCTTCAGGGGGAAAGCAGGGGGCATGGTTGACTTCTGCAGTATTGTCCTAGCTTTAGATTCTATTTCTTTTCCTTCCTACTTATTGGGCTCCTCTAATGTGGAAACAGGGAAGGGAAGAAAATTAAGGTACAGAAAAAGGCTTTCTTGATTGGCGTTGACTCTGGCCATGGAAAATATTGAATCTCATTCTTTCTTTCATGGATGTGTAAAGGTTCTTCTGGAGACCTCCAATCACTGGGTCTCTTGATGCAATTAAAAGCATTTCCTGTTGTGTGTAACTGATGACCCAGTCTCAGGTTGTGTTACGTTTCTGGCTTCTTTCCACAGAGGTCACCTCAACCCAAACCCCAGATAGTTATCTTGAGCTACTCCTAAAATTACTCCAGCTGATTTTTTCCTATGATCTGCACCTGGTCATTGGGTTTAAAGAATGTGAGTGCACAAATTGGGATATTAAATTCCAATCACAGCCACAGTATCTTGTCTGCACCAGTGAATGAAAATTGTTTAATTGGTATATCTATAAAAGCTACGGTAATATGGGTGTGAGTAGCAGAAAGAATATATGTGTGCTGATAACATGTAGGATTAACACATTAGGATTACTTTGGCTATAGCCAATCATAGCCACAGGTCAGAATGGGAACCACACTTGAAGGGGAACCAGTTCTAGAAAAGGAGTTCCTTGCTACAGGTGAGAATAAGGCGTTTTATAGTTCAAAGGTACTTTTCTCTCACCTCAGGGCCCCGGTTGTTCCTCTGCTCTCCCAACACTAGAGTAATCTAGCCAGACAAATGCAGATCTCATTCTGACTAACAAGGGTCATTGTATGGAACCCAATCCGCAGTAATGGCCTAGACTGCTGTTGGGGAGAGAAGGCCACCACCCAGGGGATAGAGGGACTTTGACGAAGGTACTAGTGAAAGTAATATGCATGTATTACGTGCATTAACAGGAAGACTGAATTTGAATTGACTAAATAATTTTTCATTAATATCTTTTTAGGTTTATAATCCCATAGACAATGTAGGTAGTTTGGACAGGTTGTCTTTGATCAGTTTTCACGTGTATGACAGTCAGTGGAGTGAATGTCACAGCTCAGTGTCAGCTTCAGTCCACTCCCTGCGCATGTAGCTTTAACCATGAAACATGCATAGCTTTGGCCCTCTGTCAGTGCAAATTCTCTTACCATTCACTTTAGCTCTCCACTCTGATGACACAAGGAGCCTCACACAATTTGCATTCTTGAAATTTCTCAGGAATGTGTCTGATATTGTAAGGAACACATACCAAGCTGTCTGGGTGGTCTCAGTAAAGCGTCTTCCACACAAGACTTTATAGGTAAATTGGAAGCATTTCTCATTCTTCCACAGAAGAGTGGATGGTACTCAACATCCGTCATCAATTCTTTCCAGAAAAAGCTCCCCCCCCTCTTTATTAACCTACCTCTGGCTGAAGTCTGGATCTGCGGTTTACATGAGCTGGACTCTTGGTGGGCAAGAATGCAAAGCTGATTCTAGGCCCTTCTTTGCAGGAGTTACATGACTGGATAGAGCCCCTAAAGGTAGAATATGAGAATACTTGCCGCTCAGTTTTTGTGACCCCAGCCAGACCTGATGTAGAAAGAGTTCCCATACAACATCATATTACACAGAAATTTTTCAGTATCCATGGAAATTTCATTTAAAAAGACCATGTAATCATTTACACAAGGGAAATCTCAGTGAAGACTCCAAATCAGGAATCACTCAAGGTACATTTCAGACAATAAACTGCAAAAATGAAGGCAAATACTTATTTAGACATCATGAAGGCTTCTCTAGGTAACCTCAGGTTAACTAGGGAGATGAAAGCTAAAATTAAATTCTAAGTAGAAATGAGCAATGAGAATATTACCTACCTCATCATGTGAACATGACTGAAATGCTACAAAGAGGAAAATACATAGCCCCTAGAGCATTTATTAGAAAACAAATAGAACTAAAAATAAGGATAAAAATGCTCTGGGACAGAAAGTAAGACAGGTATGGCTGTCACAATGTGCTGTCAGGTTACACCTGCACACAGTCGGTTGTCATAGCAACGGCTGAGATAAAAAAGGTGGATTAAGAGGACATGAGATTAGATGCCCGAGGAGTTGAGACTAAGCAAGATTATGAGGCAACATTGATCTTCTTAAACATCCAATGGGATAAAATGCCATGAGAATTATTGAATTTGGTCAGCATTTTCTCCTGTTTCCTTCTTGAAGCTATGGCACAGTTGAAAATAAAACAAAACAGAACCTACAAAAAGTGAGTTTGTGATTGGATAAAGTGGAATTAAATTGGCTTAAGTAAAGGGCCAAACAGATTGCAGTTAAATGAAATGCTGGTATCTACAGTTAAGTAATTCCATCCTAATTCATTTCGTCGTAATAAAACATTTAAGCATACACATTATGGATATAAGGTCACCCACTGTTTTGAGTCTCCCAAAAAGAAGCTCATAGCTAAGTTGTAAATTAATTTAAAGGGTTTTATAAAATTGTAAATGTTTTGCTGAGCCTTTAGAAATGTTCCATGGGAAATTACTAAGAATGCAATAAAAATATTTTTAACAAGCTTAAACTGGCAATTTAAATTTTTCTAACGTGAAAGATGATTATTTTTCAAAGTCAGCTCAGCATCAGAATTTTTTAAGATTTGAATCCATTTAAGGAAATAAAATAATATCAAGACATTGTTGCTTCTCTCTTCCTATTTTACTCTTTGTAAAAAATTTCACATAATTCAGGAAAATAAAACCCATGTATACTCCTTTGAGAAAGTCAACCTGATTTTTGAGATTTTAAAGATGCTTAGGCCTCTCTTCTGCTGATTTTAATTGCATCTTATTCACCACCTTAAAATATCCAGCTGGACTCTCTCAGTTTTTGATGACTGTTTTTTTTTTTTTTAAGATGCATTTCCTTTTTTTAAATTTTTTTATTTATTTATTTATGATAGTCACACAGAGAGAGAGAGAGAGAGGCAGAGACACAGGCAGAGGGAGAAGCGGGCTCCATGCCCCGGGAGCCCGACGTGGGACTCGATCCCAGGTCTCCAGGATCGTGCCCTGGGCCAAAGGCAGGCGCCAAACTGCTGCGCCACCCAGGGATCCCTGATGACTGTTTTTAGGAAGTCTTTCCAAATACAACATTGACTGTGGTAACAATGCAATGCAAAGAAATCAGTCTCATCCTGCCGAAAAGTCAAAGTATAAACATATTTTAGAATTGTAAACAAATAAATAATCTAACTAATAATAAATGGAGTAGTTTAGATTCGTTCTCTTTTTCCCCTCTCCTCAGATTGAAGTGTAAAGAGAGGAGAAATAAATACTACGAGAGGAAAGGAGGGTCAGAAAAACCCGCATGGAATGCCTAAGTCTTGAAGTGAATCTTGAGTTAGATGTAGTGGTGTTTACGGGATAGGCAACAACTCTGTGCCTCTGAGCCCCTTTCCATGAGCTCCATCTCCTCAAGTTAAGGAGGGAAGATTAGGTTGTGGAAACTAGACAACTATGTATGATATGGAGTAAATTACAATGGGCCTATCTCTTGACCTCTCAGATCTGACCCTCACGTCCAGTGTGGCATCACATGACGGAACAGTTCTCACATGTTAGCATGTGTTAAATGTTGGTTCATGCAGACAGGCGTTGTGTGCCAGTTGTACACTGCCACTGAGTTGTTTACTCATTACTCTGCTACCATACCACTTCCACTGAAACTAGTCATCCAATCAGAGTGCTTCCACCCTTGTCAGAAAAGGCCGGATAACGTCACACCAAGAATAGTTTTAAAAACAATGAGAGGAATGGAAAGTGGACAGAAGCTAGAAAAGCTATAATATATTAAGATGTTCTACAGGGCCAAAGGACAATATTTATTTAAAAATGTAGTAAAATACAGAATATTTACTCCCAGAGTAAGCTCTGAATGATTTGTCATCTTAAAACTTCTTCCTCACAGTTTATTACACTTTTCTTAAAGGATGCTTCATTAAAAAATTCACATGACTCGAGAAATTACTTTTAATGAATTCTAACAAAAGACCTATGAATCCTTTTTTTATGTCCTATGGCTTTACGTCTACTCCCTTCCCTGAAACTTCCCTTCTTGGGCGTAACTTTAGTTAACCTGGGTTTTGTTTTAATGTGACTTGCTAAACTCTGCATCTTTCTCTATTTTAAAAAATTATCTGACATCAAAGCATTTTTACTCGAACTGAAAACTCTCATCAACTGCTGTTTGTTTCTCTTTGGGAACATCACCAATCCCCCTGGACCCAGGCAACCTTAGCAGGATATATGCCTTTCCCATGTTCTCCTATTTTATTTCCTGCGGTGTCTGATGTAAAACAGATTTTCAAGTTCATAATAGAACAGGGGTCAACATGAAAGGCTCTAGGATCCTGGCCTTTGGTTTTGCTTCTGGTCTTTATTATTACAACAAATAGTTAGTTGAACTATTATTTTCCATGTCATATAAAAACATTGGAATGACAGCTCTTCCTTTTTAATCGTAGATGAGGATTTTTGAAGAAATCTCAAATATGTAAGAACAGGTATAAGGAAAAAATATAATAGTAACACAAAGTAACCAAAATGAACTGGGACAGTCTCAATGTTTCTACGTCTGGGAGGCAACAAGTATACCATCTAACTCCCTGCTCTTAGTCTTCTTCCCTGTTTTGATCTAGAACTTCTCTTCAAATCCACCTGTGGTTTGGATTCTGCCCTCTGCTCCTTCATTTGGGAACATACATTGAGCACTTTCTTTTTTCTCTTCTACATAATCAGCTTTTAAACATGCACTGATCTCATCCACTTCAAAACAACCCCCAGCCTTGCCCCATCTCCATAGCACCCACGGCATCCACTTACCTCTCTTCTCTCCTCCACAGCCAAATTTTCCAGTGGGTGGCCTAGTCTCACTTCATTTCCTCCTCGCCTTCCTCTCCCTCTTTAGTCCATTCCAGTTTGCTTCTAACAGCATCGTACTACCAAATGGCTCTTACTGAAGTCACCAAACCCAGAGGCCATTTTTCGGTGTTCCTCTTAACAGCCGTCATCTGAGAAGGGCCCACTTTCCTTTTTGAAATAGTCTCATTCTGGGCATCAAAATCCTACAAGAAATTACTAATCTTGGGATGCCTGGGTGGCTTTAGTGATTGAGCCTCTGACTTCAGCTCTGATTGTGACCCTGGGGTCCTAGGATCAAGCCTCTCATTGGGCTTTTCACAGGAAGCCTGCTTCTCCCTCTGCCTATGTCTCTGCCTGTCTCTCTCTCTCTGTCTCTCATGAATAAATAAGTCAAATGTTAAAAAAAATTACTAATCTCATATTCTCCCTGCGGATCTCACCTTCTCACCTTCTCTCAAGCCCTTCCTTTCTTCTCCCATTGTCCTCTCCTAAATCTGGAAATCCTAGGCTCTTCTCCTATACCTCCTTTGGGATTTAAAGATGTATAATCTGTAGAAAGAGAAGGAATACAAGAGGGGCTCAGGAAAACATAGAAATCTATTATTTCTATAATAAAGTATTGGATGGACAGATAGGAATGAGAAGAACAAAGTCAGATACATTCTTTGTGAACAAAATAATTTTATCCTTTATATCAAGCTTCTTTTCTCTGAGTGAGATGGGAAAACTACCAGGTTATTTTAAGAAAGAGACATTGGAGAAGATGGAATCTGATGGAGATGGAGCAAGATTAGACAGAAATTGTATTGATATTTAATAATTCATTAGATATCTGGATATCTTCAAAGTTGTTGACACACTTGCAAATAAGGGGTAGAGATATTTAAAAATTTTTTTAATGACTTGACTTTAAAAGTTTGTGTTTATTTTTTTAAATATTTTATTTATTTATTAATGAGAGACAGAGAGAGAGACAGAGAGAGAGAGAGAGAGGCAGGGACACAGGCAGAGGGAGAAGCAGGCTCCATGCAGGGAGCCCGATGCGGGACTCGATCCCAGGTCTCCAGGACCACACCCTGGGCTGAAGGCGGCACTAAATCACTGAGCCACCCGGGCTACCCAAAAGTTTGTGTTTAGATAACATCATCCATTCCCACATCGCCATGGATTGGCTCTATGCAAATTACTTCTAAATATTTGTTGTCAATCCAGATATCTCTGAATGACAGATTCAGATATATGCCCACTATTTGATATTTCCACCTAGATGTATAAATAGAATTATTTAATCCAAAACAGAACTCATGATCTTTATTGCATGTCTCCTCTCTCTAAAATACATTCTCTTCCAGGGTCATTTATCACCCTGAATGCTATCCCTGTCTACTGAGGTGTTCTACAAGCCTCAATTCATCCAAGATGCACCATTCAAAGAAAAATACACAATCTATAGTCCTGAGCCAGTTAGAATGTTTGTAGCTACAAATAACAGGACATCTAACCAAAGATACAACGGCTGAACAATGAGGGATGTATTATCTCATATAATAAGAGGTAAAAAAGCAGTAGTATCCAGGATAGTTAATTCAACGTCATCAGCACAGTAATAATGTCCATTACTTCCAAAAAGCTTCCCTTAAGAGCTCCAGGTGGTTGGTGCAGCTTCAAACACGTTGTGTGATCACAATGACAATTGACCAAAATCACACAAAAATTTTAAAAAAGGAAAAAGAGATACCATGATCACCACACCAAAAGAAACGTTATGTTGCAATATTAATATCAAGTGCACTGACACTAATTCTGGAGTAAAATCCCTTGGGTTTGAATTTTAGCCCTACTAGATGTTAGCTGTGTCACCTTGAGCAAATTACTTAACCTCTCTGTGCTTCCATTGCCTTTTGACTCCAACCGATTGATTCTTAGGAAGGTCAATGACAATACGTAGCAGCATGCAGATGACCCTGGCCTGAGCAGAATAGTACCACAGCCTCTGACCGCTGTGCTTGGTCTAGAAGTCAGGCACACTACCTGAGCCAGGCCAATCAGAACCTTTACTAGGATTATTTACACTGAAGCCAGAAAGAAGACCATCTTCCCTCTGGAGCTACTAAACATGCCACAGCTTTACCCTCTACCTTTATGATATAAAGGAAGCTTTTCGAATAGAAGAGAGAATGTGGCCAGAATTTAGAAAAAAAGCTAAAATGAGAACTGAAGAGAAATATGAAGAGTCTAGAAAACATTGTTAGAATCTAGCTCTACCTGCCTATTGAGATGAGCCACAGCTCATGCTCTTTTTGGCTTCGGCTAGATTAAAATAGATTTCATTTGCTTACAGAAAACAGTCCTGGTTAGCTCTATATTTCATGGTATAAGCTGGTTGCAAACGATAGTTTTTAGCCTCAATAGGCATAGTAGTCACATTCTTTCATAGGTGTATGATTCTTGAATGCCCCTTCTTCAAAACTGCCAACAACAGCTGAAGCTCAAGGACTATGGATCAAAAGGAGGAAGTTGGACAGTTTTAAATTAAATCATATGAAAACAGGTCACTGGCATTATCCCTGGACACATGAAAGCACATTAATCACTTAGCATAGTGCCTGGCACATAATAGGTGTTCAATAAAGATGGTAAAAACTTTTTTAAAGATAATGCAAAAAAGAAGTAGTCCCCATCTCCAATACATAAACAAATATCATTAGCCTCTTACTCAGTTTGAAATTTTAATATTTGAGATTGATGATAGGAAAAATGGACATTTTTCCGGTCTTTTTAAATTGAAGATGCTATAGATTCTCTATTCATAATTTCAGAATTTGTCAGTGTATGTGCCTGGCTTAACTATTTTATGCAATTACTTTTCCACTACCAGTTTATTTTACCATTTTTTTTAACACACGCCCTTTCAAATTTATTTAGAATCCTGTTGCAGAGCATCATAAAGTTTGAATGATCAATAGAATATTTTTGATCCCTTACTATAGTGCCCTAGCAATATAAGAAAAGAAAATATTTGTGGACATATTGGACAGAGAGAGAAAGAAGAAAATAGTATGAAATAAATTTGAAATGGAAGACTGTGAAAATGCAATGTTTACTCATTTTTTTAATTTTTAAAAGATTTTATTTATTTATTTATGAGAGACACAGAGAGAGAGGCAGAGACACAGGCAGAGGGAGAAGCAGGCTCCATGCAGGGAGCCTGATGCGGGACTCGATCCCGGAACTCCGGGATCACACCCTTAGCTGAAAGCAGGCACTAAACAGCTGAGCCACCCAGGTGTCCCTGCAATGTTTATTTAAAAGTGCACAGCAAAAAAATGCTCCCTGAATGTGTTTCCTCACAGACTGGCCACCCCATCCCCACCCCAAGCCCCAATGACATCTCAAAGAAATCCCAAGACAAAACTTGGACTAGGAATCAGGAATTATATAATTTTACTCCTGAATCTGATATTGATCATTAAAAGGAATGATTTTGGATTAATTATATTGTGGGCTTCATTTATTCATCTGACTTGGAATATTATAGTCTCCATAGGTTAAAAAGTAAAACAAACAAATTCTATAGGAGCATTCAGTGATTCTCACCAGGGCAAAAGCCAAGCAGAGAAGTTAGGGGTATGATTTCTTTAGTGTCTTTCTAACTTCCTTGTGAGTGTTCCTCTGTCAGGTATTAACAGTAAATAATAGGCTTGCAGTTGTCACTCTTCCAAAGAATATTTTCACTTCGGTAGCAGTATCCATCATTCGAAGGACTGGTATCTAACCATGGGACTTAGGGCCCTACCATCATGAGACTTCAGGTTAGTTAGGGGAATATTAGGGAAACATGGAGAAAAAAAAACAAGAAAAATCTAGGTTTATCTAGATCCCATCCAACTGTGATTAAATTTGAATTTTTAGTCAATGATAAATCATTATGAAACTTAAAATCTTGATTGAGCTTTTCATTAATATTCCCAGCCTGTGAACTTTTCCATCAATTTTATTGTCATTTTATAAGCTGGGATTTGGACTTATTTTCCCCTCTCCTTCCCCACTTTCTCGGGGTGGGGGGGAGGTGGGAGGAGGACAGGGGCTGTCTAAGGGAGTGGAGGAAACGCTGTAGTTCTAGTAGGCAAGACTGGATTTCAAAATTGTTTCTGTAACTGGAGGGAGAATATGCTTGCAGGTATTCCAGGCCATAGCTTTCTGAAAGATCCTCCCACATGGCTTGCTTAGCTTTTACTTTCATTCTGTATTAAACAAAAAGTCATTTGAGGGCTATTTAATGCTCTGGTTTGTGTTTTCCAATACCAGATAAAAGTTAAACAGATGAACCATTTGGGGGGTAAGGATTGGGAAATCCACGGCTGCTAAAATGCTTTAAAGTTTCAAAATGGTTTTGTTTTTTTAAACCCATTTTCCATGTTCCGGCAGCTGTGGGTTTTCCCAGGGCTCCCCCTGTGGCTCAAAAGGGAGCTGCTTAATGCTTAACAGATGAGCCAATTGAGTTTTTAAATGCAAAATTAAACTTAAAGTGTACAAAGAGCACAGGGGAATCCACAGCCAAGAATAGCTGAAGGAGAGTGAGCTGCAAGCACCGGGCTGGGGAGTTTCAGCCCCCTCTGAAGCATGCAACCAGCGGCAAGTGGGAGGAGGTACGGGCACAGTTATCTTTTCATCAATCCTCCAACAGGCTGCAATTATACTCCACAGTGACCAAAGTTTTTCATAACTACTTTCCTTAGATTTATTTATATATGTTTACTGTTTTTTTTTTTAAAGAATAGAAAAATAGGGAAAGAAATAGATGAATGGGCTCTACAGAATACAAGGACAACTATATTTTGAT
This sequence comes from Vulpes lagopus, assembly GCF_018345385.1. NCBI lineage: Eukaryota > Metazoa > Chordata > Mammalia > Carnivora > Canidae > Vulpes > Vulpes lagopus. The sequence continues at coordinate 43,692,207 of NC_054842.1, read as the reverse complement.
CTCCTTGGGGTTTGTTCTCTCAGTGACGGTGGGAGAATTGGGTCCCTCACATCCCTCAGGGCTTTATCTTGTCCCCCAGACAAGTCCAGAGTCTCAGAATGGCCCGCTTTGAATGTGAGGAGCCAAAATGATGGCAAGTCACTGGGTAAACTGATCATTCATCTAAATAATGTGAACGTGAAGAAGCAATGCATTTTGGTGCCTAAGAGTAAGATTTAGTAATTTTATAAAGTCTTCTCTGATTTAAGACAAATCATCCTAACACCTTTAAAAATCCCCGTTTTAAATGTGTGAGTGCTTTTCCTCGAGAGGCTCCCAACATCATCAAGACTAAAATTCCACAGGCACACTCTTTTTCACTGAAGGTGATAAAATTAACTATTGGATTCCAAATTGTGAAAATCTTTTGGGAAATCGATCTCATGATTTCAACAAGTTTTTCACAGAAATAAGTACATTGGCATTCCAGAATAGAATACAGCCTCAGAGGGTCCTTGTTGTCTGCTGCATTTTAATTGCATTTGAGGAATATTTAGGATAATCTATAAAGGTGCTGAGAAATGACAAACCCGCTGGAAAACTTCTGTTGTTCAGATCTTGTATTCATACTCGGCTTTTAAGCTAGGAAAACATTGAAAATCCTTTAATATTTCATTTCTGGAGAAATCATTTTAATAGATTGTAAACAAAAATCCTGTTATGCCAGCAGAAACTTCCCATTGGGGTACCAAGGAGAGGGTATTAGAAAGCTTCAAGCTCACATTTGATGTATCACCAAGTTCAGAAATGACTAGCGAAGTCACAAGTTTAAAAAAAAAAAAACTTAAAAAGCCCACAAGCACATACACATATGTTTCTGTATGTATACACACACACACACACACACACACACACACACATGCACACACATGTTCCAAACTTGTCTAAAGCTACCTGTTCAGTTACAAATTATATTCCTTAGGCATCTTTATCTCTTTTAAACTTTCAAAGTCAATTTTCTTATTTTAGGTTTTGCAAGCTATCGTGGCTCACTCTCAACACCCAGCCAGAAGAGAATGAAACAAATAAACCAAATCAAAACCAAAACCAAAGACAAACACGCATACACACAAAACAACCAACTATACTACAGGTCATAATCGTTTGGTTTTAACCTTTCTGATGATACTTGTCCACGCTTGACTCTTTAATGAAACAATTATTTTGCCTGAATCTTTTAAAGTGTTGACTGTGAAATGGCAACTGCAAAAAAAAATAGATTGTGGATGAATATTCCTACTCTGCATTTGGGACTGTATTCAGAGACTTGTACCTCTTAGGCAATCAAATCCACTTGAGTCCTTGACTATATCCAGCCTTGTCAGTTTGCCGGAAGGAAAGATACTGATGAGGTTGGGCTCCTGTGAAAGCAATCATATGGTTAATTGCTTTAGTGTGAACCTAGCCATTGTGATTAAAGCCTAGGACTCCTGTTTAGGTAGAGCAGAGTTTCCATGCTTCAAGGCACTCCTTGGCAGATCTAGTACTCTCCAGACCTTGAGAAAATGTGCTGAGGCATCAGCATATTTCCCTAAGGAGTTGCAGTGTTTGGGGGATCATTCAATCATTAGACCATATTCAAAGAAACTGGGTTAATTTGAATGCATAATCATTGGATCACATATTCATATATTTGCAACCTCTTTGAAAGGGTGATCATCAGAATGCAGATTTAAATAAATAAGAACATATTCAAAACTTGACATATTATGTGCTTGAATTTAATGTGAAACTGTGCTCACCCCCAAAGTATCTTATACCTGGCATCGAATGATTATACATGCCTGTATACTCCACTGGTGCACTTTTCATGGATGTAAATTAAAGAGACAATCTGCTCTACTTTTAATAAAATGTTATGGCTTATCTTTTCAGAATTCCAAAATTTAGCTCCTTCTCATCGAATGTGATTATCAGTAATTAGGCAACATATATATATGTATACGCACAGACACGTGTACGTGTGTGTGAATATATCTACAGATTAACTTCCATGCATATAACATTTCAAAACTTTTGTTTACTGTTTTTTTCTCTTTTTGTAAAATTATACAGAACCGTATCATTATTCCTTCCCTCTCCAGTGAAATGTTGGGTACGGAGTTCACCTTTTATAAAGAAATTTTAAATTGTTAAATAAGTAGAAGCCTATCCCCCTTCTTCTTTTAAATTACCCAACATACTTTTGGGGCTTACACAAGTGGAGGCTAACATGCATTGATGCATGAAAAAAACAGCTCTCAATGTTCCAGTAATTCAAATCCAACGCCATCTTGAATAGATTTTTAATATACTCATGGGACTCACACAGGGGTAATTGATGATGATTTCAAATTACTTGCATCTTATTTCTCTTAAAATCTATCCCATAATCTGTTACTACATTATGGGCGACAATATTCTGTTAATTGTAAAAAAAAATCAATGAAGTTTTATTAATTTAACTGTATTTATTGCTCTTCTCTAACCTCATAAAAAACTGACCCCTGTATATATAAGGTATTTTAGAAACCCTACTTACTTAGAAATAGATGCAGCTATTAAGATTTTAAGAAATATTAACCAAAAAGGAGAGCATATTATGGTATAGTCCTCATCATTTTGCATTGTTCTCCAAACAGTTGCCTTCATTTCCAGGGTGGATCTCTGAATGTTAATAGCAGATGCATCACGTGCAGAGGCTGGGAGCATGCAAGCCACGTTTGGCATATAGATTCTTTGTAGGGAAAAATGTTACACAAAGCATGCTGCACCAAGTGCTATACTGCTGAAATGGAACCTTTCTCTTAGACCAATTTGACTCAGTATTTTCTATCACTGCAAAAATTTACTCATAAAAGAGTTAAATATTAAAATTGAATGGGACGTAATGGAAAAACATAACCTCTATTCCCCAACGCAAAAATCAAATATGCAAATATGAAAATGAGGGGACTCTGCTTCTTCCCCTTATACAACTGATTAAATTGTCACTGCTGGAGATTACATGGGTTTTATTCCCTTTACAGCCATATTCAATTGGACAGACAGAAAAATATATTGCCACAGACGAGACCCACCACCTGGGTACACTGTGCTTCCAGTTGCCTGCAGAGGCCTTGTCCAAAACTTTGCAGCTACGCCTTTAAAAAAAGAAAAGTATTAGATGTGATCATTTGTGACACACTGGATGATCTCTAAAGTCCTTTCCAACTTAGAGATTTCAGAAAGACAAAAACTCCTCTCATTACCGGATATTTGCCTGCAGTTAGTTTACTCCCCATGAACAAAACCCTCACTAGCACACTCTCTTTCTCTTTAGATCCTAAACCACTGCACTCATTTTGCATGAGACCTTCATTTAAACAAATAAACAAAAATAATCAGAGGCTCTTCTCTTTCTGTGTTTGCAATTTAGTTCCTAGCTGATTGATAAATTCATTTCCTTGCTTATCAGTTTTGACACTGAACATACAACCTCCCCTTTTGCTCATTTGTCCCTTCCAGATGGAGATATTTGAATCTTGCAAAAATTGGATATAGAAACAGAAGAATTACCTTCGCTTCTCTCATGTCTTGACGCAGTTCCGATATGGTTCTCACAGTCTGCCTGGATTTAATAGAAGTTAGTGCTCAGTGACTATGTCGCCTGGCTGTGTCACTCTGTACTGCAGGCTGAGCAGAGAGCTGCCTCCAGCTGCAGACGAGGGGCCTCAGTGTTAAGGGCTCACAGAACTAGTTTGTTAATGAGACTGTAGAGATGTAGCCACAAGGACAAGAGGAATGACCAACTAAAAAAGATGGTAGGATAACGTTTTGAATTGGAGCATTTGGGCAAAAATATACCAACAGCCAAAAAACCCAAACCAATCAAACAAACAAACAAACCAAAAACCAGTGAGCAGATGCTTCATTGCAAGGACAAGTGAACAGGAACAAGTCTATTTGCCTGTAGATTTGTGGTGGATACACACGTGCTACTTTGCTATAGAAAGGAAGGGATCGATCCCCAAAGAATTTTTAGGTGTCTTTTTGTATGGCTGGAAATATTTTTGTGGCTGTTGTTGTTTTATCCGCTCAGCAAAATGACACTTACAGATTTTTTAAGTGGATCAGACCTCTACTTTATCTATTGATATAACTGCAATTTGAAAAAAATGTATCTTCTCTGATGGGGTGGATGAGTAAACAGTCAAGTTTCTCATTTCTGGCATCCAGATGGGTAAATTTATAATGAAATCAAGTGATTTCTTTATGCCCCAAACCTAGAATTCCATATGCATTTAAAACACAGACACATATATCATGCTTAAACATAGCCTTCTGTTATAACTTGAGAATTGGAAAAGCGTTGCTTTCTAACATCATGTATGCCCTTTTCTTATAATAAATCTGCTCAATTCAGATATCTTTTTGCTGTCAAAATTAAAAGCAGAGTTGTGCATGTTCTACTGGCTTGAACATATGTATACTTCAACCCTGCATTCTCAGTGTGCGCTTTTTCCCCTGTCTTTCCCATGTTTCTTTGTTTTTCTTTTGTTTCCTTTTCAAGGCTTCCCAGGGTTTTTGTTTTATCATATTGTTCTCTTGGTATTGTTCAACTGCTCTTTGACAAAAGTTCCATGTTTAATCTAATTTTCTTGTTATTTTGTTGTTGTTGTTGTTTAATTTCCCTATAGTTTTATATTGTTTTCTTTTTCTTTTTTCCTTTTTTCTTGTCTGGGACATTGTGCTTATTTGTAAGAACACAATTCCAAAAGTCAGAGTAGTACTGGATGGACAAACTTTTCTATTGAGTATCTTTATCTTTTAATATTTTGGCTTTTGACATCTTTATTCTAACAACCAGTACTGGCCATTGTAAATCATCTTTTCACCTATTGCATTGCCTTTTCTATTACTACTATCTTTCTTTTTTCATTCTTTTTCTTGATTCCTTGATTTCCCAGGCACCTACTTATTACTAAAATGTGACCACCATTTAGTCAACACTTCATATAAACTCTGCTGCGTTCAATGCTTCACACGTATTTCTTTGAACTCTTGCTACAACCCTGAAATGTAGGCATTCCCATCCCCATCTGATACTGGGCCTCATGATAAAGGAATTGCCTTAAGGCCACACAGTAACTATGATAGCAAGTATTTGTTCCCAGAACTATTAGGCACCAAATCACCTTCCCTTCAACTAAATCATATTGAGGCAAAATATCAAAAGTATATTTTGAAATTCTGTTATGGATAGGGGAAAATATACTCACTTGTTAAACTTCACAACTACATACTTACTTCATTTCTTGTATGTACTTATGCCGGAAGTGATTAAATAGAAGTTATTCATTATGTCTTCCTTTTAAGATCATTTAACAACATTAGTTTTACTTGTGATTTAAAAAAAGAGGAAGTTCTGAACTCAGGTTAGCATCTTTAACAAAATCTTTAACTAAAACTGGGTCCAAATTTTCTTTGAACATGTACCAATTTACTAATACATGGTTGTAAATGTAAACAAATTGTGATAGCAAGTTCTTGTTAGTAAAATAACCAGGGAATGGCAATTCTAGAAGCATGAAGATATCGTGTTGTCTGCAAACCCTTAGCGTGATTATCAGGCTTTCCAGTAATGACATCAGTGATCAAATATGTTTTTACAGTTGTCAAAGTAGTGGATCAGACATTTAATCCCAGCCTACTTGCAGCTGCTTTTTCCATCCTTCCTTCCCTGTATTACATTTGCCTTTTGGGAGAATAAAAATATTATGTGTTTTTCTATGTTCCTCATTCAGATTTAGAAACCCTCATACTTTCTGCTATGCTGATGATATGCAGGTGTCATTCTCTAAACAGGTCAGTTTGCAAGTTCCATAAACCCACTGTTTAGTCATTACCACCTCCTTCATCTTATTCTTGCAATGACACACACACACTCATGCACACATACTTTTAATAAGCAGACACTTATATTTGATATTCCATTAGAAGTCTCTAAAATTGCTCCCAGAGTTATATTTCTTGACTTTGGACAAGAGCTTAACCAAATTCTCTTTGATGGAGTGCAGTCCTGAAAGGTGTTCTTGTACTAAGCAGCAATTAATGTTTGTACACAGCAGTCACCTAAGGAATTGCAGAAAGAACAAAGTTAGCAAGTAGACCCAAAATAGCTAGAGGGCTTTGGCCACTAGGAAAGGATAACAGTACCCCAGAGATTAAGAGAAAAGATTGGGAAGTAAGGGAAACTTGACTTGAATTTCAATTCTATCATTTGCCACCTTTGTGGTTTAGGCAAGTTACCTTTTGAACCTTAGTTTCTTCATCTATAAAATGGAGATAATAACGCCCACCTCCAAAGGCTATCAGAAAAAGTGGGGCACCTGGATGGCTCAGTTGGTCAAGCACCTGACTCTTGATCTCAGCTCAAGTCTTGGGCTCAGGGTCATGAGTTCAAGCCCCGCATTGGGCTCTGTGCTGGATGTGGAGCCTACTTATAAACAAACAAACAAAACCAAAAAACTGAATTATGTAACACATGTAGAACATTCAGGACAAAATTTGGTATTTCATAAGCCCAGTATAAAAGGCCACTGACAAACAACATCATGATCATTTTCACTTTTATCATAACTATGCAATAACTAAAAATTGACTTCTCTTTCTTCCTTCTGGCACTATGTACTGAGCCATAGAGTGCTTTATCAAACTTATGAGTGATATTTGAGGTCCTACTATTTTCTTATTGCTGTTCCCCCCAACACTATAACAACATATACAACTCCCATAACAACTTTAGACCAAGATCAAACCTGGACTAAAGGACGCCTACATAAGCCAGCTCTTCCACATACATTATAGCACTTGAAATTCACGTCTACTGGCAAGTGTTTAAGAGTATCATCCATACAATGGTTCTTACCTTGCTATTTTAATTTTTGCTAGTATTTTATTTCTTTAATAAAAGTTTCCAAGGCTAACCCCAAAGCCTGGCACATAGAAGATGTTCAATCAGTTACTGTTAAAAGGAACTGAACTGAACCTCTATATCTTACCTGCCTTAGGCAAACCATAAATTCATTAAGGGTATGTTCTACTCATTCATTCATGCATAACACATGCCTTCATTCATTCAGTAAGTACTTGTGAGATGTCTACAGCGTGATAGGCACTGCTTCCGAAATAATCCACACAAGGACAGGGCCCATTTCTTTCTTGTATAGAACTGTATCCTCAATATGTAGCACAATGCCTGGCATCTGATAGGTGCTCAAGAAATATTTGCTGGATCAATTAAATTCCATTTTTGGATGGATTCCTTTCAGGGTTCACAGAAACAGCCTGGAGAACGGCATGATGAGAACATAAACAACAAACAATGAAGTGGTAATAAACCCCCGTCTTTCACAGTTGCTTGCCAGGCTAAGTGTCATCAAATCTTAAAAGTTTGCTTCCAGGTTTCAGAACTATGAGCCAGTATGTTTTCGGCTGGGTCTGTCAGAATTTTTCTAACAACAGTTGCCTGATCAGCAGTTTCCCTTATAAAAAAGGAAGAATGACTAGTAGGTGAAAAAAGAGTGACAGCTATAAGCAACGGTAATAAATATACAACCCTGGAATTATTTAAAGATTGGCAGACCTAATTATTGACAGTAGGGGAAGTCTAGGTGTGGTAGCTTTATTGGGAATTCTTTCTATAAGAAAGAAGTAATATATTTTGATGGGAATCATAGGACTTAATTGCTTAGAGGCCTTAGAAATCAGACCACCACTCAAATTTTTACAGATGAAAAAGTAAAATCCAAAAGAGATTCAAAGACCAACCCAAGGTACTTGGAGCCGGAACTAGGGTCCTGGTCTCTGATGTTTAAGAAAATGAATATCTCACCACTGCATCACAGGACCTTTCAAACAGAAATACTAACGGGTAATTCCATGAATAGAAACATTTTAAATGATCTGTGAAACATCAAAAATCTAACTAAAAGCAGAAAATGTGCAATAAAATATTCAACGTGCAATTGGTGTTGTTTTCTATCAAAAAGGTTTAAAAATAATAGAAACTTCCGTTGTTCAAGCATAATGTACTTCTCTATTCAATTGATCCCCTAAATCCAGATTAAGACCAGAGTAGGTTCCAATGGGCATGGCTTTTTTTCCTCTCAGCCATTCATATTGTATTCTAAATTCATGTTAGCAACTGCCTATACAATCCAAGGAGGAGGAAAAAAGAGGGAGTAGGGTTTGGGGTGGTGTTGAACAAATTTCTGAAGTTTTTAAATTATAAGTTTGCAATTTAATTTTGGAAGATGAGACTTTTGAAGCGTTCTTATATCAAGAACACCGCACAGAGTTGTTTGCAAATAGTAAGTTGGAAATATTTTTAAAAAACTGTAATTACAAAATTACAACAGACCCTTTACAAATAGTCATTCAAACAGTCACAAGAAAAGGGTGATGAATTCTATAGTATATTTGTTCATCTGGAAGTACAAGACCCAGATTTGAGAGGCCACGTATTCAGAATATCGCTATATGAAAGAAACAAGAGGCAGTTATGCTAATTTCCTAGGAAGTTACCACTTTGGGGTAGGTTATAATTAAGCATTCGCTCCAAACTATATCATCTTCCCACTGCTGTTTTACTGGGTGGCATAAATGTTCTTGAAAAATGAATTTATGTGTATAATCTTCTATAGACATAACAGTGAAGGGTGACCCCGGAGGACCAGGATCAAGGCTTTAAAATGAATGAATGTAAGCATGTGTAATTATTTCCTTCAGATTTATAACAACATTCTTGCTGTTAACAAATATAAATGTAACATTTACTAGGAAATAAGAGACTGCAGACGGAAATAAACAAACCTAGGATGTAGTTCATCTAAGTAAACACTGAGGTTATAAACCTTCAAACTCAAATATCAAGAGCCCTGCAAATTAATGCTACACACAATAGACCCTTTGGAAGCTAACTTAATCCACCCCCCTGAATCTACATGAGAGCCATGCATAACAATGCAGGAGCTGGGTTTCCATTAAGAGTTTCCTCTGCAGGCTGTCAGCTGTTTGAAGAAATAACAATTTCCTAGGCATGAAAGCTTTTTCAGAAGGTTCCCACTGATGTGTAATAAAAGTGACTTTCCTTTTTTTTTCTTCCTCTTCTTCCTCCCGCCCCCCCTTCCTCAGATGTAACTTTGTAGGGAGAAAAGGGGTGGACTAAGGCCACAGGCCCCCTACGAGTTTACCTTACTTGGATTATCAGTGCAGGTGTTAATATAATTGAAGGTGTGGTAGCAGATACAACCCCCTAATAGCTTTTCCTATATGGAGATTACCTAGGTAGAGAATGCCAGAGTACCTGAAGAATAGGCAAGTGAGTACCTTATTAACATATCACCATTCAGCGGCAGCTGCATATCTGGAGAAGAAGAAGAAGGGGAAAAAAAACCTTTAAAGAGCCTATTCATCTATGTTAATGGGCCCATTGCACAGCACATTGTGTGAGAAATTAAGTCTCTGGCTGTGAACTTCCTGTGCTGTGCAAGCTGCCTTGACTCTTTTTTATTGCTTCAGTGTTATTATCTCCTCCTGGAAATAAAAACAATCATGTTCTCACATTTGAGAAGCCAAAACATTCTGAGATAACAAACTGGAGATGCTGGTTGAAAGTTTCTTTTGTCTCCCTTATTAAGTGAAAAAATATGTTTTGAAATTAAAGCAACCCCCAAATTTACATCAAAGCACATCAAATTAACTGAGCTGCCCTGTGAATAACAAAGTTTCCCCCTCTCTCTCTTCTTATAAAATACACAATTAAATTGCTTTCCTAGTTATCGTTCCTTTCTTAGAATTAATTTTTGACGACAAAATATGTTAATGTATTCAAATTAGACATGATTTTTAAAAATGTGCAACTGGCAAAAGAATTGCTTTCCTCCTAGAAGATAAGTATAATAAATGTTAAAAAAAAAAAAAAAAGAATGGTATTTATCCTCGGCAAACCATTTCAATTTCAGAACAGGCTTGGCTAGCATTTCAAACATGAAAATGGAAAAGGTAATTTAAGGTTAAGGAAACTCCTCCTTTTAGATTAGTTAAAAGCCCAGAATATTCGTTCCTGCCTTTTTCTTGGTTGTGACAAATGTAAACCTATGTACATTTGGCGTAAAAACGAATCCTCTTCAGATTAGCAGAACGCATTTCCATCATTTTGTGTGCACGTTGCATCGTCATCATCACCACCATCATCATTAACATCCTCATCAAAAAAGAAGGGGCTAACGATCAATACTAACTGATTACAACTCAATTAACGGGAGAGTCTCCCAGTGCAATTTTTTTAAAAAATCTAGTTTCCTTCAGACTTGAAGCATTTCAAGTTAACCTAATATGTTTTACTATTTAACAGGTTTAATGAGTACGGGAGACAATAAAATGAATACTGTAATTCAATCTGCTGCTTCACTTTGCTGGTTCCTTCTGTTTCCACTGGCAAAATTTGTCTGAACAGAATAACAATTATTATCTGATATTTCCAAATGTATCAATAATACATCTTTATTTTAAGAATATGGCAAATCAGCCAATGATGAAACAAAGGTTGAATATGTCCAGAGTGGATACATGAACACTGTAGAGTTTGTCAAGGAAATTCTTGGAGCATTACAGACTTTAGATTTTTCATTGGGTTTGCCTTCTTGTTTTTAAAAGAAAGGAAGGAAGGGAGGAAGGGAGGATGGAAGGAAGGAAAGAAAGACTTTCCTAACTTTCTATTGACTTGAAAAAGTAGGAAAAACAGATCCTTCTGTGAATGATATGATGGCAAAGATGGTTCCTTAATTTGCACAGTAAAATCATCATCTACTATTTGAAATAATATGTACTGAGCTTTTTCCTAAAGGGCAGGTAGGCAAATTTTCCAAATTACTAGTCACTAATAGTTCTATATAAGTTTATTTATTGACACACTTATTTATGGGAAGCATTGGAAGAAACAAACCTATTACTCCTTAGAGTCAGCTACTTTAGTCCTTGTGGCATGTACATAAATGGTACATTTTGATAGACATTGGGAGGAATTGCTAACTTTCTATTGACTTCTTAAAAAGAACACTTACTAGAAAACAGTAGAAATAAAATTTGGTTATCGATTCTTTGATTAACTAGTTCATATGTTATGTGGTTTTATGTAGACTACTAAATATAGAGGTCTTGAGTTGCCTCTCTTAGATTCTATTCTTTAAACATCCCTTCTTTAGATGAGTTCCTTTCATAAAAGAAATATTTTTTTTCGGACAAAATGCCTTCTCATTTTAGGGGCTAACGTTTTATAGAGTCACAATCTTTTGCTGGGGTACTAAAACACGAGAAGCTCTGAGCACTACTAGTTTCTACAGCAAGGGAACAGTTGATGTTACAGAAATCATGGAGCCCAGAGATTTAGACAAGAGTAAAAACATTTTTTAAAATCTATTCCCTTAAAATAATTCAGATTAATGGGCCATTCGCAGTCCTGTTAACCTAGAACAACTGTATGCACCAGGTACTCAAGGTGACATTGTTGCCAGTGCAAAAGCAACCTCAGACCTTGTCTTCATGGGCATCAGAAATGCCAGCCATATCACCTCTGACTGCGTGGCCCCACATCTATTAACCTTATTGATTTGGAGTCCTGCTGGGCTTCCCTGGAACACTGTTCCCTGCTGAAAGGCTGAAGTGGATCAATCCTGAACCATGAACAAGAATTCAATAAAACAACACAGTAAGGACCTTTAACCATTAAGTATTCCTTAAAGTAAATCAAATTAAGGACCTTGCCATAATGAAGCTCTTTTAAGATTTTGAGATGTCAATTGATTCCAAGTCTCCAAAAGTAAACTATTGTCTAGAAGGAGCATCAGGCTGTTACAAGAGACACCTTTTTATCTGTTGTGAGGTAATTAACTGAATATAATGAGGGCTGGGTTTGTGTAATCAAGATGTCTGTCATGAGTAAATAAGCGGTTTTAAAGCCAAACATTAAAATGTTATTATTTTTATAACAAAATGGACCGTGATGCATATTCACCATAGAAAATATCTTGGCATAAAGAAAAATGTCTTTCTCAATGGCTGCCAAAATAAATTTATTTTACTTATTAGTTGTTTTCCATAACATGCTACTGAATTTTCTAAAGTTTTTTTAAAAACGTAAAATCCTTCTCAAATTCATAGTTCACAGGGAAGACAACTAGAGATGCTCAGTGCTTCATATTTCTCTACAAGGGTAGAAGAAAAAAAATCTCATTCTCTGAAAACCAAACATGATTTTTCATTTCCAAAATATGAGGATGGTACTAATACTTATCCTGATGTCCTAAATTCACAACAAAAGGTGTAGATTAGATAGATAATGATATAGAGATAGATAATATTTTAGCATATATTATAAAAACATTTACATTATGTATTATATATACATATATGTATGTGTGTATATGTGTATATGTGTGTATATATATTATATACGTAACATTTATGCTTCTTTACTTCTAAATGTGTCTATTTTCTCCTAATTATATTTTTAAACAACTAGCTGTTTTTAAATTATCGATGTAGTATTAGTAAATGAGTATACCTGGAAGTTTTAAATAAAATAGTTTTGCAGTTAAAAATGCAGAGACAGAGTCTGTGATTTAAGAAATAATATCAGCTGACATTTTATTTCCCGAAATACCTTCTGTACCATAGCTCAGAAAATTTAGTATTGGCATTTTTTTTCTTTACTGGCAAAGAAATAGTATAACATCTTGCTCATTGAAAAAAAAAATGACCCAGTCAATTAGTTAATATGGTGAAATTAATGCCACATAACTAGAATAATGGAAATTCACGTTTGCTTGCTATAATTAGTGTTTATCTTTGATCAATAATGCATAATAGCCTATGTGAAACATCTAACGCAGAATATATCATATGTTATCTCTAGTCAGCACCTCTAGGCAAGAATATTGTATAGGGAAAAACCCCCAAATTACTGTTTTTCTTTATTGACGGCTCTCTGAGGAATACACTGGAATGAGTTCTGTCTGCCAACTAATTGATAATTATTTAATTAGCAATTTATAATGACAATGGGATTTTACCCCCCACCAGTCCAGCTCTTCTTTAAGATCAACCGAAGTAGACACCCTAGTGCATTTTTGCACTAACTTCTGGGAGCTACTGGGGGCCAAAGTGTGCCCTCACCGAGAGCTCCCGAGTCATGCCCCCAAAGCGGTGTGCACCTGCCACCCCCGGCCCTCCATCCCCGCGTGTCGCATCTCCATCCAGCCAGGGGATGACTGACGGCTCCACCATGCGGGTGGGTGCACAGCCTGGTGGCGTCGCCCTGGACAGTTCTAACACTGGCTTCATTAGTTCTTTTTACAACAAAAGATGGGGTTTCTGCCTTCTTCTTTCTTTCCCTTAGTTGGCAGGCGGGTGGAATTTTTCTTGGACCCCCTGCTTGACTTTTTTATTTTATTTTATTTTATTCTAGAACTTCTTTAGAATGGTGCAGCTATTGGAACACGAGGAATTGTAACTGATCGACTGTTTGCAGGGGGAACTCATGAAAGTTCTCTTTGTTCTGCCTTCTTTAGCCAGGTTTACCGGGGCCCCTCCCTCCCACCAACCAAAAAAGAAAAAGGAAATCCACTTTTAATTATACATTGATGGAAATCGCTGCGTAGGAAGGGAGCATTCACTGTCGAATGCCCATTTTATACTTTCTTACAAGGGAAAAGAGGTGCTTGCATCAGAGGAGCAATTCTCAATCCTGAGCAAGATATCAAATTAAAATATATCTTTCTTCATAATATTTCCATTTGGTTTAAGATTTCTCAGCTAATGAAAGAGTCTGGTTAAGAAATAAAACTGGGCAGTGGCTTTTATGTATATTTTAAATCGAAGAATACTTATATCTGTGTTTTATATATATATATATAATATGTACAAATACATGTATTTTTAAATAAAGGAAGTGGCTTAAATATATATGTAGCTTGGATATATATGCATATATATAATGTATAATCTTCAGTTAACTCTGTGGAAGGACTTTGTATAGATAAAAAGGGTAAGATTGAGTCTATAGATAAATCTCAAAAAATATTTTAAATAGCTGTTTACTTGATTGATGTTTTTGACAATTCAATCCTTTCTGTATCTCCCATGCAAAGAAATAGGCACAGAATTAAAAAGGTTTGAGATGGAAGGAGGTGGAGTTGTGGGATCTAGTTGGGAATAATAGGGGGAAATCTATATTTTAATGTTAATCAGTGACTAATAAGGAAACCTCAATATTCTTTCTGGGAGTAAAAAGGAGAAAAAAATGAAAAGAAAGAAATAGGCACACTCTTGAAAGAGAATTTCAACTACAATAGCCTATTTATTTATTTACTTACTTATTTCTCTTTATTTCTAAGGCAAACACTTGCTTGCCATTAGACACTGCTTTCTTTCTTTTGTATTTTGAGGGTTTGTTTATCCAAGAAAGAAGGGTAGTAAGGTCCTGTATGCTGGAGCCAAGGCACTTACTCCAGAGGCCCAACAATCAGGCTGCAATAATGCCACATATTTACAGTTTACACACCAGCCTCATTATCACTAGATTCTCACTACAGCTGTGTGAGGCAGGCACAACAACCCATTTCTTACAGGCAGAGTAACTAAGGCTTGAAAGTGTAACTGGCCCTAGTAGATAGGGTGAAGAAAACATAACCGTAAAGAAAATGGAACCACTAAAAATACTATGGGAATCAGAGTCGTCATATAGAAATAAGACCTTTTCCAAATTGTGGGCAGTGGAGGAGTATGTAAGCACATGTCTGTACGGGGGGGTAGAGTTTGGAGGTGCAGTGAATAACCAGGTCCAAATGAAGTACTGGCCCAGGAGGACAAGTGAGAGCTTGCGGGAAAATTTGAGGTGTATTCCTCTGGACGTGTCTGTGGAAAATCTCCCCTCTAAGGAACATGTTGCTTCTGTAATCTCACAGCCACGTATATAATGGTGGCGGGGTAGGGCCAGCAGGCAAAGAGGCAAGCTGGATGCAGACCTAGGGGAGAACAATGACAAGCTGGGCCCATGAGGACCTTTCTGTCTGTCCCTCACCATGTCTGACCCCCCATGGCCTTCTAAGGGTAATTTCTTCTTCGCTTCTACCTTCCAATATCATACAAATTCCTTTCTTGGTTAACTCCAACTCAGAACCAAGCAAGGAAGGGAGATCTGGAAAATGGAATCCCCATCCTTAAATGAGAGTGGAAGTACCAACCTGCCAACTCACAATCCAACACATTTGTCTAAGGCTACATAGCTTGAAAGTGGCAGCACCCAAATTACAGTAAGTTTTTGACTCTGAGAGCAATGCTGCTTCCATCCTGTCAGGCTGCGTAGAGTTGTCAGAACCAGTGAGAGACTTCCTAGTGAAAAAGGGAAAACATCAATCTAAATGTCAGGGTCAGTTGCAAGTGATAGAAATCCAGCCAAAAGTGGCATAAGTCAAAGAGGAGATTTACGTCAAACGGGAATTTGCTTTCAGAAAGAAATTTATTGCTTAATTGAAATATTCAGACTTCAGGTTTGACTAGATCCTGGAATACAAATGGGATTGTTAGGGTTCAATTTTTTTTTCCCCTTTTTCTCCCTTAGCTCTTTATTCCTCTGGGTTGACCTTATTCTTGTCTGCTAAGAATGCTAATGCAGAAAGATTGTGGCGGGGGTGGGGGGGGGGGGGGGGGGGGGGGGGATTGGGAGGCAGGCAGGGAACCAAAACAAAACGACAGCCTTAGGTCCTGAAAGCATAAATTCTTCCATGGGAAGAAACAGGTTTCAGCCTGTATCAAACCAGTTTCAATTCAAAGTAAGAGAATGCTTCTCTTTCCTAATAATTCGTTTTAAAATATTTTATTTTATTTTATTTTTATTTTTATTTTGTTTGTTTTGTTTTAAAATATTTTAATTGAACCATGTTGGCCTGGTGTGGATCAGATGCCCATAGTTGTATCAATAAATGAGGCCAACAGATGACTGTTCATGCCTTGGATCTGTGTTCCTTCCGGGAATCAGATAGAAGGAGAATGTACCATCCAAACTCTAGTGGGAGAAGGGGAACTTTCCCGTGCTTAAGAACATGGAATGGACAATAAATCCCCACTATGCTGATTAAATCCCCTTTTTTCATTGAATTTTGTTATTTCATAAAGGAAGTGAAGGAAGGACGAGCTAACCAACTGTAAGAATCTAAAATTTATGAAGCAAAACTGAAATGGAACAATCAACAATTTTTTGTTAATTAATATATACTGTATGTGCCCAGTACTGTTCAGGGCATGGAAGGGAAAAGGAAAGTGAAAGTTGCAGTTTCTATCTCCCTTAACAATATTTACATTTGTATTGAGATAGATCTTATATACATAGCAATTAGCAAGCAATTGAAGACAGGATGTAATTAATGGCAGCTTTATGTGATATGCATCAAAAAGAGTACCGGTCCATTAGGAATGGGCTATATAGGAAAGCCTTGCAAAGATGGTGGTACTGTGGCCTGCCTTTGAAGAGTAATGAAGATAAAAAAAGGTACCTAATTCTGGAGAAACAGCATCGATAGAGACATAGAGACAGGACTAAGCATATATGGGCTAAAACAGTAGATATTACTTCCTCTTCTTTACTTTTTGTTGTTGTGGTTAAGGACAGTTGCTTGCCAAGCTTAGAAGATGAATAGTCATTGTTTCAAGCCAAACACAGACATTTTATTCTCTCATTTCCCAGGCTTCTGTGCAGTGGGGGATTCCATGTGCCCCAACTAACCAATGAGATAAGTAAGGAAAATCTGTTGGGGGAAATCTGAGGAAAGCTATTGTTTTTCTGATGTAAGGTTACACGTTTGACCAGTGATGGGGGCCATATTGAATATTTAAGTTGAAGGGGGTTGAAAGAATAGAAACAGCAGGAAGGGCCACTCTGACTTTCCACTCACCTGTGTCCCCTGAAGTAGGTCATAAAACCCTCAGAAGAGAGGTCCCCTCCCTATCCTCACAGAAAAGGAACATCCTTACCTCTGAAGATGAAGGGACGCCAGAAGAATCTAAACAAACAGGATTTGCTAAGTTTTCCCCAGTTTACTACACTTAATTCAAACTCTTCATGGTTACACGGGACTGTCCACATTCTATCAAAGCTAGGATAAAAACACCCAGGTTTCCTCGCTTTTTCCTGTCTTCATTTCCTTCTGAGGGCTCCCATGTCACATAAAACTCGTATCAAGTAACTTGTGTGCTATTCTTCTGATGATCTGTCTTTATCAGTTTAATTTTCAGACACAGCCAGGGACTCTACGAGCGAGGGCCGAGGATCACTTTGTCTTCCCCTACATTGATTGTCGGCAAAACTTTATTTCTCTCCTTTCTGTCTTGAGTATGGACAATGTCTGAACATAGAGCAGCCACCTTCAACCAAGAGGCAACAGACTTTTAAAAGAAAATCAATATACTAAAAAATGGTAAAGAACAAAAATCTAAAAACAACCTATCTCTAGACATCTTGCTGTAAAAGATATCTTAATTTAAGGCACAGTAAGTAAGGGTTGCCTTATTTGAGGCCCAATCCATTTTTAACTTATACAGATAGGAAAGAAATTAAGCTGGGGAAGGGCAGGAAATTATGGGAAATACTTCTTCACTATCCACCACAGGCGCTTTCACAGATCTATAATTTTATGAAATGAATACCCTCATTCTAAAATATCCTTTCTTTATCTCTTTACCTAAAACGTCATCTATCTAGGCCCAGCACATTTGTTATTTCAATCATGCAAATTTCTCTGATTACCACAGACAGACTTAGTAAAGCCCCTGTCATGGGATCTCCAAAAGTAAAATATTATTTTTCTGGTTTCTAAGAGTTTTGTGAACTGGTACAATGTTTCAAGCTATTAGAAGACATTGAATCTCCTTTATAAAACTCATGGGGATATGTGTCCTACTTCAATTGTTTCGTTCTTTGTGAAACTTTTATATATGAGTATTTTAACATTTTAACCCAGAGTATTAATACAATTTTCCATTTGGTCTTAGCTTGATTCACATGGACTTGGTTATTCTTGAGCAAGAGTCAGATCCTGACGTCACACCTCCCTAAAAATGCCCGTTTTATACATGTATGCTGGGTGAATTTTAAAGCCATAATTAAGGTTCCTTAGCTTTGATTATTAGTGAACTGCTTTAATTCAAGGGGTGTTAGGAAAACTTAAGGCATCTCTAAGCCACTTTTTGTATCTTTTTCTTCTTGTCCCTTGGACAAGGGATGATGGCTGGATCATTCTGTCTCTCCAAGTTCTAAGTTTTTGTGGAGGAAGGTGTATGTAGGATACAGAACAGGTTCAGGATATTCTGAAATGTTGGACATATCAGCCAGAAATAAAGGTGTCACTTCTTAAAGAACTAGAAAGGAAAAGCTGTCTGTCTGGGGATGCCTCCGTGTGACAGGAAAAGTCACAGCTCTCAGACTTACACCAGAGAGGCATTTTCTCTGTGAATAGGGCTCCACCCATCCCAGCCCCTGGCTTGAAAGATCTTTTGTTCCTCAATTTGAAAGATGTGTTCTCAATCCCCCAAATTCATCTTCACACTCTTTACACTCTTTTCTAGTATATCCTTTCCCACATCTTAGATGGTCTACAGAAAAGAACATGGAGGTATATGTGAATGTATTTTCGATATAGATAATTCCAGCTTTATGATCTGAACAACAGTTTGTAGTTATAATCAATGTTTCCATAGTTTTCTTGAAGCAAAATTGGAGTTCATTTTAATGGGCTGTGGGTACTAAAAAATGAAGTTTCTGATAAGCAAAGATTTCTCCCAAATCCCCCACAATACTATTAATATCGAAAGCAGAAATTGGGATCTATAAAGTCATAATCCTATTTCCTAATTAAAATTTTTTGTAAGTCTTTATTACATTATATAAGAAATATATTATATTATGTGTATACATAAATAAGAAATATATATTTCTATATATAAAATAGTTATTAATATATATTAATATATGTTTAATATATTATATGTATATTATATATATAATATATATAATATATATTTATTTCTAGATCATTCTAGAGGGAACCTACTCCTGAGAAATTGAACTTAGGGTCATTTATCTCCTCGTGAACACTTAGCAATGTGCTGGAGCTAACGGTTATTTGCAAACTTTGAGCAGGAAGATGGATGGCCAGAATCAGTTTAAAGAAATTAGAGAAATCAGTTGGGAAAGATAAAATAAAGTATAGCGACTTTGTATGGGGGCAAAAATAGTGCATCAAACATGATAGAAATTTATCTCAGTGTCACATAGATATAGGCAGTTCATAGTTGGTATGATAATTACATAATCACCATGGGTTTTTGTTTGTTCTTTGTTCTTCCAAATTTTTTTATACACTGTGATAAAATACACTAACATAAAATTTGCCATCTTAACCATTTTTAAGTGTGCTGTTCAGAGTATACTCGTATTTCTGTGCTACCATCACCACCATCCATCCACAGAATTCTTTTCTTCTTACAAATCTGATACTCTGTCTCCTTAAATAATAGGTCTCCATATCCTATCTCTAAGCCCCTGGCAACCACCATTCTAGTTTCTGCTTTATGGTTTTGACCACTCTAGCATCTCATATAATTGGAATCATACAGCATTGTCCCTTTGTGACGGGCTCATTTCATTCAGTATTATGTCCTCAAGGTTCATCCATGTTGTAGTATGTGCCAAAATCTCCTTCCTTTTTTATTTTTTTTATTTTTTTGAGGAATCTCCATGCTGTTTTCCCATCGTGGCTGCAGCGATTTACATTTTTTAACCAACAACCAGTGTTTGTTTTTACTGTGCAGAAGCTGTGTAGTCCCCCTTATTTATTTTTAGTTTTATCAGTTACGCTTTTGGTGTCATATAAAAATGTTTGACATGCACAAAAATCATTGTCAAAAGGCTTTTTCTCTAGGTTTTCATCTAGGAGTTTTATGGCTTCAGGTCTTCTATTTAAGTATTTAATACATTTTCAGTCAATTTTCTTGACTGGTGTTTAAGATAGGGGTTCATTCTTCTGCATGTGATTATCCAGTATCACTAACACCACATCTTGAAGAGACTATATTTTCCCTGTTGAGTATTCTTGGTTCCCTTGTCAAATGCTAGTTTACTGTACATTAAAGAGTTTACTTTGGTATCTCAATTCTTTTTCATCAGCCTATAGGTCTAGGTTTATGCCAGTACCATATTGTTTTAATGATTACACTCTTATAATATAGTTTGAAATCATAAAACACAATGCTTCCAGTTTTGTTCTTCTTTCTCAGGATTGCTTTGGTTTCTTGGAGTCTTTCAGAGTTTCATACAAATTTAAGATTTTTTTTCTAATGCTGTGAAAAATACCATTGGAACTTCAGTAGGAATAATATTAAATCTATAGATGGCTTTGGGTAGTATGGACATTTTAGCAATATTAATTCTTCCCTGTCTCACAAATTTAGGCAGGCTTTCTGTGCCTGCCCACCAGCTGTCTGCCAAAACTTGTCACCTCCACTGTCAGGAGAGCACACAGGGATCCAGCAACAGGGTGGGGATGTGTGTAGTTGAAGGACACAGAGTGTCGGGGGTGTCTGTCGGTCCAGTTGGGGAGATTTGCAGGTGAGCCATCCTAGTGGCTTGTGGGTGGGCTTCTTGATAAAGAAGCAGTTAGTAGAATTTGCTTCTCTTTAATGCCCTCTGAGAATCCTATCTTCTCTCCCTGCTCCGGTCCTTCCTACTCCCTAGTCATGTAGCACCCTAGTCAGTCAGTACTCTGGTTAGGACAGGATTGAAATGAGCCTCTTGGGCACTGTCTTGCACAGGTGGAGAAGCCAGGGGCTCATGCATATATCCTCACTTTCCCTCACAGGAGAAATCATGGGCCAAGAAGATTTCTCTTGGCCTTGAGCTGTGTTGTCTTAGGGAAGCAGTGGTACAGATAATGTCAGGCTGTTCTTATTCTAATTTTTTTTTTTCTCCAATGATGCACTGGAACTTAGTTGCAGGAAACCTGAACTTCCACAAAGATATTTTCATCTGTGGGTGATTTTCTGAAACAATGTTCTCCAGGGACTTCTGCACCACATCTAAGAGGGGCTGAAGTAGGTTTACAGGCCACTGCAGGATCTACAGCCAGGACAGGTGTGTATATCTATTACCCAGTGCACATGTGGGTGAGACTTCTGGGTTCTTAGCATGCGGTGCTATATCCCACAGCTCCCACAAAAGCATTTTTGTCTATGGACAAATGCCAAATTCTTATTATTGGGGTTGTGGGGCTGGGACACAGATGAAGGATGTCTTATTTAGCCATGTTGCTGATGGAACTGTCAAACATCAGTCTTTATTGGCTTGCTTCACCATCCTCAAGTAAAGCCAGCTGTTATAGACTTTCAACAGTCCAGTACAGCAGGGAGAAAAGGGAAGGAGACAATATGACTCTCATCTCCATGAACACTCCTCAGAAGTTGAACACTATACATCCTCTTAACTCCCACTGCCCAAAACCTAGTCAAAAGGCCAAATGTGGTTGGACGGAGGCTGGGGGACAGCCTGTATTCTAGCAGTCTCTGTCTTGAGATTCTCTAAATGAGAAATAAGCAGATAGAAGATACTGGAGGGTGGGGGATTATCAGCCTTTTCTAGAGTTTCTAAATATTCACAGACTTTCCTGAAAGATGTCCTTCTCAGAGGATATGAGGAAGCTTCCTAGTTCATGAGTGTGGTTTGAGCCTGGCAATGGTACCCGTTCAAAGGGGATTTTGGTATGAGTGTTTATGTTTTACACAGGATTACAGAAGGAAAAAACAACAAACTCAGTAATGAGAACTAAGTCACGATGACTGAGGTTGGATTTATGGTAGTTAGTAAAAACTATTAAAGATATTCTTTGTTAATTTTTGAAAATTTCTCTATTGTTTGAATCTTATTCTACTTATATATTACTTTTATATTTAGAAAATTCCTTTTGCATTGGTAGAAATAGGAATTATTTCAGTGGACTTTATTTTAGGAGCAGTTTTAGGTTCACAGCAAAATTGACCAAAAGGTCAGAGGTTTCCCATGTATCCCCTACTCCCACACATGTGTAGGCTTCCCCCACTATTATCATAACCCATTAGTGTGAACCTATTTGATACATCTGATGAACCCACACTGACACATCATCATCACACAAAGTCCATAATTTACATTAGGGCTCACTCATTGTGTTGTACATTCTGTGGGTTTGGACAATTTATCATGCCATGTATCCACCGTTACAGTAACATAAAGAGTAGTTTCACTGCCCTAAAAATACTCTGTGCTTTCTTCATCCTTCCCCCTCTCACCCACTGGCAACCTCTGATCTTTTCACTGTCGGCTCAGTTTTGTCTTTTCCAGAATGTCAGATAGTTGGAATCTCTTCAGATTGGCTTCCTTTGTTTAGTGATATGCATTTATGATTCCTCCATGTCTACTCATGGCTTGATAGCTAATTTATTTATTTTGTTAGTCTTTACTTGTTTGATTTTTGACTGGCTTAAAATATTCCAGTACCAAACTGACTGTGTGAACAAAGCAGCAAAGCGAGATAATATGTTACAGGTTGAAGAGTGTGAATTTCACACCGTTAGTGAAAAGGGGAAACACAAAAAATATTTATCAAAGAAGCAAAATGATGAAATGAGTAATTTAGAAAATAACCGTTCTGAGTTTAGTGTGGAAATAGATTAAATAGGACAAGAATGAGGTAGGAAATCCAGTTAGGTGCTTTGATAGCAACGTAGAAAGCTAAAGGTAGACTGAGAAGGAATTTGGAAGAAAGATCCATGTCCTTAAGAGAGGAAATTGACAGGACATATCCCATGAGGCATGATAGAGAAAGAAAGTTAAGAAAAAAGGCCTGGTGTCTAGCATGATCTTCAGGGTAGATAGTGGTAGAGTTTACTGAGGTAGAGAATACAAGCAGAAGAGCAGTTTTGTAAGAAGTCAGGATAAATGTGTTTTTGGTCTTCTTGAAAAGAAGACATCTGTGGGATGTCTCTAGAATCTTAAGATATAGAGCGGGCTCTAAGTATGACCAGTCTTCCTGCTTGCCTGTGGACTTTCAGTGATAAATCAGGAAAGTCCTGAGAAAACTGGCATGAGGGCAGCCCGGATGGCTCAGTGGTTTAGTGCCCCCTTCAGCCCAGGGCGTGATCCTGGAGTCCCGGGATCGAGTCCCATGTCGGGCTCCTTGCATGGACCCAGCTTCTCCCTCTGCCTGTGTCTCTGCCTCTGTGTGTGTGTGTGTGTGTGTGTGTGTGTGTGTGTGTCTCATGAATAAATAAATAAAATCTAAAAAAAAAAAACTGGCATGAGTTGGTCACCCTACAGACTACAGGTATGGATTTGGATATTGTTGACATATGGATGTTGAGTAGGTTCAAGGATCATCCTCATGTCACTCTTGTCCCCACTTAAGTCTATTTTCTTTTAGAATATGCTATAACAACGTGTAATTTGCAGCTCTACTGATATTTTGTGTATAAAATTTTATATATAAGATACGGTATTTCCCCGATGCAGCTTTAAGCTCCATAACAATAAGGACTATATCAATATCTTTCTTTCCAAGGAATCCAATTGAAGATATTGAAACTAGCCTTCAGTAAAAGGAATTGATTGACAGGTACAGAAATTCTAAAAGGTACCTATTTGAGAAAGAAATAAGTAAAGAACGGAATCGTAATGATGTATGCCAAGTCCTTCAGAATTTTACCAATTTTGGATCAAAGGCTTCTGTAAGGATTGCAGGTATAAGAGTACATAGAATGAGATAATTCAACATTAAAGCACTTTCCACATTTTGCTTTAATTAGCCACCGATACTTGACTGTTACTTTTCTCTTTGAAGTTCTATTCAGAACAAGGCTTTCTCTAAAGATACAAATACAAACAGAGCTGTGAGAACACTGAGGATTAAGTAATTCCTTAATTGTTGAGTGGAAAGATACATTATGATAATATTAGGGAAACACTGAAATGTTAGCTCTGATGAACTTAATGAAACTTGTCCTTTAAATGTTTCAATCCCAATAATTAAAACCTGCTCTTTTGCTTCATCAACTGCTCCTCTCTCCTAGATCTCCCCACCGGAAAACACACATTCTTGTCCCATACCTCCCTAGCTATCACTTCATTCTCTGTTGTCTTTTAAAGTGAAACTATATAAAAGAGTTGTGTATATCCAGATTAGGGTCTTCTCCACCTCTGGCGTTTCTTCAACAAGTTCCAGTGGGGTCCCATCTCCACCACTCCATGAAATGGCTTTAGTCAAGATCATCAATGGCTTCTATCTTACCAAATAACAGCATCTTATCCAATCTCTCAGCAGTGTTCAGTAAAGTTGAACCTTTCCTTTTCCCAATAGTTTAATCTCTGGGGGTTCTATTTAACTACTATTTATTGATTGTGTGTATGCCAGGAATTGTTGCAGGTACAAAACAAAACAAAACAAAAAACACCTTGATCTTATGGAGAACTCAGACAACGCTACTATAAATAAATGAGTAAAATTTATAGTGCATCAGATACTGCTACATGCTATGGAGAAATGAAGCAAGGAAGAAAATTAAGGAGAATTTGGAAAGGGGGTTGCCGATTTATTTTTTGTTTTTATTTTTTAAAGATTTTATTTATTTGAGAGAGAGAGAGAGACTACACCCACAGCAGGAGCAGAACAGAAGAGCAGAGGGAGAGGAAGAGGAAGAAGCAGGCTCTCTGCTGGGCAAGGAGCTGATGCAGGACTTGATCCCAGGACCCTGGGATCATGACCTGAGCAGAAGGCAGATGCTTAACTGACTGAGCCACTCAGGTGACCCTGGGGTTGCCATTTTGCACATGATGTTCAGGGAAGATCTTACTGCAAGGGTGATATTTGAGCAAAGAACCTGAAGGAGATAAGAAAATAGGATCACTTATGGGGGAAGAGCATTTCTGGCAGAGGCAGCAGCCAATGCAAAATACTATAGTTGGGGAGAACCAATTGTGTATGCTTGGGGCATGGTGATGAGGCACAAGCAGAATGGGTAAGGGGAAGAGATGGGATCAGAAAGATAATGGTGCAAACTATCAAAGGCCTTGGGGTCATGGAGAAAGGTTGACTTTAAAACTCCAGATGAGATGGAGACCCAAAGCAAGGTGTTGAGTGACATCAACTACTAGTTGTATTTATAGGATCACCTGGCTTCTGGGGGGACAGAGTGGATGCAGGAAGCTATTCTAGCAACTCATGCAAGTGATGGAGGAGGTTCGGACAAGGGTAGAAACAACTGGTATATTAAGAAGTGAGAGTCTGGATATATTTTGAAAAAAGAGGTACATAATTGTAATATTTAGATGTCCTGATTTTATTTTTCATCATTGGATGTTGCTTTTTATTTTTTTGGATGTTGCTTCTTATTCTTCTTTTCAGGCCTATATTCTTTTCAGCCTCTAAATGTCAACATGTTCAAGCTTCATCTTAGTTCTTATTCTGCTTTCTATCCACGTCCCTATCCTAGGTGATCTCATTTTGTTCAACAGTTTTAAACACTTATCTGCTGATGACTACCCCACCACCCTAGACCTTTGTTGCTAGCATCAAACTCCAGGCTCTTAAATTTACCTGATATTCATTTCATGGGTGTCTAATAAAAATATCAATCTTAACTTATCCCAAACAGAATTGTCTATTCTCATCCTGTATCCCCAATCTTAGTCCTTCATTTTTCCCCCCTATGAATAACTCTTTCAGTTATTCAGTCTAAAAGTCTGGGTTTAAAAAAAAAAAGTCTGGGTTTGATGTAAGCCTCGTTTACCACATACCATCGCATTCTACACTAATTATAAGATTCTAACTTCAAAATATATGTTTCACAAATCTGTCCCCTTTTCTGCATCCCCATCTGAATTTCTAACTAACCTAAAATCTTCTCTCCCCTGAACTATTACGACAATTCCCAGCTTGTCTCTCTGATTCTATTCTTGCTTGCTCAGTCTACTCTTTACCAGCATCCAGTAGGAAATCCTGTTGTTCTCTTGTCTAAAATCCTTCAATGGTTTCCATTTTCTTATACCATAGTGTTAGGGTTCTACATTTTTGGCCTATATATATATATCTTTTTTGCCTGTATCTTTCATATTATTTTATATTTCACTCTTCAAGCTTACTGTGCTCCAGAAACACTGGCCTTCTTTCTTTTTCTGTGCTAGGATAATCTTATTTCTGCCTCAAGGCCTTTGCACCTGCCATTCTCTCGGCATGAAATAGTCTTGCCCCATATCCTTGCATAGCTGCCTTCTTGCCCTTGGTCAGAATTTAATTCAAACACTGCCTCCTCTCAGAAGGCTTACCTGACAACCGTATCTCAACTATATTCCCCTCCAACCCTCAAGTACTCTCTATTCCATTATGGACTCAATATCATTTACTACTGTCTGAAATTATGTGGACCATTTATTCGTTTACTGATTTTCTTCCCCAGCTAGAATGGAAGCTACATAAGAAAAGACTTTATTAAACAAGAAACCTGGTCACAGCTGTACCTCTATGCCTAAAACAGTGCTGCCTATATGGAAGTCAATAAGTATTTACTAGAAGAATGAGTGAATAAATATTATTCAACTTATATGCCATGAGAAAAAATTGTGGGAAATGAACTACAACTTTTAAAACAAGAATTAAAGGGAAAAAAATAACTTGGAAGGACCATTAGGTCAGATGGACTTTAAACTCCTACAACTCTGTAACACCCCTCTCTGAAAAATTAGGTGGATTGTCCGACTTGCATTGTAATGCTGTCTGCGTCAGGCTGTTTTCAGAATGACCACTATAGCTCTGGCTAATTGTGTTCCTACTTCAGAGCTGACCCTGATCAGCCTTCTCTCAGTTTATCTGACACCATAGGTACTGAGGAAGCTGCAGGCCGAGGAATGAATCGCAGGAGCCATTTAACTTTGGGGTGCCCCCATGTTTCCTGTATCATAACATTGCAGACTACAGGATGGTAGGAGACAAATGGTCCCTGAAACATGACTCTTGAACAACAGCTCAAAAAAGCCAATTTTAAATATGTTACCTAAGCTTACCTCTTGAGTTCTAGCTTCAAAACAGACCTGTTCGAATATCAAAAACCAATATAAAATGTATTCTTTTTTTAAATAAAATTTATTCTGGTTGATGCAAGGAGGTGGATGGGGGATGGGTATCAAGGAGGGTACTTGTTATGATGAGCGCTGGGGGTTGTATGTAAGTGATAAATCATCGAATTCTACTCCTGAAACCAGTATTGCACTGTATGTTAACTAAATAGAATTTAAGTAGAAATTTAAAAAGAAAAACAATTAATTCTGAATTGCCTTAGATAGTGGCTATCATTAATCAAGGGACTATTTACCTCCCATTGCCTTGTGTCTTATTGCTGGGGAATACTGGAAATATATGGGAACACTGAAGCAGCTGGAAAATTTTGTGAGGTTGAACGTGTCCAATTTTAAAGTGGACTTAAGCTCATACTCCTAATATACTCTCATGTCAATCTGTGTAGTCCAACAGGGCCTAAAGCATCTTTCTCTATTAATTGCCAAAAGTCAGTTTTTACTGTGAGATTTTTCTGATGTTGTCATTTCATTTGTAGTTGTTGGGTTTTTTAAAAATTTTTTTCATTTGTTGTTTTATTTGGTTCTCAACAGAATGGAAAGAGAACATGCTTTTTAGTAAATAAACACACACTACACTTTCAGTGCTTGTTATGATATTCTAGTTGAGTGTCCATGTTCAAGTACTTTGTTTAGAAGAGTTTTAATGTGAGAACACTTTGCAAACTGTAAATTCTAGGTTAGTTATTACTAAGTGAGCTGTGCAATTTATCAAAGGCTTTAATTAGATAAGCTAGTTTACTTCTTTTAATCTCCCCAGATGTTGACTGTCAATTCTGAGGAAAAATCTGTAGGCAGATCTTTTTTCCTGTCTGCTTCTCATTTGCTGCAAGCTACAACCACAAACTCTTGAAAAAAAAATGGCAACTGTCCAGTCCCATAATTTCTGCAACTGTTCTCATTTAATCAAGAAAAATGGGCATATGTTTACTGTTGAACAACTGTAGGAATTCCTCCCTCATTCTTTGTTTTCTCGTCTCTTGCTCTTCTGTTGGCATCTGTAGCTGTGATTTGCTGATTTTGGTGATTCACTCCTCTTGCCTTCTATTAAAGAATTCCAGTTTTTAACCCACTTTACATGGTTGACTTATATCTTCTGAACAGATTTTTTTTTTTTTGCTTTGTAATCTATTTGGCATTCACATTAGTATAACAGTTACAGTGTTGCTACATTTTCATTTCTGAAGTGTTATATGCTATAATTTAGTCATTTGTGCTTTTAGATATTAATGAGTTGGTTCTCAGTTTATCTGACACCAATATACAAAGATACAAAGATACTTGGAAATACAAAGATACTTTTGGAAGTATCTTTAGAAGATACTTATGGATATTATGCTTAAATGTTTTATAGAAGTATACTTATAGACAATAGTACATCTGTATAACCTAAACATTTTACCTGTGTGTTTTTAAAGATGTTAAATACATCCATGCTTTAAAAGTTTAAAATGTGAAATCATTTTAAATGTTTTTAAAGTTGTAGAAGAGCAGATACTATCTTTTTGAAAGAAAGTATTCGATGTCAGAGGCCAAGATAAAAACACTGTGAGAGAGCTGTGATAATTACAAAGACTAAAAGCAAGATGGCAGGAAGAAATTTGGATTAAGTTGACTTGGGATAGAAAAATGTAAAAAGTATTGTGATTGAAAAGTGGATCTCATAAGATTTTCACACAGCCTAATAGCACTACATTGATTCTCCAATTTCCTTTTTTTAAACTTCCCCATAAGGTGAGATATGGAAATGTATGTACACAAGAAACTTGAAAAAGTGAATCAGTTTGGTCCTTTGATTGGTTTGAAGTTGAAAGTTGTCAGGCTTCCCTGTTCAAATACAATCATAGGTATCTGCCTACAAGTTCCCCAAGTGGTACTCAAGCTGTGCACACACTGAACGGTTTAGTTACATGTTTACTCTCCCCCTCCTCTTACACAGAATTAAATCATCTTGAACCTCTATGATTATGGACAGAGTCATTGTCACAAAGTCCTTCAGACTACCAACAATTGTGTACTTTTTTTTTTTTTTTTTATCAGACAATCTGGGCAATTCGAAAACTTTTTCTTACTTGGCTAACCTCAAAACATAAAACAAATCCAATTAGGCTTAGATGATAAGTGAACTAGTCTATTTATAGTGTTTACACATGTGCTTGAAATAATGGTTGCTCAGTTAACAACTCTATTCATTAGAAACTGCAATGCTATCAGATTCTTTTCTAAGACGGGTAGTTTCTCCATTTAACCCTTGCACCGCTTTTACTTGGACTACCTCCCTGTTCAGAAATAATCACTCTCTTGCATCTACTGTTTATCATTCCCAAGCTCATTTTTAAAGTTATTATAATTGTTCTTATCCAGGAAGAAGGATATCTGGCTGGGCCACTGCCAATATGGCATCACTGCCATCACTTTCAAGGTCTTCAAAGGTCTCTGCATTGCAGAGGAGAAATGAAGGAGGATATTTTAGAGTTCCCTTTTTCCTGTGGCTCTGAGTGAGACTTTACCAATGAGTAGCACTCCAGTGATATTTGGAAGGAAGAAAAGTAGGGGTGGACAGGATTTTTTGGAGGTGCTTTCGGACAGACACTGGGCAGATGGCAAACAAGAAGACTGCAACAGCTTTCTGTCAAGCTCATCTTCTTTAATGCTGTTAAGCAATCGAAACACCAAGTAATGGCTTCTTGAGAATCAGTATTGCCTGCTGGGATAGTCAGGACCTTCCCTTGGTTCTTGAGACTTTCAATGCTTTCTAAATGACCTCTTGAAAACTACGAGTTCTGTTGTTACACCTGAGATGGTCACCAGTGGATCTCCTAATCACCCTCTCCCAGCCCTTTCTATTGTTTTGTATGCCTCTAATCTTTTGTATCAAAACCATTAATATTTGGAATGTAATGTGGCTTCTAATTTCCTGATCAGACTCTACCTGATAGAAGCATTGAGTATTGTTCTGTGTGATTTTAAACTTTATGCAAATGGCGATCTACTATGCCTACCCTTCCTCAACTCGCTTTTTCACTAAATTTATATTTTTGAGATGAATCCATGTTAATACGTATGGTTGTAGTTCATTCCTTTTAATTGACATATGATATGCTAATGTTTTATTTACTATAATTTATCCATTTTTTTGGTTAAGGTATATTTAGTTGGTTGCCAAAATTGTATTATTACCAATAATGTTATAATGAAAATCCTTTTATTAGTTTTCTTTCTACACAAAAGAATAACACTTTTTAGGATCTATACTGGGAGGAGCACTGATGCCTTCAGTGATAGAGTTTCCTATGTCCTACCATCCTGGTAATGCGCCAGACTTTAAAATTTCATCAATAGTATGAGTATTTAGTAGTATTCTATTATCATTTTAAATTGAAATTTAAAAATTCCTAGCCAAAAAAAACCCCATAAGTTCAGCTGCTTGTAAATGTAATGTAACATAAAATTTGCTTACATGTATATTTTTGCTTAAAAAGCTATTTTTATAAGTGCTGATGAAGGCTTTAAATAGGTAAGCTATTGACTACTACACCCTGTAGCATATGAAATAGGGTGTCTTGACAATTGGATTTATATTTTTATTTAAATATCTTTTAAATCAAACTACCAGTTAAAGATGATAGAATAAAGGCATTTCTATCCCCCCTTCTCTCTAAAAGCAGCCAAATGTCGCAAAAAAAAAAAAAAAATTATAAACCCAATCTCCAATGAACTAGGAGACAGCCTCAAAACTCAATGATAATGATTGCAGTTTGAAATTTGTATCTATTTAAAGGAGAATGCCAAGTAAAAAACATAGTTCTATAGAGCTAGTACAAATTTTAGATTTCTGCTAATATAAATAAACCTGATCATTTCCCTGTACTTAGCCAGTAAGATTTGGAGAGGGATGGCTTGAGAGAGTATCTCTGGGTCCAAGGATATACATCACTGTGTAGAGATGAAGTAGAGTCAAGTCATTGTTTAAAGGCAAAAGCATACATTTCCAAATATGCAAGAACTCACAGCACAATGATACCATCAGGATGATGAAATTTGGCCAACCAGCAGATGACTAGAGAAAACAGAGAAAAATATTTGGAAATGGGTATCGAATCCACTTAAATACAGAAATAGAGCTATATTTGCTCACACATATGCTTGTTCTCTCTGTCCTCTCTCTGTCCTCTCTCTGTCTTTCTCACTCCTCACCACATGGAGACACAGCAAGAAGGTAGCAAGCCAGGAATAGCTCTCACCAGGAACCGAATTGGCCAACACTGTGATCTTGGACTTTCCAACCTGCAGAACTGTGAGAGGATACATTTCTGTTGTTTAAACCACTCAGTGGTTTATTTTTTTATTTTTTTTTTATTTTTATTTTTTTTTAATTTTTTATTTATTTATGATAGTCACAGAGAGATAGAGAGAGAGGCAGAGACACAGGCAGAGGGAGAAGCAGGCTCCATGCACCCGGAGCCCGACGTGGGATTCGATCCCGGGTCTCCAGGATCACGCCCTGGGCCAAAGGCAGGCGCCAAACCGCTGCGCCACCCAGGGATCCCCCACTCAGTGGTTTAAAAACCACTCATATTTTGTTATGACAACTTGAGCAGACTATAATAGCATATGTTAATTTTGAGATGTCTTCTATACAGCTAGGAAGTTTTACATAGGATTCTGGAGTTCAGGGGAGAATTGAGTTCAGAGATAAGAATTTGGAAGTTATCATCACTTATAGTTGACATTTAAAGTCAGACTGAAAGATGCATAACTCTACAGTGTTTTCTATCTGTGCGATTCCTATTTATAGGGAAAGGAATGGGATTGGTCAAGTGTGGTTGGAGTTTAATTTATTTAAAAAATTCACACCCAGTTTTATCTGTTCTTTGCTCAGCTTACTTGGTTTTGTACATAATGACTCATTTTATGTTTTCTACTTATTTCTAGATACAACCATTCCAGAAGATACTTCTATTGCGTCTCTCTCTTTAATTCAGTGAGTCAAATCTCAAGGCCCAAATCCTATAATTAATTATTGTGCTAGTCCAGACCACTGGACTAGCTAAGCTTGTATTTCTTTCTGCCTTGCTTGTTATAGGACAAAAAGTTACTACAAAGCCAAATATATATTTAGAGTGACCAAACAATACAGTCTGCACAGGACTGATAAGGTTTACACTTATGATCCTGGCATAATGACTAAGAGCATTCCCTTTCACCCTCTGAAGTGTGCTGGTGATTATTTTCTTTGTTCTTGCTAATTTTTTTTATTTGGGTATAGTTGACACACAATGTTACAGTGGTTTCAGCTGTACCACAGCAGTGATTCAACATCTCCATAGGTAACTACCCTTGCAGTGTGCTTGTGGTTTGAGTGATACATTTTATGGTCCTCTTAACAATATTAGATGTTCCTTCTTCACAATTCATTAGGTAAGTGCAAGTTGTAGATTTTTTTTTTTTTTGAGTTGTAGATTTTGATTGAGACTATGTAGTCTATGCTTGTGTTTCACACAGTTGAATAATACAAAGCAGTTTTTAAAAAGGAATATATTTTGAGGGGCACCTGGGTGGCACAGTTGGTTAAATGTCCGAGTCTTGGTTTCTGCTCAGGTGGTGATCTCAGGGTGCTGAGATCAAGCCCCACGTGGGATTCCACCTTCAGCAGGAATTCTACTTAAGTTTCTATCTCCCTCTCCCTCTGCCCCTCCACCCTGCATGCATGTGCTCACATGTGCACACATGTGTGTGTGCATGCTCTCTCGCAAAGAATTACACAAATCTTTAAAACAAAGGAAAAACGTTTTAAAGACTCCTGATGTTAATTAAAATTAATTATATATTGGCAAATAGGAGCAATTATAAAACTCGGTATAGAAATCTTATTATACTATGTTAACAAAGCTGAATTTTCAAATTAAATGACAATGAAATCCCTATAAAAACTTTACAATTTAAGCTGACAATAATAATTAAATATAAAATATGATGTTGTTTTGCAGAAACTAAATGTCCTCTTAGGATATGCTATAGTACTCATGCAAGTTTTCTGAGTTCTTCCAGAAATGTTCTCTTTTGAAATAACTATGGAATTATTATTCATAGAGCACAGCATGGCATCATTTGGCCTTCATTTGGTATGAAAACATCACCTTAATATTAAGTCTGTCTTTGTTCTTTTCTCACTATTTATAAGTAAAGTTATGTTAAGTAGTTCCTTTTTTTTACCATAATGCAAACATTGGTCCTAAAATTACTTGGTAAGACCTGATTATAAAGTGGTTCTCCATATGGCTAGAATATGCCTGTATAATTTCCTTTTATATTTTATCCAGATGAAAACACAAAATTTGAAAAAGTATTGTGAATCTCCAATAAGAAATTTGTGGAACCACAAGACTATACAAATTTCTATTTGTAAGATGCTGCTTAAGGGTTTAAATCTAAGAAGTCATACAGTAGGTACAAATGATTAATAAATATAAACAGATACCCTTCTTACCATAAAAAATGAAAATTGCAGCAGATGACAATTTTAAGTATTTTGGGAGTTCAAGGAAAAGGGCTCTCACCCTTACACACTGGTCTTGGGATTTTAATTGGGTACATTTCTTGAAAACAAGTTGACGACGTGTATTAAAAATGTCAAAATGTGCACAGCCTTTGACTAAATAGTTTCTCCTTCTAAAAATCTATAAAGAATATGCTTAAGAAAATTCACAGAGTTACATCAATTAACATAGGACTTGGCACATAGTATATATTTAATATATATTGTATGCACACACAACCACAACACATGAGTTGCGTCAGTCAATTTGTAAGGTGCCAGGTAGTCAGCAAATCCTTGCCCTCAGGAAGCTACAGTTTAGGGGTGGAGACATTAAAAAATCATATAAAGATGTGGTGATTATAGCAAGTGCTATGTAGGGGAGTTTTGAGTGTGTTTAATAGGGGTATTGAATGTTAAAGATCAACAATGGCTCTTCTTAGGAAGGTCCCTTTAAGCTGAAAGCTGAATGAGGAACACGTGCTACCCAGAAGAAGGAAGAAAGCAGGATTCAACCAGAGAAGTAATAGTTGCAAAGATCCTTTGGTAGGAAGAGACATGGTGAATATAAGGAACTGACGTGACATTTTTGTGGCTAGAACGGTGAGAGAAGGTTGGAATGTGGTCAATGAGGCAGGAAGGGGCCAAAAGCACCAGCGGTTTCCTTTCAAAACTTTAGTTTTAAATATAAGTAGATTTATCTTTGGAAAAGATTGCTTCAACTGTGTGTGAGAAAATAGGTTGCTGTATATTTGTTAATGAAGTTAGTTATAATTGTGTTCTTTACAGTATTTTTAATCATAATGAAAAATGGAAAACAGCTTAAATGTACAACAATGGGGTTTATTTAAGCGAACTTTAATGCATTCATACAATGAGATATTTTGAAGTTGTTCAAAATTATAATACTGTAGAACGGTCTTTATTGACATGAAAAATTGTCCCCAATACACTAAATGAAAACTCTTCTGACAATAAAATATCTTTGTTCTTACCTCAGACTGGCATGGTTCTCAGGAAAAAATACAACCACTGTCATAAAGTATTGGGCAAATGCAGGTCGGGATAGGAATTAAAAATAACTCAGCAGTTATTAAGCAAATGTGTCACTTTTTTAAAGGAACATATAACAATAGGCTACAGAGCCCTGATGTACTATCCGATCCACTTGGGAAGTTTTATTTTCCTTGTGTCACAGAGAAATTAAAAGGCACAGAAAATTAGGGATCATCAATACAAGAAATCATTTGACTGAATAAAATGTGTGCAATTTTTTTTCCAAGGTAGTTACTTTCCTTCATAAAACTATTTTATCTTAGCCCCCTCAGAAGAAAGGGAAAAAGAAGAATGCAATAATATGACCTCGGAATAAATAAATAAATAAATAAATAAATAAATAAATAAATAAAATAAATGACGGAAGAATCTCAGAACAGAATGAGGCTTTGCTTTGAACTATCTAATCTTCTCGAGACTGCAAATTGTGCAATGAACAGAGGATAATTTATCTCATGAGTTTTCTCCCAATCAGGAGAAAAATACAACATGAGCCTTTCTCATGGATTTCAACATAACTAATCACATACCTCAAAGAACTCTAGAGAAGACATATGAAAAATTCATAAAGAAATTATGTATGTAGTATGTTCAGATTCAGCTCAATTTTTATTTCATACAAAATTTTGAAAGAAAAATCAGAATTATTTTGACGTAATAATTCACATTCTAATTCACAGTGTATAAAAGCAACTAACATAAAATCAATGTCTGAATTCCTCTGGGATGTCATTTTGCTTAAATGTTTTCAATGTAGTAAAGTTTTTGATATCTTTTTTTCCAACAGAGGGTTGTTTTCCATTTTCTTCTGTATTTTTATATTTTATAATGTATTTCAGAGAGTCAAAATATGTTGCTGCTGATGTAACAAAATCTTTAAGCAAAAATAAACTTTGACACAAGCCCAAGCTTTGAGTTTAAGATTTGACTTGGATAATAATATCAAAAGTAAAGAGCACTCTGGAGCATGGATTGTTAAAAGCTCAGTCTTTGGAGTAGAACAGACCTGAGTTTGAATCACAATTTCACCAATTGATAAGCAGTGTGTTTTTGGACAGTTTACTTCACATTTGGGACCTTGGGTTATAGCCTCCAGGCTCATGATCTAATTAGTAATATGAGACATATGTATGAAACGAAAACCAACAATATATGTGTAAGTTGAGTGGTAGACACAACGTCTAATAGTGGGTAAGCATAGGAATAGATCTCTTCCAGGTGGTATCATAGGTGTATTTAAGGGGTCCCTAAGGTCATCCCATGTGAGTTTCTACCCCATACCATATTTTAATGAAACTTTTCATACTTGCCTAAAATAGTTGCCTTCTATAGAAGTAAAGAGCAAAAAAAAACAAAAACAAAAAACAAAAAAAAACAAAAAAAAAGAAAAAGAAAGAAAGAAAGAAGAAAGAAAGAAAGAAAGAAAGAAAGAAAGAAAGAAAAAGAAAGAAGAAAGAAAGAAAGAAAGAAGAAAGAAAGAAAGAAAGAAAGAAAGAAAGAAAGAAAGAAAGAAAGAAAGAAAGAAAAGAATAAAAAGAGCATACCTGGATTTCTGGAATTTGGTAATATACTTTTAAAGTAGCAAACAGCCTAGACTGCAAATACCTTGATGAGAATCAGGCGTGGGCCTGGTTGCCTCAGAAAGACAGTACGTCATCATAAGCTATTGCACTTGTGTACAAGTTTATCCTCAAGAAGTAAATAAAGTTCAACATTTCTTGGATTATTTCTTATCCACCCATTTCATTAGAATCAACCCAAGTAGTTTGTGAAATCGAAAAGAAAAAGCAGCTGGCAGTTGTCAGTATGGTCAAGATTTTCTGCCACATTTTTGGCATGGATCATAAACAAGTACAAGAGAAAATAAACTGATAATATGAGTCATGACTACTACCAGAGGCAATTCTGAGTCATTTCCAAAGTCTGTTAATCTGTTTAAGATTACAAAGTCAGTAGGCACACATGCAAACTATTTTTCGGGTGATCCCTCTTCACAAAGATTGTCCTGGGGAACTAAGTGGCAGGGATGGTATAGGT
Organism: Vulpes lagopus; assembly: GCF_018345385.1. Taxonomy (NCBI): domain Eukaryota; kingdom Metazoa; phylum Chordata; class Mammalia; order Carnivora; family Canidae; genus Vulpes; species Vulpes lagopus. Next base: position 43,655,311 of record NC_054842.1, on the reverse strand, counting down.
TCACTTGTAATTGGAAATGACTTCCCGTGGCAATGAACCTGCCATTGTCCTTTAATGAAGGGTAGGGATGCACAGTGCATAGAAAACACATTCTGCCTATGTCTGCACCCATCTGAGGGATCATTGTCCCCTGAAGAGATCCTTTTACAAGTAGTCTTGCCTAGCTTCTTATTTTCCAAAGATATCCTTATCATCCCTAGCCAAGGTGATAAACTTTTTTCTTCCTCTTTGGTTAGAAATTTGGATACCAAAATCCAGTGGTCAATGGGCAACTTGGTCTATAAAGCAACACATCCTTCTCTATAGTACAAATATTCATGTATGGGTATTATTGTGCTTTCAATCAGCCTTAATACCTGAGTAAATAATTGCCAAAAAAAAATAATTTGCTCAAAATAAGGAGAGATGAGAAACAAAAACCAAAAACCAAAAAACAACACTATTGCTTCTATCTTAAAACGTGCCATTAAAAGCTGAGGCCTTGTGTGTGTGTGTGTGTGTGTGTGTGTGTGTATGTGCTTGTGTGTATGCATGTATGCTTAGAAAGCCCAAGCTCTAGAAGTGCTTCACATTTAGACTAATAGCAGGCTATTAGCAAAATAGTCAAAGAAATATAAACATGAAATCCAAGACATAACACTCAAAAGTTTGGGGAAAGATGCTCACCCTGCAATTTTTGCATTTTAGAGATCGCAATATTTTGAACCCTATCTTGGCATTTCTTTTTACCCTCCTGGAGGCCTTGGGAGATAGAAGAACCCTGGTACTTACCTTACTCTGAAAGGCGTGTCTGTTATCTGTTAAATATGTACTGTCTGATTTCTACACTTTGGTGCAGAAATTATATCTCTGCCAGAGTCCACCAACGCACTAGAGAAATGATCACTGTGTTTGTTTTAGGGTTTTCCCCTGTAATGGACCTAGTAAAAAGAGGTAAGAGACCAAGTGCAGAAGAAAGAAAAGGACTTGGAGGCAGTGCTCTAGAGTTGGCATCACTGATGACAGCCGCCCCATCACTCAGCACTTTTGATTCCTTTATCTTCTTGGCAGGGTATAGTTTCTGCTCGTGTACCCAATTTATTAGTCTCTGAATGCCCATTACACTCTTTGAGTAGAGAAAGAGAAAGTATAGCCATCTCTTATCTAAGAACCCCTTGACCTTTCCATTTCTAGCGGGTGAGCTTTGGTGATAGAGCGAAAGTGTTTGGAGACTAAAGAGAGAGGCAGGAAGTGTTGCCTGTTTTGAGTCACTGGGGCAGTCACTGCACCAGGACCAGTGCTGGCACCTATTTAGGGGAACCGGGCTATTTATCATCCAAACTGGGACACTTCTGCCTGAGAAAAATGCTAAACTGGGCAGAGCACTGAGTCCACCCTGGCAAAGTAGAGTCACATAATAGGTATTCATTAATTATTCATTGAATGAATGAGTAAATGACCAAGAATATACCTCGTCAAATACCTGTTCTGAGGGGTGCCATGGATAAAGGTCAGGGGGTCATTAGGGTTGTTTCCTATGGAGATCCAATGAACTGAGGTACTGAGGTGAGGAGCTTCAGCTTTTCCTAAGGCCTGACCTTGATACTGTAGCCATTTAAGCCACCAGACACTAGACCAAGCTGTCTTAAGCATGCGGTAATTCAATACATTCTCAAAGTAGAAACATTAGATTTATTTTCAAATAAACATTTACCTCGTTTTATTTTTATAAATAGAACAAAGTGAGATCAAAACAAAAAGAAAACAAACAAAAAGGACACTGTAGAGAAACAGGGTTTGAAATGGGACTATAAAGACCTGAGCCCTAGCCCTCATTCTTCATTCACCTTGCTCTTAAATAATGGGAAACTGTTTAGATTTCTGTAACATCTCACCTGTAAAATTAATAAAATAAGGCAAATAAGGCACCTAATAATCTCAGACTTTCCCAGCCCTGCCTTTCCACCTCATAGGGTTATTTTAAAGGAAGAGTGACAAACCCTAGATCAAAGTTTTCTTTTCCAAAAAATAGAGCATTGATCCATGAAAGTTTTAAAAAAGAGAGGAGGGAAAAATGTTTATTTCAGATCAGAAATGAGACAGAAATGCAATATGGTAATCTAGAGTCCAAGGCTGCAGGAGGGCTTTCTTGGCCCAGAGTCCAGAAGCAAGAAGTGTGGTCAGGAATTAGCCCCTACGGGGCAAAGGAAGCAAATACCCGCCTTAAGCAGTGGCTGAATCAGGCTCACTGCCAGTTGCCAAATGCTGCTCCCTGAGTTTTAAAGGAAGCTGAAATTTTCTCCCACCAATTATTATGTTTTGTATGGGGTTCTGCTTTCAGGAGTACTGCGGGCTAAGGCTGCAGAGGGAACGGGCCCAGCTTCCAATCTGGAGCTAAGATAAACTGTTGCTGAATCAGAGGCTGGATCTGTAAACCTTAAATGTCACGGTGTATTCTGGGATGCCTTTCAAAACCATCGTCCTAGGTTGGGGGTCTGGTGAGCTGGGTAGGGGCAAGTGCAAAACCTGCAGGGACAGGGAGAGGGAGGCAAAGAGGGAAACTGACAGGGGACAAATATAAGAATCCATCCAAATTGAATTGCCAAACATGAAAAAAACGCTAAAAATGACAAAGAATAAGCATTTGGAAACTCATTCATTCATTCATTCCATGCAGAACAGTCTGACAAAAACTTTAAAATAAATATGCTGTGGATTTCCAAAGAAATGCAAGTATACATTCTTCCTTTTTAAAAGGAATGACAATTCTTTTTAAAAGAATGACAATTTATGAAACAAAACAGTGAAAAGGAACAAGGAAGCAAAAAATAAGTTTAAACTCTTGAAAATAAAAGGTATAGTTATGAAAATTAAAAATCATCTAATAGATGGGATAAACTTAAAACTGGATGTGGTCATAATGGAAATTAATAAATTAGAATATGGTGCCATAGAGCATTAAAGATATAAAGATGTAAAGAGCAGTTGAAAAACATCGTGGGTTAAACTGAAATGCTCCAATATTGATCTACTAAGAATTCCAGAACACACTGGAGGAAATGGCAGAAAAATCAGTGTTTGGAGAGGTAATTACTGACAACTTTCCAAAACTGAAATTATTCTCCAAATACAAGCAAAACAAAGAAAAAAAGCAAATCCACAGCTAGATACCTAATTATACCCCAGATCACCAATTATAAACAAATCATCTAAAAAACTGCCAGGGAAAAAATATATTTTTCTTACAAATAAATGACATTTAAACTAACAGCAACAATTTTTTTTTTGCCAGAATTATTTGGCATTGATTCATGCCAGAAGTGAGGAGAATGTATCTTCTCACAGAGAGGGAATATATCTGTCAACATAAAATTTTATTCCTAGCCAAATTCTTCTTCAAGGGTAAGGGGGGGAAATGGTGTTTGCAAACATATAAAAATAAATAAAGGCTATCACTCAAATGTTTATTAAAGGGTGGAATTCTGATAAAATAAAAGTGAACACGGAAGAAAGTGTTAGACGTATGAAATGATAGTGTGCACTGATATTGACAAAATATGTCTGAAATATTAAATAGTAACTGTTGAGACAAACATTAAATCATTTTTTGCTTGATTAAAAGGAGGCAAAATTACAACTGCAGAGAGCAATAACGTGGTGGAAGTAGAGGTTGTTAAATGGGAATGTAAAGTATGCTAAAAGTCTCATTGTGGTTGGTTGGATAGAAAACTATTTAAGAGAGATATACATGCATTTTAATAATCTAAAAGTCACCCCTAAAAGAAAATAAATATCTATAGTTTCCCAATTGTGCATAGAAAAGAAATATATATATAATATATCTGATATATTTGTATATATAATATTTATATACATTTTAATATGTGTAAAAGGAAGGATAGTAACAAGATAACCCAAAATAAAAGGGCAGGAATAACTGTGTCAGTAATCTGATCAATGTTAAATAGGTACAACTGTCTTATTAAAGAGATAATTTGTAAAGAAAAAAAAAGAAGTAAAATTATTTAAATTGTGTTACAAGGAACACCCCCTAAAGCAAAACCACACAGAAAGGCTGAGTATAGTGATGGGAAAAGATATGCCTTATAAATTATTAACCACAAAGTAGTGTAGCAATATTAATCTCAATCGAGTGGAATTTAAGGAAATGAACATTAAGAGAAACAACAATTCCACACTGACTAAAAAAAAAAAAAGTAATGATCACAAACATGTAAAAAGCTTCAAAATATATGAAACAATGACAAGCATGAAGAGAAATAGACTATACTCATCGTGGATTATTTTAGCCCACTTAGCAGAAACTGATGAATCAAGCAAATTGGTAAAGATACAGAGACTCGGGGTTGTTAACATGGGCTACTTGGATAATCCCCTAAGTGGTCTTTTTTGCTCTTGACTTCATTCTTGACTACTTTGTGGCAATATTATATTATTCCACTTACTGTTTCCGTATGATGTGTTATGCTATCCAAGAAGTAAAGTGTTTTTTGCTCTGTTTTTTCCTCTTTCAAAATATTATCTATTGCTCTATTTTTTCCTCTTTCAAAATATTATCAATTAGATTTTCCCTTGTAACTCTAAGATTTGTCCTTCAAATTCTAAAAATTAGACATCTTGTTATAAACTTGGAAAAATGCCTTAAATTTAGAAATTAATTTGTGGAGAATTGAAATCTTCTACAACATTGAATTTTTTCATCCAGGAAGAGTGTACCTCTGCATTTATTTGGGTCCACTGTATCACCCTTAACAAAATTGTATAATTGTCTTCATATCATCGTTGTGCTGTCTAGAAGAAGAGCATTTGATATAAAAACTGCTAGTAGTTAAAAGTATAACATGGCAATCTATTTTACAGTGTTATTTTGGCTAATAGTGCTCTGAATGAATTCATCCAGCTTTTTCTGGTAGGTAAACTATTGAAGTTATTTTTATGACAGTCTCTTCTGTTCATGATCATTGTTTCAATCATTTAATTAATGTTTATTTGGGACATGATTCACACTCTGATTGAGCCTTAGGATGTTAAGAAACAACCTATGGTTTTTACCCTCAAGAGGCTTATAAATCCTAGAAAGGAAAAAGACGAAATTAATATATCCAAAAAAGTAAACACTATAAGAAAATCCTTGGGTACAAGGAAGGAAAGAAAGAGAAAAAAGGGGAAAAAAGGAAAGAAAATCACAGACTACACGTTATGAATCCAAAAGTAAGTCTTAGATTCCTTTCTCAATCTACACCAATGCAAGGTAATATAGAATTCATTAAAAGCTGCACAATAATTTAAATATGTAGATAAAATAATATGGTTAGCAAGTGCATACTTAAAAATACTGTGATAAACTGAGGAAGAGCAAATTCTGAATCTTATTTCTAAACTAAAGGACATGATCATATTTTGCCACCAAATACCTTTTTTTCAGGTATCTGAATTGTTTATTTTTAGTTTAACATAGTTGATTGTGAATTGTTTTGTAGCTAGTTCACTGGCTTACCCTTTAAAAATTAAATATCTAGCAGGCATCTGAAGGACTGGGATGATTATAATCCTCCCCAAAATGAAACTATTTGTTGACATTTTAAAATGGCTTGTTACTAAGGTGCTGCCAAGGACTTTTAGAAATCAAATTCTGCAAAGAGCAGCTTGAAGTAGGTGAACAAAAATAATTTACCTTACTCAAAAAGATATTTTTTTCATTTAATACCTAGGGCAAACTAATTGAAAATCTAAAGTTATGCTGCTTTCCTATAGAGTATGAAAAGGGATTATAACATGAAAAAACATCTCTTAAATCTAAATACTCCATACCTTCCTTACTCATACCTCCACTGTCATCTCTTGCTATCAGGTGATATTTAGGTCTGTGTTAATGGATTAAGGTCCATTGATCTCAGCTGGAAAATATGAGTCACCCTCACTGATCACTGTGGGCTGTTGCCAAAGCCTCCTTCTTTGCTAGTGAAGTATGATTCTATTGAAGTCCGTCCCAAATAATCATCTGTATAAACAATGATATGTGGTTTTAAACTTGGAGCACATTTTCTAACCAGCTGAACCAACTCTTTTATTTAACTTTTACTTAAGAGCAATGCTACACGCTGTGATTTTTTTTTTTTTGAAAAAAAATTTTGTTTTCAAATGGAATATAGTGATTGTTTACTTGATCGGATGCTGGTTGCTCATCACGGGGACAGCAAGTTTTGCCCAAGATCCAACACCACATTCAACAATCTATTTTAATGGAATCCTTTTGACTTGTTTGGGATAAGTGTTTAAATCAGAACAATAACTCCCTCCTTCATTTAACAGAACTTGATTGAACATGTATTGTAAACCAAGCACCTCAAGGCATTTTTAGGATTAAAAATTGAAAAACAAAAACAAACAAAAGCAAAAACTGTGAATCCTGCCTTACATAGAATGTCTCTGAAATGATGAATGCAAGATGAATTGCATCGTAGTGACCTAAGTGCTAATAGAGTTTAGTACAAAGTGCATTTCTGGAGGATTAGAATTTGGGAGGATCTATCGGGAGAAGCAGGAAGCTGTTGAAATGTATAAGGTGACTTTCATAGCAGTAGGTCAAACGTTGAGTTTATGAAGCGGAGGTGTTAGGGTCAGATAAGCTGAGTTTACCTCCTGGCTTCTCCACATTCCAGCTGTGTGGCTTTGGCTATGTTATTTGACTCATCAGCAAAGCCAGATTAATCATGTCTACCTCATCAGAGCATGTGAGAGTTAAATGTAATAATGTAGAGAAAGTGACTGGTGTAGTGTCGGGTGTAGTAAATGTTCGATAGATATTAGCTGAAATTATTAACTGCTCTGGTGGGAGGGAGCAGAATGTGTAAAGAAATAAAATATGTCTGGGACAGCCCAGGATCCAGTGACTAGGTGGTGGGAGGTGAGGTTGGGCCAGCGCGTAAAAAGCCATGTGTGTCATGATGCGAAGCTGCTCTATTCATCAACCCTGGAACTGCCTCGTGGCTTGATTCCTTAAAATGTCAAGTAGCATCCATGTTGTTTAAGATAATTTTGGATTGTTTTAATATGTATAGTTAAAATATTCCAACAGATTTACTGCCACTTGTGACACGTGACACTTCCCTTTATTGGGAACAAGAGGGGACCAAAGGCATGAAAAATGATTATGTCCTAAAGTGACTCTGCATGACCAGGGTAGTAAGAGGAATAGAATCCCTTCTTCAGGGACTTTTTTTTTTTTTTTCATTATTGGTTCCAGGGAAAAATAATGAAAGAATAATTCAGGCAGTGTATCTCACAGAGGTTGGTCAATGAAACATAGTATATTTGCCTTTATGGAGCATCTACTCTAGAAATAAATAGATATATAAGATAATATTTAATCACAGATGGTGCGAAGTGCCATAAAGGAAGCAAATAGGGGGTAGACAGTGAAACCACTCTACATTAAGTATTTATGAATGGCCTTCTAAGAACAAGGACACTTAATCTGAACCCTAAAGTCAGCCATGGGAGAAATGGTGGGAGGAACATCCTAACCAGAAGAATGGCATCCATAAGGACCCTTCTAGAACTGAATGGAGACAAATACGGCTGGAACATTGTGGATAAGAATAAAAAAAGCACAAAGTCACAGGGAAGAGGTAGGCAGGGGCCAGCTTACGTACTATTTGCAACTTATTTTCTGCCTTTTTACAAACTGTTTTTCAATTAGAAAGGATTCCTATTATAATTAGAACACGCACACACACACGTACACACACCTATGCATGCATGTCTTCATTAAAACCTCCCTCTTATTTTCTAAGTATTTCATAAAAATAATCAGGATAATCAGGACAGACCTCCGAAAATACAAGCCAACTAAATTTCCCTCTGGGTCTCATTTTCTTGTAATTCCAAAACTTTCACTAAAACTCTTCTTTATCAAAGATGCCTAAAAGCACCTAAAATCTCTTCAATGAGCAATAAATTGATATGCCAAGTATTTTTTGGTCTAGTATTGTATTCCAAAAAACTAATCAAAAAACTCAAACTCAGAGAAAATTGTGTTACCTTGCTGTTTGAGGATCAGGCTCCCAACTTCTTTCTCATTAGCGCGTAGTTTGTTTTTTGAAGTTTCAAATCTCTAAGGCTTACATCTTAACTAAACGTGACTGACGGTGCTGTAAAACATAATATGTTTACTTCAAAAACCTGACACTGGTTTTTTTTTTTTTTTTTTTTTTTTGAAGAATAAGCACAATTCCCCTCGGAGGAAAAAAAAAGTCATTATTCAAAATTCTCTAATAGTTTTCTCCAAGAAAATGGAATATAATTCATATTTTTGAGAAACTAATTTTAAGATCAAGGGACTTTTTCCGCTGGTCTCTCAGTAAAATAATTCTCTGTAACTGAACATACATAAACTTACGTTTTGCTTTCTAGGTGTAGCTTAAAACCCAAGACAGAGCAAGAGCTTAATGTAAAATAAAAATCTAAATACACGTTGAATTCTAGTCTCACTGATTAACGGTTATAAGCTCTCGTTAGCTAATGACAGCATAACACAGGTCTTTTTTTTTTGCAGTTTTGCTAACTTTGGCCTCACAGGTACTTTTTAAAGGCTACCGTCCATTTTATAATGTTCTTTCAAGTGAAGGGCTGAAAAGCTTTCTCAGCTCATCCTAGCTACTCTGAGCACTGTAAAACCTTCCTTCCCTGGGGGACAGACTTCTAAATTCCTCCCAATCTAGGTCAGGCTACACCTATTATTCTCTGTCTGCCTACTGGCATTTATTTTTCTGCACAGAAAGGGTCAGACGTTCTCTGACTGCAGTGTGTTTGTTGTTCATTTTAATTGTTAAACTAAATCTGTCGAAACAGTGTAGAATAGATCATGGAATCCTCTCACCACAGAATGGAATCTATCTGTAGCAGGGTTGTGGGTGCTCCACCCAGATCTCCTGGAAGGCTCACCTTTCCTGCACCCACCTGAGGCTTCTTCATCTGCAACTGTCCCTTGGGGGGTTGGTGGGGGGAGAATGGTCTGCAGTGGCAGGAGCATGCACAGCTGTGTTCTTGGCAGGTAGATTCCCTAGGGGTTAATAGCTTCAGGGAGCAGCTGTCGATGATAAGGTTTAGAAGTTGGTAGATAAATACCCCTGCTTTCTTATCGTGCTGCTGGAACAACTCAGAGATGTGTTCTATTCTGTCTCCCAGAGTTTGCCAGGGACTCCCTGCAGCAACGTGTTCATGAACCCACCCTGTCTTGCCCCCTTCCCTTCCCTGTCTTATCTCCTACAACCTCACAGGTGTTTTCTGGAATCGCCTTCCAGATAAGCCACTAAGTCTCAAATCCTTGCCATAAGGATAGCATCTGAGGAACCCAGTGTAAGGCAGAGCCTGAATATTAAGAAAAGAAAAGAAAAGAAAAGGAAGGAGAAAGTTAAGGAATAAATTAGCCAATCACTTATTTTGGAAATATTCAGGTCAATAAAATGAATAACCTAATTCTTAGGCATGCACACATATTTTGGACAAAATTATGAAAATAGATGCTGCTTTTAAAAATAACACGTATGAAGAGAAATATGGTAATCTTTTGGCCTTTCTATCTTTCAGGAATGGAACATAATGAAGAAAGTACACAGGCTTCAGAATCCGGCTGACCACCATCTCCTTCACCAGCTGTGTGGCCTGGAGCCTGCTCTCCCGTAAAAGGGAGACAATGTGAAGAAAAGCAAGTGCGGAGTCAGCTAGGCAACACTGATAGGGTGAGTGATCATCATTTCCCTTTCCTTCAGCCTAATTTATTATACCCGTGCCCTGGAATAGACTCCTTTTTGGAAGTTGATGGGTCTAAACCAAAAACTGGATAAATGGCTAAATTATCAGCCCTTCAGAGATGACATTGTACCCAAGATACTCTCAGAAAGATTAGGATTGCATCATAGTTTCTTAGAATCTTTTTCTTAATAGTTGGGGGTCATAGAAATTTATTGAATTTGTTGGAAATTAAACATATCCTTAAAGGCTCTTTTAGTTACCTTTTTGTAATGACTAGAAGAAAGCATTAAGAATTATTCTTTAAAGATTCCATTACTTTCTTTAATCTCCCATGTACGGGACATTCATTATTCTTAACTTATTTTTAAAATGCAGACCTGGGGGATCCCTGGGTGGCTCAGTGGTTTGGCGCCTGCCTTTGGCCCAGGGTGCGATCCTGGAGTCCCAGGATCGAGTCCCCCATCTGGCTCCCGGCATGGAGCCTGCTTCTCCCTCCTCCTGTGTCTTTGTGCCGCTCTCTCTCTCTCTCTCTCTCTCTGTGATATGTCTATCATAAATAAATAAATAAATCTTTAAAAAAAATAAAAAATAAAATGCAGACCTAAAGCTTCATGTGAAAGAGTAGGTGATAAAAAACAGTCTGCTTTTCCAGCACCATTTGCTGAGAAGTAGAAGTGTTAGCTACTAGTATTTGGTTGTAATGAGAAATCTTATCTCTAGTCCAAAGTCTGGGTAAGGATCTAACAATACTAAAATCACATACTTTTAAAAATTAGTAATTAAGTCAGTGAATATTGATTGATTATATCATAATCAATAATCAATCATATCATAATCAATAATCAATCAATCATAGCACACATTGATGTGTGCTAAATGCTATAAAGTACTACCTTTTTAAGATATTTTTTGGACTATTGTTCTTTGTTGGTCACTCTACAGGTTAACCAGGGTGGAGTGGATATTGGGACAGAAAGTTCTGGTTGCTCCTGTTTTATAGGTAAGGTAAGTCAGACTCATAGACGGGGGTGACTTTTCCAAGATCTCAAAGCTTAACAGTGGCAGAGCTGGATATTGGGTCTTCAAGTTAGCGCAGTTTCTTCCTTAGCAATGCTACTTTGCTAAGTTTTTAATTCAGCATGCCAGATTATACTTATTAAATAAAACCAAACAAACAACATGATCCCTTTCAAAACCTAAGAAATTTCTTTATGGACTGTTCTTACTGAAATGAAGCAAGAAATCAAGACGTAGGGAGCTGATTTTCAGTATTTGATGACAACAGCTAGCTTTTTCCATGGATGTTAAAAATCCCAGCTTTAGAAGGAAATGACAGGAGGTGGGAGGGCTGAGGGAGTTCAGTGATGTGCCCTCGCAGGCAGCTCCGGGTTTTACACTCACAGCATCTGGAGGCCGATTAGCTTTTGCCCGGAATAAGATTTCTTATCTCACTGGTTTTGTCTGTGAAAACTCTGCAGTGTGAAAATTAACAAATTTTTTTAAATTACCGTAAGCGACTCAAATATTTTTAGATGTCTCATATGGTCACGCAGGTCATCTCCAAAAACTGAATCCTAATATTGATTTTTTTTTCCTTACATTTATCGACCTGAGTTTCACTGTTGAATCTTTTGCACATTCATTCCCAATGTTTCACCCAAAGAGGAAGGGGATGAGGTAAATTGTACGTAACTGTTCATTGTAAAGGAGAACAGGAAAAGGATCCTTGCCAAGGGCATCCGATTAAGGCTGCGCCCTGTGCAAAGTGAGGGCACATTCAAGCCTTTCTTATCCAGAGATCTGTCTGGCACTCGTCAGGCTGTGTTACTTGATCACAGCGGGATAAAAATGCACACCCAGGGCAAATCTGTAAACACCAGCTTAATCTGCATGGGAAGAGTCACTGTCATCTCCTCTGACAGAAAAAGCCTCCAGGACACATTCCAGCAGTGACAGTCACCTCAGTGTTTTAAAAATCTTGTTAGATTTATCACAGAACTGTTAGAAATGTTAGAAAGCTGCATTGGGGGGAAGAGAATAAGTATTTTCTTTACAATTTTATTTCTCTGAAGGTAAATCTAACACTGCGACTAAAATAAAAATAACTTTATTACCCTAGAACTGTAGTGTCTTCAACATTATTAAATGACAGCATCATTCTTATGTAGATTATAGCTTTAAGCAGTCTGACTACTCTGAATCTTAGCACCATCCATCTGATAGAATAGGTTAGAGAGGATCATCCCAATGTTTAACTTAGTATTTTTTATTACTGTGTGTCAAGTGGAAAAAACACAAAATGATTCAGGATAATATTTATGGACAGACATGAACACACTTATAGAGACACCTGGAAAAAAAAAAGATCAGATATTGGTAAAAATTAAATTGTGTTAAGAAATGAAATATAATTAACCCACAAAGTATAATATTCTCCAAGTGCTGGAAATGTTACATATGAATCTTCATAGAACTAAATTTAATGAAAGACAGATAACCATTGACCCCACCCCCCACATACTCCTCCATGTACCAGAGAAATCTTAAGAATCTTGATTTTTGAAGTCTTGCTTCTTTGTGAAATGAAAATTCTTACCATTAGAGGTGGTTGGCAATGGAGTGGACAAGAACCCCTCTGAGAATTTGATGAGTGTATGAGCTTTTTTTTTTTCAGGAAAAAAAAAACCACACACAGAATATTTGGTATACAGTTTCAGGGAAATCATCAACCCCCTAAAATCCTCCTATCCTGAGTTAAGAACCTCTAATGTATACATTGAAGTGAATGATTGGTTCTGAATGTGGTCAAAGCACTATGGAGGGATGGGCAATTCCCAAAGTCATTCTGAGCTGTCATCACAGCTGGAAAATGTGGACTTTAAATTTCCTCTTAATGCCCTGCCTGAGTTCACCTGAGAATTACTTAACTTTAGGCTCTACTTCCATTTAATTCAACATCCTGGCTAATTCTTGAGTAAACATATGTTTGACTATACATATATGGAGAAGAACATATTGAAAACATTAAGTCTTTAAAAAATGGTCTACATTAGTTACTTCCATATATGCTCATTTGAATAAGGTGAAGCATCAAGAAAACTAGTTACCAGGAGCCTTATTTATCCAAGATGAATACCTAAAGGTATTCCTTAGTATTAGTGTCAGCGTTTGTAAGAAAAAATTATCCCATTAAAATAGCCCTCATGAATAATTCAGAGAGTTCAATTTAATGGAGAAAGGGAGAGACAGAAACAGGTTATCAAATTTGTTGGAAACCTGCGTTGCTGCACAGCATTTTTTTTATGAGCAGTCATAATGTAGGTTATTCTTTGTTCTGTATCTACATGAAGAAGTAGACTCAACATTTACATTTTTTTACCTTTAGTTTTCTGTTTTGTAACATTCATAAACACATTTTTTCAAATAATATTTTCTGAAAAATGTGTTCTGAACTTTGGATTCCCAATTCTATTTCCACGCCCTCTCCCTCTCCCTCTTCCTCTTCCTCTCCCTCTCCCTCTTCTTCTCCTTTTTCTTCTTCTTCTTCTTCTTCTTCTTCTTCTTCTTCTTCTTCTTCTTCTTCTTCTTCCTCTTCTTCTGTTGATTGGAACTGCTTGCCAATGTTGAAAGAGTAACAGACTTGAAGGAAATAGACAAGGGATGGTAAACTTTATGTATGGAAAAGACCAGCACTAAGGTGGTTATAGTGGACACTGGTTGTTCACCTGCTGTGTTTTTGGCCAGAGTACAGTAAACAAGCAAGCAAACAAACACGAAAACATCAGAAGCCACTCAAAGGAATGGTTTAGTAGAAAGAACTGAGCTTATACGACACTTGGAAGAACTGAGGGGAAAAGGTTGGGAGAGGGAGACAGATTAAGGAGAAACAGGGATAGCAATGGGATTGAGCAGTTCGCCAGGCATAGAGAGTCTCTTCTTTATGAAATTTCAGGAACCACTGCTCCTCCTGCAGAGAAGCTGGATACGTGTAGAATGTTTCAGATTTGAAATTTAACAAAACTTAACAACAAAGTTTTTAACTATAAATCAACAAGTGCTCTTCCTACTGTATGGATAGCATATTATTTACTACTGCAAAAAAGGAAAGATATGTCATATTTCCTGCTATTCTCTTTTTCTGTGCCTACTATATACCATGTTAATCAACTTCCAATATATTGCAAAGATGTTAATAATTATGCAGATGTTAATAATTATGAACCAAATAGCCACTAAGTTGTATAGTGCTGATATTTTCAATTATCTCTTCTTTTTCCTTATCATCCCCCTCAACATTACCAAGGCATCAAGACTTCAGGGTGGGAAGAAATTGTGTAAACTGAAGTGGCAGAAAAATCTTTGTGAGAGAGATGGCACTCCCCTCTGCCCTTGCAGGGAGTTTCTCAGGGGCAAGATATGGAGACAGTGGAAATGGCAGTTCTTAAGAGGAGCAGGAATGAGAAGGGTTGCAGGTGCAAGCTGGGTTCCCTAGGAAGCAGAATCTGAGAAGGAGATTCACATGCTGAAGGATTTCCAAAGGATGCTTATGCAATCAGCACCCAGGAAAGAGAAGGGAAGGAAGAAGAGTGGGCAGAAGTGGGCAGAAGCTGAGAGGTAACACAGTCTCAGTATGGAAGCCTCAGCCTATCTGGCGAGGAGCCCTGCGGACGGTACAGACTTTTAGAGCTGTTCTAATTTGGGGCTAGGAGGCCAGGCCTTTATAACCCTACTTCTATTATTGGGTGAGGGTTACCCTGGGAAGGGGACATGACTTGGGATAAATTTTCTCTGTTCAGCTGTGATAAACCCTGAAGGCGGCTGAGATCTAAGGGCTCTCTGTTAGCAACACTCACAGCACTAGGAGAATAAGTCCTAGATTCCCAAAAAGAATCACAGGAAAAATGGGATGGACAAGTATTAAAACCTTTTAGGTAGGAAAAACAGTACATGATAGAAGACTCAGAAGTAGGAAAGAATGACACAATGAAAAGAAAAACCTGTTTGTAAGCAAGGTATTTGTATTACTTAGGGCAAGGATAGTTGAACCAAGTCATGAAAGGGCATTAAAAGCCAGGCTGAGGTTCCCCATGTAATGTGGTAATCACACAGGAGGCTCTTCTATCTGACTTTGAAAAGGGAAGAAAATGCATAGAGAGAATAAATATGCCAATGTGTGTTGCCAAAGAAGCAGAAGGAAAATCTTGAGTCAAATAGCATGTGGAAGAATTTGATAATCACCTCTTCAATATTGTGTGTTGTCTTTTTCTTTAGTAACTGACCCCTTTACCCAAGGAGGCTTTTCATGAAGAGAGAGGTGATCAGTGAGGTATGAACCTAAGTCAGGTAGGGGTTTAGGGAAAGCTCTTTAAAGTGTGACTCTCAGAGGGGATCCCTGGGTGGCTCAGGGGTTTAGTGCCTGCCTTCAGCTCAGGGACTGATCCTGGAGTCCCGGGATCAAGTCCCATACTGGGCTCCCTGCACGGAGCCTGCTTCTCTCTCTGCCTCTCTTTCTGTGCCTCTCATGAATAAATAAATAAAATCTTTTTAAAAAATAAAGTGTGACTTTTTTGGCCCTCCCCTCTCTTCCTGACTGAAGCTCAAAAATGATGGCCAGAGCTCCAGAACCCATCTTGACTCATGAGGAAAAGACCAGGAGAAATCTCAAAGAACGCAACTCGCGCACTCGAGCCACCAAACTAATGCCGATTGTCCTTTTCTTCTAGATTTGTCATTACATGAAAAAAATCCTTATGTGTTTAAGTCACTGTAGTTGGTTCTCTGATACCTGCAACCAAATGCAGTTCCTCCAGATAACCAAAGGTTTGACAATAGGCAGGGTTTGCAATTAACTTAGGCCAGTGGGTGAGAGTTTAAAAAAAATTATCTATCATCTATCTATCTATCTATCTATCTATCTATCTATCTATCATCATCTGTCATCTATTTATCTATCTTTGTCCTCAAAAGGGCTACTATTGAATTAGGAAGATGAGACTTTTACCTTGAAAGAATATTAAACATGGCATATAGGATAATGAAGCACCTATTTAATTTCATACTACAAAAGATATATCATTTTTTTTTTATTTTTTTTTAATTTTTATTTATTTATGGTAGTCACAGAGAGAGAGAGAGAGAGAGGCAGAGACACAGGCAGAGGGAGAAGCAGGCTCCATGCACCGGGAGCCCGATGTGGGATTCGATCCCGGGTCTCCAGGATCGCGCCCTGGGCCAAAGGCAGGCGCCAAACCGCTGCGCCACCCAGGGATCCCTACAAAAGATATATCATATAGGAGTTGGAAGGAGAGGGAAACTAGGGAACTTGGCCACCAGAAAAGGCTTCACTTATGAAGAGAAGACATGAATTCAGCTATGAGGAATGGATAGATTTGCACTACAAAAGAAGATGGCATGGAGATTTGAGTAAAACCATCACATTGAAGATGGCATGCCTTGGAATAGAATCAGAAATAGAGTAGGTTGGCTAATATAGTAACAGAGGATGGTGGGAGACTGGCAAGCCACACAGGGAAGGGAGAGAAGGTAGGGAGCCACTGAAAGTGAATGCAGTGCAAGTGACTTTGAAGAGCCTGAGTGTAGCCTGGAATGAATTTGAGAGAAGCCTGGACATAAAGAGCTCACCCAAGAGATAACAACCCAGTAACACACAGACCAATTGCTAAGAGGCTGAATCATACTGTACTAGTGAGAAGGAATGGGAATTCCCATGGATTCCCATGGATTCAAAAAACATTTCTATCTTTCAGCTAGTGGGTAATTTTTACCCACATCCTTAACAAAAAAAAAAAAAAAGCAAGACAGGAACCGGTTGTGATCAATACCACAGCACACAGTTGTATTACTGCTTTGGGCAAAAGTTTCTGTTATAGCTCTCCACTGGCCTTGGGGTAGAGGAAGCCTTCATTGAGAAAACCCTTCGAGAGGATGGTGTGTTTTTCTAGCTTTTTAAAAAATTCTTTAGGCCCATCAATAAGATTTTGCTGGTTTATTGATATAAAATTATAATTTTCTTGTTAATTATATTATCATTTTTTGTTCTTCTGATTTTTATCACATTGTAGTTAAGAGTGGGGCTCCAGAATTGGACCACTTGGGCTTTTGAGTTCTGTCTTCCCTGAGTCCCAATTCTATGACAAAGCTTAAGCTCTGCATGCCTTAGTTTCCTTATATATAAAATGAGAATGATCCTTTCTTCATTGAAAGGCTAAATGTCTACGTTAATGCTTGTAAGGAATTGAGAATGCCTTGGAATGTTCAATAGATGTGAGTTTTATCGTTATTTTGAGGTTAGTTGGTTTCTGTCTGGTTCAATGGGTCAGTAATGTGTTATTTAATAAATAATGCTAATATGACATGCTACCTATTGGGGAGAAATAAATATTTGTCAGAAGAAAAGGAAAATGAAAGAAATCCTCCCTCTAAGTATTTAATATGGCCATTTCCTCCAAAAGTTCAATTTTTTTTTTTTTTCTGGTTTCTGGGCCTCAGGCCTTCCGAATCCAATCTGTATCTCAGCTTCTGTATCTGTATCTCAGCCTCATTGTGGCCAGCTTATAGCATTCATGTTACTCAGCTTTGAAACATGGAACCTTGGAGAGGTGATCTCTCCCAATGTTCCCCCGATCTGTTTTCAAGTTACTTATCTTTTCTCAATCTTGATTCCACCTTCTGTAAAATGGGGTTCCAAATATATGTTGAACTTATTCCACTAATAATCAAGAAATTCAGAGGAACAGGTATATTTAAAAGCTTTGTGAAGACTAACTACTGTTCAAATGGCCTTTATCTTCATCACTAACACCATAATCTCCATTGTCTACGCTTCACATCCAACAGAGTTAACTGACAACTAAATCACTTTCTTTTTAGGAGTTTGTCTGGTAAAGCCAACTCTAGGTGGGGAAATGGGAAATGGGTGATGTATGTGCCAGAAAGCTTGCCTCTGAATTCCCTCTATTATCTGCTCTTGATGCCGCTTCTTGGTAGCCTGCCTCTGTCCTTCCATATGTGTTGCTTCTCCAGCATCAGTGGCTTTCTGTAAAAATCAGACCCCCAAGAAGATCTTTCCATTTGATTTTCAGAGAAATTAAATCCCTCCCTCAAGTAACTGGGGAAAGATTTCCAGAAATTCTGAAACGCATTGTGCCAGTATGTCATTTTGAGTGAGATCAAAGACTTCAGATCAGAACATATACTGCTGGCCTCACTGGGCCTCTGACAACGCCTCAGGTCTTCTCACTGGCTAGTAATCTGGAGGCCAGTTAGTTTCATGGAGTTGCCAATCCCTGTCATGCTTAGCCCTCTGGCTCTAAAGTAGACATTCTGCTGGCCTTTACCCAGAGCTGTGTTACTGTGTGCTCCCTGAACAAAATCCCAAATCCACTGTAAACAGCCCCTCTCTATCCTGAGAAATGCCCTCCATTTCCAAACCTTCCATCAAATTAGTTTCACTCCATAGCACACTTCTGCCCCGACTTCCTTTGTGAGGAGACAACTGAGGTTGGCTTACTTCTACCTATGGATGGACTTCTAGTGGCTTCAACTATGGAGAAAGTAGTTCATGGCAGGACTCACGTGCCACTTTTTTTGCTTGTATGAATGTAGCAGTGGCTTTGTCTTTGACTTTCCTCTTACAAAAACCAACATTCAAATACATCTCTAGGCAAGATGAAAAACAGGTAACGATGTAGGATATGGGAAAGGGACCTGCAATAGCAAAGTTTTAAGTTTCCAGACCAACTATCTACCAAAAAACCAGTACATCCTAAAGTACTCTCTTATATAAATACTCGAGAAAGTCTTGAATCGTGCATTGTCTCTTTTATAAACTTAAAACTGCCATGGGGAAGGACAGCTCTTCATTATTGTTATCTTTGTAAAGACGAAATAGTGACTCCACGTGGCAAATGACGTTTGAGGTTGCCTGGTAAGTGAGAAACAACTCCCTCTTAGGCCGCTGTTGTCTCCTGCTTGCTCAGAACCTTTCTGTGTAGCTCCAGGATCTCCCAGTTAAAACGCTTATTTTAATAATCTGGATGTCATATGAATATGGGGCTTTTAAAAAAATGCATGTAATTTTATCATATAATTAATTCATTATTTGTGCTTTAAGAACATGGCCTTGCACCAACACACTCTCTAATCTTACACTTAAATAAAATGACCCCGTAAGAATGGTTTTCTGCACAGCAGAGCCCTCAGAGCTGTCAAGCTCAGATGCTCGTTTCCCTCTTAATGGAGAGGGCTTGCATGGGTGAAATGGTTTTATCCGAACCTAAACCCTTGCCATCAATAAGCGACTGGCCTGAAGGCATAAAGTGACAGAGTAATACTTTCACAATTAATTTCCTTAACTGGCATTGCTGGTCTTTGGAGACTGGTCTCCTCTATGGGACATTGCTTCAGAAGGAAAAGTGCACATTTTACAGCATACGATTGTCGCTACGTCTCTTTAATCCCACGGGGTGAAGTAAATCCATGTAAGCTTTGCAGTTCTGTGGCTGATTCAACAGAGCCTCAGAGAAGTCTATTCTTCATCAGATCTAAAGAAAACTTCTGTGTGTGTGTGTGTGTTTAATAGCAGCCAAATCACCTGTCAGGAGAAGATAAGACTAAGAAAACTCATTTTGGGGGGACCTAAATACAATATTCCATCTTAGTCATCACAGAAGCCCTTTGAAGCCAGCTATTATACTTCTTATTTTTTAGATTAAAAAGTTGAGGCTCGAGAATTAAATCCCTTTAGTAAGGCCATAGAAGTAAAAAGTGCCAATTCTGTTAAACTCTGAATCTCAGGTTTTCCCCACTTTGCTGCATAGTTTCACGTAAACTACAGAAGCAGTTTCTCTGGAGCCATCCTGTACTCATTTTCTCTGAGTCCTATGAAACTAATCCAAATTCCTAATTTTAAACAGGTTTACAATTTAAAACATTACTGCAGGCCGGTCATTGCTTTTCATGTGCATTAAAAGGCTGATCTATCCTCCTGTCAATGACGAGTGTGCACTTTTCTTTTCTTTTTTTTCTTTTCTTTCTTTCTTTCTTTTTTTTTTTTTTTTTGCTTATCTCTTTTTTAGAAGGCATTCTATAAACAACATTCTGATTTAGAAAAGAAAGTCTACCTTGAATTTCTACCTGGTACCGATTTATGCTGTAACATTACTGACAGTGTCACTTAATTTGCCTAGTTGCCTATGGTCTAAATGTAGGTAATTTACAAACCTTTAACAATTTTCAGCTTTGCTAAATGGTACAGAGAACTGCAATTACACTTAAAATGCACTGGCGCTCTATATGTCAGTAAAAAGCACCTACAAAGACATAATTACAATGTAATTGCCCACAAGTTCATGAAGTAAACATACATTATTAGAAGGCACTCATCTGTTCAATTTAAGTAACATTACAGCTAACATATTGCATAAATAGGGAGCCTTTTTGTGACTAGTTACTGTAATAACAGGAGTTTAAATTAAAATGTGGTGCCTAAGTATATGTATTCTTAAGATCATTTCAGATATGTTAATCAATACCCAGCGGCTTGATTTTAACCTTGAAAAAAAAATGCATTTTAAATGTTATACTCACTTTATGGAAATATTTACAATCAAGGTATAGTGTCAGATCTGGTTGACAACTGGGGTTGCGGAAAAAGCTTTCAAAAAGTTTGAACCCTGAGGAGAAATCCACAGATTCATGTTTGCCATGCATTTAGAAATACGATGCACATATAAGAGAATGGCCAATTAGCTAATGCTGTACAGAACATACAAATCTGTAGCTTGGAATCATCAAAATAATCTTGCACTGCATTATTATACACATATTGGCCCTAGGTTTCATATTTTCACCCATCACATCAAATACGCATTACGTATGCTGAAGAATCTGAGCTGCACATTTTGGAGGAAAAGGATAACGTGTACAGAGGTCTTAGAAATCAGCTTTGGCTCCAAACCTTTCTATGACTCCCCTAAAATGATGGACTGTTCTTTTGCTTGAAATACCGTGAGGAAGTAAATGGGAGAAGCGGGGGGGCAGAAGAAAAAGGGAACCACAAACCTGAAGCTGATATCAGCATAATATGTCACTAGTGATTATATTTGTAGTACAAGACCTTTTGTCCTGAAGCCTCTCAAAGCACTTGGCAAACTCTGTCTCAATAGCATTTTTGCCACACATCTAGTCCTGGGTTCAAGAACAAGAAGAAAAGAGATAAGGAGAGACAATGCCTTACCTAGTTGCCCAGGACAGATTTTAACAGAACAAAAGAAAGCAAACAAAATACACCTTTGGTAAGATGTTCCATGAGTGATTTCTGAGTAAGTGGGGTCTGTAGTACTATGAGAAAAATCTTCTTTCTTGCTAACTTCTTTTCCAACTCGTCTCTCATTTTCCCAAAAGACAGGGTCAATTCCTGCAAAATAGCATTAATTGTGAGAGGACCCCTAACAAGACAAAAATAAGCAGATTACTTCTATGTAGACACTTTTTTTTTTCCCAATGTTTCTACCCACTTGTTCTTACTGATATATTGAAGATTTAGGCACAATAGTTGAGTCTTTTAACCTTTGTATGAAATTTAATACGATTACTGCTTTACCAATTAGAGTTTGGACCTGTAGATTTGAGCCAGTATCTTGTCAGCCTTCCACAGGACAGAAGTCCTTCTCATTTTCTTCCTTCCTTCCTTTCTTTCTTTCTTTTTTTTTTTTTTTAAGATTCTATTTATTTATTCATGAGACACACACACACACAGACACAGAGAGAGAGAGAGAGGCAAAGACACAGGC
Organism: Vulpes lagopus; assembly: GCF_018345385.1. Classification (NCBI taxonomy): domain Eukaryota; kingdom Metazoa; phylum Chordata; class Mammalia; order Carnivora; family Canidae; genus Vulpes; species Vulpes lagopus. Next base: position 43,633,742 of record NC_054842.1, on the reverse strand, counting down.
AGAGGGAGATGCAGGCTCCATGCAGGGAGCCTCACGTGGGACTTGATCCTGGGTCTCCAGGATCAGGCCCTGGGCTGAAGACAGCGCTAAACTGCTGAGCCACCAGGGCTGCCCTCCTTCTCATTTCAACAGTATTTGATGAAAGTAAATTTGAACTAGTAGAAGTGGAAAGGAAGTTTGAAAAGATAAATTCCTACAAAGAATACAATAAAACAGTCTTTCTTGAATTTATCATTACGAACTCATTAAACTCATCTCTTGGTCCAAAGTAGCGATGGAAACTTTAAGAACTTTCTCTTTTTTAGAAGGGATGTGGACAAATGCCAGCATTAAAAGTACTGCTTTCAACATGTATTTTTCTGGTTTCTCAGTATTCTTTGGTTTAATAGAAAATTTGGACATCGAGTAACTTCTCTAGTCCTCCATTTCCTGTTATGTGTCCCAGCACACTCTCAGCTTTCTGCCTTCTCCTGGAAGCCTTTTTAAAGATTCATTTCCAGTTTCTGCATCCCACCTTACATGTGAGAACAGTGAGTAGGCCATGACACCCATTCTAGATCAAGTCTCCATGACTTTTCTGACTTCTGACCAGCCCCCTGGATCCTGTCCAGCCACAGTCATGAGCAGGACATACCAGATGACTGGAATATGGCTTCTGTCTTGGTCCAGGCTACTTGGGTCATTCAAATCATAACTAAATTAGTAAGTACAACTCTATTATAATCCCATTAGGCAGAGTTCATCTCTTGCTTGTGCATTCTACTTGAGACATTTCTACTCTACCTTTTCACCAAAGAAGCTTGCCACCATTTTGTTTAATACTGAAGGATGGTTCTCACAGGCAGTGGGCACTGGGGAAAGAGAAGGAGGGAGATAGATTTTTCAATCTTGTAAAGCAATGACCACTTCCCCTTTTTTGGCACTATAAGCATTACAGTGAAAGCTCCTAGTAACTGCCTTTATGGAATGATTTCCAGGCTTCTAGAAGAAGAACTTTTGTCTCTCTGAACATCTTGCATGTATGCATGTATATAAAATGTTAATTCTCACTTAATAAGGTCTGAAGTTCTACAGCCAGACCTTACTTTGAATGTCTTAAGGAGTGATTGCTTTTAAGGTACAAATGATTATAAGATGTATAGGACTTTAAGCCTAATTACTATGATGGGTTCAAAATTGATGTTTTAACTTAAAAACCAATATGACGTATTAAATTCTAATTCAATATGACGTATTAAATTTTACATTTTTGGGACAGCCTGTGTGGCTCAGTGGTTGAGCATCTGCCTTTGGCTCAGGGCATGATCCTGGAGTCCTGGGATCGAGTCCCGCATCGGCCTCCCTGCAGGGAGCCTGCTTCTCCTCTCTCAGCCTGTGTCTCTGCCTTTCTCTCTGTCTCTCATGAATAAATAAATACAATATTTAAAAAAATAAATAAATTCTAATGTGGGCCTGAGAAAAAATGTCTATATGAAGATTTACAAGGCATCACTTGCTTTGTGAATGCAAGAAATGCATGAGAATTCTTTAATGGATTACTAAGAGGAGGCCTGGGTGGCTCAGTGGTTAAGCATCTGCCTTCAGCTCAGGGTATGATTCTGAGGTCCCGGGATCAAGTTTCACATCGAGTCCCACATCGGGCTCTCTGCATGGAGCCTGCTTCTCCCTCTGCCTATGTTTGTGCCTCTCTCTGTTTCTCTCTCTGTGTGTCTCTCATGAATAAATAAAATCTTAAAAAAAAAAAAAGGTTACTAAGGAGAAAAACATACAGTATTATCTGGGTTCTGTCCCAAAGAAGAATCTTTAAGAATTGCAGCAGGAAGCTAAAGGCAACTTTGGATCCTAGGACCTGCAGAATAAGTTGCAATGAACCACTCAGTATAGAGTAGAGCCAGAGGAGTTTCACAGAGTATCCTATTGACAGGAGTCTCCAAGAATCCTTAAATTCCCACTGAGGACTGACTTTTACCATCTGTCAGGCCCAGAAAGTAGAAAGTCACTCAGCCTAATAAGGAAAGCCCTGTCTCTCACCTTTCCTCCTTCTCTTTTTGACCCTGAAATGCCTTCACACAGCAGCTACCAAGTGAAGTAGAAGGTAAGTAGGAAAAAAGGGAGGAAATTGAACTGTAATCCTTTCATGATGTTGCAAGCAACCACTTACTAGCTTGTGGAAAGGGAAAAAAAAGATTTAACTTGGGAAGAAAATTGAAGTCTTGATTATCTTCTACTGGACATTTTCTAATTACTGAACCAAGACTATATCTCAAAGAGAGGCTAAAATTCATGGAATCTGGGATGACTGGGTAGCTCAGCAGTTGAGTATCTGCCTTCAGCCCAGGGCCTGATTCTGGGGTCCCGGGATCAAGACCTACATCGGGCTCCCTGCGAGGAGCCTGCTTCTCCCTTTGCCTGTGTCTCTGCCTCTCTCTCTCTCTCATTCTCTGTCTCTCATGAATAAATAAATAAAATCTTAAAAAAAAAAAGTCATGGAATCTGCCCAAGTTTCTATCCAGGAGAGAAACATTTGTCTCAATGAAAAATTTTTATTCATTTTTATTTTTATTTTTTTTCAATGAAAAAAATTTTAAACTGATGGTGAGATAGGAAGATAAAGTTGTACTTTGATTATATCACAAATTGTATTTGTTCAACGTATGCATTGTAACAACTATCCCAGGTTTTCCCCAAACACCCCCAAATAGGGTAGTTGTAAGGTCAGCAGGGGGTGAGCAGTGAGAGTGGGGGAAAACTGGAGAAAAAGTAAGAAAAGAGAGGAAATAGCAAAGGGTAAATGATGATGGGCAGGAGAAGGCGCAGGAAGAGTGACACCAGCCAGGGGAGATGAGAGCGTTGGAAGAACAACCTTCCCAGTGAGTTTATTAGGGAAATGAATGAGTCAAAGTGTGAATGGAAAAAATAAGTGAAGTAAGCAACTTGGAATCCTTCAGGGGGTTAACTTTGAACTTTCTAGGTAGCATATAAATGTCACAACACTCGAGTAAAAATTGCCTCTCACTGGAAAGACTTATAAAATTGAAAAACAAACTATTCCTTGATTTAAACACACTATGATGTTATATTTGATTCTGTAGTAAATTCCCAATTGGCTAATTCTTATACTTGCTGTGAAATTCATAGGAGATGAGCAATACAGAACTTTACCTACGGAGAAAGGTCAGAATCTGCCTCAGGGCATTATTTCATAGACATCATGTTTGTACATATTTATCTCCTTAGAAGGCCAACCATGTTCTCATTAGGAACACCAAACATATAAGAAGCTTTGGCAGACTGTGTACATAAGTAAACGAAAAGGGATCTTTATCTGTCAAACTGACAGATGTGTTTATTTGCCCTTAAAAAAATGCAGTACCATTTAAATTTGAATATCTTTTCTCAAAACCATTGTAGAGCCATGTAACACCTCCCCAAAAGATTCAAGATTGATTAAAACTCCTTGGGAGTAAAGACTGTTGTTTCCCTTTGCTTTTCTTGTATCTTGTAAAATATGTAAAAGACATGCAGAAAACCATGCATATTTTATTTTATTATTTACTTATTTTTTTTAAGATGGCATTCACCTGTTATTATTTTTTCTTTTTTTAAGTAGGCTCCACATCCAACATGGGGCTTGGGCTCATGAGCTGAGATCAAGTCACCCACTCTACCGACAGAGCCAGTCAGGCACCCCATCTTTGCATATTTTAAAAGCACCCTTTTATATATTTTACATGTATACACCCAGAAATCCAGCACCAGAATCACAATAGTGAATTTATCCATCATCCCCCAGATTTCCCCTTGTCACCACCTGCCCTTCCATGCTTCCACCACACACACAGGCAAATGCTGAACAGCTTCCTCTATCAATTACTTTGCATTTTCTAGAATTTCATTTAAATGGAATCATAGAGTGTGCATTCTTTTTGATTGTCTCTAGATTCAACCATGTTGTGTGTACCAGTATTCATTCTTTTCTATTCATTCATTCTATTCTCTTCTCTAGTGAGTATTATTTCATCGCATGGACAAACCACAATTTGTTTACTCATTTATCCGTTGATGGACATTTGGGTTGTTTCCAGTTTGGGGTTACTCCAGATAAAACTGATATACATATTCATATATGAGATTTTGCTTCATGAATGTGTTTTCATTTTCCTTGAGTAAATAGCTAGGAATGGAATGGCTGAGTCATATGTTTAACTTCTAAGAAACTGCCAAGATGCTTTTTTATACTCATATCAACAGTCAGTGAGAGTTCCAGTTACTCTACATTCACCCCACACTTGATGTGATTACTTTTAAAAAATTTTAGCTATCCTAGTATGTGTATCATGTTATTTCATTATGGTTGTAATACGACTTTCTCTAATCAATAGTGATGCTGAGCACGTACTCATGTGGTTTTTTACTACCTGTGTATCTTGCTTGCTGTAGTGCCTGTTAAAATATTTTGACCATTTTTATAATCTGGTTGTTTTCTTCTAATTGGGTTTTGAGATTTCTTTGTATATCTAGATACAAGTCAATTATCAAACATATGATTTACAAACATTTTCTCTCAGTGTATGGTTTGTCTTGTTTTATCCTTCTAGCAGTGTATTTTGAAGAACAGATGTTCTTAGTTTTGATAAATCCAATTTTTTATTTTTATTTTTTTATTTTTAAATCCAATTTTTTAATATTTTCTTTTGGAATGATGATTTTGGGGTTTTAGATAAGATTTTTTAATACTGTGTTTTTATCTTTCTTCTTTCTGCAAAAATTCTTCTGAATTTTTATAATTTTAGGTTACATGTTAAGGTCTGTTATTCATTTTGAGTTGAATATTTCATATGGTATAAAATATGATTTCAAGTTCTTTTTTTTTTTGGAAGTCCACTTTTTGTAGCTTAATTATTTAAAAAGACTATCTTGTCTTTCCTGCATTGCTTTTGCATCAGCATCAAGAATCAATTGGCTACCAAAAAAAAATTTATTGGCTACATGTGTATGGATGTACAAATGGATGCTCTCCCTTTTGTTTCATAAATTAATGTACCTATCTTGATGTTAATATAGAAACTTGATTTTTGTAGCTTTAAAAGTAATCTTGAAATCAGGTAGAGTTTGTATTCCAACTTTGCTCTGATTTTTCAAAGTCATCTTATCTATCTATTCCAAGCTCTCTTCATTTCCATTTGAATTTTAGAGACAGTTTGTCAAGTTTAACAGAATAGACACACACGAATTTTTTATTGAGATTGCATTAAATTTAAAAATTGATTTGTGAAGAATTGACATTATATTAACTATCAAGTATTCCGTTCCATGAGCACAGTATGTCTTTCTATGTACTTAGGTCTTCTTTAATTACTCTCAGCAGTATTTTATAATTTTCAGTGAACCTAAGTCTTGTGTGCCTATATGTCAGATTCATTCCTATTTTATGTATTTTGTTTCTGTTATAAATGGAATTATTCTCTCAATTTTATTTTTGATTTTTTTGTTTTTAGCATGTAGAAATAGAATGTAACCTATATTGATTTTATACTTTACACCTTTCTAAACTCATTCATTGCTTCTAGTAGCTTCTATTATAGATTTCCATCAGATGTTTTACATATGCAGTCATGTAATATAGGAATAAAGACTTCTGTTTCTTCCTTTCAATTTTGGATGTCTTTTCTTTTCTTCTTTTCTTTTCTTTTCTTTTCTTTTCTTTTCGTTTCTTTTCTTAACTTACTACATTGGGTCCAACACCCAATACAATTGTCAAATAGAATGGGTAAACATGAATCCACATGTTGCTCTTGATCTTTTACCAGTAAGCATGATGCTGACTCTAGGTTTTGTAGCTGTCTTTAATCAAGTTGAGGAATTTTCCTTCCAGTTTTAGTTTAGTGAAGGTCATTATTTTTAGATCAAGTATTGATGTTGGATTATGTCAAATACTTCTCTGCTACTATTGAGATGATGTATGGTTTTTCTTACTTGTCTATTAATATGGTGAGCTATGTTGCTTGACTTTTGAACACTAGACCTTACTCCATAGGCAAACCCTATTTGCTAATGATATAGTAAACTTCTTTATACATTGTTGGATGCCATTTGCTGAAATTGTGTTAAGATTTTTTTTAGGAATCTATATTCATAGAAGATATTTGTATGTAGTTTTCTTATAATGTCTTTTCCTAGTTGTAGTATGAGAATAATGTTGGCTTCAGAAAACGGGTTGGGAAATATTCCCTGATCTTCAATTTTCTAGAAGAGTTTATGTAAAATTGATGTTATTTCTTCTATTCCTTCTATTAAATGCTTGGTAGGATTTTCCAAGGAAGCCATCTGGGCCTGGAGTTATCTTTGTGGAAAGATTGTTAACTCTAAATTCAATTTCTTTAGTTTCTTTAATAGAGATAAGGCTATCAGGTTATCCAATTTCTGAGTGATCTTTGATAGCTTAACTCTTTCAAGGAATATATTAATTTAATCTGAATTGTCTTTTTTTTTGTTTGTTTGTTTGGCCAGAAGTTTTTCATGATATCCTCTTGTCATTTTAATACTTTTTAGAATCTTCAATGATGGTATCCTTTCTCATTCCTGAAACTATTTATTTGTGTTCTGTCTGTTATTTTTTTTTTGATCAGGTTACTAGAAGCTTATAAATTAATTGACCAAAAGCTGCAAAAAATTAACCAAAAGCTGCATTTATTTTCTCTACTGATTTTCTGTTATCTATTTCACTGATATCTTCTTTGAACTGTATTATTGTTTTTCCTGTGCTTTCTTTGGGTTTCATTTGTTCTTCTTTTTCTATTTTGTAAGGTAGAAACTGAGGTTATTGATTTAAGATCTTTCTTATTTTCTAGCAGAGGTGCTTAGTACTATAGCAAAAAAACTATAAGCCTAGCATCGTTGCCCACTGAAATTCTCTTTCAAAACCAAAATGAGTTTAGTGGTTCTTTAACGTTAAGCAGAGTTACCAAAGATGTAGAAGTTCCACTGTTTTTATATAAGGAACATATTGAATAAAAATGTAAGTTGAAATTCGAAAGGTGGAGATAAATCAGATAAAGAAGGATCTTGAATGTCATTTTAAAGAATCCAATCCTTATTTATAGACAAATAAGAGAACTCTTGAAATCTAAGTAAAGGTGTGCTATGACAAAGTTTCACATTACATTAATCTCTCTGGAAGAAGTATCAGTTGGGTAAGCAAGAATCCGAAAATTATAGTCCATGGGCAATTCCAGCCCACTACTTGCTTTTTGTGAATAAAGTGATATTGGAACACAGCCATGCTTATTTGTTTACATGTTGTGCTACAATGATAGAGTTGAGTAGTTACAACAGAGACCATATGTCCTGCAAAGCTGAAAGTATTCACAATTGAAGACTTCACAGAAAAAGTTTGCCGACCCATGGATTAGAGTGAGTCAAGAATGATTTCAGAAACTAATTAGAAAGGTTCTAGCAATAATTTTAATGAGGCACTATAAGAGCCTGACATTTAACAGAGTTTCTCAAATGTTTAGCATCATTGGACCACAATTTTCACCATTTCCTTCAGCACTAAATCAAAACCAGGAGGCATTTTGTTAACCACCAACTGGTCTCTGCGAATAAAGCAGTATGTGGGCAAAGCAGTGTGTGGATTGGCAGTGCTGCTTTATTCATTCAGCAGCGCCTTTCTCGATGCTCATATTGCTCGTGCTCCCTCAGAAATGAGCCCGAAGCACCTTCTCCAATCTATATCACGGCTCATAAAGTAAGTATTCTTCTTCCGTAGTTTAGGTGTTCAGAAAATAATATAAGTTATTGAGTATATATCTTCCCTGTACATATATTAAGAATGAGTTCCTACTCTGGAGGTCTCATCCAACTATAAGTCAAAATCTTTTCACACCTACTCAGTGTAGTAATTCTCTTCCTGATTGTGTGTTATTGATGTAAAAACCAAATGGTATCACTGGATAAGGAATTTTGCCAACAGTTTGCCTTGCTTTCTTCTGAGCATAATACTTGTCACTTTGCAGATGGTTTTATGTGCTTCTTGGCAATGTGTGACTTGCAAATGGTTTTATTATGAACAAAAGAGTAAATTTTGGCCATTTTTCTATTTTAGCAGAAAAACTCAATTTCATGTTAAAAAGTGTGATTTGGGGATTATTCTGGAGAAATCTGATTGTTTTACCAGTGAAGTCATTTTGCTTTTAAAACTAGCATAAGGGGCACCTGGGTGGCTCTGCGGTTGAGCATCTGCCTTTGGTTCAGGTTGTGATCCTGGGGTCCTGGGGTCAAGTCCCACATCAGGCTCCTCACGGGGAGCCTGCTTCTCCCTCTGCCTATGTTCCTTCTTCTCTCTGTGTGTCTCTCATGAATAAATAAATAAAATCTTAAAAAAATAAAATAAAACTAGATTAAAAGTCTTCATAGCTTTATGTTACTATTTGAGCATGCTTTATAACAGATGACATCTTGAGGATTAGAATGGCCTCTGGCTATTTGAGTAAAATCAGTTTCAGATATGACATGTTACATTTTGTATTTCCAGTTTTCTTATCACTTTCTTTTAAGATATTCCCTTAGTCCTACATATATCGATTTTATATTTTCATTTTATAGTTTCACTGGAATGTTGTTCAATATTTAAAACTATGGCATTGGGTACCTAGGTGGCTCAGTTTCCTAGCATCTGCCTTCAGCTCAGGTGATGATCCCAGGGTCCTGGGATTGAGCCCCACGACGGGCTCCCTGCTCAGCTGGGAGTCTGCTTATCTTTCTCTCTCTCTGCCACTACCCCCTGTTTTTGCTTGTCCTCTCTCGCTCTGTCAAAAAATAAATAACTAAATAAGTAAAGAAATAAATAAAATCTTAAAAAACAAACAGACAATGGCGTTTATTCTGAATACTCCTATTTGATTTACAAGAATTTTGCTCCTCAATAACCAGCTCTTGAGGCATTTATAATTTTCAAATTTAGGGACTTACAGCTATCAATTAAAATAAAAAAATACAGATTTAGTGTATGTGAAATATAACAATAGGCAAAAGACCAGGTGAGCTGTCTCCTGATAAGTAAATGCAGCTGAGATAAACTGATAAACCCATTCTTTTCAGTACCTTCACAACCTTTAATACTGTAAAGATTATTATTCAGCAAGTGTTAGGATTTTTAGGATAATCTTAATCAGCTTTCTTTTTCAAACTTCTAAAATGCATGTGAAAAAAGTTGTAGTTTTTATATCCAAACTGCCAAACTCCCTGTGGGCCACTAGATCGATTGTCATTCTTTGAGACCCCAAACTATAAATTTTGGTTAATATTTAAGTAATATACAAAAGCTATACAAAAGAGCTTATTCAACTCTAGCTAAACTGCTATATATTTCAGAGTTAAGTGAGCAAGTATATACAAATTGCACTTAGGGGAATATAATCATTTTTTAACTTTCAAAATTATTTATTTATTTATTTATTTATTTATTTATTTATTTATTTATTTATTTAAAGGGGGTAGGGGCAGGCTCTGCACCTAAAGTAGAGCCATGCAGGCCTCTCTTTCCTACCCTGAGATCATGACCTGAGTCAAATCAGAAGTCGGATGCTTAACTGATTGAGCCACTCAGGCACCCCTCAATAAAATATTTTAATCCAATATCCAAAATATTATCACTTCAGTATGCAATCAACATCACAAAATGTGATATTTGACACTCTCCTTTCATTCTAAATCTTTGTAATCTAGTGTGTGTTTTTGCACATACAGCATCTCAATTCAGACTAACCACATTTCAGCTACTCAACAGCTACGTATGACTAGATGCTAACATGCAGTTCTTTACGTTAAAGAAAATTAGGGAAAGAGAGTAAATGTTATCCTTGTCCCCTACCCCATGTGGCTACTAATTCCATAATTTCTTTTCAATTTGTAAAGTCCTTTCATGCTGGTTATTTCATTTGATAGGAACATACCTTTCCTTGATGGAAACAAATGGGCAGAAGCAACAAGAAAGGAAAACAAGGAAATTAGAAGTCAGGGAAATAAACCTAAGAAAATATATCAGGCAAATCCTCAATGCCAGACCAGGCAGGCTGGGGTGTTATTTGTCAGTGCTAGGGAGAAACCAAGGTTGTGAGCAGGAAAGGGACAAGATTGGACTAAACAGGCAGCTAAATACAGCATGAAACAGAGTGGGAGAGGCTAGAAGTAGTTCAACAGGGAAGCACTGCATCAGATCTCAGGAAGAAATGATCTAGATAGAAGAATGGAGAGAAGAGACAACTTTGCAGTGTCTGGTACTCAGGAGATCCCAACATTAGTTTCCTTCCTCTTTTGGGGTTTGCGGAGTTTTTTAAGGGACCTTCTAGAAAGACGTTTCCATCTCCTACTCTCAACTAACAAATGTCTTGAATATCTATTACCCGCCAAGGACTATGATAGACCCTGAAGATATAAAAGGGAGCAAGTCAGGCAAAGTTCCTGACCTCTTAGGTCTTATATTTCCTTCAGAGAGACAAAAACCAGCAGTCAGATAAATGAAATGATTTTGCATAGTGCTAAGTACTCTAAAGAAAATAATAATATGAGTGTCCCAGAAAGGGAACCCAAAGGCAGTGACATTTAGACGGAGAGCTAAAGAATGAAAGCTGGAGATGCAAGACGTCCGGCCCAGAGTATTCCATGTGCAGCGTCCTGGAGGCATGAAAGAACTTGTGGGGTTCAAGAAACTACAGAACAGTGTTGCTAGAGCATAATATGGGTGGGGACTGTGTCAGGGTTATAGGAAAAGGGGCAAATGAGCAGATGAGTCATGGTGATTCGGTAGACCATGACAAGGAACTGGATTTTATTCTCAGAGCAGTAGGAAATCACTAACGTGTACTGCCTAAAAGGTTGGAGGCAAGTGAATGGCATGATTTCCATTTTAAGAACACTCTTGCTGCAGTGGGAAGAAGCTGCTTAAGGCTGGTAAAGGTGGACGCTGGAATATATTTCAGTTAGCAGAGCAGGACAGGTAAGAGATGATGGTAGCATGGCCTAAGTTACAAAATGTCCTTGGAAAAATGAATGAACCTCCTTAATATTCTTGCAAAAATAATCCTCTGTGATTGTGCTACAAAAATGTCAGATGACGTTAAGGATATTGTCTTGTCCTGTCATGCACATTTTTTGAGGAAATGCTACTACAAATTCAACATGAAATGAAATCTTTGTTATTCTAGACATTTGAACATAGTTACAATCTTAACCCCTATTTTTTAAAAGATTTTATTTATTTATTCATAAGAGACACAGAAAGAGGCAGAGGGAGAAGCAGGGTCCCCGCAGGGAGCCCGATGTGGGATTCGATCCCAGGACCCCAGGATCATGACCCGAAAAGGCAGATGCTCAACCACTGAGTCACCCAGGTGTCCCTTAACCCCCACTATTAAAGGCAAAGGAGAATTACTTCTAAAATGTCATTTTAGTTAAGGTGGTTAGAAATCTCACCCAGGAAAGGAAGCAGCCATTAGGATTCCATGAGAAAGAACAATCAAATACAAGCCCCTGAGCTAGGAAGGGGATTGCCATGGTCAAGGAACAGACAGTAGCCCAGTGGCTGGAGCAGAGTAAGTACCTGTGAGCGTGTGGTTTGTGATCCATATTAAATCAACAAACATGGGATTTCTTATTTCTCTGTCCCTTCCACAATGTTAGCCTGCAGTAGCCAACAGTAAGAAACAATTAGAGAGAGGTCTCATGCTACCCCACACTACCGTAATTTAAATTTCACAGTTGTCTCACGAAAGCTGAGAAGAGCTCCCTTACTTCTGGTGAGCTAAAAGCAGAAACATTGGTTCTAAAGAGGATGAATAGATCTAGAGGGTGCCTGTGTACCCCCAAAGTTGTGACAATAAAGCTGTCTATGGTTTGATCACTGCCTCAGCCACACAGCACTTTGTTCCACACCCTCAAATATCAACACTTCTGGAAAAAATTGAGGAACTGTCTCCTGCAGCAATTGTCCAAGCCACTTCACATGTGACAGCCTTGCCTCCTCCGACCCTGGGCCCATCAAACAACCACAGAGAAGCTTCTTTTCACTGGGTGGTACAAATGAACTCCCTAAACCCAAATCCTAAAGGAGACAGGAAATCTATAATAAAAATTTTCCTGTAAAGAGTAACTATAAATAAATAAATTGATGGAATTATCATTTATAGTACTGTTTATATATTTATTTCCTGTCCCATTCCACAGAGCATTTAACGAAGCCTAAATAAATACTGGTGATCCAAAAGGCTAATATTAATGGCTAAACGAATCTGATTAAAGGGAAAATGTGATTAAGGACAAAAGGTCTTTTTTTCCCCTTGTGCTATGTGTTTCTATAGAATTTAGAGTACTGGGTCTTAAAGTTGGCTCATTTTTTCTGGTAGCTAAAAGCAAAACTATGGCATTACTTATTTGGAAGCATTACTACTGGATTATCCATTATCCAAATGAAGATGCCAGAAATCTCTCTCTTATTGAAGTTCCACTGACAAAAACCTTCCCTCATATCTTCCTAGAGTAGTTGAGCTATTTTTATATTCATTCATTGCCTAACTTGATATATGTAATAAATAATAAATGTTGAATGAATCACTCATCAGTTATTACCTTCTACTCACTCAATTTGTTCATTTTCAAAAATTATTGCTCAGATTTTAAGACATTTTAAGATAAGTCCCACAAAGTACATGTCTAATAAAAGATTGTCTTGGTAAAAATTACACATGTATGGCAGGTTGTTGGGAAAGGTATTTTGAAATATCCAGACTTTCTTTTCCTCTTGAATCATAGCCCATAATATTAAAAAGTCAGGATATATCTTTTCTTATGTGTGACTATGTGATATTTCCAGAGTGGTAAATATGCTTAAATACTTCTTCATTAGGAACAAATTATAGCAAAACAAAATTCTGAAGAAGTTGTGATTGTTAGGTTCATTCTTGAAAACTTGGTTGGATTAAAATAGCCTCTCAATCAACATATTGATTGATTAAGTAATAATTTTATACCTAGATCTCAAGAATTACCTGTCTCTTGACCACATCTACTTCGTCATCACTTTTAAGTACAACATTAACAAGAACACTCAGGATGTTTAACACGTGGGGCTCCTCGGTGGCTCAGTTGGTTAAGCATCTGTCTTTGGCTCAGATCATGATCCCTGGGTCCTGGGATAGAGCCCTGTGTCAGGCTGCTGGCTGAGCAGGGAGTCTGCTTCTCCCTCTCCCTCTGTCTTTCCTTCCCCCTCTCCCCCACCCACTTGTGCTTGCTTTCTCTCCTGTGTTCTGTGTCTCTCTCAAATAAATAAATAAGAAAATATTTTTAAAAATGTTTAATCTGTGACACTTTTACAGGTAAAAGCAGGTGTGAAAACTACTCACAGACCTTCAATAGTTAATAGTTAATCTGGTTGCTCAGAGAACACACAGATAATTCTAATAGAACAGAAATAATTGAGTGAAATGGACTCGATAGTCACTTACTATCTAAGTTAGAGGTATCACTGATTTGTTCTATCACAAACTCAAACCAATGGATGCAATGAAATGTCTCTTTCCCTTCCCATTTAAAAAACTCATATGTTAAAACAGAAATACTGAAACTTTGGAGCTAAAGGAACATTTTGGAAAATAGGAAAAATGCCCAGAGAGCTGCATAGAGTTATGATATTTAGAAGTTCTAGTACAGAGTCTTACACTAGAAATGCGTAAAGCATCTCTTGCCTATAGAGCTGTCAGCTGTATGTATAATTTATAACTTTGAGAAGATACATTAGAACATTAATAATTAAACTAGTATCACATTAAATCCAGAATATATTCTAATAGACCTTTATAGGTGTGTTACCTTTTTAATATTAAGAATAAGAAGCAGTATGTTGGTAATTAAGTAAATACTATAGTAAATATAACTTATACTTGAAGCTTATCACTCCCCAGGGAACAGATATTTAATTTGTGGTCATGATAATAACAGCCTAATGAACTTCACATCTTTCAGGAGAGCTTAATAAACTTCAAAGTAGACAAAACAAGAATGTATGAGTAAAAGTACATCCTTAGCCTTTCATTAGGCAAAATGAGCATGAGTCCTGGCCCAGCATGGCTTCCAAAGTTAGCACTCCCAACTACAAAGCAAATGTATGCAGAGAAATGTACAACAAAAGACATAGCTTTTAAAGCTCCAGTTGCATTTCCACAAATGTTGCTTACAAAAGCCACCATTCTCTGTGTTAACAAAAAGTTGTGGATCCGTTCTTCGCTAAATCCTCTTTTCTTGCATAATCCACCTTGTGCACTTTAGCTTGAGTGTGTTTTATCTGATCTAATCCTGGGCTCATTCACTCTCAGATAGAAGCAACAGGATTATTTCATACTTAAAGAGGTCCAATCTTTATGTGATCCATAAGAGGACACCTGGCTGATACAGAATTTAAGCAAAAGATTAACCAGGTGCTCAAGACGCATAATGATTTCAAATATAATAACAGTTTATGATAAAAAGAATTACTGTCAGACTATATCAAAAATGCATTTTAAAATGCACACATTAAGGTCTATTCAAGTCTATTATATAGATATTTTAATGCATGTAATGGTCACACACCTATACACATATGAGTATTCATTTCAAGGGAAGAATGCACACTTTATTAGGAATTTAAGATCCAAAGAGCATGTTCACATTTTCATTCATGTCTTTCTTTCATATTCAGCACATCTACAGATTAAAATGGGTTGAGTAGGGCTAGGCTTTGTAGCTTAGTAAATTAGTCCCTGGTTTTCTCTTTTAATGCAGTGGACAAGAAAGCTCAATAGAAAATAATCTAAGCCCCCATGAAGCTAGAAAACATGGATTAGTATTAAGTAAGTCTAGCTTCCTTGGCTTGGCTCTACAAGATCATTACATTATAATGTGTGTGTGTATGTGTGTGTGTGTGTGTGTGTGTATGCACTTGTGTTGTGTGTGTGTGTGTATATTATATATATATATATATATATATATATTTTACATTTTTTGATCGTGTACATGTTTCCTGTGGGTCTTAGATGCTAGCTTATCACTACTAATATGTCAAAGGCTGATATTCACTAATATTAAATGCAACTTTCTGATTCCAGAATCTGCCAGTATTTTAAATAGAAAAAAAAATTAAGTTAAAGCCAGAGCTATAGAAATATTCTTATTGACTATGAAATCTATATAAAAATCTATACAATTGCTATTTTTTTCCTTGAGGTTTGTATACTAGTTATTTTTATTTTTTTTAAAGATTTTATTTATTTATTCATGAGAGACACAGAGAGAGAGGCAGAGACACAGGCAAAGGGAGAAGCAGGCTCCATGCAGGGAGCCCGACATGGGACTCGATCCCAGGTCTCCAGGATCACACCCTGGTCTGAAGATGGTGCTAAACCGCTGAGCCACCTGGGCTGCCCTGTATACTAGCTATTTTTAAAAGGAGGGAAGTTTCATAGGCACTTAAGGAAAATGGAGGATAATGATAACATTGATGTGTATCTTGTAGAGTACCTCTTGGTTTTTACATCTGTATCAGAGAAATGGAATATGAATGATACATGGGAGAGATCAGAAACTTCAATAGCAACACTTGACTATTTTAACACATCAAAATTTGTCAAATAAAATTAATCATCCAAAGGACCGAAAAGCCAATTCCACGTGGAAATAATGTAGATCAAAATTCTAAGTATTACTCACCAAAACTTCCTCATCTCCCTGAGGTTCAGTTTCTTCACCTACGAAGTGAAGGAGATGAACAACTCTTAATTCCCTTTTTATTTTAACATCAATCTCAAATAGATAAAGATCCCTACATTTGACTGATGGAAAAATACATTCCAGATACTTATACTTCTGATAATTTAGAGTGATATATCAATTAATGAATCTCCTAGGAATAAAGAAATTTGATAGAAGGATTAGAATGCTATTAAAATAACAATAAGTTATGAGAAACTGTGCTTCTGTGATCATTCAATGCAAGGAGTTTTGTTTCCAACAAGCTGGATGTCAGTGTAGGTGTACAGAACATAAGTAATCTTTAAGAAAAATGTAAAAGTGAAATAACCTACCAGGTTATAAAAACTTACATTATGTGATTTCTATATTGCTCATAGTAAATTCATAAATTTAATCTTCAAAACTAACATTGAAAAATTTGTGAGAAACAAAAACTAAAGGCTAAGTTTATGATGGCAATACTTGATCAACTTAATTATTCCAGTTTTTTAAAAAAATGACAATCTTTTTCTTCAGCAATATATTGGTAAAATCATAAAATTATTTTACCTTTAAAATAATTGTGGTCATATCGATATGACTAAGATATATGTCAGAAATAGAATTAAATGTTTGCAAAATTAGTTCTCTAGGTTAAAATGAGTAATGGTCACATGCTCATCACACATGACCACTGACCATTGCTATTAGTTGGGCCAGACCTCTTTATTCTTGTTAATCAATAAACTAAAAACTATAGCTCTCAAAGACAATTAAAATTTAGATGCATAGCTGACTGCACTGCAATTAATCCTGGACATAGGTAACTTAGATTTTCATTAGCAAAATAAAAAATGAAATAAAAATCGAAATTTACATGTATAAAGAGTGGCATTAAAATATACCATGAACTTGGAAATCCAAAGAGAAAACGTGTGGTAGAGTGAGGGTGGAGAAGAGTTGCCTATATTGTCTCCATACAAATAATTGATTAGAACATAGAAGGAATTATCAGTATCTCAAACAGAGAAAGCAGTGTGTTCAGATACATACTTGTATCACTGTCTGCTGATTATTATTTGCTCAACACTAGTTCAAACACTTTACACAAAAAATATGTCATTAATACCCAGGCCACCTGAATGAAGAATTCAAGTATTATTTTTCTCTCTGTTTTACAAATGAAGAAACTAAGACTAAGAAAAGCTAGGTATCTTGCCTCATGGTAAATCTAAATCCTTCTCACACTTCAGAATATGCATCATTTCAGCGACTACTCAAGTTTGGTCTCCATTTGTCCCCAGGAATGATGCTATAATCTACTCCTTTGAAGTTCTTCAATGTCAGTAAAGAAAACTGTAAGAGGAAGAAAACATTTTGTAATTATTGTGTGACCATGGGCCAGCAGAGAAGCCTTGGAAATTCTGACTTTTATGATCCTTATCTCCATTCCTTCCAGAACTGTTTTTGATGTCTAGGGGCAGTCTGTGAATGAATATGAAGAGAAAGGCTGGGCATTCATTCTTCCTTGGTTTGTCCCATTAATGGAATGGGAAAAAATTTCACAATACATGTGTTTGACTGTTAAAAACTCTCTCCAACTTCTCAGAAACTATATCAGGTTTGTACCATAAAAAACTTTTTGAGAAAGTTTGAAATTTAGCAAGGATATGCAAGTGTCGGAAATCTGTTCTGATTGAATAGGTGTCTGTTTTGATTGATCAGTGGTCGTGGCACAACTGATTGTTAAATGCTTTCAAAGTCACTCTTGACTGACGGCAAATAACCTTATTCACTATGGCTCCCATAAAGTTATATTCTCAGCCATTAGTTAAGTAGTATTTGTCCTGAAAATGTCAATGCCTATTCCATGCCTAATATGTTCAGTTGGGATTCAGTGATGCTTTAAACACACATGGAAAGAAAACATTGGAAATTAAAGTATACACACAGACATAAACATTCATAAACATGTAAATATTAAAATTTTATATTTCTATATACACATGTATGTATATTATAATACACATAAATATGCATACATAGGTACATACACATGCATTTTTTACCTTATTGTCTAAAGGAAATGGTTGCTTTCACAGAAGACAAAAATAAGCACAAAAATAAATGGAGAGAAATTAAAAATAAATTGCAAAGACACAGCAATGCATATATATTAGCATTAACAACATGTAATATAGAAAAGGAGAATTCCATATTTTGTCAGCATACACAGCCCAGTACACCCAAGAGAGACTTAATTAAGAAGCTTCTAAACTGCAAGTTTATTAAATGAGCATACTGAAGAGGCTAAATCTTTACTTTTAAATACAATTTAGGAGTCCTACCCTGCTGTTACTTACAGTTCTGATCGTTTGTTTATCAGGAACCTACAATTTACAGTTGCTACTTATACATTAGATGATATTGCACTTTAAATGCGTTATTTTTTTTCTTCTGAGCCAGAACTATTTCATTGGCATTTATTTATTAAGTATCAATATATAGATTTGCAAATACCATGTTTCTTATCATAATTTAGAAAAGTCCTTCACAGGAAACTTAAGAAACACAAAAATCTTAAAATCTACAAATGATGTCACCAGCCAGAAAGAATAATAGTTATAACATTTGCATATCTTCGTTGTCTTCTATAAATACCTGTACGCACACACCCACATATTCACCTATGTGTGTATACACAGCCACAATCTATTTTGAAAACTGCCAACATTTTACCTTGTTAAATTTGGAAGAGGACAGAAGACTTTATCTTTGGGACATACCAATCTCTTGTTTGGCAAAACTCTCAATAAACCCTAGCTATTAAAAGATAAAGATCTTCCTACGGCATGGAAAGTCTGAGATTATGAAGAGCTATAAAATTCTGCAAAATGAAATGGAAATCTCTCTTCCCTGGGGTCTCTGGTGACATTTCAGGGTATATAATGGTGAGGTAGACCAGAGTCTTGAGTTAAAGAAGAAATAGATTTAGATTTTGTTCTCTCTTTCCAGAGATTTCTTGTTGTCTGTGAACACTCCTCTTCCTTCTCTTCCTCTTCTTCAGTAAGAGAACTTGAATTTACTTGGGGAGGCACATGGTCCTGCAGCTAAAAGGGCCATTTAAGATCTGGCCAATGGGATGTAACCAGACATCTCATTGTATAGTTCTATCAAAGGAAATCTTCATCCAAGCCAATGAGTGAATTTCCTCCTACATGTAATAGCAAAATGATCACTGGAGTTCAAATATCCGACTTGGAAGCATTGGGGAGAGGCCATGCTTTCTGGCCAAGAAGCTGTAGGGTCTTGATCTTCAGTCCCAGTCACGGACATCTCCCTCCTGAGTCCTCTCACACTGTTACCTGGGGGGTTGCTGTTAGAGCAGAATTCATGTTGTGACTGATAAATTCTCACTGAGGTACAGAAAACTGGAGAGAATTTATTAGGGGCATAGGCAGTTTGATTAGGGAGAGGTAGTCTACCTATTGACTTGACACAATGCATGTCAAGGAGACAGATGGGATCTTTTGAGGAAGGTTTCAATCTCGGTCTCCAGAAATTGTGGTGCCAGTGGCTAATTTGAAGGTTTTATTTTTCCTCCACATTATAATTTCCTTCTTTTTTTTTAATCACAGAGACTTCAGTGAAATATCAGGAAAAGGTTATATTCTGTTATTAGTTATATTTTAGAAAAGTAAAGAGTTTTACCTGTTTACAACCCATGAAGTGGTTGTAAATGAAAGGTTATCTATAGTGGTTATAAGAGTGATCCAAAGTGAGGTGACTGGCTGACTGGACAAGGGACACCAGGACGAATTTGTGGAACACCCAAGCATCCCTTTGTTTTTCTCAGAAATAGTTGATTTAGTGAGGGGACCCCAGTAGAAATCTGGACTTCAAAAGACGAGATAACTTATTTTCCAGTGGAATGTGATAGATAATGACAGTCCTAAAGATGAAAGAGTGGAGATGTGGAGTTATTAATGCATGCCCATATAACCCAGAGGATAGCTTTGAAACCCTAGTAGTAGTGGTAGCAGTAGTAGTAGTTTAAAATATTTACATTTATTTTTAAAAGAGATGATAATCTCCCCCTGAAGACTTATTTCATAAAAGGAACATCTAAATTCCTCATCTATCTGTTTTTTAGGAAATGAGTTAACTTCTTCAGTTATGCATACTGATATTGAAAAAGGAAAATGTCACAATTTCCAGACTCACAGTGAATGAATATAGCATGATACAAGACAAGGACATTTCCAGTAATTCTGACAATTCTACGGTGGCTTATAAATGCAGTGAACAATAATTAGCAGGACTGCAAGGCTTAAGTTGGAGTCAGTTGATAACTAAAAGAATATGGGAAGAGAATTAGATACTATGTGAAATAAAGAATAAAATGAAAATCTAACATATGTTAAGGGGTCAGTTGAAAAAGCAAGGAAAAACATTTTCATTCTTGTAGAAAGCCTGTAGAAAAGAACAACAATTTTTTTTTTTGGAGTGCTAAATTTTGAGAAAGCTAAAACTCATTTTGAAT
The DNA here is from genome assembly GCF_018345385.1 of Vulpes lagopus. NCBI lineage: Eukaryota > Metazoa > Chordata > Mammalia > Carnivora > Canidae > Vulpes > Vulpes lagopus. The sequence continues at coordinate 43,613,437 of NC_054842.1, read as the reverse complement.
AGTTTTTTATAGAGAAAATTCTTCCAAAGCAATGATTATCATTTTATAGTGTTAACGTTATTTTAATTATCTGTAAACTTTCCTTTTACCAAATTATTCACTTTGAACGCTGTGTTGTGTCTTTAAATGACTATTATTTATATTATTTCTAGCACTTTAATTTTGGTGGTGAATATTTTAGGTTAAAAAAGTAATTGCCAATTTTGGGAGAAGTTTTTTCTATTTGTTACTTTTTAAAGAGAGATCTTTTTTTCAAAAGTTGTCTAGAGTGAAGAGAAGAAAAGGTAATTTGTCTCTTTTTACAATCTAAGCTGTTTAAACTCTCAAACTTTCTTCATGGTAGAAAGAAAAGAAAAAAGAATAAGAAAAGAAAAGAAAAGAAAAGAAAAGAAAAGAAAAGAAAAGAAAAGAAAAGAGAAAAAAGAAAAGAAAAGAAAAGAGAAAAAAAAGAAAAGAGAGAGAAGGAAAGAAAAAAAAGGAATAAAAGAAGAAAAAATAGTCTCACAGGCATTGTTTCTAGGCTTTTTGGGAGGTCAGAGGGAGGATAATTCACACTCATCACATCTTTTTAACAATATGATACCTTGAGAGTTCCAGTGCTACTTCAGGACCTGAGAACTTTTACTTCATCTCTTCTACATAACATCAAAGCCTCCAGTTTTCTACACTGGAAATTTTGGTTCACAAGGATGCTGGATATAAGACAGAATATTTTATATTCATTTGCTTTATATCACTTTATATATATATAGTAGTCTTAGAATAACAATATGGATTATCATCACAAGATATGATTATGGAATGGTTAAGACAAATTTTGCATGTATTCTCTCCATTTTCTCCCCATTTTTTAGGTTTGTGATATAACTACATTGCCAGATCGTTTTGCCTGTATATTACAGCCTCTTTTCTTTAATGTCTTTTTAATTCTTGTTTTATAAAGAACTATGTATTTAGTCCTGAATTTTGATTGCCTAAAGTTTATCTCATAGATTTTTTTAGGAAAGATCACTGTAATAATATTCCCTGAGGTCTGCCATTTTGATAAGCATTTGCCTCTGTCCTCTATACTTGAAGGTAATTTTTGCTACATTAAAAAAATATTTGGTTTATATTTTCTTTCCTTAAATATCCTAAATATATTACTCATTTAATTTTCTTTGGTATTAGAGAGTTGATGTCAAAAGCTCTGATGACAATCTAATTTTATTTCACTTAAAATCCCAGAATCATTCTGCTTGATTACCCATAATATATTTTATTTTTCTTGAAGTCCAGGAATTTTACAACTTGTTTTGATGTTGACCTTTATGGATTAATGTTATCAGGTACAAAGTATATTCTTTCAATGTATGTTTTCCAATTTGTGTGTTTGTTTCGAGAACAATGTACTAAGATATAGGTCTTCATACTGCTTCTCCTCTCTTGCTTTGGCTTTGTTCTTCAGGGACTCCTATATTCGTATATTGGATCTACTTTGCCCACCTTCACGATTTGTCTCTTTCCTTCAAATTTTTAAAATCTTCGTTTCCTTCTGATTTAAAATCTTTTCACCCTCTTTACCTTTGTAATTGTCCTAAGGCAAGATGTTGTTCCATTTACTCTTGAGTTTCTACTAGCTTAGTCTTCATTTTTAAAATCTTTCCTTATATTTAGAATTTCCTCAACTTCTGTCACTGATTTCTGAGGTGTTCAAATTCATGTTTCTGTTGTCCTTTCATATCTTGAATCTTTTCAAATTCATATCTTGAATCTTTTTAACTTATTTTGAAATAGTGTGTAATAGTTTTGAATTTTTTTAAAAAGTATGCTACTATAGCATGCTTTCCTTGCCTTTAAAAATGTTATGCTACTCCTTTTCATTCTTCTATTGTAACTTTATATGGTATTTACCTTGATATATTTCTGTTGCATATTTTTATGTGAATTTACTTTATCTGTATTTTTTAGAATAAACTTTAGTGCAAATAACTTGCTAACTTCAAAGAGTTCCCCACTGATGTAAACTAAAATGCATACTCATAAAATAAAAAAAATATATATATATATAAGAAGACATAAACAAAGTGGTATGCATTAAATATATGAGGATGGGTGCTTATGGAAGGAAGAGGAATAGAAATAGGGATGGAAGTAAGGGGGAAAAACCCACATAAATAAAAAAAGAAGAATGCCTTATGTGGACAAAGGATGATAATGTCATGAATTGAGAAGCATCATTATTTCCATCTTCTGCACCTGAGATCCTTCCCACAACAAAATGGGTGTATGAAGAGAATGTGTGTTTATCGTATAAAAAATGGATAAGAAAGATAATGTTTAAATCACCTTTAATTCTACCACTTAGGAATATACACCAGGAACGTTTTGGAATATTTTTCATGTCTTTTGTCCTGTCTGTATGTGGGTGTGTGTTCTGCAATATCCATAATCTAAGCTCTCTGTGTTCACATGAGAAATCCTAATTCTAATCTCTCTATAAAGCTCATCTAATCTTGCTTGACATTATTTAATTTCTGAGTTCTCTATTTCTTGTTTTCGATCTTTTATCTTTTGAATAATATTCTTAATAACTTTTAACTTATTTTGAAATAGTCTGTAGTAGCTTTGATTTTTTTAAAGTATGTCGTTATAGCATGTTTTCACCGTCTTTAGAAATGTTATGCTACTCATTATATTTCTTTTTGTAGCTTTGTATGGTATTTTACTTTTGATAGATTTCTATTGCTTATGCTATGTGAATTTACTTCATCTGTATTTTTAGAATGAAGCTTGGTATAGAGAGCTTCCTAATGTCAAACAACACTCCATTGGTGTGAACCCAAAATGCCTTAACCATAATTAATATAGATGCTTACTTTATGTTGGTATACTTTAACATTTGTTATTTTATTTTATTTTTTTTTTTTGACTGAGCCACCCAGGCACACCTGGGGATCGTTACTTTATTTTTTTTAATTAATTTTATTGGTGTTCATACATTTGTTATTTTAAATTTACATCATGAAAATTAGTGATTGGCTCCAATTTTTGCTACTATGCATAAGGCTGTGATTGGCATTCTTGTGTACAGATATTGGTCCCAGTGACCAATTAGTTCTGCAGAATACATTACTAGAAATTGACTTATAGGTCATAGATCATATATTTCCTTATTGCTAATCAGAAATGTTAAGTTTGTAAAACATTAACAGGGTATCAAAATGTTCATTTTACCACTGTCATCAATAATTTGTCATTTTGAGGGGCACTTTGGTAGCTGAGTCTGTTAAGTGGCCAACTCTTGATTTTGGCTCTTGGCTCAGGTCATGGTTTCAGGATCCTGGGATTAAGCCCTGCTTTGGGCAACATGGTGTGCAAGGCATCTACTTGAGGATTCTCTCTCTCTCCTTCTCCCTTTGCCCCTCCCCCTACTCATGTGTGTTTGTGTGTGTGTGTGTGTGTGTGTGTGCTCTTTATCTCTGTCTCAAATAAATCAATCTTAAAGAAATAATTTACTAATTTGATAGGTTAAAAATTATATCTTTATTTTATTATGTATTTTTTGATGAAGAATAAAGTTAAATATAATCATATTTTACTGATATTTTAATTTCTCTTATTATGAATTATCTATTTTGTAACTTAATTTGTAAATTATTTTCCATCCCCACAACACCCAAAATCTTCTTTCTATCCCACAGAATGGTACTTCTGTCCATTTAGTTCCTATGCAATGAACCCATGACTCTAATATATATATTATATATAATATATATATTATATATAAAACACCTGCTCAGTTTTCTCCATGTCCATGGCTACCATTCTAACTTCAGCTACCTGGTCTTTGAGATTCTATTCCCCTTCTAGTCATTTTCCACACTGCAGTCACTGTGATTTGCAGATATGGTCCTCTCTAATCCCTTATGGCTGAAAAGCCTTCTCAAACACAAGATGTTGTACTAGCTCTTTTATGACATTCTTATTTTTATTAGATCCTAATACATTATGTTTTCCTCATTATTCTTTTCTAATAATATAGAAATTTTGGTTTGTATTGTTCCTTTGATATGAGATAATTTATTTAAATTTTCTGGTGAAAGAGCTTCTTTATTATCATTACTAGTAACTGAGGATTAATTGCATTGTAGTCTGACAATGTTCGCTTTTGTATTTCGGGAGTTATTTGTAACCTAATATCTAGCTAATTTTAGTAGATGTTTATGCGCCACTTGAAAACAAGGCATATTCTGTACTATGAGGAAAAAGTGCTTATTTTATATCTGGACTCTATCTTATGGTTTTCAGGTCTTCTATGTCCTTGCTAACATTTTGTCCCCTTGATGCATTTAGATCTGAGCAAAGTGTGCTAAAGTTTCCTATTTTTAATATGTGTCTGTTTCTCCTTTCATGTCCTATCATTTCTGCTCTATGAAAGCTGTACTGATATTTGGTGAATAGATATTAATATCTTCACTGTGAATGGTAGCCTTTAGCATTATAGAGTGTCCTACTTTGTATTAATTCTTCTTGGCCTGAATTCTACCTTGTTTTAGATCAAGATCATGGCCTCTGCTTTCTTCTTACTTGCCTTTATTTGATATATTTTTGCTCATACTTTTATCTTTAGTCTTTTCAATTCACTTTATTTTATATATGTCTTTTGCATACAACATAAAGTTGAATTTTGCTTTCTTAGTCAATCTGAAAATCTTTCTCTGTATTACATAACTTAAGTCCACTAACATACATGGATGCGACTCATATGTTTGGTCTCAGTTCTATACTATAGTATTATGTATTGTAACTGTGTATAAATGTAGGTATGCCATTATGTTAGCTGTTTTCTTTGCCATTTTTTCTTTGTTATTTTCTTTGCTATTTGAGAAGGTTTGGACTTTTTTAATGATTAGTTTTATACAGATACCATTTTGTGAGACTTTAAACAACTTCTTCTAAAACTACTTTTTTTCCCTTTAATCAATGTCAGCAAGAAACTGCTTCTTTTCCTCTTTTTCTTATTAGTATATTTGTTTTGATGACTGTTGAGCAAAATATACTTATGCTTCAAGTTCTTATCAGTTTTAAATAATGTATTTTCATTCATAATACCAGTGAGTCGGTCAGCAAGTTTATTCCACTTTTTATTTACTTGATGCCTCCTCTTCCCATTTTTTTTGGTTGCATTATTTTCCTGACATCAGAGCCTGTAGTATTCACGCTGCACTTTGTCGCTTTTATCTCCACCTTTTAGTCTGTTAATGTTTACTGCCAAAGCCCCCAGACCTTATAAAGGAGCTTCTCCAGATATGATGTTTTTCTGAAACTCCTTTCTGTAGTAGATTCCTCAGGAAAGTTTCTAGAATAACATTTTTTCAAGTATTGCATGTTCATAAATCCTTGTAGCCTAGATATCTAAATGATGTTTGGCTGGATATAAAAATCTCAGCTCACTTTTTTTTCTTGAATAGTTGAACAATGTTGCTTCATTGTTTTACAGTTTAAAATTTTGCTGCTGAGAAATGTGAAGTTACTTTCATTTTCTTTCCTTTATTTGTTACTCAATTTGTGTGTGTATATGTGTGTGTGTTAGTGGGGCTCAGGGGCTCAGGGTGGGTCTGGATTTCCAAAAGTTGTTTTTCTTTATTTTTAAAGTCTAATAGTTTTACTAGGCTATAAATCTTGGTTTTGACTTTTCTGATTCCATGTACACAGAGTCTTCTTTATTTTCTAGAAAAATTTTGTTGAACTATGGTTTTAAATAATTTTTTTCTCTTCCATTACTTTAGTGTTCATCTTTAAGAACAATCATTAAATACTTATTTAACTTTGCAGGCTTTCTCCATCAGTTTTCAAGTCCTTTTGTTATTTTTCTTTATCTTTCTGTTTTGTTTTCATTTGTTAGCTATCTATCTTACCTCCTTTATGGCATTCTGCATTCCTCTTGGCATCTATTCACTTCTGTGTTCTGCTTACTTTAGATTTATTTGTTTATTTATTTATTTATTTATTTATTTGAACGTGCACACACACATGCAAGCAGGGGAAGGGTCAGAGGGAGAGAAAGAATCTTAAGCAGGCTCCACACCCAGCTGGGAACCCAATGTGGGGCTTGATCTCACAACCCTAGATCATGACCTGAGCCAAAATCAAGAGTTGGTTGCTTAACCAACTGAGCCATCCAGGTGCCCCATGCATTAGTTTTATTTCTAAATATTTTATTTTTCTTTTTCAGTTCACTTTTGATTTTTGACAATTCTTCCTTCATATCTTCCTATCATCTAGCCACATTCGTTTTGAGATTTAAAATGTCTTTTTTTTTGAGATTTAAAATGTCTTAATTGTGCTAGTCTTCCAAAATTTCTAGCATTTTCTTTATGTTACTTTGAAATATGTTATAGTTCCCATCTGTTTGAGGCCATGTATTTTCCTGATGTGTTCTTATTGTCTGTTGGAACACATCACTATATTTGCAATAACTTTTACTAGAGTTAGATTGTATTTTCCTCCACATTTTAAAAGGAGATACATTTCCCTAGACTATTAGAAAGCGGCTCCTTAGAATGGGAGCAGACAATAGTGTAGCTTTCCTGATACTATGGTCCTGTGGTCTAAATGTTTGTTTCCCCCTTAAATTGATATATTGAAATTCTAACTCCTAAAGATGACAGTATTGGGAGGTGAGGCTTTTAGGAGGTGTGAAGTCATGAATGGGATTAGTGCCTTATGAAAGAGGCTCAAGAGAGACCCCTAGCATCTTCCACTATATGACGACAGCAATAAAGTGCCAGCTAGAACCAGAGAGAGAACCTTTACCTGACCATTCCAGCACCCCAGTCTTGGATTTTCAGCTTCCAGAACCATAAGAAATAAATTCCTGCTGCTTATAGGCTATATATATATAGCAGCCTGAATGGACTGAGACATATGGCTTAAGGGCTTACTCTTCTGTTGTAACCAAAAGGGCTAAGAATATGGTCTCTCTCTACAGATTTATCTGCTAGAAAGATTTTCAGCCCTCAGAACTATACATAGCCCATAAACTCTACAAGCCTCATCGACCTGGACAGTGCTTTCAGCTTCAGATGTTATATCTCATTGTTAAAGTACATTTTAGGAACTGTATCCTCCTTTCTACCCTCTCCCACCATCTGATACTTCAACCTCTATTTCAGTCGTTTCTGCTCAATTTTGTTTCTGGCATCAAGCATGTTTGTTTTTCCCAGTTTTCCCAGAGTGAGTTCTGTCCCTTTGAAAATCAGAGGAGATTGGGAAGGGGGTTACTGCATACTTCACTAATTCTCAAGGCCTAAACTGTCCCAGGCTCACACACGGATTTTCTTGCACTGACTTTCACCTTGGAGGCCATGAGAACTTTGCTGCACACCCTCTGTTGTTCTCAGATCCATCCACTCAGGTTTCAGCTCATGGTAGTCTCCTTTCTTCCCTTGGAAATACTTGCCATGAATGTTCTTTTCCCCCTTGGTTTGTGGTATGTGCTATAACACTTTTTCACTCTCAAGTTGTCCCACAATACATCTGTTGATTTGTGCAGGTCTTTTTCCTGGCTTAGCCATACCCATCTGTATTTTGTAGTCCATTCACATTAATAATTTACAAAAACATAAAGCATTATAGTTTTAGAGTTGAAAGAGTCTCTAGGTAACCCCTACAGTAAATAACTAATTTTTCAGATTAACAAAAAAAAAACTCAGATTTTCTCATAGTCAGAAGGCTTGTAGCTATTACCACACGTTGTAATGTTTAATCACCTCCACAATAATTTTATTATATCTCAACTCTGCAAACAGATGGTAAGTACCTCAAATTTAAGGACAATGTCTTATTCATCTTTGGAACCTTCTGTAGGTATCTGGGATGGAGCTATGGGTATAGGGGGATCTTGAAACGTACTTACAGAAGTGAAGTTAAATAAATGTCGTTGACTGTTCAATATTTAGTATTGTTCTAGGCACTTGGTATTTCTCAAGTAAGAAAGAGGTTTTTTTTATTATTATCTTGCTTTTCTGGATCTTATATCCTACCAAGAGTAGACAGATCATGAAAAATAAATATAATAAATATATAAATTATGTAGAATGTTAAAAGATTAAAAGCAAATAGAACATGGGAAGAGAGATCTGGAATGGAGGATAGTGGAATTTTTAATGGTATGATCATCATAACAATAGTGACATTTGAGGCAGACTTAAAGCAAATGAAAGAGCTAATCATGAAGATATGTGGGGTGTTCTACGCAGAAAGAATGGACAAGGCAAAAAGCCCTAAAGTGGTAGCCTAGCTACAGAAAATAACAGTAAGGAAACTAATGTGACTAAAAACACAATAAACAAGGAAAATAATCATACAAGTTGAAGTAATTGAGGCTGGTGGGAGGGGGTCCAGTATAAAACAGGAGCTAGAGTTAGACCATGCAGGTTCAGATGCTACTGTGAAGATTTTAGCTTCCACCCTGAAACAGGAAGGGATTATAGAGTTTGGGAAATAAGGAATATCATGATCTGGCTTATATTTTTAAAAAGATTACTCAGGGAGCTCTGTTGAAAATGCATGATAGAAGAAGGAAGGGTGGAAATAGGAAGACCAGTTAGAGGCTGTTTCAGGAATGCAAGAGAGGGGTGGTGGCTTGACCAGGTGATAGCAATGAAGATGGTGCAAACTAGTTAGTTTATAGGTAGAACCAACAGGATTTTCTTATATATTCGATATGTGATGTGAGAGAAAGAATCAAGGATGACCCTAAGGTCCTTGGTTTTAGCAACTGATAAGGTTTACTTATTCTGGTTTGCTCAGGAGTTTCACAGTTGCTGAAGTTTGAAAGTTCTTCATCCTGAGGATTCCCTCAGTCCCCAGGAAACTTGGGTGGTTGGTCATCCTAGCAACCTTTGTTTTGCAACCAAAACGAAAGCATTGCAGTCTCCTGAAGCTCTAAGTAGAGTAGATTTTTGGAAGAAGATCAGGAGTCCAGTTTTGGACATGTTAAGTTTATCTATTATACTTCTGAGTGGAGACACTGAGCAGGTGGTTGGATATACACATCTGGAGTTCAGGCGAATGGTCTGGACTGGAGATACATGTTTGGGAGCTCTTGATTTATTTTACTTATTTATTTATTTATTTATTTATTTATTTATTTATTTATTTATTTATTTTTTGGGGGGAGCTCTTGATTTAGAGATAATGTGTAAAGTCCTGAGTCTAGATAAGGTCATCAAGAGAATAAGTGTAGATTGGGAAAAAATTCCAACATTAAGAGGATCACAGAAGAACCAGGCACAAGAAGATTGAAAAGGAATGAGCATAGAGGGAGGATGGAAACCAAAAAAGTGTGGTGAGCTAAAAGCCAAGAGGAGGAAAGCATACCAAGGAGGGGAAAATGATCAATGGAGTAAGTAAATGTCAGTGAAGGGTCTAGTAAGAAAAGGGTCTAGAGTGTGACTACCAATTGAGCAACATGGAGGTGAACCTGAAAAGCAAAGTCTGGGTTATGTGGTGGGCACAAGAGCATAATTGGAAAGGACTACAGTGGAATGGGAGCAGAGTAATGTTTGCATATTAGTGGGAATGACCTACGAGAGAGAGAAAAATTGATAGTATGAAGGAGAGAAAAAGTGTCAGGGATTTTCTGAAGTACGTGAAAGAGGACAGATTCCTCAGCAAAACCACTTCCAAGACAAATGCAGATCTAAACTGTCTACACCAGACTCTTACCAAAAAAATGACATGACATGAAATGAAATAAAATATAATTAAATAAAATTAAGATGACAGTAAAACAGAGGAGCTTTTCAAAATATTAACTACTAGATTTTGTGCTACAGTTCCCCTGATGAAGTTTTAATCAATCAGTATGCTAGTTTAAGACTAAATTATTTAGGGCAGCCCGGGTGGCTGAGGGGTTTAGCGCCGCCTTCAGCCCAGGGCGTTATCCTGGAGTCCTGGGATCGAGTCTGCATCGGGCTCCCTGCATGGAGCCTGCTTTTCCCTCAGCCTGTGTCTCTGCCTCTCTTTCTCTCATGAATAAACAAATAAAATCTTTAAAAAAAAAAAAAAAGATTAAAATATTTAGTGAACAAAATGAACCAAAGTATTACATAATCTTCCATCTCTACAAAATATCTGCTTGCCTTTTACTAAAGTAGAAGGAGGCACTGACAATAATTATTTTACAAGACTTTCTAACCAATATTTACTGAAACAAAGATCAATTTCAGAGTAAAAATTCCATTAACTCAATTATCTGTTTTCTCAGAACTTATTCAATTAAGCAAGTTATAATATTTTTTTGTATTGAAATTGGATGAATGTACAGATAGACTCTTCAGAATCCTCTTTGAATTCCCGGTTCCATGGTCTACAAAGACTCATCTGGATATCAATATAAATGTATTCTTTTCCTTATGTCATTTTTCCTCATTTCTTGGATTCTTTTACTCTCAACCTGTTTTGATATTAAAGTCGAAGCCTGTGTACTGTCTCATCTATACAGTTCTTTATGTTGAGGCCCACTCTGCTAACCTCACCTAAAATGAAAATTGGATTTTACCAGCAAAAGGAAGGGAGGTGAAAACGAGACCAGATGACAATAATTATAGAAGAGGCACTAATTAACACTATCAAAATGAAACAAATGTGCTTTGTTAATATGTCACTTGCACACGATTGCTCCCCAGCCTGAAGAAATATCCTGTACATGATGACACCATTGTGTTCTGTCATAATAGTGCTATTAATACATCTGAACAGAGTCTAAGCAAGACTTTGCAGCTGTCAGACAAAAGGTATGCACTTTCATTTCCAGCTAATCCTTCTAGTTCTGATTCCAATATTATTTTCTTATAATTATTTACATGCTTTAGGCCATAATCTAAAATACAAATAGACATAGGAGGCCTAAATAGTTTATGTTATCTTAAAGGCCTAAATACATTGCTATTAAATTTTATTATGTGACTTTTACAATCCAGTTAAAGTGCTTGAATCTGCCTTTTCATTCTGAATACAATGAATTTTATGAATTCAGCCATAAATATTCTTAGATTTAAAAAGTATTCAGGAATGTTTAAAACAGTCAGCAGAGACTGCATGCTTTTCTCTTTCTTTTCTCAAAAACATGCCAGGATGAATGAAAAGAGCTAAAAATAGAGTATATTCTATCCTTAATGAAAGTCGAAAGTGGCAATAATCACACACACACACACACACACACACAGCCTCTGAAGCATATGTGCCAGATATAACAAAATTTGAAGGGAATCAATAGACAACATAGAGTTTCAATATGTGGCTTTTTTTTTTTTTTAATCTCGGGAGGCTAATAAGTGAGGCAATTCTGAGTGGTGCTAGGTTGAAGAACGGGAACAGAAGTGAGCCATGAGGAAAGCAGAAAGGCTCTCTGGCACCTTATCCCCAGCACTGTCCTTCATTAGTGAGCAGTAGAGACTCAGAAAGAGGTAAATTTGCCCTGGGCCAGGCACCTCAGAGAATCTCATATGTCTTGTCTATCAGAAACATGTAAAAGCAAATTTATTACTACACACATAGGCCCCTTGGTCCCAAAGAGTTCAGTGCTCAGCACTGGCACCATACAGCTAAACCTGGACTCTGGGATGACATCATTCAGACTCTGGGAGAGAGAACTCAGAGAGAGAGAGAGAAAGAGAGAGAGAGAGAGAGAGAGAGCACATGCATACACACACACACACCACGTATACACATGAGTGGTGGGGGTGGGGCGAAGGGAGAGAGAGAATCTCAAGCAGACTCACCACTGAGTGTAGAACACTATGTGGAGCTTGACCTCACGACCCTGGGATCATGACTTGAGCCAAAATCAAGAGTCCGAGATGCTTAAGCAACTGGGTCACCCAGGCACCCAGAACTCTTGTTCACAGCTCTTGCTGAGTACATCTGTAAGTCTTGGTGAACTGCAGGTCGTGCCACAGGGATGGGTACAGTATCAAGTTCAAAAAGGATTTTTGTAGCTAAAGCAACTAGGGAAGGGAAAGAGACTAATTTTTAAAACCTTTCACTTCAGATAGTGTGAATATAATATACCTTGTACAATAAAGATTAGTTTCCCAATAGTATCAACCATCAATTTTCTTGCTCTTCTTCTTGTTCTAAGGCTTAGTTCCCGAGGTACTCACAAATCGCATCAGTATTTGTAACAGTTCGCACACAGGGGCTGAGGAATGTTCACAATGTTAAACAATTTACATTCTTCTTTTACTTATATAAATGAAAGTCTAGATGTAATAAGCTAAATATAGATCCCTGGCATTGGGGGATATATGAAGATTGAACACTAAGATTGTGTGTAGATTTAAAAAAAAAAAAAAAGATTTATTCATTTATTTGAGAGAGAGAGTGGGTGGGGTGGGGGGAGGGCAGAGGTAGAGAATCTCAACAAGAGATGATGACCTGAGCCGAAATCAAGAGTTGGAAGCTTAACAAACTGAGCCACCCACATGCCCAGTAAATAGCATTATTTTAATAAAATATTTACTAAGATTTAATTTCTGTGGAGAGTGGCTGTTACTGATCACACTAGATTTAGGTTTCATCTCATTTGAAAAGCTCTTTGAAAGAATTGAACAACATACTGCTCTTTTTGGTTTTCTTTAAAATGCCTCAGCATTGGAGCATTTGAAAGAATGAAATCATTTTAGACTTTAAGGGATGGTGAAAGTAGAGCAGTTTGGAGAAAACATTATAAAATATTTTAATTGTATCAATGAAACAACTTATATATTCCCATTGGAAAGTTCAAACATGGTTCACATTTGTCAGACCACCAGGAATAAATGTCAAGGCTGCATGTGAGACCTGTCTACCATTGACTACAGTCGTTCAGTCTGAGATCTTCCCTTCGAATTTTTTAGGTTAAAAATAAACTAATTGAGATACAGCCCACTAAAAGAGAAGGTTTGATAAGAAGTCATGTATAAGGCAAAATCTACTTTCTTGAAGGATATTTTTGGAAAAACAAAACCTCACTTACATGTAGGTAGGTTAAGCAGCAAACAAAAGCACTTGAGTCACAAGTCTTTCACCCATCACTTCTAGTGAGGCGGAGATGTCCTCACGATGGTCAAGCTACTGAGATCAAGAAGATGCTGGCAGATGTATCCAAGCCAAGAACAGGAGAGTGATCCGAGAATGCATTCAGTATGGCTGCCTCACACCCCATGTCAGGGTCCTTCAGTGCAAGAGGTAGTTGAACAGCCGAACACAAGCAATGCTCTGTGTCCAACCCTCCAGCTACAAGTCTAATGATCAACTGGGGTAACTGGAAGAGAGTTCAAGGAGGGTCCACTCACAGGAATCCTAGCCTCATGCTGAGCTCCTCCACAGCCATAAGAAGCAGGAAACAAAACATCTGCAGAGCCAATGAAAAATATCACTCAAGGGAAGATAAGTAATGTAATAAATGAAAGTCAAGAAGACATTTTGGAACACTTACTCCAAAAAATAGAATGCATGTTTATAAAATGTGCCTCTGGACCTTAAGGAAATTTGAAAAGACAGGCTCTATGTATAATAAAATCTGTAAATATTACTTCTTATGCCTTATCCTTTACAATAGGTCCTATAGAATTACTCTTCTGAAGTAATATTTCAAACATTAGTGAGTGTATATTAATTCATCTTTAATATTTTTCTGTTCATTAGGGTAATAAATGTGTGAATTTAACCAGAGAAATATTTTAAAATAAAAATAAGAAAGATTTGCTCTTCCAGACATTGGAAGACTATTATAAAAATATAATCAAATTGTTCCTGGGTTAAAAATGGGGGAAAAAAACAATGGAATACACTAAAAATTCCCAAAACAGAGTTTTATATATATATGAGAATTTAACATATAATAAAATTGGCATTTTTCTTATGGGGCAAGAGGAGAGGATGGATTAAAGAATAAGTGGGATTGAAACAATTTGATTTTGATTAAAAAATACTGCATCCTTGCCTCATACCAAAGATTACAAATGAATTAATGCAAAAATCTGAAATGAATTAATGATTTAATGGGAAGAAAATAATCACAAAATAAAAAGAATACTTAGAAAATTGTTTTTATTATTTTAAGGTAGGAATAACTTTCTTTCTTTCTTTTTAAAGATTTTATTTATTTACTCATGAGAGACACAGAGAGAGAGAGAAAGGCAGAGACACAGGCAGAAGGAGAAGCAGGCTCCATGCAGGGAGCCCGATGCAGGACTTGATCTCAGGACCCCAGGGTCATGCCCTGGGCCTAGGGCAGACGCTCAACCACTGAGCCACCCAGGCTTCCCTAGGAATAACCTTCTAAGGAAAAGACAAATAGTTTGAATTACACAGAAATTTATAATGAACAATACAACAAAGAAAATGTAGGATCATGCATAAAAGAATATATGTGCCCATAAAACATGAAAAGTTGTCTAGGCAGATATTTTTCAGGTAAGAAATTTGTTAGGGCTTAAACATCAACATTTTTAGTATTAATGTGAGTGTGAACTGTGCACTGATACCTTTATAGACATCAATTTAGAAATATAATTTGAGGTTATTAGATAGTTCTCCTAAGAATGTAATTAGGTAAGTGTGTTGAGGGTATATGTACAAGGGTACTTATTGCAGTTTCGTTTATATTTCTTAAAATGGTAAGAACTTAATGTCCATTGTTAGGGGGGGTTTACGATCATTTAAAATGGTTGACATTAAAAAGTGCACATACCATATTATTAAGAGAAAAAGAGCAGGTTACACAAACAGCTCAAGGCAGATAAGCTCCAAGTCTATTTTCTAAGGATGCATAACTAGAAATATTAGTAGCAGTTATCTCTGGGTAGAATGTATTTTCCTCATAATTTTCTGAAAAGTTTGCAATGAGTATGATTTTTTGCTTGTAATAAGAAAAGATGACATGGCTATTTTCTTATTTCTTAAAAGTCTTACTTAACTAAACAAGTAATGAATGAACTAATTCTTTTATGTAGTCATATACCTTCACGCACTATTATTTTGTGGGAGCCGTGGGAGTTTTCCAATTTCCAGTGACTTTATCAATTTGCATGTAACTCTCTAAAAAAATGATTTTATTCGTTTTTAGGTAACTTTATTTCAAACCAAACATATCACTTGGAAGCCATTTGAACATTTAAATAAATGATTAAAATTTGAAAACAACACACGCATTTGCCATAATTGCTTCATTTTTAATTTCCCCACTCTGTCCTTAATGAATATCATGCCTTTTTTCTTTCTGTGATGCAGCACACCAGTGATCACCCATGAACCAGGAATATGTAAAATTCCCTTCCCACACCGTGCTAAGTACAACACATATGCTTTTGCCTCTCAGTGTATTGTAATTAACTTGCTAAAGTTTCACAGGACATTAATCTACCCTTTTATTTTTATAGTTCATTAAGCACATTATTATGTCTGTGTTCATATTTTACATTCACAGCACTCCTCAAAACAATTTTATTAGTTATTTCTCACATATTGTTATTAAAATTTGAAACATAACCCAACTAAACAAATACACTCAAAAATAAAATTATCTCTGGTTCTAGCTCTGGAGACAATCCGGTGTAACAGGTAGAGCCATGGGAGGTCCAACTCCAGATCAGAGCTGTTTCTACCAGTTCTAAGTCAGTTTAAGAAAACCTGAAATGGCCAGAACAATACCTGATTTTACCTTTGAGTCTTACCACACTACGTCTGAATTTTCAAAACTGCGTTTAGTTGATATTGCATGCAACTATGAATTCTAAAATTCGCCATATGGACTAGATTTCTTGTTAGCACCTAAAGGGAGTCCATTTATTGATCCATAGTGTTTCCATTTTTCTACCTGCCAACATGGTGTGTTTCTCTGCATTTTCATGTATTTTTATTTAACGTTCCTCGAGAACATGGATTGGGTATGTGTCATTCCCTTTAATTACATGTCAACTAGAAAACCAGGGTGGTGCTGCTGCCACTCAAGCAAAAACAAGCAAACACAGAAGTCCTCTTGGACTCTTCTTCTTCTCAATTCATCTCCAAATTCTGTGAATTGTTCTTTTAAGTGTACATAGGACCTTTTATTTTCCGATCCTTTCTGTTCATCCCCTTGACTTTTTCAATCGCTTTCACATTGGCCTTCCCGCACATTCCCACCAGAAAGATCCTTCGAAATTCATCCCTGAGGACATCACTTGGACCTTTAAAACCCTCAGTGGCCCTCCTCATCTGCCTGGCAAGAGTCAAGCTCCTTAGCTGGCACTTAGCTACACTCCCTTCTTTTCCCTCCAGACTCATCATCCCCATCCACATTCGCACCTGTGTGGATCCCTCCCTAGGTTGCCCTTTGCTTCTACCACCTGCAATCATCCCAGTACAATCTTGTCAGTCATTGACAGTTTTCAAACTTCCAGGTGTGCTAGTATCACAGGTACTTGGTCCAAGGGCCCCACACTTGAGACCCCAAGAACCTAGGTATTTCTGATACAAATAATGGGCACTGTACCAGTGATTTTTCAACCCAGGCTGTGTGTTAGAATAAAGTCGAGTCTGGAAGAAAGGTGGGGAAGCACTCACGAGATGTTTGGAACAATAGTGGGATGTAAATACTGCCCATGTACTTCCAATGTTCTGCAAGAAACCACTGAGCATTGAACTTTGAAAACACTGCTTTAAAATACCACGTTCAGAAAACAGTGTTTCTGTGAAGAATTCCTTGATCCTTCAGACACAATAAATGACTCCCCTCCATGGGATTGATTCGCTGCTAGAACAAAAGCCCTGAAAACAGCCATGCCATATTTGAATTTGCAAACTCAAACACCTAGACAATTCCTATATAAATGCTCTTTCTCTCACGTTCACACTCTTACTGTCTCTTGCACACATACACACACACTCTCTCTCACATACACATATACCCTTACTGCTTCTCACTGCCCATGTCTCTCTCTCTTTTTATTCTTGTTCTCCTGCTCATGAAACTTTTGGGACAATCCTCTGGAGCTAATGGTAATGTTCTCTGCCAGATGAGCTAAGCGGTCAGAAACTATCCCAACAAAAATCACCCAATCAGTAAAAACCACTGGGTGTTCACTAAGCACCCAGTCTTATAGAGAAATAGAAATAATTAAACAATGAAATTGTCCTTTGAGAATATAAACATTCTTTTCCTAGCTGAAAACAACCTTCACACTAGGTATTGCAGTCTAGCACCTCCTAAATTCTGCTTTGGCTAAACTTTCATCCTTCAGCTCTACTCTTTCAAGTGTCTGAGTGTGAGATTGCACATATCTGATTTAGTGAAGGTCTCTGTCATTTCCCTACCCTGAAAATATTCTTAAATATCATAGTTTTATTCCTTCCCCCACTCCTTCAGTGCTATTAGATGATAGTCTAAAATTTAGGATAAAAAACTTATCTCTTAAACAACCCTTCAATCAAATGTCCCAGCCCACAAAGCCATAAAGACATGCCCATGGTAGCCATGTAGGGACCAGCTTTGCCTACAGTGCGTTCTCTCTGCCATCACTGCCACTTAAGGGACTGCGGTACTATCAGCCTATTTGGTGACAGCTCTTCATGTGTATATGGGAGAGCTAGTACACACAAGAAAAACTTTATAAAAGGTCTTTAAAAGGAACATACACAAACAGAGCAAAACCAAGAAAAAGAGGACAGTACAGGGTTAGAGTGGACAGAAACACCAACCAAAAATAAAAGCTAAGAAGTGGTTATAGTCCTGAGGAACATGAAAAGGAGGGATTGGCATGAAAGTAGGGGAAACAGATTCAGGGTAGAGAAGATTTTCCTTGGGATAAAAATGAGCCCTAGAAAATATTTCAAGGGACATGAATTGTGGAAGGACTATTAGAGTGACAGTAAATGCATGTGAGTGTTTCTCACATAGATCCATTCATGGGCATGGAGAAAGAAAACAAGATAAGTGTTTTCTAACGCTACTAATTGTTTTCATTAAGCAATTATGTGCTTGCCTGAACCTTGAGCACATGCTGTTATTTGTATGAAATGTTTACCGCGCATGCTTGCACCAAAGGAAAGAAAGCTGTTAAAATTGAGTTGAGTCCTTGGGGTGCCTGGGTGGCTCAGTCGGTTAAGTGTCCAACTCTTGATTTGACTCAGGTCATGATCCCAGTGTTGTGAGATTGAGCCCCTAGTCAGCTCTGCACCCAGTACAAAGTCTGCTTGCAATTCTCTCCCTCTCCCTGCCTCTCCCCACTTCTCAAATAAATAAATACACCTTTAAAAAAATTGGGTTAGGTCCTCGAATATTCTAATATAATGCTTTTGTAGTCTGGAAGGCACAAATACAGATATGTTTCATTTGTGAAGTATAAAAATAAATTTCACTTTAGGCTCAATACTTTGGCTGTATCCTTGTATCATTACTCATATTTGTTTACTTATATATATTTAGATATTATGTACAATTTTTATATATTTATGTATATTTTATTTGTATCTTTCTTACAGTCCTCTTACTCTGAATTCTTTCATATCCACATAGAAGGAGCTGCCTGGGTTTGGAGAAAATTTCCAGCTAGCCATTACCTAGGGAAAATTAAGACTATGTTTATGGAGAGTTCATTCTGATTTAATCATTGCCAACATATGCTCTCTCTAGACAACTGTTTGAAAATAAATTGGAAATGTCAAAGTCCAAAAACCGTGTGAATGGAAACCTTTGAATTTCTATTGGCTTGATCTAGACCTCATGGCCTAACCATTCATTAGCAATGCAGAAATAATTTTTGCCAAAATGGTCCTAAAATGAGGGGTGGCTGGGTGACTCCATTAGTTCAGAATCCAACTCTTGGTTTCCACTCAGGTCATGGCCTCAGGGTCTGAGGTCAAGCCCCATGTCAGGCTCCATGCTCAGTGTAGAGTCTGCTTCAGATTCCCCCTCCCTTCGCCCCTCCCCACCCAAATAAATATATAAAAATCTTAAAAAAGAAATGGTCCTGAAGTGATAAATCAGCCTCTCTGTATTGACATGGAATTTGGTGCCATATCAAGGAAGTCTAAATATTTAGATAAACAGGCACAGTGCAGCCAACAAGTCCTGACCTTTTTGTTGTATGTTTCAAAGCTGGACAGCAGGTTAACTTCCTGGTTTTCCTTACCCTGAAGATGCTGAACTGGAACCACAATAATAGTAAACCACTACGAAGGTAACACCGCAATACCGAGGGGTTTGCTTATTACAGAGTTCATAGAGTAGGGATCTGTCACCTGTTCTCCAAGCTTCAGAACCTCATTCTCACATTCGGTAAATATTTGGTAGTCCCCTATGTGGTAAGCTTTTCCATGGTAGGATTTTTTAATTCTACATTTTCCTCCTTTGTGCTAAATGCATTTTCCACTTATCAGATGTACTTGTGTGAGGTTTCATTTGGAAGCAAGAACTGTGAGGAGAGGGCACTGGGTGGGGAGTGGCAGAGATGGAGAGTATCCGAGATTGCCAGTGGCTGTGGCAGTTTTCTGTCATGGAACCAAATGAGGTTCTGGGCTCAGCAAAGGAAAAGCCTGACATCAGTAAAGGCACTGTGGTTCTGGTGTGGGCAGTGGCAGTTCTGCAGTGTGACAATTAGAATTATTACTGTAGCTGAACCTAGAATCTCTTCCCTCAGTCCTTCCAAAAGTTCTGCTACATTTCTAGTACTTCTCAATAATCCCCTACCACTTAAACGAACTAGAATAGATTCTGTTATCTCCAACAAAATCATAATTTAATGTAGTACATCTAGCAGCTATTATTTCATTTTACAGAAAAAAAAATATTGGAGACTCTTCCTTTCAAGAAGTAACATTTCTACATGGACAAACAATACTGCTTGACTGCTACTGTGTGATCAGAACCGCACTACATGTTAGAAAAAAAATAAAACCTGTTAAAATAATTGGGCAAGTCATTCTCATGCAGCACATACATATCTAAAGTAATTTTAAGTCATGAAATATTTTAAAGTAAGCTGATTTGTTGCAACTTAGAAAATTGAAATAAAATGTTGGTACTGCCCCTCAAAAGAGACCAGTCCTCACCCAGATTTTCCTATTTTTTGTGAGACATTTCCCATAATTTTATTCCTTTACTAAACTTCTAAACACAAACGGTTCAAAGGGTGATTCATAGAGAACCTGAAGAAAGAGATAACTGTCAAGTGATCAGAAAAAATGAAAAAGACCAGGTACCAATTTCGGCTTTAAAAAATCTGAACTCTCTTGGAAGGATCACAAGGATAGCGATTCTGGCTTTACCATCAGATGAAAAATTTGGTGGGCAAATGCATGGCTTTAAAAAAAAACTTATTCATAGAATCCTAAAATGTATAAAACTAAGAAATTCACATGATCTAGTTCAACAACCTAATTTATAGGTAACCAATGAACCTCTGTTGTGGGAAGGGGGTTGAAATACATATTTATGCATTTCCTCATGCCTATGTGTCTTTGCCACCCATCCAAAACATGTGGGCAAATGCCACTTTCACTAGGCCTTCATGCTTCCCACTTTTCTATATCCAGTAAGCACACCCCCACATGTGTATGTGTGTATATATAACTTTGAAAAATGTATCTTATATTTTCCTTTCTATGACATCACATTGCGCAATTAGTGGTTTTTAGAACCATTATACTTTGCTTCTGGAACAATACACATAAATCTGTATATTTATACACACGTACAAATATAATTGTGGTGGGTGTAATGACATGAAATAAGACTTAAGGGTCTTTTACTTAGAATTAACCTGTATCCGGTGATGATTTATGGGAAATACAAAGAATAGAATGCCATGCAGGTGTTAATTGTACAGTACAAGTCAGTTGCAAAGTTAAGGTACATATAAGGAATCTAGTCTCTTAGCTCCAGAACAAAAACCTCCATTCCAGCCTCCTCCTCAATACAAAATTATCTTGGAAGAACAGGGAAAGAGCTCACAGAAATGCAACAAAAGTTCGTAAACAATCGAAATTCAGCACCAAGGAAGACATAAAAAGTCCTTAGTGAGTCAGACTTGAAGTTTATAGCCTTGTTTTTTCTTTAGTCTGCATTTCAATGGTTTTTCTATTTGTGTTAAATATAAGTGAAGGGAGAGAGGGTTTTATTAGAGGTTTGTTGACTAGCTGCACACCCTGATATGCCTTACACGTGCATTGAGAACTTTAGCCGTCAGGTACAGATGGCAGGGCAAGTATTCTTAGATTTGAGTGACTATGCTCCACAAATCTCACAAGCACATATTTTGAATTAGGTATAGTTGCTTTCTCTATCAACTAAATGCTGATATTTCCCAGTAATCATATAGAATTTCAAAGTCTGTACATATATTGTTTTTTTAGAACAAGATGGTCAATGAAGCAGTCACTGTGAAAACCTCATGAGAACAATTAAACCTCGGCAATTAAGTTGATGACTAAATTTGGCGTTAGAAAAATGTTAATGACATACTTTCTGCAGCCCTATCTGGAAGGGCAAACTTTCTTATCCCCCCCCCCCCAATTCCTGTAATCAAAATGGCTAGGCACAAATGATTAAAAATATCATACAAGTACTTGGAACTGGGACCTGGAAAGATACAGCTAGAAAGAGCTGGAAGACATATTCTCAGGAGGTTAAAGTTTCCAGCTCCTCTTTTTTTTTTTTTTGGTACCAATATGTATTTCCATGAGGATTTCTTTTTAAAGTAATGAGCCTGAAAAAAAAAAAAAAAAGCACATGAAACTCCACAGCTTTTTGCTAATCCGTTTAGGTTGAGTTTTTATAGTATTTTATATGGGGAAGAAAAACAACTTATTATTTGTGCTCAGTGACCTTAAATTCTAAAAAATGAGGGTTGAAAGTTACTGGAAGAGGAAGGAGGCAAAAATCCATAATTGATCTAAATATAAATGTGGACTTTTGTGTTGAGTGTACTTCAAAACTGTTTTTGAAATGATAGATCTGTTACCTACATAAGAGTTTATCCAAAACAGTTACTTTCCTAGTATTGCATAAGGAAGAACTAAGGATGCAAATATATCATCATTTCATTTAGCAAAAATTTGAGTACAAACAATGTGCCACAGGTTTTGTTAGATCCTCGAGCCAGAGAACAAATACTCTACCTTCAAGAAACACAGTTTATTGGAGGAGTCAGGTGCAATATTTTAAAGTATTTATGCGAGGGGCATCTGGCTGGCTAAGTCAATAGGGCATGGGATGCTTGCGTTGTGAGTTCAGCCCCATGTTGGTTGTAGAGATTGCTTAAAAATAAAATCTTAAAAAAAAATTCTGTAAGTACTGATACAAATGGGCACAGAGTATTCTGAGAACATGAAGAAATACTTCTCACCTGAGGGCCCTAAGCCAAACAAAGATTTCTGGAGTATTTGACTCCTCAACTGTTACTTCAAAAACATACTTGGGGGCACCTGGGTGGCTCAGTCGGTTAAGCATCTGTCTTCTGCGCAGGTCATGATCAGAGCCACAGGATAGAGCCCCACATCGGGCTTCCTGCTCAGCGGGGAGTCTGCTTCTCCCTTTCCCTCTGCCCCTACCTCTGCTCCTTTTCTCTCTCACTAACTCTGTCTCTCGCAAATAAAATTTTTGAAAAAAAAATGTACTTGGGCTAGCCTGGATAGAAGAAAGCAAAGGGCACTCAGGGCTGAAGGAACAAAAGTATGGATATAATTACTCTATGAATACTCATGATTGGTCTAAAATATTTCCAGAGAGATGGGTTCTATCATTAAAATATATTTGATATTGTAAGTTTGAATTTACAAGATACACAGGAGCAAATGTTAAAAAGATATTGTGATACTAATTATCAGTTCAAAACCAATATGTGGATGAAGTTTTTTTCTTAGGAATAAGATGTAGTTCTTCAGAGTATTTGGTTCTATCAAGAAGTTCTAGGAACTTTTCCGAACCCTCCCCCAAGCAAATTCTTCCTCTTAATGTTCTTTCTACCTTTGGTCTACATTTTTGCCTGAAAAAAATGGAAGTCTGTAGGCTTACCGCAAAAGCAGGCATTCCCAGCCTCAGCACTACTGACATTTTAGACTAGATAATTCTTTGTTGGTGTGGGGAGCTGTACTGTGCATTACAGGATGTTTAGAAACTTCCCTGGCCTTTACTCACAAGCCAATGGAAGACTCCCCTCCTCCAACAGTTGTGAAAACCAAAACATCTCCAGACATTGTAATATATCCTCTGGGGGACAAATCACCGCTGGCTGAAGACCACTGAACTAACCTAAGTTATTGCAACTTTGTTCTACTGCGGCAGTTCAAATGGGGCTCAAATCTTTTACTTTCAGTAATAATATAATATTGAAAGATTATCAAATGACTTGTGTAGATAGTATCCAGTCACCAAATATCAAATAACTCACAATAAAAGCCAAAAATATCCTGGATAGACACATATTAGGAAAAGTCCTACTGGTACCAGCATCATAACCTCTGCCGGTGACATTTTTGTTCCTTCCCTGAGCACACAAGACAGGCCCAGCTCCTCTGTGACCTGTAAGAAAACTGGAATGAATAAATCTTTCCTAAAGCGATCCTACACTCTAACCCATGGTTCTCAACCTCAGGTGCCCTGTGGAACCTTCTGAGGAGATTTAAATAATACTGAAACTTTGATTACTCTGCAATGTTCTGATTTAATTTGAACAATTCTGATACCCCAGTTACACCTAGAGGTTTAGATTTAATTGGATTTAATTGGTGTGAGGTGAGGCCTAGGTATTAGAAGTTTTAAAAGTTCCCGTGAGATTTTAATGTGCTGCCAAGGTTGAGAAGCACTGCTCCCTTTACCTTACCTAAGGCTACGAATCATCCTTTTTTTTTTTTTTTAATCTCCAATTTTGTTTAGGGATGTTGGGAGGCAGTTAAATCTTAGTTCAGTTATACATATATATAATTACATATAATTAGTTTTTATAAAGGTCATAAATTTAGTGTCGACTTTAAATCTAGGAATTTAGCTTTTGGAACTAGGAATTTAGTCTTTAACCCCCTGTTTCCCAAACTTGTCTGCACATTAGAATCACCTGACTTTTGTTTTTTAAGCTCAGGCCACACCCCAATTAACTCACCATCCCTGGGGTGCTCTACTACGTCAGTTATTTGTGCAGTTCTCCAAGTGATTCCAAGGAGCAGATGCATTTGGAAACCACTGCTTTAATCAGATCCGGAAAGGGATCTTATTGTTTGAGCCCAGTAGATATAGATCATTGGTTCTCATCTTTAGCTGAGCATTAGAATTACCTGGGGAGATTTTAAAACTCCTAAAGCCCAAGCTGCACCCCAAGTCTATTAAGTCAGAATTGCTTGGGGTAGCAGCCAGTCACCAGTAGTTTTTAAAGCTCTGCTGATGATTCCAATGTGCAATCAGGCCGTGGGTTTCAGACTTAAGCACGCATCAGAATCACCTGCAGGGTTCAACAAACCAGATTGCTGGATTCCATACCCCAAACTTCTAATTCAGTAGGTCTATGTTGAGGCTCAAGAATTTGCATTTGTAACAAGTTCTCAGTTGCTACCAATGTTGTTGGTCCAGAGGCCACACTTGCAAATCTAAATCACTGGTTTAGAAAATCAGCTTAATACGTGAAAGATGGAAAGTGACACATGAAAAATTAAGTTTAACTTTCAGGAATTTCTTCAGTGCTGCTTAGTTTACTGATTGTCGAATTCTTCTGGTAAGTGTGCTTGCTATTATTTAAAATCCCCATGATGAGGGGCGCCTGGCTGGCTCTGTCTGAAGAGCATGTGAGTAAGCTTGAGCTATGGGGTCCTGAGTTAGCACCCCATGTTGGATGTAGAGAGTGCCTAAAAATAAGTAAATAAAATCTCCATACTAATTATAAATATTTTAATATTTTCTTCTTTTTCCTATATTAATTCTCTTCCATTTGAATTAGTTTTCCCTTTTTATGCCTTGATGCTTCTTTTTTTCCCCCTCTTACATTTATAGATGAGATGTCGATACACAAGTATAGAACCTAAATTCATTTTATTATCCAAAATGAGGAGTATCTATGTGCCTGGTAGTAAATACAATGTCTGATGAAGGAACCATGATTGCAAAAGTTGTGGCTCTACAGAGGGAGAGATGAACACCTGTAGCTGAACAGGCTCTGCTGTAAGGCGTGCAGACTGTCTATCAAATGCTAAAGTACTTATCCTGCACAAAAGCTCTAAGAAATATGGAATGTTTGCCTGGTTTCTTTAGCCCTAGGACTCACCTGGAAATCTCAGATGTCTGCTCTCCTACTTTAGAGAGTAATATGTACACTTCAGCCAAATGATGAATGTTTGAGTCAACCACTCAAAAAGCTCTGAAGGAAGGTGCTAAACGTGCCATTCTATAGCCCCATAATGTCCTTATTTCTACAACAATCTAGGTAATACTATTCTTCTCTCTCCATACCTTCTCCAACCCCCACAAAAAAAAAAAGAGAGAAAAAATATTTACTCAGAAACAAATTAGGGAATTAGAGAAGATGATCAAATAAATAGTATGGAAGTAAACTTCACAATTAAAAAATAACAAAACAGCCAGACAGAAAATCAATGAGTACTTGAACAGCATCTTACATCAATTGGACCTAAAAGATAACGTACAAAATACTCCACCCTCTAACAGCAGTATATACACTCCTCTCAAGTACATATGGAACATTATCCAGGGCAGACTGCATGTTATGCAACAAAGCAAGTCTTAATATATTTAATAAAGTTGAAATCATACTAAGTACCTTTTCTGAGCAAAATGAAACATGACTAAAAATCAATAGAAGGAAAACTGGAAAATCTACAAATATGTGGAAATTAAACAAGACTTTTTTTTTTAAGATTTTATTTTTAAGTAATCTCTACACACAGCATAGGGCTCAAACTTACAACCCTCAAAGCAAGAGTCCCATGCTTTTCTGAATGAACCAGTCAGGTATCTTTAAACAAGACATTTTTCAACACCAATGAGTCAAAAATGAAATCACAAAAAAATTATAAAATATTTTGAAATAAATTAAAAGAAAAAAATAACATTCCAAATTATGGGATGCAGTGAAGACAGTACTAAGATGGCTGTTATTGCTTACAATAAAAAAGAAAAATTTCAAATCAATAGCCTGACTCTATACCTTAAGGAACTAGAAAGGAAAAAAAAAAAAAAAAGAACTACTCCCAAAACTGGCTGATGGAAGGAAATTATAAAGTTTAGGACAGAAATAAACAAAAGAAATAGAAAAACAATAGAGAAAATCAATAAAACCAAGAATTATATTTTTGAGAAGATCGACCAAATAAATAAAACTTTGGCAATTATATGCCAATACATTTCGTGACCTAGATAAAATAGATAAACTAAAGACATACAACCTGCCAAAACTAAATCATGAAGACTTAGGAAATCTGAGCAGATCTTTCACTAGTAAAGCAATTGAATCAGTAAACAAAAACTGCCCCAAAACAACAACAAAAGCCCAGGACCAGATGGCTTCACTGGTGAATTGTACCAAATATTTAAAGAAGAATCCACACCAATCTTTTTCAAACTCTTCCAAAAACTGAAAAGAACACTTCCAAACTCCTTCTATGAGGGCAACATTACCCTAATACCAAAGCCAGATCAAGACAATACAAGAAAACTATTCACCCATATCCCTGATGGATATTGATGCAAAAATCCCCAACAAAATACTAGCAAATAAAGTTCAACAGCACATTTATACACAATAACCAAGGATTCTGGGATTTATTCCTGAAAGAAAAGGATGGTTCAACATATAAATTCAATCAATCTAATATAATCACATTAAAAGAATGAGGAACCAACACCATGATTATCTCAATGGATCCATAAAAATATCTAACAAAACTCAATACCCTTTCATGACAAAAAAAAACCTCAACAAATGAAGAATAGAAAAAAACTAATTCATCATAACAAAGGCCACATATGAATATCCCTCAGCTAACACCATAGTCAAAGGTCAAAGACTAAAAACTTTTCCTCTAACATCAGGAATAAGAGAATGTCTGCTTTTGCCACTTCTATTCAACACAGTGCTGGAAGTCCTATCCAGAGCAATTAGGCAAGAAAAGAAAGCATGTATGTCAAAAGGAAAAAGTAATATCTCTGTTAAAGACACAATGACCTTACATAGAAAACCCTATAAAGCTTCCATAGAAATAGCGTTAGAACTAATAAAAGAATTTAGCAAAGTTGCAGGATATAAATTCAATAGACAAGAATCAGTTGTGTTTCTATACATTCACAATGAATGATTCAAAAAGGAAATTAAAAAAAATTGTATTTACAACAGCATCAGAAAGAATAAATATCTACAAATAAACTTAATCATGGAGGTAAAAGATTTATACACTGAAAACTGAGAGATGTTGTTGAAGGAAATGAAGGAAAACATAAAGAAATGGAAAGACAACTCATATTTTTGGATTGGAAGACCTAATATTACTATCATGTCAATACTACTCAAAGTGATCTACAGCTTTAATACAATCCCTCTCAAAATCTCAATGGCATTTTGAAGAAACAGAAAAATCCACCACAAAATTCATGTGGATTTTCAAAAGACGCTGAGTAGCCAAAACAGTAAGTTCAAAATGGATTAAAGACCTACATATAAGACTAAAACTATAAAACTCCTAGAAGAACACAGAAAAAAGCCTTCATTACATTGGATTTGGCAAGGATTTTTTGAATATGACCAAAGCACAAGTAAGAACAACTACAAAAACACAGGCTAATAGAACAATACCAAACATAATAATTCGTGCACATCAAAGAACACAGTCAATGTAAAAGCAACCTACACAATGGGAGGGAATATTTGTAAGTTATGTATCTAGTAAGGGCCAATACCCAGAATATACCAGAACTCCTAAAACTCAACAACAACAAAAAATAACCCAATGAAAAAAATGTACAAATAACTTGAATAGACATTTCTCCAAAGACGAGATACAAATGGCCAAAAAGCATAGGAAAAGACACTCAACATTGCTAATCATTGGGAAAATGCAAATCAGAACCAGAAAGAAACATCACCTCACACCTGTTCTAGTAGCTACTGTTAAAAAACAAAACAGAAAATAAGTGTTGATGAGGATGGGGAGAAACAGGAACCCTTGGCACACTGTTGGTGGGAATGTAAATTGGTGTAGCCCCCATAGAAAACAATATGATGGTTTCACAAACAATTAAAAATAGAACTATCATATGATTTAACACTTCCACTTCTGGATATATATCCATAAGAATTGAGAGCAGAATCTTGGCGGTGCCTCGGTGTCTCAGTCGGTTAAACCAGACTTTTGGTTTCGGCTCAGGTCATGATCTCTGGATCCTGTGATGGACCCCCATGTCAGGCTCCACACTCAGTGCAGAGTCTGCTTAAGACTCTCTCTCCTTCTACCGCTCCCTCAAATAAAGAATTAAAGAAAGAAAGCAAGATCTTAAGGAGAGATTGGCACACCTATGTTCATAGCAGCACTGTGGATAATAGTCAAGAAATAAAAAACATTCCAAATATCTATCCACGGATGAATAGATAAACAAAATGTGGTATATACACATAAGAAAATATTATTCACCTTTAAGAAAGGAGATGATTCTGCTATCCGAGGGCTTTTGGACAGTTCTTCCTGGAGGGTTTTCAGCCAGACGGCCTTGGACTTGAACTACAGCCTTGGTTTTTCCCTGGGGGATTTAGCTTGCCATTTCTGTAGATTTTGGATTTTACAGCTTCCATAACTGTGTGAGCCAATTCCTTAAAATATATCTATATCTTTATCTATATCTATCTCTGTGGGGGTGTGTGTGTATATATATATATATATCTCCTATTCTGTTTCTCTGGAGAACTCTAATTTAGAACACTGAGTAATAAATGGATGAAACTTCAGGACATTATGCTAAGCAAAATAAGCCAGTCACCAAAAGACAAATACTGTGTGATTCCATTTAATGAAGTATTTAGAATATTCAAATTCATAGAAACATATAGAAGAATGGTGGTGGCTGGGCCTGGGGAAGGGGGGAAATGGGGAGTTGTTTAATGAATATAGCATTTCAGTTGTGCAAGATGAAAAAGTTCTAGAGATTGATTCCACAATAATATAAATATACATGACACTAGTGAGCTATACACTTAGAAAGGTTAAGATGGGAAGTTTCCCATTTTATGTTTTTTACCACAATTTAAACAGGATGAAGCAAAACAGAAAACAGTGATATGCTGTCAATACTTGCCTGGTTCTATTCGTTCTGAAACAAACTATAGAGTTAAAATTGGGAAACGTTTGCTATAGCTTCAATGACAAAGAGGAGATGTGAGTTGAAATGGACACCCAAACTGAATTTGAATCAACAATTTCCAGTTAGCATTACAAATTGTAACAAATAAACAAGTGGACAGAAAGACAAATGATCTATTTTCCTATGTATAGCATACAACGATTCATGATGTATAAGGGCAAGGACTAACGCCTGCATTGCACTATTGGTGGCGAGTTCCTTATGGGACCTTAAATCTATTGAGTCAACACAGGATATGTGAGAAAACTGAAGTGTGTTCAAAAAAAAATCCTTAGAACTGAAAATATGTATTATAGAAATGTTAGTGGCATGTGGAAGTTAAGTGTATATAAAAACCAAGAGATTCCAGATTTCTTGATGTATAGATTGGAGTGGTAGGAAAAAGTCAGTTACTACAAGGAGGATCAAGTTTATTATTGCAAGGATTAAAAGTAAGATCCTATGATACTCACAGTCCCATCCCCACTGAAGGGGAGAGGATTATACAGGTCATGTGGGTGAAAGTGCAGGACTCATTGAGACTGTCTTGGAACTCTGCCTACCACATAATCTGAATTTTTACATATCTGACTCCAAACTATATCACTTTCTACTCCATGGCTGAGTTTCACTTTAACCATGGAGTAGATGAAAATCCCATTCATTCCTATCAAAAGTCCTTACAGAACATTTTTTCAAAAGGAAAACTTATGGATGGGCCAGCCCAGCATGGAGATAGAAGAATCGGCATATGCGTGGTTGAAGGGGTGCCGTTTGACCACATCTGCCTGAAAGTGTCTTCCCAGGCTTGCAGTGAAACCTGACCTCACCTTCAGTAGAGTCACTCTGTGGGATTTATGCTCCAGAAATATATACAGTTGAAAGTCAAGAGATCGAGTTGGCTAGGATGGGTCCATTGAGGGATTCAAATTTAATGTTGATGATGTTCTTTTACAGGAACACCTCAGTACTTTTGGATTGACATTACAAGCTTCCATACGTGTGTCTCCCAACATAATATTCAGAAAACAATGACACTTAAAATCCTATGTTGACTTCAAAACCAAGATATCACAATAATTTCTGCCTTTGTTTTTTGGAGTCAGATCCAAAAATTCAATGCCAAGACTCATGTCAAGAAGCTTACCATTCTACAAGTTTTTTGGTTTCAGGTCTCACAGTCAAGTTTTTAATCCAATTTGAAGTAACTTTTGTGTATAGTGTAAGATAGTGGTCTGGTTTTATTCTTTAAATATGGTGGTTCCCCCTTTGCTTAATGATCTACAGTGCTGTCGGGGTTATTTTCCTTCACGTTATTCCATATTTCCTAGTTACCAATGCAGATGGAAACTATAGGAATTACACCATTACCTCTAGGAGGCTATTTTTTTGTTTTGTTTTGTTTCAAATACATTAGTGAAGTTATGTCACATTTTCTTTTCCCCGGGGGAAATTCCTTAGCTTTGTATAATGAATAAGATGTCTTTATTAACAAATCTCAGAACTTCATCATTTATTATATCACTTTAGCCTAGTTATATTCTTTTTCCTTCTATTAAAAAAGCATTGTAGGTATTGACTAAAACATGACATTTCTTAGTTCTCTGTATTTTCCTGTTCGTATGTCAGTGGGACATAGCATGATCCAGAGCACACATGATGTTCTCTTCAGGCAAGAAAAGGCACGTATTTATATAAACTATTACTTACAATATGTGTAACAAGTGCTGATAAATTGTTGATTCAATGTCCTAGCTGATTGTGCACGTGTCGTACATGCTATTTAAGGCAAGTGACCACATTGTATAGATTTTTTTTCTTTAGTGTCTGTTAAAGTAATAGCACAGGAAGCATGTTATTATAACCTACAGGGATCATAAATACTAACCCTATAGCATTTTTATTACCAACTTATATCAAAGGCAATCTGGCACTCTTTACACATAAGATTCTCCCATTAGTAAGCAGTCTTATATTACACACATAAAATATTTGTAAGCATTTTAACTTGGCCAAGCTACTGCAGCTGTGTCACATTTGTTTTTCCTTATTTTAATATGAGCTTATTTAGATGAAATTGGAATTGCCTTCTTCTCCTCTAGATGACAGGTCTGGTTTAGTGCCAGGCCACTTAGTGAGGTCTATCAAACAACGCTCTATTATGTACAGTGGCATAATTCGAAAATCACAAGACCACTAACTCATAACACATGTTAATATGCCCAGTTAGTTCAAAATCTAGCTTTTTACAGATGATTTTATATTCCATTTAAAAATGTTCTTTATTGCTTCCACTGCAAATAGTTCATCTGATCATCTCTGAACTATTTTAACTTCTTTTTTTTTTTTTACATTTTTTTTATGGAATACAAAGCTATATATACAACTAAACAAACACACCACAAAGAGATGTCAAATCAAATTTGAGTTAACCTTTGTGTTGTATCACCTTGCTCTTGGGAAAACTATTAACTGGATTAAAGAACGTGACTTGCCCTCATTTCCCTATCGCTGCCTCTCCTACCCAACCTTCGCCTAAATTGTTGTCATTCAGGGACATGGGGCTTGTCTAATATCCTGGTGGTTCCTGCCACCTAATATCCTGGTGGTTCCTGCCACCTAATGTATTTCCAGTGCTATCATATGATACCAAAGTAAGAACTCCTCCATTTCCTCTCAAAAGCTAAGACAAAACAAAACAAAACAAAACAAAACAAAACAAAACAAAAAAACCCTGAGACAATAAGACTCAAATCCTCAGATAACATTCTCCAAGGTAAGTGACCAACAGAGGTTTTAACCAATACTTGTTTTCATGATTAATTTGAAAGCCTCACCCATCTACTGGGCACAAACACTTCCACAACCCTATATTTAATAACAACTTCTCTGAACATCTGTTTACAACAGGAGACATCCTCACTACCCTGAAGACCCCCACTGGGGAAAAAAATCCTGCTTTCTCAATTCTTGTGCCTTCTACTTTAATCTCTGCTTGACTGTTCTGGATTTTATCTGTTGGCTCAGCTCTCAACTGACCTTTATCCTAAACACTGTGTAGCTCCAGTTTTATGTGACAAGTTACATATACATGTATATTGACTTTTTTTTTAAGATTTTATTTATTTATTCATGAAAGACACCCAGAGAGAGGCAGAGACACAGGCAGAGGGAGAAGCAGGCTCCACGTAGGAAGCCCGATGTGAGACTCAATCCCAGGACCCCAGGATCATGCCCTGAACCTAAGGCTCAACCACTGAGCCACCCAGGCATCCCATATATATTGAATTATTTTCCAAATTCTATGAATAATCATTAACTTCTATATTAGTGGGTTTAGCCTTCTCTATATTAGTGTTTTAGACTACAAAATCTTTTAGGGCTGGAACTATAATTATTTTTTTAAAGATTTTTTTAATTTATTTATTTGACAGAGGGGTGGGGGGGGGAGAGAGTGTGCACAAGCAAGGGGAGGAGCAGGCAGAGGGCAAAGGAGAACCCAAAATGGGGCTCCATCCCAGGACCCTGAGATCATGACCTGAGCTGAAGGCAGCCACTCAACCGACTGAGCCACCCAGGCACCCCCGGAACTATAATTATGACTGAAAAATACATAGCATCACAGGGTCCTGATTAGGTACCACCTAAGTTAGCAAATTTATGTTGGGAATAATGAATCAGTGCATCAGAGACATCCAAAAAGTTACCTCAGTGGGAAAAATCTACATCCAAAGTGTTGCTAAGTTGATTAATAGAATAATAATAATATATTGCCCCTGTAAGATTCTGGTAAAGGGCACAAACAGAATGTAACTGAAACAAAGAAAGTAGAATGTGAAGAGGAATATGGCCAAAAGTCCCAAAGAATAATGTTTTTATAGTTATTACCTGTTGCAAAGTTTTAATGCAAACTCAACTTTAGATATACACGTATAAGTGTGGTAAAATTTCATTCAGTATTAGGTAACTAGACAAAAAAAATTGAGTTTGTTATGCAAAGGATTATTTTTATTATTTGAGTTTTAGTTTCAGCTGAAAACATTATTGAAAAGGATTACAAAAAGCACAGGACAATTGTTTTGACCGAATTTAACACTATAGTGATTTTCTTTTTCCCCCTTCCCTTAATCACCCGGTTTGTTGATATATTTAGCAGGTTGATTGAGTAGTCAGCATCACAAAATTCTATAATTAAGTCACAAATAGCTAGTGATGGGTTCTGTTCCTATAAAAATATTCTAAAGAAACGTTTGCATGTATTTTTTAAAGCTTTATTGCAATTTTGCCCTTAAGAAACAAAAATAGCAAAGGGTAAAATTCCACATTCATATAATAATCAAATATATTGTTCTCAATGTCTATGAGAAGAAACATGGAACCAGATTACTTACTTTTCAGACATATGTTCGGATTCTTAACCAATAAAATTTTCTTCTGCTCTCCTCTTACAACAAACACAACTGATGTGTGAACTTTTAAGGATAAATAAGAACACTTTTGTTTTCTTCATTACATAATCAAAATTTCCAGATCTTATCATTCATTAATTCTATATCATTTTTTAAACTCAGTTTTTAAAAATAGTAATAAAGACTAAACATTTTTTAGAGCAGCACATAATAGGTTTTCAGTTTGGGGATTTTTTTTTTTTTTTTGATGACTTCTAAAAGCCTTTTGATGTGGACTCCAAAAAAGGCATATTTTTTTTTCCCTTAGAAATGTATTTTAAAACATTAAAACCTTGAGAATTGTAGAACTGGATATTCTCAGCTGCAGCTCTGAAAAAATATGGGTAGAGAGACGAAGCCTGAGAATAAAATTTTAGACACTGGATAACAAGGAGATTTAGTGTTAGAAGCAAATCAACTGGCCAAATAGCAAAGAGGCCCTCTCGGAGCAGGAGAGCTTGAAGCCAGTTGAGTTATTTGGGAGATGGGGAGAGAGGCCCACATGACGGGCGCACGGATGGCGTGCACATGGCACCTTCCCCCACTGTGCCTGTCCAGTCAGCTCTGCCAAGTGTGGGCTCATGATTCAAACTGACAAGAACCTTGCTCCCTCCCTGATCCAGAAAGAAAGAGCCTTGTCAAGTTGAATATCCTGCTTGCTACACAGGAGCCGTGTTGCCAGGAACAATGGGGGGAACTCAAAATGTGCTCTCAATCAGCAAGAGGCCTTGGGCCCTGGTGTGGCTGCTCCCAGGGCAGCAAGAAGTGTAATTGAAGCTTAAATGTCATTGCATTCTTTTTAGAGGAAATGCCGGTTTGTTTTTGTTGTTTTGTTTGTTTTGTTTTTCTGTGGTTCTTTGCTTACTTCTGAACTTTGAAAATAAGTTCATAATACCTCTTTTTTAAGGAAAACAAATAACTACTAAACAAACTCTTGCCCAAAAAACCAAATTCAATTCAACCAAGTAATAAACACAGTAAACTCCACTTATGCCAGGCAGAGGAGCCATTGGGGGGTGCGGGTGTAAAGATGAATAAAATCTTTGGCCAAGGGGAAACTGACACAGCCTGTACAGAGTGACTCTGTGCATTTGGAAGACACAGGAAAACTACAAACTCTGAAGGCTAAAGGCCTGCTTTTGATGGCTTTTTTACCTTTGCTCGCTCTGTGATCATTGGCCAGTCATCTGACTTTTCCTGAACCCTATTTTTCTATATGTAAAATATTTATGAATAACTAACCCAGAGGGGAAGGTGAGAGAACTAAATGATATAATGTGCGGGGGAAAAATGCATTTTTTTATGTACGAAGTTACAAAAGTTCGTTATAATTTGGCAGGAAGCAGGCAGGCAGGACCCATGGTTTCTAGCTTGCACTCCTAACTTGATCTTGCTCTGTATTTTCAGAGACGAGGTGTCTTTCAGAGCTCAGATTCTGTCTTCCAACAGACTATATTTCAAGAAAGAATTAAGTATAATAGATAAGAGGAAGTACCAAAAATAAATAAATAAAGCCCTGAGGAATAAAGGATCATATCCAACTGGGGCAATAGCTCTCAATTAGAGCTAACCTGTACCTAATGGAAATGGCACAGATTCCCACAATGGGATGCTTTATATTGGCTTAAATGCCTAAAAACCAGTGATCACTTTCCTAGGCTTTCCATTCACAACTCCAATCCACTGTGTGTGAGCATTTCAAAGAGATTGGTCATTAACAAGTGAGGGAGCAGGATGCAATGCACTGGCACCTAAAGTTGGCTCTGCATTTCCATCCTTCATCTGGAACAATAGAGTGAAAGGCATCTGTGCTTGGAGGCTGTAATTCCCACCAAATACAGTTATGTCTTCCTGTGGTTTGAAGGGAGACTGTCTTCAAAATGAGAAAGATTTCTAGGAAAATAAAATTGCTGTAAAGTAGTGAGGAAAGGGTGAAAGAGAAGGTTGTTGCCAGATGGAATACAACCCAAAAGGTCAATGTTGACGTTTGTGAAGGAAGCGCTAGGTCTGTGGCCCTGCAGCATCAGAAATACCTTGAATGCTCGCTAGAAATAAATCTACTGAAGCAAGAGCTCTGATTAGAGGTTAGAGCCTGGAACTCTGCTTTTAAAAAGAAACCCAGGGGCGCCTGGGTGACACCGTCAGTTAAACATCCAACTCTAGGTTTCGGCTCAGATCATGATCTCTGGGTCATGAAATTGAGCCCCACATGGAACCTGCTTGAGATTCTCTCTCCTTCTCCATCTGCTCCTCTCACTTGTTCTCTCTCTCTCTAAAAATAAATAAATCTTTAAAAAAAATAAAATAATTTAAAAACAGAAAAAAGAAACCCACACTAAGAACGAGATTTACAAAGCTCCTGTCCCAGACAAAATTTTTATGTGTTTAAGAACTTGTACTACCCTCTGATACTCTCCTGATTCAATCGGTGGAAGACTTGCTTCTCATTAGAGAATCGCGGAATATACAAGTACCGGGGACCCTCCTGTGTCAGCAAGTCACAGCAATGAGGATGCCTCTTTTCCTTCAGTTTAGGTTAAATCCTATAGCACCCCAACTGTGACACTTAGCACATTTCCCTGCACTGATCTATCAGTGTGTTTCTCTCCCCACCCCTAACTCAAAGATCCTCAAAGATAAAAACCATCTCCTTCATTTTTATATCTAAGGTCCTCACACAGTGTCTGCCAAATTCCAGATGCTCAATAAATGTTCATTGACTAGAACTGAAACTTTGATGCCAAAGAAAGTTGCCTCAGCCATGAATCTCATAGGAGAGCCAATCCCAGAGTAGCAGCTGCAGTTGGCAGCCATGGAGCGATCAACAGGAGATGACAAATGGTTGGTTTGGCAGGAGTGTGGAGTTAAGGCTGGAAACAAAACAAGGCAGTCCCACAAAGGAATGTACAGTCTGTATCTATTATAAACTCTAGTTCAAAGAAAAACACAGAGGAACAGAATAAAAACAACTTCAAAGAGTCAAGCATTCAGCAATATTTATTAAGTAACCACTCTGCACCGGGTACTCTGCTAGGTGCTGGGGATGCAGCAAAAAGCTAAAAAGACATGCCTGCCCTTCTGGAACTAATGGTCATATACATATGAAGGTGCTATGGAGGAAATGGAGAAGGGGCTATGAGAATGTGTAATAGGAAGGCCTGCGTGTAGCTGTAGCTGCCAACATAAGGACAGACGGGGTGCTAAGGAAGATTTTTCTGAGAAAATAAGATATAAACAGGATCTTGGAAGGATAAGTAAGCAATGATCAAGAGAAGAACAATCTAGGCAGATAAAGCTCTATGTACAAAACCTCTGACGTGGAAAAATTTTGTTGCATCAGAGGAAATTTAAAATATTTTAGATAAGTCATCAGAACAATAATTCTTAGTGCTTCTTGGTCCCCAAACAGATCACTACTATTTCCTGTGGCTGGCTGCTGCAAAAATCTGCTTTTCCCTACCTACCAGAAAACCAGAAGCTCCAGGATGGTCTTTCTATCCCTACACCGCTCCCCAAGTTGTTCCATCATGGTGACATCTTGAGCCACATAAGTTCCAAAGGAGAAGTCACTTGATTGGCACCTCCATGGTCTGAGGATATAAGAGAGGGAGGATTTGGGGGTATTCTCAGTTGACCAAAATACTATGCTTTACAAAATAAGCTTTTTGGACATGAGAGAGAGTTTTGTGGCCAAATTGTATTTTCCCCAAAAGTAATGACTTATACAGAAGGTTCGTAAAAATCAATCTCTTATGCCTGTGATGGGTCAGATTGCACTTCAACGTCAAGCGAGCTGGCATGATGGAATACCAGAAGAGTTGTATTTCTTGGCAACCCTTTTTGGCCCCCCCTTTTTTTGCCACAGTTATTAAACCTATCTTGACCCTGGATATTATCTAAAAAATGTATTTTTCTCTTCTGAATGAAACTTCTAGTAGAACTACATTTCTTCAGGGGGTGGCTCAGCGGTTTGGCGCCTGCCTTTGGCCAGGGCGTGATCCCAGGGTCCCGGGATCGAGTCCCACATCAGGCCCCCTGCATGGAGCCTGCTTCTCCCTCTGCCTGTGTCTCTGCTTCTCTCTCTCTCTCTGTGTGTCTCTCATGAACTAATAAATAAAATTTTAAAAAAAGAACTACATTTCTTCTGGTTGGTATATACTTCATCTCCTCAATATTATTTTAATACATTTTTTGAAGACCCTGAGTGTCCTCAAGAATTTGGGGCTCTTCAGTGGCTTCACTCTCATTGTACAAAAATAATTTGTACGCAATGTTTGTTCTTTGCCTAACAAAGAAGTACTAGACTCTTATTTTGATATATTATATGTGGTATATGTAATGTTTACCCACTAGCTGTTTCAGCCTAGAGAGAATTTTTATGACCAACTAACAAACCCTAAAACAGTATTTATAATGTAAATACTGATATACCATTATTTATGCTTCAGTTCAGTAGCAAAAATTGGTTCTATGATAAATAAACTCACGTTACCCAATCGTTAGTCTATTGTAGCCACACTGACAAGTCATGCCACAGGCAATACAATATCACTAACGAAATGAATTAATTTATCTTTTTCAAAGGCACATTGGGGAATTGGAAATGTATGTTTTATAGCAACACTCCAAATAGAAAAAAATGTCTAATAATTCAACATTTTAGGTAGACATTTCAACCCATCAAGTTTATTTTATTCAACAATTGTTCACTGAGAACTTCCTATGTTCCAGGTACTTTTCTAGATGATGAGAGTAAACTGTACTGGGGAAAGGGAAATAGAGGATAAACAACAACAAAAAAGACAAGGCAATTCCACCTTCTGATAATTGCTATGAAGAGAGAGAGAGAAAAACCCAAAAAGCAGGAAAATCAGGTTGATAGAATAAGGAGTTACAAGAAGACTGTATTTCATAAAGTGACCAGAAAACACTTTACATCATTTCAAGGCCTTTTTCTGCTATAAAAGTCATGGTGATAAATTTACATTGGACCCCATGAAATTGCTTATAATCAACATTTTCACCCATAAAAATGACAATTTCATATGGTTCAACCTAATAGCCAATAACCCTGAGAACTAACAGAATTTTAAGAGCTATGATTTTTATTATTAATACTTTCTTTCAAACTCATAATTTCTCTGAGTCTGAATTCTCAAAGACTTCGTTTTTTGTTTTTGTTTTTTGGTAGACCCTGGATCTAGATGAAAAATCACTTCATAGGTCAGATAGACTCCTGAGCAGTTTGTCCAGTCCATGAATAGACTTTAAGGACATGATGTCCGAAGAAGAGGCTTTTCCAGGATTGGAAGGAACATGGTGGAGCTTCTGTAAACAATATAGTAGCAGAGCACTAGCTTCAAGGCTTGTGTGCACGGGTGAGAACATAATGTTTTTGGAGCTGTGCTCCTTCAAACTCAGCTTTGCCAGCTGCGAGATCTATAGGATGTCACTGAAGCTCCCCTAACCTCAGTGTTTGATCTTTTAAATGAGAATAATTACCCTACCCTGCAGGATTGTTGCAAGTCTTATGGATACAGTAGGGTAACATGATATGCACATTCACTTAGTGGTAAAGCAAATTCAAATTTACACTCTTGGGCCTCAAAAGTGAGGGGAAAGGAAAGATAGAGAAATAGCACTTTTAAAAAAATGTAGGAGATTCCATCTACTTACATATTCAAAGAACTCACATGCCAGTGTGAGTGAGCATTAGCTGAGAGGTGTGAATCCATACTTCCTTCGGCTGGTCTCAGGTCCCAT
This sequence comes from Vulpes lagopus, assembly GCF_018345385.1. Classification (NCBI taxonomy): domain Eukaryota; kingdom Metazoa; phylum Chordata; class Mammalia; order Carnivora; family Canidae; genus Vulpes; species Vulpes lagopus. Next base: position 43,573,885 of record NC_054842.1, on the reverse strand, counting down.
GCACGGTGTAAGCTTCTCGCCATCTTGAGTTATTTTTATAGTGTTTTAGGATAAGCACTTCTCTTTAAGTTCAAGCTGACTATTTAATCTGTGAATTAAAACAAGAAAGAACATTCTGTCCCAAAGCTGATAGAAAAAACTGTTTTTTATTATTAAGAGATTGAGAGATTTTATTAACTGGTTTTATTTATTAAGAGATGGAGTTTCAGTCTCCATGGTAATGTTTTAAGAGATTTCCAGGAATAATTTTGATATTAATGAATTCAGCTCTATAAGATGACTTTAGAACCTAAACTCACAGAAGATGCAGCGCTAAAGTGAGATATGTCAAGTGGCACTAGTAGGGCCTGGCAGACTGTAGATGATGAACAAGGTTATTTTCTCCTTTGAGGAAAAAAAATGGGATCCTCATTCAGGGAGTGGACTGTCAGAGAGTGGACATTCAGGCTGTCGCAATCTGAATGCCCATGGACAATGCACCTCTTTGGTGCAATTTTGCACTTTTCAAGCTTGTTCTTGTGTGTCACTGTGTTCTGACCAGCATAATAACTTGTAAATGATATCTCATACACTAGAAGAATTTGAAGAAATTCATATATTCAATAAACATTTCTTGGTTGATTTAATTTAAAATTGATATTCTTTCAAAGTCTTTTTAGTTGCATCGCAAGTCCCAATTTAAGCATTTTGTCCAACAGGAGGTAGATGGAAAAGCAAAAACTGCCTATCATCCTCTTTCTTTTCTGTTTCTCATCTAGGGGGAAAAAAGCCATGTAAATCACAATAAGGAGCAACCAGCATGGCTGTATCATAGTATCAGAGTTATTTATAAGGGACAATTCTGATTGGTCAATACTCCTTTTGTTTAATGGGCACCCGTGCCTTTAAGATTTACTACGCATTTAAATATCACTCATGATTCTAAGGACATTAAGCTGTTATTATCATAAATAAGTTCTTATTTAGAAGTTTTATAGGAAAAGATAAGTTATTTTTTGCAATTTACCTTAAAAATTATTCTGTGCATTATTGTCGGGGAAAATAACTTCTTTGTTGTTATGAGGAAGACACATATAATTCTAAGAGTACATATAAAATCAGATAGAGAAGTCTTCACATTTCTATAGTTTTCATTAATTTGTAGGTTCAAATGGATCTGATGAACTAGAAATGCAGTAATAAGCATAACAAAATTGTTATGTTTTTGTGTCCGTAAATGTGATTCACAACTCTGGTGGCAGGAGTTGGAGAACAGAGGAGAAGGTATATATTTGAAGGAAGCCTTGAGAAAGAGATGGACTTCGTAAAATAAGCAGCTTAGATAATAAAGCTCTTATTCATATAAGCTCTCCAACCAGTATTTATTTAAACAGCTAGATTGGCAGCCGTGAGAAAAGGACATATAGGCTGAGCATATATACTGAGCAATTTGAGAAAACCTCTCTCACACACTCTGTAGCATTTGGCAGAAATATCTTCCATTTGGAACATTCATCATTTTCAATTTTTCAAGAATTGTGGTAGCTCATTTTCAAAGTTAAGAGCAAATTATGGTCCAGATGGGTTTTTTGGTGATTCTTTTTTCCTGTCATTGTTGCAAATGTATTAACAAAAAGTATTTTAGGCAGAGCGATGGCTTCATCAGTACATATGCATTAGCTGTGTACAGGCTCTGACGAGCTCTGTGACTTCAGGTGGGTGCCTTGTTCATCTCTCCCAAGAACTCCCACTCCGGCTAACTTTTGGGGACCACGAGCAGAGGATTCTCAGAGCAGCCACACAATGTTAAGGACCACAAACAAGTGGACAGTAGTGTCATGGACACATTTTCCAATCCATTTAGTGCTTCCCAAAACGCTAAATAGAATTTGCTACCTTTGGTGGAGGTCTCCAGGGGTCATGGTCTTGGAGAACCGATAGGGGTAGAAAGAATTCTTTAGCAGGCTCTATTAGAAAATAAGTGTCCCTGGCCTCACAAATGTCACAGCTTAGCTAGACATCAAGGCCCTGACCTGTCACATATATATTGTACCTGAGAAGTATCAGACAAGCTGTTGGACTCTGCCAAAACAGCATCTCTAACACAGGCCAGACGTGTGAACGACAGGTAAGGGAATTTTCTGCAGCTCAGCAAGGAGAACAGAGCCGAAGACCATCCCTGAGCTTGCAGAAGGGGAAATGTGATTCTTCACTGCAGGATACATTTCTTTGTTCATTTAGAAAGACACATCAGAGGTGGTTTTAAAAGTAAGTTCATCAGTTTATAAATGCAAGCTTTACAAGGAGTATTTATTTAAACAAATTGTTTAAACACTCCACCAGCACAGTGGACTGAATCCAGACTTGAACTTAAAGATGCAGGGTGGTCTAATATTATGAAAGGGATGTGTTTCTGGAGACTTCACATCATTCGACTTGTACATGACTTAAGGTGGACTTTCCCATGGGAGTAAATACACAGGTTGTGTTTTTGATACGCGTAAATTTCCACCCAAGGCGGCTTAGAGACACTTGGCCCTGATTTTTGTTTTTGGTTTTTTTGTTTTGTTTTGTTTTGTTTTTTAATCTTGCAGCCAAGTCAGGTCACACATTCTTTTTTCTTCCTGTTATTTTTCTTATTATTTTTGCCCAGTTATACGAAGTGTATGAATCAAAAAGTGCCCTATTTTTCTTAACACTTTCTCTAAAACTACTCCAAGTACCTTCTCTTAAATTAAAAAAAGCACGGGGTGTTGTGGGATTTCTAGATCTTCTTCAAAGTGTTCTTTTTTATTACATCTAAACATCTTTCCAAAGTCTTTCATGTTTTCAGCACGTTTTAACACCGCAACTTAAGGGGAACTCAAGCAACATAGTTTTAGGATTTAAAAGAAATTTTAATGTTAGTAATTCGAAAACTAATACTACAATCATTACCAAAATTACTCAGGAAATTTCTGGTGCATGTACAGCATGATCGATGATATTGCCTATTTTGTACTTCTGTGTGTCAGAAAGCGATGCTGCCAGGTGACAGTAGCACAAATACAATTTCCGTTTGACTTCACCTATCCTTCTAAAACTGCACAGTTCTTGGCCATTTTCCAAATTTGGTGTACAAAATGAGACTAATATGCTATCGTGCTTTTTGCAATTCACTTGTTTCAATAAAATGACCTATACAATTAAAGCCACTCACTGACAGAGACTATATGATAGGTACTACATCCAGTGACCTTTATCCTTGATTTTTCCCATTTTAGAGGTAAGGAAATTGAGATCCTGATTGGGTTAAGTAATGTGAGAGAGTTGTAACCTAACTCTGTGGATTCCAGAGGTTACTTTTACTTTGCCACTGTTTCTGAATGTAGCGCCCTTTTGAGGATTTAATAATGGTGATAAAATAACGGATATGGATGTGATAGCACTTTAAGGCTAGATTTTAGGGAATTAGAAAGAGAGGAGGTGGTGAGGATGCAAAGTCAGTAAGAGCTGACCTCTGGATGGAGCTATTTGGCATCAAAAATGAGAAGGAGAAAACCAAGATTACAGGAGGCCCCAGGTTGGAGAGAAATCTTTTTAAATTTAGGATAGAGATTTGTATATTCATGTACCTCTACAGAAAGTAGGAAACATTTAGAAAGGATTTGTCTCGTGTTAACAGAGATACAGATGAGTCTAAATGTCTGAAGAGGCTCAACTATAGAGAAAACTGAATTAGGCAAAGAGTGGTTTTTCTTTTAACACTTTACTTTGCATGTTTTTACTCTCTTCCAAGGCTGTCTCCCCCCAAAAATAGCAACAATATTTATAACAGCTGCACATATTAAACTAAGTAAATTTAATGTCAATTTACATTAAATGTATGTAAAACTCTAAGCAATATTCTAAGCACTTAATCTACATTAACTCATTTAATTTTCACAACACTTAAAATAGGATAGTATCATAATCCCAGTTTTATGGATGGAAACCATGGCACAGAAAGATTATGTAATTTTCCCAAATTGTCCTCTGTCAAAACTATTGTGTTGTCTTCCAGGATCCTATTTTCATGGCCCGTGGGTCTGTCTCTTTTCACATCTCTTCTTGCCTTTATCAAAATGTATGTGTCCTATGTCCCCAGAATCTAACTATAGAACTCATTGATTAAGTAGATTCAGACCAAGTCATTTAGCCCAATGTGTCTTATTTCCAAGATAGCCTATCTCTATCCAATAAAAGAAGAAGGTTAGTAATAGTTGGGGTTTTCTTATCAAAATACACCAATTCACAGAAGTAAAAATGATTTTACACATCTCAAACGAAAATTTATTTGTCTAACACAGACATTGCGTTACAGATTTAGAACAGAATTTGGTTTAGATTTCTTTTTTTAAATTAAAAAATAGGGAAATATAAATTGACAATAGGTCTTACAACAATGTATTTAAAAATAAAAATATAAAACATATTAAAAAATAAAAATATAACAACCTTGCAGTTGTATATCATCTCCCTATAATGATGATTTAAGGGAATAAAAAGAAGGTGAAATGCACAGATCGATAAAGACAAAAATGTTAGACATATAGAGAAAAAGAAGAACAATCCAATTTCTTGCCCTAGCAAATAACTCATCCTTCAGCATAGAACCTCTTCTTTTTTTTCTAAAGATTTTATTTATTTATTTATTCATGAGACACACACACACACACACAGAGAGAGAGAGAGAGGCAGAGACACAGGCAGAGGGAGAAGCAGGCTCCATGCAGGGAGCCCGATGCAGGACTTGATCCTGGGACTCCAGGATCACACCCTGGGCCGAAGGCAGGCACTAAACCACTAAGTCACCCAGGCATCCCAGCATACAACCTCTTCTTATAGGACCCAAATTCCTCATAGGTTTAGATTTCGTCTTCCAATTCTATCACCAATCCTTCTCCAGCAATATTAGCTGTCCTTCATGGTAAGACTTTCAAGAGCCGGAACAGTTTCCCCTGAAAGAACAAGAAAGTCAGAAGGCCAGATGTGAGTCCGAATCTCAACTTTTTTTAGTTTGGTGAACTTGGTAAATGGCTTATCCCCCATGTGGTAGGCAGAACAACGTACTTCACCCCTAAAGATGTCTATGTCCTAATCCTTGGAACTTATGAATACAGTAGGAGAATTAAGCTGCAGATGGAGTTAAATTTGCTAATCAGATGACCTTAAAATAAGAAGACTATCCTGGATTATCCAGATGTGTCTTTATTTAAAAGTAGAAGATGGATTCCGAAGACAGACCCAGAGAGATGGAGGTGTTAGGACTCAGTGCCCTGTTGCTGGTTTTAAAGGTGGAGGGAAGAAGCCATGAAATAAAAAGTGTGTACAGTCTCAAGAAGCTGGAAAAGGCAAGGAAATGGATTCTCCTCTAGGGCCTCCAGGAAAGAATGCCGCCCTACTGATAACCTTGATTTTAATCCAATGACAATGGATTTCTGAAATGCAGCACTGTAAAATAATACATCTGTGTTGTGTTAAGTCACTATGGCTGTAGGGATTTGTTACAGCAGCCATAGAAAACTAGTCACTCCCTAAAGCCTCTTTCATTTTTCTTGTGTAAAACAAAGATACAGAAAATAAGGCATAATCTCACAGAATTGTTGCAGCGGAGACAAAAAGTTACCATGAATGTGAAGAGAGCATTGTAAATTAAAAACACCACAAAATTTTTAGATACTATAACTCATAGGACTATTAGTCCTTCATGCCCTCAAACTTCTTTAAAGAATATTCCATTGAATTGATTGTACTCTCAACTTTATATTTGACATTAACTATTCTATTAGTATTTATGAAGAAGTCAGAAATTGGCATTTTTGATATACCATAATATATAACTTGATTCTAAAAATAAAACATGAAGTACCGTGCTCTAAGCAAAAGTTCATAGATTTTGTTGGTAAATACGCCAAAGTATTTCATGTTCTGGACTAAACAAAATGGCCCTAGCTATGGTTTTAAAAATAAAATTGTCATTTGTAGTTCACAAAGCTTGATGCAGAAAACTTCAGAAATCAATGAAAAGTGTTGGATTTTCAAAACCTAAGTTTTTATTGAGAGTTGCTAATTTGTTCTGACATTCATATACAAATTTATGGCATTTAAGGAAGATGGCAGATCGGCTAGACCTATATAAATGCTAGTTACCATAGACTAGTGGTTCTCCAGTGCAGTCTAGGGACCTCACGGTTCCAACCACTCTTTCATGGAGTCTAAGATGTCAAAACTATTTTCAAAGAAGTACTGTTTAATAGCAATGTTATTTAATTTTTCATTCTCATTTTCCTACATGCATGTAGTTTCATGCAGGTGACTATTGATAGATAAAACCTATATAAACAAGTCTAAGAGGTCAAAACTCTTTTCAAAGAAATACTGTTTAATAGCAAAACTAATTAATTTTTCATTCTTATCTTCTTGCATGCCTATTCATACAGGTGAGTGCTGATAGATAAAATCTATATGACAAAATTCTTTGGGGTATTTCAGAATTTTTAAGAATAAAATGTGGTTGTGAGGTATACTGATAAGTCAGTTCTTCAGACTATCCAAGATCAATCATAGGTAGGGAAATGTGATGGCTAATATGTATTCTCATACAAAAGAGCTAGGAAAGAGAAACGCAGTTGAAAGATTCATTAAGAGGTTTCCTTATGGTCAGAATACCATGAGAAGGGCAGCCCGGGTGGCTCAGCGGTTTAGTGCCACCTTTGGCCCAGGGCCTGATCCTAGAGACCCGGGATAGAGTCCACGTCAGGCTCCCTGCATGGAGCCTGCTTCTCCCTCTGCCTGTGTCTCTGACTCTGTGTGTGTGTGTGTGTGTGTGTGTGTGTGTGTGTGTGTGATGAATAAATAAATAAAATCTTAAAAAAAAAAAAAAGAATACCATGAGAGGAGCTTATATAGGGAAATGGGGTGGGGTTCAGGGGAGTAGCAGCTTATTCAATAGTACCCTGATGGCTTCAAATATATGATACAAACTTTCCAAAAATGTCTTATTTACTCCAGGGGAGTAGTTCACACCTCATTATGAGCCCACGATTGCAAATAAATGCACGATAATGAGAGCAACAATAATATTGCAAAAATATGCCAGGATAACTACAAAAGAACAAATTTGTACACAGAATTCTCCCCAACCATAGAGCAACCTTTGCCAATTACTAATATCCTATATTAACTATATAATCTAGTCATTAAAATCTTTCTAAAAATTATTTTTGACTCATTTGTTGATGATTATAGAATGAAACATCCTTGATATATTCTCCTTTGATTTCACTGCAATTCTGTCTCTTGTCAGTGAGGGGACCCCATTGATTTCTTTTATGAAAATGTCACAGCTGCCAATTCCTCTTTACTTTCAGTGCAGATAAGGATCTCCCTCCTAGGCCACTCTGAAATATGTTGGTTTTTTTTTTTTCCCATTTCATGTAAATAGATCAAAAGGTTTCAATGATTCATTATTTTCATTCTTCCAATTAAACTTATTTGCTACCTACTACATTTCAGGAATGCCTAAAAAATTGGTTTTTCAGCTTTGGAAACATGGTGAGGAATAAGACAAAAAGAATCTGTGCCCTCACAGAGTTTACATCTGGGTAGAGGAAGACAATGAATAAACAGGTATACAAATACATAAAGTATTTCAGATAATGAGTAAAAACAAGAGAGAAAATGCAACTAAGTAGTGTTACAGAGGATGATGGGGGTGATAGTTTAGGTAAGATGGTCAGGGAGGTCTTCGATGGGGACTTAACATTTAAGGTGAATCTCAATAATAAGGAGAAAGCCATGTGAAGATGAGGAAAATTACTTAAAGTATACCAAAAGCTAGGTTCCTAAAGCCTAGTAACCATACATAGTTTCTAGAAAATGAGGAAGACAAAGAATGCATGGCTGAAGCATGGTGAGACAGAGGAGATCTTGTAGGTTATGCAGGACTCGTAGGACATGGTAAAGGGTTTGAATTTTATAAAGTTCAAAAGGAAGTTACTGAAATGTTATGAACACATATTGCATGGAGAACGTCATGCAGGGGCCCAAAAGTGAAACAGGGATAATAGTTTGTATTCGAATAGTCCAGGCAAGAAAAGACAAGTAAATTGGGTAAGATGGATGCTTCAGGTTATACTCTGGAGGCAGAGCCTACGTGTCTTGTTGATAAATTCAAGGTAATGAAAAAAAAAAAGATGGGAGAATCAAGCAAGGCTCCCGTGGTTTCCAGCAGATGGGCCGTAACCTCTTTTGTCTAGCTTTCAAAGCAAGTGCCCCCTTTCTATCCACCCTGAGTTCCCCTCTCTGTTCTACAAAACCCCCGTTGCCATTCTTCCTTATTCTTGTCACATGTAGGGCTCATTCTCACTTTGCCCAGAAGGTTTCCAGTCATCACTCACCCACGTTCTCTAGTGCTGATTATTACAGTCCACATTCATAGCTTGTATCTCCTTATTGAAATTCCATATTTTATTATTTGTTGCTTCATATTAGTGAGTATTGTGTCCCCAGTAATAAACAAGGTTTTCAGAAACCACACACTGACTAGCCACATTTAAGAAATAAAGCCTTGCTGATTAATGATGAATTTTATTAAATATAAAATTCTGTTCTCATCTGTTATGCCAGTCAGTCTTTGGCACATCTCTCTTTGTACTTCCTCTTGTCCTTCAGGCCTCAGCTCAAATGTTGCTTCTCAGGAATGCCTTCCCTGATCACTCAAGCACAAGTGTCCACGACCCCATGACCCAATTTTTTGCCATGTGTTTTTTATACTTATTCCTTATAGCACTTCTACCTAATCTGATGCTATTGAATTTACCTGTTTACTTGTTTATTATCTGTTTTGCTCATTAGAAAGTTCACATGATGAAAGCAGAACTTATCACTTCCTGGACCCTATAGCAATTACAATAGTGCCTGCCCTAGAGTATCATATTTTTTGTCAAGAACTGTTCCAGGTTCTAGGAATAAAGAAATAACAAGACAACCAAGATAATTGCCCTCATGAATTTTATATCCCAGTGAAAGGGACCCACAATACATAAGATCAATAAATAAAAATATCGAGTCTATTAGATAGTGCACCTGGAGCTCTTTAGCAATGGTCCAATTTGCTAAGGGTCTGAAACAACATGAGGAAGGGGAAAAGAGGTGGGAGATGCAGTCCGGACAAGTGGGGATAGAAGATGAGAGTAGATAATTTAGGGTCTTTGAGGTCAAGCAAAAGATTTTTGCTCTTACTCTTAGTGAAATGGGAAATGACTGGGAGATTTTACATAGAAAAGTGCCATGAGATAATTTATCCAAGGGCAAAAGCAGAGAGATCTACACAGAGAGTCTACTGCAATGACTCAGGTGAGAGATGACGGTGGCTTCCAATGGAAGAGCAACAATGGGATGGGGAAAATGATTGGCTATGATCCTTGATAAATACTTGTTAAACTAATGAAAAGTAAAAGGTTTCCCATCTCAACAGTGATGGCTAAGACTTCATTTAAACATAAAAGCTCGTAAACTGAACAAAAGACATGTCCAAAGATTTTGTAATTAGATAGATATTTTTAAATATCCATAAGTATACATTTCCACTTTTGTTAATATAAATTCATAGAATATTTATTCATAGACAGGTTACATTTACTTTTATGAAATGCCAAATGGATTATTCATCTGGTTTATTTACTCTAAAGGCATATATTTCCCTTTGTAAGTAATTCCAACAAGATGGTGGCATTTGTAGGAAATTCAAGAATATTTTTGTTTGGAAGGAGAAACAAATAAAACAAACTTGAGCCCTGCTATTATTCTGTCTGCTTTGAACATAACAGAGATGATAGTATCGCTTAAAATTCTAAATTAATAGTTTTATGAGAATGAAAATCCTTTTCCTGTCTGTAATAGAGGTGTTTTTAAATTTATTTTTATTTTTAGTGTTTTTATCTGACACTTCCTAATTGCTTCTTTTGGATGAGTGCTAATATATTTTCACAGTGCTACCTGGCTGGATGTCATCCTCAGACACAGACACTTGAGTTCTACTTTATGTTTACCAGTAGAACTGGTTTTGACTGATTCTGTAATGAAGTGTATGTTCTTGAGCTGTCTTCAAAAAGAAAAAAAAAACCAGAATTCAGAACATGTGAAATTTCTTTTTTTAAAGAAATTAATTAGCTTGGTGAAATTGCCTCATTGTACCTCTTTGAGTTGGTTTACATTCAAATGATTGTTTTCAAAACAGAAGAATCTGTGATTAGGTGGAGTTAAAAATCTAAACAAGAGATCCCCAAGCTCCAAATCATGTAAATTGTAATATTCGTGACAGTTTACAACTTCTTTCCCCCCCAATGGGAATATCCTATGTGGTTTATTACAAGCCATCAAAGGCAGAGCTCTCAAAAACTGCAATATGGTGTCTCAGCAGCTCTCACAAAACCCAGCTCAAGCTGATAGGTTGCAAAAAGTCGAAAACAAACAAAAGCAAACATAATATTTTCAAAATATGCTGATGCGCACAAATCACTCATATCCTGTAGCCTCAGTGCCTATAGTTTGCTTCAGTCAGCTTTAGAAATGCTTCGGGATATTGCACACATTACAGCACATTTTACAATCATCTAAAATGCACTGGCTTTTGATATCAGTACACCAATCACATTCTCTTTGGTGCACAGAGGCAATCTTGTTTACATTTCTAACAGATCTTTGGTTACATTCGGGCAGTAAGGGCACTATTATGAATAGAATAGAAAAAGATGGCCTGTGTTTGTTTCTGGATTTTTGTGGAAGATATTGGCTTGCCATCTCTCACACAGTTCATAAACAAACTTGGTAAACATCAAAGGCTCTAGCATTACAACCTGCTGAGCCTAGATTACACACCTCAAAAGTCAATGTTACCTCAGTGAAAACTCTTCTGAAATTTAAAATCAAATAAAACTCAAAATGTCCAAATGGTTCCTTTAGAACTCAGGCATTGTGTGGGAGGATGTTTTTTTTTTTTTTTTTTTTTTAACAATGATTTTACAATGATTGGATCATTAACCCTACATTTACTCAATTATGTGCAATCCCTCATTTGTTTGGTGCACGTTTGTTGCTGCTCCATTTATCTTCACACGTATGTTCCACATATGCTTTGGCACTGGATATGGGAAATACTGGATGTAGTAGAAAAACAGGACTACAGATGCCCCTTTTACTACTTTTACCATGCACCATACTAGTCATGTTAGAATATAGGTATATTGGGGGCACCTGGGTGGCTCAGTGGTTGAGGGTCTGCCTTTGGCTCAGATCATGATCCCAGGATCCTGTCCTGCATCAGAGTCCCTGCAAGGAGTCTACTTCTCCCTCTGCCCATGTCTCTGGCTCTTTTTTGTGTGTCTCTCATGAATAAATAAATACAAATCTTTAGGGGAAAAAAAAAGAATATAGGTAAATTGTTCTTGAATTTGAGATTCAAAGATCCTATTGCTAGCAGTGGTAGCCACTTACAAGCATATCATTGGCCTTCATGAAGACTTATTTTTCATGATTCCCAACTAACTCTGTTTTATTGATACACACACACACACACATACAAATACGGACGGCATAAACAATTGACTAACTTCAAAACAAAGGCAACATCAAAGTGAGAAAGAGTGACATAAAAAAAAAAAAAAACAAGAAAAAAAGTCCAAGACATCTTTTTTCTGTCCAGTTTTGTGTTTCTACCACAAAAATACATCTGTGAGAATGAGAATTTCTCCTACGGGAATCCACAAGATCATGTTATATATTACCCTTAATTATATATCAAACACAGTTATGTGGGAAGGATTCCAAAAATCTGAAAGAATTTGAGAGAAAGTATCTCTCGATTCTTAAACTTTGATTGTTCAAAGTGACTCCAATCGGACGCTAGTGATATAGTTCATGTAAATCTTCACTGCTAATATTGACTGCTAATAAGTCTTAAGTCTCAGATGTTGTATATCTATAGTCCAATTTTTATCACCTTACTAGCCTGTGCCCTCAAACAGAATTTATTGCTCCCTCATGTGTGACCTAATAGCACTGACCTAATTAATACCTGCCACATGACAACTACCAGACTGTATTACAATTACACATTATGTGTCTGTTTCCTCAGCATGGGCTTCTTGAGAGCAGGGCCATCTATTGCTCATCTTTCATCTCTAGCCCCCATCATCATGCTTGGAACATAGTAGCTGATAAATGTAAATGTTGAATAAATAAATCTCAGCTCAAACCACTTTCTTTGTATCTCAGTGGAAAACCATCAGCTAAAAACATTTGGTCTTTGCCAATGACATACTTTCAAAATGTGATTTCCCAATGAAGATGCTAGATCATTCTTGTGTTTGTATTATAATGTTATGAAAATGATAATTTTGGCAGAACCTCTAGTCTCTGGTAAGGGTATTTAAAATCAAATTCAAGGGGATCCCTGCCCTGGGTGGCTCAGAGGTTTAGCGCCTGCCTTTGGCCCAGGGTGTGATCCTGGAGACTCGGGATCGAGTCCCGTGTTGGGCTCCCGACATGGAGCCTGCTTCTCCCTCTGCCTGTGTCTCTACCTCTCTCTATGTCTATCATGAATAAATAAATAAAATCTTAAAATAAAATAAATAAAATAAAATAAAATAAAATAAAATAAAATAAAATAAAATTCAAGAGATACATTGCTCTATACTTAGTAGCATGGCTATTAGTCTGACAATACCCACTGGGATTCCCATATATTGCTGGTTGAAAGGCAAAAATGGAACAGCCTCTTCAGAGAAGTTGGACAATTTCTTAAACATTTTAACATATACTTATTATGTGATGCAGAAATCCCACTCCTAGATAGCTACACGAGAGAAATGAAAATTTATTTTCACACAAAACCTGTAACACTAATGATTAGAGAGCCTTTCTCTGATCACCAAAACTAGAAGCACTCCAAATGTCCTCCAAGTGATGAATAATTAACAAATTGTGATAATCCCTTCAGTGGAACTCAGTGATCCCTGTTAACAATATGAATGAATCTCCAATGCATTATGTTGAATTTGAAAAGAAGCCAGTTCCAAAAGGCTGCATTTCTCTGATTTCATTTCTATATTAGTTTTCTATTGCTGCATAACAAATTACCACAAACTCAGGAGCTTCATCCATGTATGAGTTCACACTTCTGTATGTCAGCAGTCAGGGGAAACCCAGTGGGTTCCTTGCTTAAGATGTCACAAAGACAAAACCAAGGTGTCAGTCAGGCTAGGTGTTACCTAGAGGTTACCTAGAGGTTCCCAAGAAGAAGAAACTTTCTAAGCTTATTTAGGTTGTTGGCAAAATTCGGTTCCAGAATTCAGATTATAGGATTTGGGTGCTTCTTTCCCTGCTGTCTTCAGGAAAAGATTCCTCATGGCTTCTAGGGGCCATGCTCAGGGCCTTTCCATAAGGCCCCCTTTATCAGAAAGCCACAGGGGAGCACCTTGAATCGCCCCCTGCTCCAAATCTCTGATTCCTTTTCTGTTAGCAGCTGGCAACAGTTCTCTGCTTCTGAAAAGCCTGTGTTAGGCCCACCCATATCACGCAGCATAATTTTGGGAGTTTTTATGGCCAGGTTTGTGCTTCCCTCAACAACTTCCTGGAAATGGCAAAACTAGGGAAAGAGAACAGATCTGTAGTTGCAAAGGGTTACATGTTGGGGGAGGGGTTGGCAAGAGAACCTTTTTGGAGTGAATGAAAAGGTTCCGTATCTGAGTTTCTGAATTTCTCATTACTCTGAACTCTTCACCAGATAGTGAATTTTACTGATTGTTAATTTAAAAAAATAAATTAAAAAGAGAAAAATAAATGAAATGAAGTCCCTTTCTTCAAAGATAGACTGAGCTACATTAACTCTCATCCTAAGTGAATCTAAACCTATTATTTCTATTCTTGATCAACTTGGGGACTATATAAAGGACAGAATACTCTACAATAAAGCACTCTAATTAGAAAACCTAAACACAAATTGGAAAGAGTCGGAGTCCTTTATTTGTACATCACTTTTTAAATTTTATCTCACATTTTTACCAGGAATTTTTGCTCAACATTCAAAGCTTCTAGTGAAATCTCTTCCTCAACTACGTCAACATCTGATTGCTCTCTTCCCTGAACCTCAGATAACACTTGATTTTATGTCTTCAGTTCTTTTTGTTTAAATTTTATTTATTCGGGTAATCTCTTCACCCAACATTGGGCTCAGACTTGTAAACCAGAGATGAAGAGTCGCATGCTTTCTGGACTAAGCCAGCCAGGTGCCACTGTCATCAGTTATTTCTTTTACTAAAACGTTTTCTCCTAAATTTTGCTTATTTGCAACTTCCAGGTATAAACCCGAAGTCATACTAACCAGTCTCCCTTTCTAATCTTATGTCCAAGCAATAATCAGGCCTTATCCATTCTACATGGTCACACCTCCCACATTTACTCTTTTCTCTTCTCTTTCCACCATATTCACTAATGCATGACTCCATTGCTTCTTAATTAGATCCCTGTCATAAATTCATATCTACTTCCTGTTTTCCATTTCCAAGCATTCTGTTTATTAGTTTTAACTTCCTCTGCTATCAATTTAACCTTTCTAATCTACTGCCCCAACTATTCAGTTTTCTTCTTTAGAAATTTCAATACCATCCTTCACATCGAAAAAAGTCCAATCTCTCTAATGCTGACACTTATGATTTTCCCAAGTCTGGCAGAAATCTTCCTTTTTAGTTTTTTCCCTTTCATATATTATATTATATACAATGAAAAGATTTTCCTGGAAACATGCCCCAATATTTTAGCATGTGTCCATGCTATTTTCCCAATCTGGGGTAACATTTCCCCTATTGAAATCTGCTATCTTATTTTCAAGGTCCAGAGGAAATAAAATTCCTTCTCAGACGTCCTCCCTAGGGTCTCACCACTCTCAACTAAAAGTAAGTCTCTTTCCTCTCAACATTCACAGCATTTTTCCTTGAATATATTTTGTAACACTCCATATATTATATACTACATTAAATTTTTGTAGTTGTCTTATTTCTTCCTATTATCTTGAAGTCCCTAATATTCTTCAGAAATAAGAGTAAAGAATTTTTGAATGGATTAATTAAAACATGAATTTGTAGTAAGTAAGTGTCATGCAACCAACATTTCCTGGTAGAAGCAGAAAAGAGTAAAACAAAACAAAACAAAAAAAAATAAAAACTTCCAACATGGACTAAATTGGCAAGAACTGACCAAAAGGAGAGGTGAGGTACCACTTCTATCTCACAGCAAATGGTTTAGTCAGAGATTAAGCGTATATGGCCATATGCTGCTGAATATTGTGCACCCACACTTAGGCCAGACATAGGCATGACCTCTGCCTGGGCAAAGAATAGACACAGAAACCCAGGGCTGGAGAATGGCATGATCTTTGTCTCTGAATTTATGCGAAATTGGGTGAAGAACAAACAATGTGGTTTAACATCACCTCAACTGATGAGAGTCTTCACCTTGAAATATGAATAAATAGAGCTGGAGTATATTTGGTAACATTTCCTCACCTAATTGGCCTCATCCTTTCCTCTAGATGTTTCTAACCTCAGAGAGGCAGGAGCTCCAGTTTTGTGCTAGACGTCTCCAGTAAGAAAAGAAAGGTAAGTTATTTACCAACCAACAGAACAGGATGTGAAAGTCAAATCTTCCTTTCTTAGTTTTAGCTAAGACCTCCAAAATAGAGAATAAATATTGTAGGTGTCGAGAACTCCAAAATGAGGGACTAGACCATTTATGCATGATGTGCAAAAGAAGGTGGTTAAGAACCAGTCTTCTAATTCCCACTTTAACACTATCCTTGTGGATATTTACAGGTTGGAGAAACCAAGAAAAATGACTATTTCTAGGGAAAGAATTTCTTGGGGGAAAACTATTGAATTTTCCATTGCCTGTGAGAAAGGGGTCAGGGTAGAAGAGACCACTTGCAGAGAGTTTGCTGTGTCTTCCCGTATCAGGTAGCATTTGACCTGCACCTGGGAGATTAAAAGGCTAAAGACTGACTGGAAATGTTTGTGTAGCTGGAGAACAAAGAGAAATGATGACGTTGAGGAAAACTTCACTTGGCAGAAGCAGAGGCATGAGTTTTCCATGAGCCAAACACGGACCATGTGAGAGGGAGCCAGGCTCAAGTTGGCCTGAAGAGGACCTTCCCAAGAGAGATTCCTGGAGTAATGGTGGAGCCTCATCTGTGAGAGTCTGTGTGGCACGGACCTCCCACACCCTGGGAACTGAAGTTGTAAGCAGCTAGCCAAATGGAGACCTCACCGTAGGAAGTCATTGCAACTAGAGCATCCCAACAAGGCGTTCTCCAAATTATCCATATAATCACCCTCTGGGAGAATCAGAATTAGGAATCAGAATTAAGAAAACCATCACTGGATTAAGTTGCTGTCGTCAAATAAGATATTTACCATGTCAAACTTCTCCTTTTCCTCCCTCCATCTGTAAGAAGGATTAGAAACCTTAGTCAGCAAGGGAAGTAGAGACAGGGTGGAGGCACTTAGGATAAGGAACAAAGATGGAGTCAACCATGCTCTTCCTCTCCCTTGCCCTATGCCCAAAGCAATACCAAGCTGGAATACCGAGACCAAGCATTGATTTTAAGCGAAATTCATGTTATTTTTTAATTACCATAAATAGGACATTTTCATAATGCCTGTGAGAACTTGTTTCTACCAACACTGACTGTAGGACTTTAAAATCGAAGGATGTCCAGGGAAGTTATGGTACTTGCTTCAGTTCTCATCCAAGGAGCAGAAAACAAGTCTGGAAAAGAGGTTTGAAAGATTAAGGTGAGGATGACAGGGAGTGGAGATAATAGGGAGAAGGGAAATAGAGTTGTATTCCTGGGGCACCTATGGATTCTCCCTTTTTCAAGGTGCTAGTTATCTTGCAGAGACAACAGGCCAATTAAGCAAAGGAATATACAGTGGAAGGTGCAATTTCATCTCTGTCTTTCTATAGGACATGTCTACTGATAATTATGTTTCCTTAATAAAGAATTTGAGGTAGAAAAAAATGTATTGATTACATTAGTTGTATTTGGTGAAATAGTAATCACTGCCTGGAGAAAATTGATGTTTATGCTACCTAACAGGCAAATACAATCATATAAAAGTGACCAAAATTTTTTTTTTAAGATTTCATTTATTTAGGAGAGAGAGAGAGAGTGTGCAAGCACTCACAGGTGTGTGTGAGCAGGGAGAGGGACAGTGGTGGGGAAATGGATAAGCAGACTCTGTTCTGATGCTGGACGTGGAGTGCCCTGCAGGATTTGATCCCAGGACCCTGTGATCATGACCTGAGCCAAAACCAGGGGTCAGATACTCAACAGACTGAAACACCCAGGTGCCCCAAAAGAACCAAAATTCTTACCTGGAGTACCCATGATTGTTTGAAATAACTGTACACAACTTTCACATTTACCTTTTCAAGCCAAAGCAAGTCTAAAATTTAATGCTCCCTTTGTGTGACTCTTGCAACATTTCAGTGATATTTATTTTACCTCTTTTACGCATCTAGTGCCTTCCTACTTTCTTAATATCCAGGTCCCGGAGGTACAAGAAAGAAACTAGCAAACCTTTTTATCTTAACTTTTCCAATTAGTGAAATAAAGCATTGAAACCCTTTATCTCTATTACTGAAATTGTGAATTCTCTCCTTTGAAAAAAAACTGCTTTCAGAAAACAGTTAAGAAGGAAGAAATCACTTGGGGGGTGTTCAGTGGAAAATTCTTATTGCTCCTAAAACTCAATGGTGTCTATGTTGACCCTGAAAGAAAAATTATTTTTAACATTTTATAGCATGCAAAAGGTAAGGCTAGAGAAATAAAAATTCAGTCTCCATACTTCACAATTATCAGTCTAATTGGTTTACAAATGTTAATTTCATTTTCTTGTGGTAAGGGATCATGATTCATATTTTCTTATCACAGTTCTTAGAACTTCCTTTGTTCCACAAATATTTATCAAGTGATCGTTATATTGCAAGCACTTCCCTGGACATTCATACACGTGCTATGTAGTTAATTGGGTCTGTCACTAAGAAGACTATAAGTAATTCAATAGTATTGATGTTTGTATTTTGTCTCCCAATCTAGCGGAGAACTGGTATACTCTCTAATACAAAACCTTTCCAGTAGACCAGGCCTGATTTCTGGTCAGTTTTGAACCTCAAGTTCCTAGCGATTGCTGGTGACTTCATTCAAGGGCAAATACAAGGTGACTCCAGGAATTTAGGTCTGGACTGACAATGACTATCCAAGAAAGAATCCACACAAGCTTCACTGGTTTTCAAAGATCCTGTTAAATAACAATATTTTATTATATTCTCACCTTGAATAAACTACCAAATCCAGATCCAGATTGTTACTAGTTCAGCCTCAGAGGGCTATGGGTAAACAGTTAGGGCTGACATGGCAACAAAAAGAAAACATGCCTTGCTAAATTTTCCTTTTTGTACCCAAAACCCTTTTTGTTATACATATGGCTCCAGTGGGAGTAATTACAATGTGTCCAATGTCATCCTTTAATAAACTTTTTTGTCCTATGCAAGACTAGTCTTTATATGTTCCATAAAGCACCTGGCATATTGTGAGCATTTAAGAAGTGTTTAATGATGCAACAATGGCAACTAAGAATCTAAACCTTGGTTTCCTGTGGCTATTGTAATCTAAGTGGAACTCTGCTATGACAAAGGAGGAGGAAACCTCACTTTGGTTACTGCAATTTTATAGCCTATTATCCCATCTGATCTGTTTATTAGAAATCCTCACACTCTATTTTGTTTAAAAAAAACACACTTGGAACACAATCTAGTTTTGAGAATAAAGCAAGTTCATCTTATACAAGCTCATAAGTATCTATAATTCTCTCATTAAACCTTATTGAACATGATGAGATCTGTAAGGGATAAAGGAATGTTACACGAGAAATGGCAGGACCATTAGAATTTGGCTTAATTCTTATAATTCTCTTAATAATGAGACTCAGGAAATATAGAAAATTGAACTTTTCTTTCATTACCAAAATATATTTTTAAGAAGAGGATTCCAGAAGCCTTGATGACAAAATGGCCACTATCAGGCAATATACAGAAAGTAGCAAATTCAAAGGATGACCTGATCATTTTTCTTCCATAGGGGGAAAAAAGTTTCTATTTTTAACTTGACACAAATAACATATGCTCATGAATTCTTAGAGGTGGGAAAATTTTACAGATTCTTTAGCCCAAGTCTGAGACCAGGCATGTACAGATTATTTAGTTTAACAATACTGCCATTATCAGATATTAAATGGTGGTCTTAGATACAGAGGGTCATATTCATGTTTTTAAGGGTCAACACCAGCCAAATGATCAAATAAAAAAAGACCCTGGAACAGGTAAAACAAAGGACAGAGGGAAGAGACTGAGAAAGTAACTCAGAAAGAAACATAAAATTGTCAAAGAAATGGCTCCAAAGTCAAAGAGAACTCCATCTCTTTCCCCCTCCCCCCACTTTTAAGAAGATTTCACTTTATCTAAAGAGTAAAGCACATGCTTTTAGATCCAAGGGTACCTGGTTCAAATCTCAGCAGGGGCAGATTTCTCACAAACTAAAAAGGCACTCTCCCTATTAAAGGAACTGACTTAATACAGTTATATGGACCATTACTGTACAGAATGGGGATTCACAAACTATTTTCTAAATGGGGCCTTTTTGTGCATGTACAGTAATTCCTATAGAAGCCTTTTACAAATAAAAAAAGGAAAAAATGTGGGGGAAATCTAAGAACCCATGATTTGAGCCTTTAATAACTATTGGTGTATTAGAGACAGCCATCTGCAGTAATATAGCAGATCAGGTCTTCCTGGAAATGACCTGAAAAAGCATTCTAACGATAAAAGCTTAATATTTGTGCAGACGTCAGATGCCTAGAAAAGATGAACAAAATACACCTTGAAGTTTGGCCTCAATGTTGGACCTCAAAATGCATGATTTCCATGGAGCTTCATTTAAACAGGAAGTAGCACTCAAACAGTTCCTCAATAAAGACACTATTTTGCTTGAGATTTCCCCAAGAAGACTTTGTTGAGCAAAGTTTTATATGACACCATAATTTGACTGCTGAAAGTCTTCCTTAACAGTGAAACCATGGAAGACATGTGGTAAACATTCTATCTAATCCACTTAAGAAAAGAACTCTGAGGAAACTATTAGAAATCTACCATAAATTTATATACGGAGAGCTAGGCTTCATTTGGTTCCACGTATTTGTGAAAATTTATATCACTCACCCTGAGAACAATCATTTAGAACAGAATAATATTGAATTCTGAAAAGACTTCCTTCTTCACCAGTTTCATTGTATATATACACTTCTCTGGAACCTACTAGAATCTAAATAATTCCAAAATTGGGCAGAGATTCCAAAATATGAGTGACCCAACATATAAAGTCTTTTCAAAAGTAAAATTTATTTCCTACAGAATAAATCTGAGCACTGGATCAACACTTCAGGTAATAGACATCAGAGAAAGTAATTTATTTGACACCTACAATTCATCCCAAAGTTTTAGGAACATCTTATCTTTATCATATTAGCTTCAAGTGACAAAAATAATAAAATTTTAAAAGCTCCAGCTGGTTTAAACTGGTTTAAAGAAAAGATGTAGAGAAAAATTTTGGGTTTTATTTATTTTAATAAGAAGAACTGGTTTGGGAGCAAAGATACACACAAAAGTTTGAAGGATGACCTCAGAAGTCAGCCTACTTCTCCCTGCCCCTCAGGTGGTCTTCTCCTTAGGTTGGCTCCTCTCTCAGACAAGAACCCCTCTCAGTGCAACAGGAAGGCTGCCAGCACCTGCAGGATTGTGCACATGCTCACAAACTCAAGTCCTATTCCCCTCAACATTGCAAATCAAAACCTTCTCTTGAAAACTCAAGCCTCAATTATTGTTTGATTGAACTGGCCCAGGTTTAAATGTTAAAATGTACAGAGATTTCCTTTGATTTTAGCCATTGGAGATAAAAGCAAACCATGTGGATTTCTTTGGAGTTTGAACAAAAAGAGTGACCAAAGGACATTCTTTTGGTTCCAAATGTCTTCTGCATAACAATGACTGACTCCATAAATTCTGACCTGGAGGGGCACCTGGGTGGCTCAGTGGTTGAGCGTCTGCCTTTGGCTCAGTTTGTGATCCTGGGGTCCTGGGATTGAGTCCTGCATCAGGCTCCCCTGCAGGGAGCCTGTTTCTCCTTCTGCCTATGTCTCTCCCTTTCTCTGTGTGTACCTTTCATGAATAAATAAATAAATAAAATCTTTAAAAAAAATTCTGAACTGGAGTATATGTGGGAATACACCTGTGCATACACATACACACACAAATATCACACACACACACACACACACACAACAAAATCATACAATTTTGGAAACTAAGACTGAGCAATAATGTAGCGTCAGAATCTGGAAACCATTTTAATGACATATAAAGCTACGGAGTCCTGCTAAAAATATAATCTTTATAACAAAAAAAAGTAGAAGCATAGCTGATCCTCAATAAACATGAATAAAAAATGAAATCATAAGAAGAAAAACAAGGTGAGTGGTGTGTCATGGAAGCTGACAGAAGTAACTACTTCAATGAAGGCAAAGAAAATCTCATTAATAGAGTGTATTAAGAACGTGGGGACACCTGGGTGGCTCAGTGGTTGAGAGTCTTCCTTCGGCTCATGGTGTGATCCTAGGGTCCTGGGATCAAGTCTTCCATCAGGCTCCCAGCAAGGGGCCTGCTTCTCCCTCTGCCTGTGTCTCTGCCTCTCTTTCTGTCTCTCATGAATAAATAAGTAAAATCTTTAAAAAAAAAATGTGAAAGCAGCTTCTTTTTTAGCCACACTGCACACTTTTTGGATCCACATCTAGTCTTCCCATCGCTTGAATTTCTCTCCATAGGAGAGATATATAATGAAAAAGAATTATTACAAGGGGAATTAGACCTTCTTCTTCGTGATACCAATGTGGTACCATACTTTGCTGGCGGTGTATACAAAACCTTTATTCTGATGATACTCTATAGGCTTTGAGAGAAAAAAAGAACCTCAGCTGTTGCACAACTGAAACTGAAACAGCTTCAGGCAGAAACGGGACCAGTCACGATGATGTTTGATCCAGAAACTACAAGGAAGATGCCGTCAACCAGAGATGGTCGGATGTTGGTTGACTCACTGGAGGACAAGCATGATTTTAGGCAAGAATGTTTAGATACATCCCACAGGTATGAAAAATTCCAATATGAATGTGGGCATTACCCTGGAACGTCTTTACTTCTTTAGAGTGTTGGTTCCAGCAGCAGATAGAAGTGCTTTGAGTTCACTCTGGGGAAAACTGGCCTCTGAGATCTTAATGTGGAATTGGGATGCCTCCATGGAAGACCTGACAGGGTTAAAAGAAACCACAGAAGTAATTCTGTGAACTCTCCCTTTCAGCCTCTTTGGCAGCAAACATGGCTCATCCACTGGTCTTGGTTTGTTTTCTTCACCCACCCCAAAGGGCGTGATAACTCTATTGATCTCTTCCTTTACCAGCCACAGTGTCTTGATGTAATTCAGATGATGTGTCCACTTATTCTGCACCATTTGGCTACACCCACCATAACAAACAAAACATCTGAAAACCCCAACAGATGTTAAAAGATTCCGTTAAAGTTATTCAACAGGAGTCTTACACATAGAAAGACCCAGTGACAAAATTAGTTGAATGTTTATCTGTTAACTTTGGCTTCAGTAGGGCTCAGGAAAAGCTGAGGGATTGTGAATCAGTACTTATGAATGACTTCTTGGTGGCTCGTTTTGAAGATTTCACTGAAAATGCACCTCTCATCATACTTGAGACTTTTTATTCACCCACCAGTGTATCAACATTAACATGTTGGCAGACAAACTAAACATGATTCCAGAAGAAGCTGAAAGGTGGCTTATAAATGTGATCATCAATGCAAGACTGGGTGCCAAGATTGATTCTAAATTAGGTCATGTGGTTATGGGTAACAAAACAATCTCACCCTATCAGCAATTATTGAAAAGACCAGAAGCCTTTCATTTAGAGGCCAGATGTTTGCCATAAATATTGAGAATAAACTTAATCAGAATAGTAGGTCAGAGGCTCCTAACTGGGCAGCTCAGGATTCTGGCTTCTACTGAAGAAGAAGCCATCTTGTGTAAAGACAAGATGAAAAA
Source organism: Vulpes lagopus (assembly GCF_018345385.1). Taxonomy (NCBI): domain Eukaryota; kingdom Metazoa; phylum Chordata; class Mammalia; order Carnivora; family Canidae; genus Vulpes; species Vulpes lagopus. Next base: position 43,550,613 of record NC_054842.1, on the reverse strand, counting down.
ACTATAAAATAAAGATGAAACAAAAAGCCATTTTATAAAGAGTGACATACATTTGAGAAACAATATATGGAGTACACATTTTAAGGAATTTGAATCAAATTGGCTATTTTTTTTTAAGTGGAAGTGAGTTTGGGAAGCTAGAAAAATCCTTCATGAAAAAATCAAATTTGATATTAAGCAACATTCTGTCCTGATTAACATTTAGTTATGGTTTGAAAATTTTAAAGCCATAAGGTAATTCATTCATCTATATGGCAAATGAAATAATTATTGACCTTCATGATACGCACTTGGGATATAAACTGAAATTAGGGAACTGCTTCTCAGAGTATCCCTATGAACAACAAGCAGGGGAAGGTGGGCATTTGTAGAGTAGGAAAAACTCAAAGAGAGTTCGTTAGACTTGGAGGTTAAGTTCAAGGAATACTAAGTGTTGAGTGAAGAATAACTTAGGGAAAATTAAACGATTAACTCTAAAAGAGAGTTGATCATGTTCCTTTCACAAAAAGAAATTAATAGACTGTGCCTCTATATACAAAAAGAGTGGGGGTGAACATGACGTCTAGGAGATAGATGTGAACAAATGTCTGCGCCAGGGGATATGGCAATAAGGTGCATAAGTAGGACAGTGGTATCCAGAAAGAATCTCAGTATGGCAGGGCAGTTTCTAGACAAATCTCAAATATTATCCAGTGAAGCTCAAAAATTTCTTCCAGATGGTCTTCCTAACATGTCTACCATTATATTTATTCTTTGACTTGTGGGATTAATAATTTATTTAACAAACTCTGTTATTAATTTTTGCAAGGCTCACTGAAAAGAGCCATGAAGTCTGGAAAAGCGGTTTTCCAGTAGCCCACGGGATAGCCATGTTTTCTAAAAACATCTTTGCTCTCATCAAAAGAAGGTGGAGTTTGGTTTTGGGAGAACAATGCTTTAAGACTGGCTAATTCAAGAGATTTAATCCAATAATATTCAATTTCAGAATTCCAAATCATAGTGCAAAGCATTTTAGCCATAAAATTGCTCGGAGCCTCACATGCCTCAACTGGATAATAGAGATAATGGGCACTTCACAAGGTCATTAGAAAAATTAAATTAGATAATACATAGTAAACCACAGTACAATGTACAGCACTGCATAAATTAATTTTTTTTAAATTTTGCTTTGACTCGATTTCTTAACTACACACTAAAAAAATCCCCACATTTGTCTTAGTTTCAATAATCCATATTTAAATTTTCTTGTCATCCTAAAAAAATCCTGGCCGTGAACTTCTCAAGTGGTTAAAGTCACTTGACCTTTAGCCTCTGGCTTTAAAAATCTCTCAAGAGATATGTTAAATGGCCCAGAAATATATTGCCTGTCATGTCTTATTGCTTAATTAATGGCCAACTACGATGCCCTGTATGGACTGCCCTGAAGTAATTGTGAACTGATCTTGTACTCAAGGAAATGAATTGGCTTCACATCAGCAGTTGTCATAGAACATTCACTGTATTGAAATTTCTGCAGCCCTTAGAGTAGACAGTGCATGCAAGGGCTGGCTAGCTGAGCACGCAAACATCAGCTGAGCAGATAAAAAATGTTTTGTCGCTCACTGTACCAGACGGCGAATCATACATTACCAGTTTCTGAAAACTGCTTTGGGTATCGAATAAAAAAACTACCAAGTAAGCATTTTTATTTTAGCCATATTTGTGATAGAACCGGGTGTCACTGGATTCTCCTAGTAATGATAAAAAAAAAAAAAAATCATGGTTTGAAATTGTTCCCTTTGAAGACAGAACTCTGGAGAATGGGAAGGAAGCAAATATATTGTGAAAGTTCATGACACTAAATGAGTGGTAGAAAATTAATCCCAGAATAAAGGAAAAGCTGGCGCTACTTTAAATTTTCTTTCAGCAGAGAGAGCCATATGACCTGACTTGCTGATAACATGTCACCAAATAATTCTGGATCTGTCCGGATGGATACAAGATTATTTACAATTAAATACTGAATTTTAATCCTCTCAGAGTCAGATCACTAGTACTTAGACATTCATAATAGTATCCTCAAAATAACATTTTCAGGATATCTATGAAGCTAGGACATCTCTAGCTTTAAAAACTTACTTTGAGCCACTTTGAGACTGGAGGGTAGGGTCCAGATGGATCCCTCCATTTGAAAGCACCCATCCCTTTACCTGGGCTCTGGTTAAGGAAGACAAGGGGGAAAAAAGGAGAGAGAAATAAGTGGCAGGTAAAGATATGAAAAAAAAAAAAAAAGAAGAAAAAGAAAGAAAGAAAGAAAGAAAGAAAGAAAGAAAGAAAGAAAGAAAGAAAGAAAGAAGAAAGAAGAAGAAGAAGAAGAAGAAGAAAGAAGAAAGAAGAAAGAAAGAAAGAAAGAAAGAAAGAAGAAAGAAAGAAAGAAAGAAAGAAAGAAAGAAAGAAAGAAAGAAAGAAAGATCAGTGAAAAGTAGAAAAATAGAGAGAGGATTGGGTGAGTTAAGCAAGCCAGGATAACTTAAAGTTCCTCAGATAGGAGAAAACTGAGGCAAAGCTGTCAGGGCCAAGAAGCAGTGCCATAGTGCTATTTGTAAATCAAAATCCTGCTTTTTCAAAATAAGATGATTTTTTCAAAAATCGTTAAACTAATTCTTAATTTCATCTTGGCACAATGGCACTTTCCCCATTTCCTCGCACGGATACCCCACCCCTGTGAACACGCCAGATCTACTCACGAGGGTCAATGGCCATGGCACATGACCAAGAGCATTAGGGCCCCGTGGCAGTTACTCAGAGGCAACGAGGCAACTGCAGAATGCATTTATTTAGGACACCACCCGTCCCTAGGGTGAGTATTTGTTTTATGGTCTTGGCTTCTCAACCTGACCCCTATCCGGGTTGCCAAAAGTAACATCATTCAATTTGTAACTCAGTGTTTCACCAACAAGATTCCTGTTTTGTAGAGGCACAGAAGACAGAAATCTTTGAAACTAAAAGGTGCCTGGATTAATGGGGCTGACACACAGCCCAGCACTAAAGGGCAGAGGACCAATGAAAACATTCTCTGGGGTCTGTGTCAATTCTGTGTCTAGGTAACTTTGCCTTCCTGCCTAACACGTGGATTGTGTATCATCCTTAAGTTGCCATCATATTGAGACATGAAATTTGGAGGATTTGAAATAAATGGAGCTAAATGGAACTTTTGGATAAAGAATCTCTGCTTTGTTCAGATCTGTTAAAGTAATAGGGAAAGCCACAAAGGATCAAGGCAAGAAAGGCCCCAATCTTTGTCCGATGAGTGATAAAACAGTATTACATGGGGAAAAATTGGCCTGACCTTCCCCTGTGTGATGCTTCCGCTGCCTCAGTGATTCTCACTTTGCTCTGATAGGTAAAGATTTTCCCCTTTCCCTGCAGAAAAAGTCAAAGAACAAAAAAGGGGGAAAATTCTCGACTTGATTCTGAAGGGTTTATTTATTTTTTTTCATCACAGTTGGACTCGTACAAGCCAGTTGGTAATCTTATTTTTGTAGGCAAAACAAAACAAAAACCTGCCTTTTAAAAGAAATTCTTTGGATCATTTTCTTTACAACCTCTACTCTAGATGTCAACTCACATTTCTTGGATGTATTAAAAAAAGGGGGGGGAGGCAAAAAACTCTTCCTCACTTGAAATGATAGCTTTTTCATTTCTTTTAGGCTCTGTTCTAAGCTCTGCCAGGAATGGACGGAAGGGAGAAAGACACAAGGCCCCCTCAGCTGGCTGGAACAGCAAGTAAAATGCATCAGTTGGCAGAATTTTGCCACCGTTCCAAAGAAACTCGAAGCGGGTTCCCCCCCCCACCCCTCCGTGGATGCCCGTGGAAGGCAGAGCTCCATGGAACCATGATATTAAGTTGCAGACTCTGTTCATACAGACCAGAGCTTTTCTGTGACATTACTGTCAAACAGCCCCCTGTGTGACTAATATTTTTAACAGCATGCTATTTAAAATTTGACAAGGATATAATAATTCATTCTTCAGATAGTCAACATACTACGAGAGTAAGTCATGTCTTCAAAGTATCTTTCAAAGGGGCTATTAAAAGTAGGTTAAATTTTTCCCCCTACAGCATGCAATTTCATTTTGGCTCTAGCACTTCAACCACATAAAATTAAATTTTGACTCGAGAGTGACCTACTGAAAATTAGATGGAAAAATAAGGGGAAAGATGGAAATTACTGATTCAAAGGAAACTAACATGTCTGTCTGCAATTTAGCATACAGTTTGCTAAGCCCTCTGAGAATCTTATGTTTCTGGTAGTCAGTATTTTCCTCTTAGGATTCGGATTGTATTTTTAATGGAAATGTTGTAGAACTTAATGGAATGTAATATCTTGTGATATATAGACTTAAGGCAACACAGGAAAAAATTATCCACACATATTTTCTGCCATAATCCTCCTCTCTTCTCCCAGCCTTCTTATAACCTATGATCTAGCCACCCAAATCAACCAGACATTCTCTAAACTAAACCATGCTCCTTAAAACTCTTACAAAGTCGTTACCCGCTAGTCCTACTCCTTTGAAATTCTTCTTTTCACCAACAATCAAAATTGATTCTAAATTTTTATAAAAATGAAATGATGCTGAAACTCTACTTTTAGACGGGTATAAGGCAATAGAAAGTAATGATCATCCTTACAGAGTACAGCTTGAGTTCTACTCAAGAACACTTAGAGACATTTACTGCGGAACTACGTATGGTATATTCCAAGAGGCCAGTGGGAATCACAAAAATGTCATAGAATATTTCACCAGTGGATTTTTGGTCTTCTTCTTTGAATTGTTGTATTAAATCTCTTTAAAATTTTGTATGTATATTTAGATAGACACACAGGCACAAGCATACAGGTTGGTCAGGAGAGGCTGGGTGGTGCTGTGGTAAGGAGGATAATGTGTCCAAATGTCAATGGTTTAGCAAAACTAAAATTAAATTTTCGACCAGGCAAATCCACTGCAGTGTCCTTGGTTATTTTCCACTGCACCTGTACTCCACATGTTTACTTGGCATTCTGATGTGCTTTGCTCCCATAGCACACATACCTCTGTGATCATCTCTGCAGAAGAAGGGCGTGAAGCGAGTTCAAGTAATCAAATGCTTCACTCAGCCTCTCTGCTCATATTTCATTGGCCAAAACATGTCCCATGGCTAAAACCCACCATCAAGGGGGCAGAGAAGTGCAATTTTCCCATGCGCCTCATAGAAGATGAGAGAGATTGGTGATCAGTAGTAGCGCCTACCATAAATGCAGACAGAATTTCTCAATCAAAAGCCTTGCTCTTCTTGTATCTCCAAATTACCCTCATCTTTACTCTGTGGCTTATAATTATTGCCAAGAGCAAAGCGTATTACAATGCTAACATTACTGGCATTCATCCACAGATGCTGATTTATTTTACCATTACTTAAACAATGAAGGGCATCATCCTTCAAGATCTCAAGTGTTTGGGGCATCTAAATATATCTGTGTAACATAACTTTTCACAAAACATTGAAAGTATTAGAAAGAATGAACCGAGTAACGAGAATATGTTACAAAATCACCCACAGTAAAAATAACCTAAGTGGAATATGAGATAAAATCCTTTAAAAACAGGATGATATTTTCCTTTTCTATTCTTTTACAGGAGAAATGTGTAGTCTATACCTGCCAATTTTAACGGCTTGGCAATTCTTCCAAGGATTTACTCATGCCATGCATTTAATGACAAATGTATCGGCATCATCTGAGATGGGAATTGAGATGCTCAAAACTGCAGTCAGTATCTCCTATTGCTTTATACTCCATCAAAGATGATGCAAGCTGACTTCAAAGGGAGCTCAGTACTTGCATCAACTCTGCAGGGGTGTTGAGTAAAATGAGGAATGAAAAAAAAAAAAAGGAACACCATTATGTTTTGAATTTCAAGTCCTAAATCATTATTTCCTAGCTGTGCATGAGGTTACGTAGACAGAAAGTAGAATATGACAACTGGTCATGTCATTGGGATGATGATATAGGAGGATCGCAAAGCTTAAGAAGGGGAATTTTTTTAAAGTCACATTAAAAAAAATCTCTCTCCCCTGGTGTTCAGATATTCCTAGGACATTTTTCAGTGATGGAGTGACACTCTGGTACCCCCATAATGTCCAGGTGCCTGCTGAGGATTGACCTGTTTCAGAACTCTCTTCTCAGGAGCAATAATGTGCTACCCCTGAAGATAATTAAATGTGAGGTATCCAAATAGTCACTTACGTCTGCCGTCGGGCCTCTATTTCTAAACGGGAATTCGTATAGCTATTTGTCAGTAATGGAGAATTCACTTGTTATTAATCTTTGAAAGCTAAAAGTATTCAATTTTATTTTAAAAAATACATTTATTTTGCCCTTCCAAAGTGTGTACAAAATGCTGTCTCCCACTTGGTGCTAAATTCATAAATTCATAAATTCATAAATGCTGTCTCCCACTTGGTGCTAAATTCATAATGCGGACTTAAAAGGCCTAAAAGAAATTTACATGATCCATTTATTTAAAAAAAAATCTTTGAAAGTGCCTAAGTATTTAGTTACAGTCAATTTCTAAAATAATATTTATATCGAAATGTGTGTGTATGTATGTGTGTGCATATTTAGGGACGAAAGGCAAAGTAATGTATAGTACTAATTCTGGGTATATATTTAAACAAGATAGAATTCATATTTATCTGATAAGCAAGAATGCCTCTGGATTTAGTTAAGTATCTCAGTATAGTAACATGTGATTTATAACGTTCCTGGAAGTGTTTTTTATAGCAGTACTTCTGAAAAATAAATGAGGAAAATTTCAGCCAAGGCTGTACTTAAATTATGGTGTTATGATACAGCATGAAAGCACCAGGAAGGCACAAAAGGCAAAATGAAGCTGGAACTCATTGTGTTTCCCCTGGTCTCATTTGAGGAGAAGCAGACTTTACCATAAACACTTGGCTCTTTTTGAACTAAACTATATATTAGGTGATCTTCAACATTTATTACATAATGGCTTTTTGTTCATTCTACAATTTGGAAAACACACATCTACATCCCATAGAATCAGGTGATGGTTTTGATACAGAAGGATAAGAAATCTTGATAGTACTTAGATTCCTTGCCTCGGTACTGATTACGCTGCTGGGACTTCCCCATTTTCCCAGAGCTGGTCCTGTCACCATTCCTCATTGAAGTATTTAGTGTTTTCTTCGTAGATATTGCTAAAAGGTCCCTTTTCACCATAGTTCCTGAACTGTACCTTTTGTTCCTTATGTACGTTTACCATTATGAATCTGATAGCCTTTAGATCAGCGGTTTCCAAAGGAGGACACGTGCAACTTAGCATCTGTGCAAGTCAATTCTTTATATAAAGGTAGATATAATTATGCTTCATCGTTTTTAGTGGTGTTTATGCCTTATAAACTAAATGGTATATTACATATAAAAGTACTTGTATTTCATTTTTTTTGTGTGTGTGTTTTTTTGTATTTCATTTTTTATCTATTTTTGCTTTTGTGTTTTGTGTTTTTTAAGCTTTTAATTTACATTCAATTTCATTAATATATACCGTATTATTAATTTCCAAGGTAGAATTCACTAATCCATCAGTTGCATGTAATACCCAATACTCTTTACTTCAAGTGCCCTCCTTAATGCCCATCACCCAGTGACCCCATCCCCCCACCTCCACCTCCAGCGACCTTCAGTTTGTTTCCTATAATTAAGAGTCTCTTATGGTTTGTCTCCCTCTCTGTTTTCATCCTATGCTATTTTTCCTTTTCCTCCCCTATGTTCATCTTTTATTGTTTCTTAAATTCCACATGAGTGAAATCACATGGTGTTTGTCTGTCTCTGACTGACTTGTTTCTCTTAGCATGATACTCTCTAGTTCCACCTGCATAATTGCAAATGGCAGGATTTCATCATTTTTGACGGCTGAGTAATATTCCATTGTGTGTGTGTGTGTGTGTGTGTGTGTGTGTATATATATATATATATATATATCACAGCTTTTTAGCCATGTATCTATCGATGGACATCTGGGGTCTTTCCATATTTTGGCTGAAAATATTTGTATTTTCATTTAAAAAATAGATAATATATATTTAAACATTTATAATGGGGCAGCTCGGGAGGCTCAGTGATTTAGCACCACCTTCGGCCCAGGGCATGATCCTGGAGACCCAGGATCGAGTCCCACACTAGGCTCCCTGCATGGAGCCTGCTTCTCCCTCTGCCTGTGTCTCTGCCTCTCTCTGTGTGTCTGTCATGAATAAATAAATAACATCTTAAAAAAAATTTATAATGAAAAGGACATACATGAAGTTTCAGATCACCAGTCCAGATATCATTAAGCAAAGCTTAAACATATATTTATTATACTTTAAATTTATCATACTTTAAATGGCCAGATGTAGTTTTAGATTAATACAGAATGTACCTAGATTGGTAATGGAAAAATTATTGGTATCACACAGCAATTTTGTCAGAGATTCAGCATGACATCACACAGGAAACTATCCTAATGGACAAGACTCACACTTCTCAGATCCACTAGATTTGTTTGATAATTTTGTTTCCCAATGTAAAGTGCCTGATGTATGAAATTAGATTAAAATTTTGATGTAGAAAATTAGTTTTACATGTAAAGTTGTTGACTAATAATCTAAAAGTCAAATATTTCTAAATAGAACTAGTAACTTTCTGATTGAATATCTTCTGCTCCTGGTATGTATCTACATATGATGATGAGTAGAGAATAACTGTCAGTAAGAGCCTCCCTGCCAAACCAGAAACACTGAGACCTGCTATGTGCCACCTAACATTTCATCTTTGTACCTGCAAGATTTCGTATAACATTACTCCAACTTCATAAATAAATTTTGGTAGAAGTAGAATGCTAAGGAGTATTTTTAAATTAACATGCCATCCAGACAAGTTTATAAGAGGTGATCTTTTTTTTATACCTTCTAAGTGACGAGAAGATACAATTACTGAAATGCTTTGGTGTTATAGGAACGGCATTGCTTATTTCTCCTTTAAAAAAAATATCAACTACTTTAATAAAATTCACAAATCTCTATATTCTAATACTTAAAATGATATATATATATGTTTAAATTCCTGTATCATCAGAGCAGCCTTGTCATTCCAAAAATACCACAATAGCTTTACTCTCTGCTACTTCAATTCTCTCCTTCCCCTTGTCCCTTCCTTTCTCTCTCTTTCCTCCCCAATCCTATCCTTCCCTTCTTTTCTGTCTTCCCCTCTATTTTATTCCCTTCCCATTACTGGCTCAATCACCACACAAGATATAGGATATAAAACAACTTTTTATTTCCCAATGTTTTCTTCTTGGATTTCATCATTTTTGACATCTGGCCTCTTTCCATGTTTTGGAAATCACCAAAATCACCACACAAGATATAGGATATAAAACAACTTTTTATTTCCCAATGTTTTCTTCTTGAACCTATAGTCTTTTTCCCTGAGTAATTTCCTTTGAATAATAGTTACGTCTGCCTTTTATTTTAGAGCAGTAGTCTTAAAAGCACTGACATTTCCATTATTTTATTACATATATTCTTCTCCCAAATGAAGAAACACATTTTAAGAATATATTTTCTACAGTGAGTAATATAGTTTGATCAATCATCAATAAAGGCCTAAAGCAACTTCCTGCTTGATATATTGGCACATTAGGAGATGAGGCTAGGCACTGTGTCAAGCTAGGGCAGTAAGGCTAAAAGATAAAAAAAACGAGGCCGAGAATAAAAGGTGTTAAATTCTACATTCCATATAGAATTCCTGAACAAACTCAAAAAAGAGAAAAAGAAAAGCAACACACACACACACACACACACACACACACACACACACATTCTGATGGAGAGATTGAAATGGCATCAGTAGAAATGTGAGATTTTACTACAACCTAGATGGATGGATAGTTGTCAAATGGTTAGGAAAGACTGCGTGTCAAAAGGAGGCCACTGACTTCAGTAGATGGTATGGCCTGGGCATTTTTAAATTTTGGGTCCAAGCTAAACTGCAGATAACCTTGCTGCCCCTTTCTGCCTCCATCATCCACAACCCTTCCATGGATGTAGAAGTGATCCACATATGATTTGGGCATCAAATCAACAGATGATATTTATTGAGCACCTACTATATTCCTGACACTATACTGTATATTAGAAGTGTATCACTGGAGGAAAAAAAAGGAAAAAAACCCTCTCCTTTACCCCTACCCCAGTCCATTTGAACTAGAACAGCTCCTCATAAAAGTCTAACTTAAATGACAGAAAATATTCTAAAACATCATAGCTATGTTTCAGTAGTTCTTGAGGTGACCAGTGTCATAGACTACCCTGATATCCATTTGAGATCCCAAAGCTTAACTTAGCTTTTCTACACCCAGTGTAGTTTGGCATTAGACTGGGAATTGGCCTGTCTCTGTGCAGTAATGCTGCCACTAAGCTTCCAGCCTGCCTCACCTGTTACAATTTAGTAAGAAAAATAAATGACAGCAGATGTTATACCCAGTTACATTAGGGAGAATTGCACCCATTTAGTTCTAATCAAGCCATTTTTCACCCAGCTGAAGAAAAGATAAGTTCCTTTTAAAGGGTTCTGAATCAATGGGAAAATATTTGCTGAAGCAATGAACCCGAAAGAGATAACCTGACTACTCCTGGGGGAAACATTTTCTAAAATTTCCCACAATTCGATATGCTATTCTGTAAGAATAGAGTGTTATAAAAAGGATATATTCTGGTTTATATGAGGATGAGAAGAACTCCTTTATATATTATTTTATTTTCATGCATTTACTTGAAAAACATTATTTGGGTTCATTATACAAAAAGAATTGTGAGCAACAATACTCCAGTCCTTGAAGTCAATTCAACTTAATGTCTATTTGGAAAGAGAACTTGGAGAACCAGGGAAAGTGAGACAATAAAATAAAACCAATCAAGCAAGATTAAAAGACAAAGTCTGATGAAGTTGCCAGGCTTAGATATGAATCTATGCGACCTTGGGAAAGTTAATTAATCTCTCTCATTAAGAGAGCAATTGTTACAATCATAGGTTCAAAAGAAGCAGCTGTGAGTTTTGGAGTGTGAGACTTGTTTGCTCCTAATTGTGTAATCACCCTGAACCGATATGAGCAGGCTTTTTTCAGATCCTCATACCTCAGGTTGGCTATTCCAAAATGGAAAATTATTTTTCTCTTTCTCTCCTACTTTCCTTTTTCTTCACTTGCTCCCGGAGTGTTGCTTTGTGCTTGTTGTATGCTAGGCAAATGCAGGGATGACTGCTATTCACTCAGTGTGGCATTCCCTACACCAATATCCAATTGTCTTATTCCCACTGACTGTCAGGATACCCAATGACTGTGCATGAAAGCTCCAGCCTTCTCACCTAACAATTACTGTTTCTAATAGACAAATGAAACATCAGAGTCAGACCGTGATGCTCTATTTCTAACCCCACATTTAAGAAAACCCACAATGGTGGATCTCCAGTGGAGGCGGGATTGAAAAGGCTATATATTTAACAGGCCTAGGTTATCAGTACAACAGGACACCACCCTATGACTTCCCTACTTTCCTTCCTTCACCCCAGGCTTTTTTGTATCAGTGTCAGTTATAGAAACTATGGAGACAGTCCACTGAGGAAATTCTGATTTGTTATGCTTATGTTCATAGTCAACTCCATTCCCTTCAAATACTACTTTCATACAGAGTGGATAAGAAAGGAAAACCTTTTAGAATTCAAGTGCTTCAGTTTCTCGGCTTTCATAAGCTTCATTTTTTATCTATAACTGGCTGGATTTTTTTTTAAATGGCCCCTATCAAGTAGTTCTGAAACTTATCTTCCTTCTTGTGATATTGAGATAATATGGCAAACACTTTTGTTGACCCCCCCCTCCACCTCCACAACACACAACTGTTCTCACATGGATGCTCAACTCAACTATATTTTCCTGCCTCCCCTGTGATTAGGGATGGGCACATGCCCTCTCTCTGTCTAGAGTATCTTCCCCAAATAGCCAAGTGGCTAATTTTTCATTGATGAAATGTGAAAAAAGTAAGCAGAACTTCTACTTAAAAGGCACTAGCCCTGAACATGCTGTTCCTTTTTCCTTCCCATTGGCTAAAAATGAATAGAAATGGCTGGCGTTATCTTGGAAATCATACATAGAAGATGGATTTCTAGAGTTTCAAATGTGAAGCTCAGTGACAAGGACTCTTGACTACGTGTGTAAATCATGTAGGGAGCTTCTTAAAGGAACCAATGGCTGAGCCTCAAACACAGGATTCTGATTTAATTATTTTGGTTTGGGGCCCAGGAATATTATTATTGTGCTATTGTTTCCCTGGTTTTCTAAAGGTAAGAACACTGAAGCAGAGGCCAGTGCAATAAATGGCTACTACCTAATTTGCCCTTCCACGCTTCTCCCTTCCCTTCAGATGGATACCCTTACTCAAGCACAAGATTCAGCAAATCTAAGCCTACAGAGAATAGTCTCCCCGTAGAGGCTAACTGAGATGGGAGATTATATAGAAGAGAATCAGTTAACCATTTAAAGCAAACAATACAAAAAAAAAAATAAAAAATAAAAAAATAAAGCAAACAATACAATGAAACTTCCTCTTCAGTGACTGAATCTGTCTCTCATGGGTCTCTGCTCTCCCTCTTGCCCAGGCACCCAGAGGGATCCCTTGAAATGATAACCAAATCATGCCACTCAAAGGCCCGCATTGGCTCTCCATTTTAATTGGAATAAAAGCCGAAGTTTTACAATGTCTCACAAGGCCCCACACACTACGGTCCCTCTGAGCTCAACACCTACTTCTCTTCCCTCTGCTTATTCTGCTCTTTGTTGTTCCTGGAATTCGCCACATACTTTCTATCTCAGGCCATTGCACATACTCTCCTTCTATCTAGAACACTCTTCCTTAAATAGCCAAGTGGCTAATTTCCTTACTTCAAGTATTTGCTCGAATGTTGCCTTTTCAATGAGGCCTCACTCTCCTCCTCCTCCCCTCCTACTTAAAATTTCGCCTTTCCTACCTCTCAGCATCCCCAAATTTCCTTTTCCTGTTCTATTTTTTAACTTGAAAATTATTACATTACTGGAAACTCTATACTTTACTTTTTTATGATGTTTACTCCATCATCTTCCCCCTACTAGAATGTAAGCTCTATGAGAATAAGGATTTTTTATTGTCTAATTTGTTCATTCCAATATGCCAAGCCCCTAGAACAACATAGAGTAAGTACTCAAATATTGAATGAATGAATAAATGAAAATACCTAACTCCTTTTAGAAAAGATTTATTATTCTACTATGGAGAAACCAAGGAAGTAAAAATGGTTTCTGTCCCCAAGTATGTCAAAGAAGGGTATACAAATTTGATTTTGGAGGTAAAGAAAAAGGTGCTAACATTGTGTGATCCATAGGCCTTCAAGTAGAACTCTCACTCCAAAACACCTTTCTACATATTTACATACACACACACACACACACACTCACACACACACACACACACACACATTGCCTATTGCTTTATGTTAGCATTGGATTTCAATCTTGTGACTTTATATGCTAATGTTTAAAAGAAATTATAATTGAAAGGAGAGAATAAAGTGCTAGCAGGTGGGATCAATGAATGATAATTCTGAGCATGGAAGAGGCAGGGTCTCAGAAGAGGGAAAAGCAAGTTCTGTAGAAAATTCACTCGCTTCACAATATTGCCTAGAAATGACCCAGATCACACAAATCCATTTTATTCAATGGAGGAAGGTGAGAAATCTGCTGTGGCACAATGGCCAGCCAGCACATAGTAGGGACTCAATAAATATTTCTTTAATAAATGGATGAAGGAAGATTAAGCAGTGTGATTTATCATTGTCTTTTTCTCATTTACTTTTCCCTATAAAAGAAGGTCTCCTTATTTAGATTAGTATGCTCACTTTTTTTTGCTCTTCCTCTCCCCACAAAAAGGCTGTGAGGTAAAAGGATAAAACAAATGTTTCAGCATAAAAACTATGTGTGATATCTGTGCAGTATCTTCCATCTGTACCTGCTGTGCATAATTTCAGAATTCACTGCTTTCATCAAGTAAAGAAAACCCATTTGCTCTTTCATCTGTGTATCATATCACACTAATTTTCATCAAAACCAGCCAAACCTTTATGGACTACCAGTCCCCAGGCTTCCTGCAGGACTCCCCTGTCTGCCTCTAGTATAAGCAGAATTAGGCTATGACTCTGAACTGTGGAAAATTTCAGTTTTTGTAAGCTACAATAAGCACAGTGTTTATATCTGGAAACTGACTTATTGATTATTGATGATTATTTTCCTAAACAGAGAGTCTCATGAATTTCACATGCTCATGCCTTTTTTGGTCTTTATTCCAAATTCGACATCTTCACATGCATAAAGTAGAACAATCTTAAATACAAATAAATGGCTTATCATATTAATGAGAAAATAAATACTTTTGCTCTGACTATGCATCCCACCTCTTTTTTCAGGAAGTTCTTATTCTCCATTCGAATCCTCATTCATTTATTTGTAAGTTCTCTGTCTTCTGTGCCTCAGATGACATTCTGATGTATTCTTAGTTAAATCTGAACACTGATTTGCAATCTTGTGACAAAGATGATCAAGGTGACAAAGCTGCTCCAGAAGTTGGTGATGCAAAGGTCTACATCGAAGCTGCTGATATTTATTGCTGAGAGGACTGCCTCTATAAAAGCTAAAATAGCTCTGGTTTGACCACAGAATGTCATCACTGAAAGAGCTGGGTCCCAAGGCCATAAAAACTCTAATAAGCCACTCAATATACCAAGGCCACATTATGTATTCTGTAACCTACCTATGTATTCTGAAACCTACAATGCCGTGTTTCATACCAAAATGACATCAATCATTCCTTCTCCCATTTGAATTTCAGTGCATTGAATGCTTTGAGTTTTGTGCTTTAAACATCTTAAAAAGTTTTTAGTTACAGCTTCCATTTATTATGGTTTTGGCTAAGTGCCTTAGTGGCAAATGGTGTGTATATCAGAGAAGAAGGAAACACATGAGGAAATCAGTTGGGGTAGTCAGTAAAGGAAGACAGTATAAATTAAATATTACCATTTTCCACAGCTTTCCATGACAAATCCATTGTATGCTTGGTCTCTCTCTTTCCACAAGATGATTTCCTTCTAAAGGGGCCTCACAAATCCCTGAAAAGTTTAACTTCCTGGCAGTCTTGTCCTCAAGCTTCCCCAGTTACTTCTGTACATATTAACTCATGATAAAATATAAGATAGCATCATACCATCTCCAGTCTGCTATGAAAAAATTTTCAGAGACTACAGGTTTTATTGATAAAGTCAATCAAATATGGGATTATTATATGGCAGGTATAGTGACAAAACAAACTTTAAGTAAAATTTAATATTAGTTATATATTGTAAATTATAATTTATCTTTTCACAAAAAGAGAACAATCCTATCAGTGTCATCTTCAAGTAAAAAGTACAGAGTTGATGTACTGTCTTTGGTAAAATGAAAGAAAAGTGCAGAAATCAGAACACTAAGAATGAAGATTATATATTTGGAGGAGAGAGAATGGAGTATAAGTATTTCTGAGTGAAAAAATACATAAAAACAGACAAAATAATTAATGACATAATAAAAGAAAACTTTCCTGAGGTAAAGAAATACTTTATTCTATAGATTAAAAAGTATTAATCAGTTTAAAATAAATGATTTAACCAAGTGGGCTTTTATAAAAGTAGACGTGCCTAAGCTCAATCCCTGAAGATTGATTGATAACTGTATTTTTAAATGCTTCAGAAGTGATTGTGATATGTATCTTTAGATTGACAATGATTCTTCTAAGAGTACTTATTATAGAGAAGAATAAGTACATATCTAGATAGTTTCTAAAAGAAAAGTGAAGGAAGTAGGAGGAGAAGGAGGAGGAAGAAAGAAAAAAAGAAGAGAAAGGTAGTTCATGTTTTAAAATCAGGAAGAGAGTAGGTAAGACTTGTTTATATGAGTTAGGTCCTTACCTATTTTAATATGAGGTTTATAGATATTGTACAAAATTAATAATTCAATAAATGGTAATATCATCACATCATTTAGAGAAAACGTATTAATCACTGAAAAACAGTTACAATTGGTACAAGTGGCTACTTCCGCAGGCTAGGACTTTTGGTGTGAAGAAGAATAGGCAAATATTGTAAGAATGTGTATAACAGTTCTATCATGCCTGTGCTTTTTTTTCAAATACAATGTAAACAATTAAAAGGTAATAACATTGATATTTATAATAGTTACTAATATTTATTAAACATTTATCCTTTCCAAATTCTACTAAGCAGTTTAATTGCATTACCTAATTAAAATTGAAAAACATTTATGTTTATTTATTTATTTATTTTTGTTGTTGTTGTTGTTTTGAAAAACGTTTAAAAGAAACCTTAGATGGTAGGTAAAATTATACCTATTTTCTGTAGTAATAAACAGAGGCTTAATGAAGTTAAGTAACTTGCCTAAATTCGCAGAATTAAAACTTCCTTCTAGAGTTAATGTAAATATCAATGCTCATGACAATTGAACAGAATTATGAAGAAACTCTTTCATATCAACATATTTACCATCTTTTAAGAGTATTCTGGGAGAAATATAAGCTTTTTCTTCAGTTTTACACTTCCAGAAATTATATGCTGACTGCTAGTCTTCATTTTGTTCAGATTATGTTAAATTTCTTAACAAAAATAACACAGTAATGAACATATTAAAGAAGGTGTCACTTTTGCATTCCTCTAGAGAGTCTAAAAGTTGCAACATCATTATTGAGAGACTGTCAAGGGACCCCTGGGTGTCTCAGTGGTTAAGCGTCTGCCTTGGGCTCAGGTCATGATTTCAGAGTCCTGGAATCAAACCCACATTGGGCTGCTTCCTCCCCTTATCCTCTCAGCTCACTATCTCATGCTCTCTCTCGCTTTTTCTCTTTCTCTCTCTCTCTCTCAAATCAATCAATCAATCAATAATTAATTAATTAATTAATTAAATTCTTTTTAAAAATAACAACTTAAAAAATAAAAAAAGATTAAAAGAGAGAGAGAGACTGTCAGATATCACAAAACAGCTTTCCTTTGAAAAAACAAAATATAAATGACTTTGCCTTCTTGGTTTGATGTTTTAGCACAAAGACTAGTTCCTAACTTCTTCACTGCTTGTGTTCTCCATTCTCCATCTTCGAAAAAAATCATTAACCTCTGACATTCAGTATGGAGAAATATGTATGCGGATGCTTCAAGAGGAACAAAATATTATACCTAAAAATAACATATAATGAACCAAATTATGGAGTAAATGTCTGTCCAAACATTTTTCTGGAATAAGGATTGGCAAACTATGACCCATTGGCCAAATCCAGCCCAGTGCCTGTTTCTGTTTTGTATATCCCAGCAGCTGCAACTGGTTTTTTTTTGGGGGGGGGGGGACTGAAGGAAGAATAATATTTTGTGATGTATGGAAATTGGGAAAGATATAAATTTCAATGTCCATAAATATGGTTTTATTGGAGCAGGGTCACACTCCTATATATATGTATTGTCTATGACTGTCCTTATACTACAACAGAGTTACAGTTGCCATAGAGACTAGATAGCCCTCAGAGCCTACAATATTTACTATCTGGACCAGAAAAAAAAATTCACAGAAAAAATTACCATCCTCTGTTTTGGGACAATGA
This sequence comes from Vulpes lagopus, assembly GCF_018345385.1. Classification (NCBI taxonomy): domain Eukaryota; kingdom Metazoa; phylum Chordata; class Mammalia; order Carnivora; family Canidae; genus Vulpes; species Vulpes lagopus. The sequence goes on along the minus strand of NC_054842.1, from coordinate 43,532,816 downwards.
AAACTTTCTAAGTGCGATATTAGCTATTACTTTTTTAAAAGATTTTATTTATTTATTCATGAGACACACAGAGAAAGAGAGAGGCAGAGACAGGCAGAGGAAGAAGCAGGCTCCATGCAGGGAGCCTGACGTGGGACTTGATCCCAGGTCTCCAGGATCACAGCCTGGGCTGAAGGCAGCGGTAAACTGCTGAGCCACCTGGGCTACCCCGATATTAGCTATTATTAATGGGAAACAAACACTGTCCAGTTGCAGAGCTCTTAATGACATCATCACCACTTCCAGGTAAGTAACCAAAGGTGACAATGCAAATGTAATGTACTCAAGCATGTGTATGAATTCACACAAAATATTAAGAGAACAATTGTAGTAAGAAAATAGTTCATTTTTATTTTGCTAACGTTTAGATATATGCTGGATAAACCTCAAGTTTGTTGGGGATATTTTCCCCCATAGTTTCATTATTTTCAGTAAAGAGACAATTGCTTCTATAGGAAGAAAAGCATATCCTGGTACAGCTGTATCAACAGAATATTCTTTCCTTTCGGAATGCAGTTGACATTGCATGTCAAGTTTGACATACTTGGCCAATGATGCAAAATATGACCTCCATTGTCCATGAGCATAAGTTTGGAAGACTTCTCCTGAGTGAGTTTTATTTATTTTATTTATTTATTTTTTGTTTTTTGGAGGAAGGGGTCTAGAGGGTATAATTATGGGTACCTATTTTATGATTCTATAATTTATCTAGTTTATTTAATTTATAATTCTATAAAGCATTTAATTAAACACAAAAGCATTCAATCTTCCCTTTTTCTTATATAGAATTATACAAACACTATAGATCTGTAACTCAAACTACATACTAATCAGTACCCATGGCCAATATGAGGAGAAATGTGTGGAATTATTATTTGCCGTTGAAATAAGAATATTCCTCTAGCATCTACCTATTTAAATAAACATTGTTTTGGCTTTTAGCATTCATAAATTCTCTTAGTGAACAATAAAAGACAACAATAACAAAAATAACAATAATAATACTTCCATGTTTCAAATGTGTTCTTAAATGGTTCCACCTAATTCTCCCAAACTCCAGGTCTGGAAACACACCAATAAAATAACTTTCAGTTGGTTAATCTAATATTCATGGTCTATATTGTATCAAAAACCCTAATTTGAGTAAATTTCAAGATCAAATTGGCTTCATCCAATAATTCATCAATTGGGTAGCATTCCATTTAGCAAATTGAGAGGAGATCCAAAGAGCTGTCCAGAATGGAAGACTTTAATAAGAAGAAAGGGGTAGGAGCAGATAAGCCTCATCTTTTGGGGGGACAGAAGCAGTCTGTTAAGCAGGTTACCTCACTACTGCTGACCAGGAAATTTCATATTGAATGGTTTAAGATAATATTTTTAGGAGACATTGAATTTCCAACCATGTTAGGTACCAACTCTTGATTTCCTGAGGTGGAGTTTAGCACACTTGACTCCATTTTGCGTCTCTCTCTTTTTTTTTCCCTTTCTTTGTTTTTTTCCTTTTTAACACTACCAAACATCTTAATTGTCATTTTAAGTTGTTACAATAAGAACCTACTAAAATGTTGAAGGCTTCTTCATTATAGTTATATTATAAAGTTATATATATATATATACACATATATACATATATATGTATATATATGACAGACAAGCTACACTGTCTGACTTCTAGAAGAATCAAAATTTATATGCATATACAACTACAGGTTGATATTCACCTATCTAAATAAGTAACCATAGCTTGATTTATTAACCATGAAGAGGTACTAAGATTGAAGAATTCAGAAAGTTACATTCTCTATAGAATCATTAACAAACTGAAGAACAAATTTAACTTTATCCATATTTCCTGGAAATAACAATGACATCACTAAATCATTACTGTAGGAGTTAAAATATTTTCCTAGTATATCTAAATAATTGGTGGATGAAACACATTTTACATGTTTCATCTTTCACTCCTTTGATGTATTGAAAGCATCCAATGTTGCTTAGGCTTACCGTGAGAGTCAGGAGTCCATTGTGAGATATTAAATAAATCATTTCCTTGTTGAAATGATGTAGCTTTACATGATAAATATACTTTTAAGAAAAAAGGTGAGTAATGCTTCTTCAACGGACACTGAACTTCCCACTAAATCCTCTAACCTTAGAAGAACTCTAAACAGATTTCTTCCTAGACTTCTTCTTCCTTTCTACAGGGAACATCACTGGGATGCACCAGGTTCTACTTGCCATCCATTTCTTCTTCTGTTTTTTTTTTTTTTTGGTCACAAATAGATGGTCAAAAATAAATTGCTCACTAGAAGAAACATCTCCAAGTTGTTGCCAACTTTCAGAGATTATCTAAAGACATTATCTGTGGGTTTCTTTAAAAAAAAAGGTTAAAAAATAAATACCTAGAATCTAAAATTATATCCACCACCCTCGATTCTTTCCAGTGATGGTGGATGAAGTGCTCTTGCAAATGTTAAGTTCTGATGACTCATCCCCTTAAATTATTGTTCTGAAAGATCAGTGCAAAGGATATTAGAAGCGTTTTCAATAAATTGCACTAAAAAGAAAGTGTCCATATTTCTCTTTTCTCTGATTTCATGTGTTCAAGAGAATCACATGGATGGGACGTTGGAAGCAGTTGTTTGGATGCATATGGCAAATCTCCCATCTCTGAGTTTATGATGGATGTCAGTAAAGTTTGTGGCTGGATAACAGTAGTTCTACATCAAGGAGATTTATGGGGAGGATGCATTTAGTATTATTCATGAGCCACTTAACAAGCTTCAGCCAAGGATACAATATAGCCTTTGTTTATAGTCCCAGGAGGTCTTCAGAGGGCCTTTGAAAATTGAAGAGATTTTTTGATAAATGGTAGAGGATCTTGAGGTGGGCTTGAGAGCTATAAGTGTATTTTCCTGTTACCTTGAAGAGTCCTACATTTCATCCTAACTTCCCTGTTTCCTCAATAAAAAATTATCAGATATTCTGCTGGTATTTTGTTTTGCTATTGTTCTGCTACATTAAATAACCAAGAGGGACACATTTTGTAGAAAAATGTTCATTTCACTCTCTATTACAGGAAGTTGGAGCATCTTAACAGGCTATCCAGACTATTTGAACAGAAATGAAGCAACATATGTTTGAAACTGTCTTTTATATTATATTCTTTATGTTTATGACCCACATTCTTCTCAATGAATCATTATTTATGGCAACTTATGTGTATAATAGTTTCGATTTAACCAAGAACTTCAGTTCCGCAGCTAACTGAAAGACCTGGGAATCAGACGATTGCATTGGTGTGGCTGGGCTGAATTAAATTAGGAAAACAATTCCACCAGTCTTATTAGTGTGAGAAAGAGAAGGGAGCTACCTGATAGGGCTGTTAACTAAGGGCAATAGTTGATATATTTCGATAAGATGTTTAAAAATATTTTGGAATATCACTAGTTTTCTGAGCAATTTGCAACCAAAAAACAAAGGGACCTTCGGAATGTGACCAAAAAATAAGTATTTAATACTTATAAGCAAAAAATGAAAGTATTTTTATTTTAGTGAAAGCACAGGACATGACAATGATTTCACCCGACTTAATTCTTAAAAATGCTTCAGAAGCATGTTTATTCAATCCATTTTATGGCCACTTTGCATAAGGTCTGGAATTGGAGTATGCCTGAGATTGCAGTTTGAGGTTTAAGAAATAGCTATTACCGTCAGAGAGGGAAACCTCATCGGAACGGCATGGTTTACAGGCTTTATTTTATAGCTAATACTTTTTATGCAGAGAGCTTCATGACACATAAAATGCTTCACTCTCAGCCCATCTTCCCTTCCATTTTCAATTATGGAGCTCCGGTCAAACTGCAAGAAGGAGGACCTCAGACTTCCCATCCACTACAGTGTCTGATATGACTCCAGCATGGAAACAATTCACAGAATCATCTGATCAAGTCCTTGATTTTTTTAGATGCAGACACGGACAAGTTACTAGCAAACATCGCACCATTTGTGAGGTGAAAGAAAACTTCTTTGTAAGAGTTTCTTAATCTATCTCTTATCAAGTCCCAAAGATGTCTGAGGATGGTTTATATGCCCTCTGAGATAGTCAGCCAAACTACTAAATCAACATACCTGGAGGGAATACATATTTTTTAAGAAGGCATATCATCTCATAACTGCTTGGAATGGAAACCAAGTTTAAAGTATAGCAATATTAAAGCATAGAAACTTAAATATAGTGTGGCTGTTGGAAAAAATGTGAAGCCATCATAAACAATCTACTGGCTAGATACTGAAAAATACACCACTTTTAATAATTCAGCACACACACACAAACATGCTAAAATAATTTGAAGGTTAACACATAAAAGCTGGGACAGAGAGAGGAGGGAAAAAGAAGGCTCACTCAAAAATTCTATTAATCCTCACTAATGTTCTGTTTTGCCTCCCCTAGGCACTAATTCTTCGGGAGAATGCCAAAATGCTAGATGATATTACCTTGAGTTTCCTGAGCAGAGAGCTCCTTTTAATAGTATGATACAGCAATGTTTATGTTATAAAGGCTGGCAAGCAAACGGGGGCTAATATCTGCAAAGTGGAAAGCCAATCTGGAGTTCAGGAAAGGTATTTTGTTTGCACCTCAAATGAGCCCAGAAGCTGGTCAAATAATTATCATGGTCTTCCTTAATTGTTGACATCAATTACCATGAGTACATGACATTGGGAGTTTGGCCGGGGCCAGCATTTGAAAATCGAAGACCATCTCTAGGAACATATTTGTTTATTGACTCCTGTGGCCAGTGGCAGCCAGCCCTAGGTTGGGCAGTGGAAGTGGTACATTTCTTCACTTAGTCATAGGCATTTTTAACATCCCGCTAATTCAAATCTTCAGACTAATAACCTATATTGTGCAAAGCAGACGTGCTTAAAAGCAAAGGTGCTGACAGTTTGCAGATAAAGGGAGCAAATGTCTTTTAAAAATCTCTCCAGGTGCTTATCAAATTTTATCAAGGTGGTGATTATAACAAGAAAATATGATAGGGTTCACTGACAAAGGTGATGAGAGTGACTGCCAACAGAAGCCCCGCCATAAGGATCGGGGCCTGGTATTATGTCTATTTTCAAAGTTAAACTTATCCATATAATCATTTCTCTGGAAGAATGAGAGATCATCTCTAAAGGTGAAAAGCCCCTGGCCCCCTCTCTCTGCAAAGTTTCATCTCCTTGTTTATAAGAAGCAAGGGATTTAGATTCCAAATGTAAAGTTTGCATTTGAAGTAAAATTCTTTGTTCTTACATAAATATCACAGAGTATCAGCTTCAAGATTTTGAAGACATGGTAGGTTTTCATTTCTGAAATTCATATGGAAGCATCCTGGGATGTATATTCCTGATGTGAATTACCAGTTATCATCCGTTTCCTCTTTCTGGAAGGACCTGCCACCCTCGAATGTTGGGTTCCACCTTCAGGTTCAGGCTGCTGACGGGGTCCCAAGTGAAGTCCAGGTGCAAGCCATGGAGAAACGGAAGCGAATATGAGAGAGCAGAGCAATACTTCTGTCCAACTGAGAGAGAACCAAATGTCATCAGGTGACAAAACTGCTGACCCTTGCAGTCTGTTCCCCTGTCTTCTTTCCTTCATTCGGTATTCATTTAAGAGCTATGACTACTGAACACTAAACAAGGTGACTCTGGGGTTCTTTAAAAAGAAAGGGAAAACTGGGGCACCTGAGTGGTTCAGTGGTTGGGCGTCTGCCTTTTGCTCTGGTCATGATTGATCCCAGGGTCCCGGGATTGAGTCCCACATTGGGCTCCCCACAGGGAGCCTGCTTCTCCCTCTGCCTATGTCTCTGCCTCTCTCTGTGTGTCTTTCATAAATAAATAAATATATATATATATTTTAGAAAGAAAGAGAAAGAGAGAGAGAAAAAAGAAGAAAAGAAAAGAAAGAAAAGAAAAGAAAGAAAAGGAAAGAAAAAAGAAAAGAAAAGAAAAAAGAAAAGAAGAAGAAAAGAAAAGAAAAGAAAAGAAAAGAAAAGAAAAGAAAAGAAAAGAAAGAAAGAAAAAAAGAAAAGAAAAGAAAGAAAAAAAGAAAAGAAAAGAAAAGAAAAGAAAAGAAAAGAAAAGAAAAGAAAAGAAAAGAAAGAAAAGAAAAGAAAAACTTGGCTCCTGCCTTCAAGGAGTTTATGCGGGAGACACCTGCACGTGAATGGCTCTAGTAGTAATTCAAGGCTTACCATGTTCCATACTTTCCAGAAATTCCCAATTTAACCCACTTATGAGTCTATGCTGTAGGCACTATTCTGATCGACATTTCATGTGTGAAGAAACAGAGCACAGAGAAGTTGAGTAATGGAGCACACGCAGCCAGTAAATGAGAGAACCAAATTTCAGCCCAGGAGGTACAAGGTCAGGTTCTCACCCCTCTGACTACCCTGCCCCTTACCTACTTGACTATGCTGGAAAGACAGAGAGAGCCAGAGAGATACAGATGGGGGTCGGGGGAGGAAGTGCTGGCAGAGAAGGCCTGAAGAGCGTTTGGCTGGATGTTATCAGAGAATGATTTCAGAGGGAAAGAAGGGCATGAGCTGAAACTTTAAATTTGACAAACTGTTCCCAGAAATATGCAAAGAGACTTTCTAACAGTTTTGGAGAAAAAAAAATTGTATTTCCCTCCACTTGTACCTACGAGCTGTGTTAACTTCCTTCCCTTTGTATCAGTTTTTCAGGAACCTGGAAATTTGCAGTGTGTCTCAGCATCAAAGGCTATTCTGTAATCGCAATTCAGTTTATCTGGAAAGTGTAACCATACTTCTCAAAACTCAGACATTACTTCTCCATAGCCATGGCTATTTTGGAGGTTACACACTCTGATAAAATGGGGAAAAGCCACCTTGCCCCTAGTTATCTAAATTGCAATTTAAGGAAATTTAATGAAGTCTAATGTAAAGAGGTGTTTCTACCCTTTCTTGCTTGCTTTTCTGCAGTTTGGTCAAATCTGCCTCAGTAGCCTCAAAGTTGTGATTTACATTTCAGCGGATAGGAAATCTGAAGTCCTTTGGGTCTGAGAAGCGAGTAAGCACAGGAAATTGGGAAAGGATGTATTTGGTCCCAAGAAGACTCCTATAAAACTCCGTGCAGAGTACAGGGATGCTCTTTGACAGAAGCACCATTTGGAGTAACAACTTTCGGTTGGAGGCATTTTACACACATGGTCATAGATAAATAAGGCCTCTCCTCCTCCCTTCCTCCTTCACAACAAATTTCTATGTTAACTAGAAACCGACTGTTTCGAGGGATGCTATATTGAATTGTAGGATAGTAAGAAAGCTGTGGAGCTGATATACTGTGAGGGGAGCAGCTTAACAGCAGATTTAACTGATAATTCCTAGTTTTCTGCAGGCTCATTAGCGCGAACAGTGCGGAATTGGTGAAACACTGTCCTAATCAGTACAGTTGTAGGTTAGGCATTAGACGTTAGGGTTTCCAGAAATTGGACCCCTGATAGCTCTTAGAACTAGAGCCTATGTCTTATTTCACTGTCCTAAACCACTGGAAAAAATAATAGCCGCAGCATGTTTAATTTTACTGTCTTCTAAGTATTGGTGGTGGTGGTGGTGGTGGGGTGTCTTTTAAAATCACTTTCGGATTTTCATTAATATGTCTCATAATCTGTTGAGAAATTTCTATCAAAGCAGCCAGGGAAAATGTGATGATTACAAGGTTTGGATTTTAATGAAGTATGGTTTTTGTGTGCTTTTTATTCAGGTGCCTATAACATCACCAGGATTATATTAGTAATTTATGTTCTACTTTCCCGTATTTTGATACAAACTGTCTTACACATCTCAGTTTTATTTGCTAGAACGTGATTGTAATTTTCCACCATTTGTGGACTAAGTGGAGTTTCAGAATTCAACCCAGTAGTCACCCAGTACTACCTTAAAGTAATGAAAATAACATAAAAATCAGCCAAACATTCTGCAATACATGAAGTGTGAAAGTTTAAGTATTCCGGTGACAGCCTGTAAGAAGAATAGAAAGCGGCATACCATTAATCAAGTTACTTGATATGTTGTAAAAAGGTGGGATTGGTGGAAAACACAGATATTTCCACTGTATTCTCAAGACAGTAATGTCTGCAGGTATTCTTCTGAAGCCTTCATGCTGAGGACCCTTTTGTCCAAAGCATTTTAAGAAGGTCTCCTGTGAGCCCTTTTCATTAATCACCAGCATAGTCTACACAGGCGTTTCCCAAAAGGGGTGGAGGAGACTCTTGTGTTGAGAGACCTTCAGAAACAGATGACAAGAGCCCCCCAGCCCCGAGACGGGGTCATGTAGAGTGGAAATATGAGCTCCTAACCCTTGACCCCTTTGCCTCTTTATTTTGATTCCTTGAACAATGCACAGTTGGCAGGCACAAGCAGTGGCCAGTCCTTCTTTCTTTTGTTAGGCTTGGGAAAAACTCAGGGCAGCTCACTGTGACTCCCACCTAAGGGCTTGCCTGGTTTTTAATTAGAAAGAATTACAACTCGCACCATATTTTTTCAAATCATGGTTTTTAAAATGGCCCGAGCAATAACACATTTTTCAAATTTCCACAGTCAAATGAACTTGTTACCAAGCACCCTTATTTTATGAATGAGATTTTTTGGTGGCTCTGTTTGCATATATAAGCCATAGCTGCTTTGTCTCTTAGAGTTAATGTCTTCTGGAAGGGATTTCACAAATGTTAGTCGTCCCAGATCATAGAAGGATGGTAAGAAAAAAAGTACTACAACTCTAGAAGAACAAGAGTAACATTATCTATATATGTTCTTACAGTCTCGTAGAAATCACAACAAAAATTCTAGCAATTTCTCATACAACTGCCCATTCAAATATGACCCCATAGCAAAATTATAAATACAGCTTTTTCTGAAAACATGCCTTAGTCTAACTTAATGCTAAAATAATCTGGTCCCTTTATATGTGATAGATTCTGAGATTCTAAAAGCTTGTGTATTTGTTGCCCCAATGAAGGAAGTTGCCATGGTCTTTTGTCCAAAGAAAATAGAAAATGTAACATACAAAGAAGCTGGGGAGTAAATGTCACATGGTTTTGGGTCCAACAATTCAAAGAATAAGCAGAGAGTTAATAGTCAACTAACATTCTGGTACATAGTACCAGGGAAAAAAAAGATCCTGCTTTTCTATTTTTTTCCTAGAGAAATACTTGTCCCTGCCTTCCTTTTCTCTTTTTTATGTTCCTCTACCACTTCCTCCTGTTCCCATGCAAACAAAAATACTGAACTCAATTTTACCATTTTCAGTTAGAGTTGTCGCACGGATTAGTATTTATATCCCATGATCTAGCTAAACTTTTTAAAAAGTTACTTGGGGTTCTTAAAGAACTGGTGCTGGCAAACCTGGTATCACATGCAACCACAGTAGTTCAATTTGTTCAATTTCTGCTCAGGTTCAAACACAAGAACCAAGGTTGAATATATTAATTAGGAGGTTGAAATTTTAACAATTCCCTTAGCATTTAATGAGACTTTAAAGTGGACTTCACAATTATTGCTGTTGTTTAGACTACCCTGTAAATGCTAAATCATTACCTCCTCGATTAGGCTGATAGCCAAAAAATAAATTAAATGTGACATTTTTCTTCGCTTTACAATCTATAATTCCTGCCTATGCACTTTAAAAGAATGCTTTATACAATTACTCATTCACTGAAAACAAACTATGGCCATCAAAATATTTAAAAATGGGCTGTGCTATTTTTCATCTCAATAAGATACTTTTAAAAATGCAAAGAAGCAGGTTTGGCGAAGAAGATTATGGAGTTTAAGGTGAAACATCCAAATGTCAAATTTCCGAAGCCAGTTAGAGATGTGGGCCTGAAAGCGGACCCAGTATCAGGAGAATGGACATGTTCACAAGGGAGATATGTTAGAGGAAAAAAAGAAAAGAAAAGATGTTAGGACATATGATTGTAATTCACATCCCCATGTTTTTTGAGCTATCACATAATTAAAGATAAATTATTGCGTTTTCCAGATTTGAACACACACTGTCACACCTTTAAGTTAAAACATGTTCCCTATATTAATATTCTACTTCCCTTATTATAATCTAAGGGATTTCATAAAGTGATGTTTCAATTTTCAAGAAGAGCCATTTTCCAGATAGCTAAGTTGAATTCAGCATTGCCTCCTATCCTTTCTGTGCCTTTCATCCCTGCTCCTACTTTTTATTAGAGCCCTTCCTTCTAAATCATTACCTCCTTTCCACTTGTCTTCAGCTCTTCCCCCCTCCTCTCACTGGCCAAATGTGGGTCCCCATCCCAATTTAAAAATGCTCAGGGGATCCCTGGGTGGCGCAGCGGTTTAGCGCCTGTCTTTGGCCCAGGGCGCGATCCTGGAGACCCGGGGATCGAATCCCACATCGGGCTCCCGGTGCATGGAGCCTGCTTCTCCCTCTGCCTCTCTCTCTCTCTCTCTCTCTCTCTCTGTGTGACTATCATAAATAAATAAAAAATTTAAAAAAAAAATGCTCACACCTCTCCAACTTAAAATCAAAGAAACAAACAAAAAAAAACCATAATTCCTTTATTCATTCTACCTTCTACCGTATTTCTTTTAACAGCTAAAACTCTAGAATTAGGTGTCTGTATTTCCACAGACCATTTCATTTGTGCCCATGACAAGCAGGCTTCTATCTCTACAAAACCTTGGAAATTGGCATCACTAGCAACTCCCCGCTGCTAAATCTAATCTAAATCCCCAACCTCACTCACCTCTGTGGCATTTGACACTGCGGACAACCTCCTTTTTCTCTGGATTCCTCTGACAGCACACCCTCCTGAGCTTCCAGCTCCTCCTTTTAAAAACTGTATATCTTGAAATCATTCTGAACAAACAAAAGTTGCAAGAATTGTACAAATAATTCTCTTTACCAAGATTCAACTATTTGTAATGTTTTGCTACTTTTGTGCTATCTTTTTTTTCTTAATAGATGACAAATAAATACATGCTAAGTTTTTTCATGACTCTTTTTTTTTTAAGATTTTATCTATTTATTCATGAGAGAGAGGCAGAGACATAGGCAGAGGGAGAAGCAGACTTCCTATAGGGAGCCTGATGTGGGACACGATCTCAGGACCCCTGGATCACAACCTGAGCCAAAGCAGCCGCTCAACCACTGAGCCACCCAAGTGCCTCTACCCCAACTCACTTCTATATGTATTTCTTAAGAACAAAAATATTATCTTACATACATCCACAGTATAATGATCAAATTCAGGAAACTAAATATTGATATAAAACTGTTACCTAATACAGTCCATTTTCCAAATGTATTTTATAGCTTCTTTTTGGGTACAGACTCTTGTGAAGAATTGCCTGATGCATTTCTATGTTTCTGTTAGTCGATTTAATATGGACAAGTTCATCAATCTTTCTTTGATTTTTAGGCCATTGACATTTTTTAAGAACATAAGCTAATTGTTTTAGAGAATGCTTTTCACTTTGTGAGAATTCTCTGGCGTTTCCCCAATGGTCAGTTCAGCTTGTAAACACTTTGGGCTGGAATACTGCAAAAGGAATGTCATATGCTTTTCAGAGTATCACATCTGGTGGACCATAATGTCCATTTGCCCCTTTGTGAGTGTTATTAATTTGGATCACTTGGTTAAAGTTTTGTCAGATATCTCCACTGTATGTTTATTATTTCTCTCTTTGTAATTACAGTTGAGCCGTTGTTCAAAATAGTTATGTTTTACGGACTTTCTCTGAACACCAAGTTAGCAAGTACTGAACATTGCTTCCAAAGAAAACACAGGGTTAAGTTCCTAAGAGCCGCTAGTCACAACATTTTCATCAACTAATCAGTATATAACCTTGTTTTATGTGGGTTTTCGTTTTTTTAAAGACACTTTATTTAATATATGTTGTCAACTCATTAACGTTAATTAAACCCATGGACAACAACATTGTAATTCATGCCTGAAGAAGCTTGTCTAACACAGTGTTTTCTCTATAAGGCACATAGGGTGTTCTCACCCTTTGGAACATGGAAAAGGACTTTGTTACCACACTTTGGAGACAAGTTAAACAGCAAAATAACCAACAAAAACCACAAAAATAAAAAGCCTGACTATAAACATACCTTGAAAAAGACTGGTTTACAGAATAACAGCCGAAATAAGAAGGCAGAGTGTTGCCTTGTTCGACCTTGGCTGAACATGTGCACATTGGACATCTCAGATTTTTCACCCTTCTGTGCGTATCCATGAATAATGACTGAGAAAATACCATGAATATTGAACTTGGGGTTACCAACGGATTTTAAGGAACAGGTGAATTCACAAATGTGGAATTCGTGAATAATGAAGATAAACTATAATAATAATTTGTGGAAAGATACTCATTTTACCTCCACCTTCACCTCTGATTCCTTCTTGAGTCAATTTTTATAATTATGGTAACACAATGGTGATTCCATCATTCTTTCTATATTTATTAGTCAGCATGTCACTGTAACAGAAAAGTTTCCCTTCTTTTCTTTATCTATCTACCTATTCATCCATCATCTATCTATCATCTATTTTTCATTCTTATCAGTAGAGACTCATGGAATCAAATTTTATTTAGTGAATCCTGGTATATTACTACTGTTCAGGCCTAGGGGAGTCCCTCATGTTGGTTCCTGGACCGTTGTGACTCTTCTACACCATCTTTTCAGACTTATTCAGTACTTACTCTGGTACCACCGATATTTCAGCCTTGTCTTGAATCTTCCCTTACCTCCCTTGTCATAGAAGTAGCCATCTTTTCAAGGGATTGTGGTTTATTTCATTGGGGAATGTTCAACGGAGAATGCTTCCTCCTCTCCACCTCCCCCTGATGCTCTTTCTCAGTCTCTTTCTAGAGCAGTCTTCTTCTGTCACCCCTTACATGCAGGGGTGTTTATGTTTCTGTTCTAGGCCTCTTCTCTTTGCACATAAATAATTGCATCACTTCCATGGCTGCATTTCTCTCTTGAGTATCAGAGCTTCCTACCCAACTTCAAAGTAAATTCTGCTGCACTGGCTATGTCTGTAATTAGTATAATTAGTTCCTAAAATCATAGATAATCAATGAACACTTTTATGAAAATGGGATAAGGATGAAGCCATCCTAAATTGTGTTAGTCTGGGCATATTCTACTTTGACAGATTATTCTCTAGCCTTTAGTATATCTAACTATATGTGATAATTTATCATGTCAGAATGGGTTCCTATTGTGGTCTTTTTCTTAGTGTTAGAAATATTTTTACTAGAAAATTTTAACGAATCAACAAATAAGACTATAAGATAGAATACATCACTGCAAATTAAATTCAAATTTCAGGTGAACAATGAGTAATTGTTTAGGAAACAATGGCCCAAATAAGTTTTTGAAATTCCATGATTTATCTGAAATCCAAATTAACTGGGTATCCTATATTTTTATTGCTAAATTTGATAGCCCAGTCAATAGATTATAAATATTTAATAGGCTATAACAGATTTAATAGGGTATAAGTATGAAGTGATGTAAGAGACGCTCATATTATCTCAATATAAAAGTAAAATTGTCTTGAAAACTTACCAACTTCTAGTACAGAAAAGAATGAGAAAAAAAGAAAATTCCATTTTCCTGACTGGTATATTTTGGACATTTCATGAGGATGCCTCTGAATTATAATTTAATTTAAATTTAAAAGGTCTTTAAATATACATACAAATAAATTTAAGCATTGTTCATCACTGTGATGATGTAGCAACATGATGCAATAATGTTCCTCCCTCTCAATGGTGAGTGGAGTGGGTTATGTCACATGATTTAAAGCAGAACATGATTCGTGGAGAGTCCAAAGTAATGAGTCCAGGATGACCTCAAGTTAGCACCAATGCTCCAAGTCAGCACTCTTGCAGGGAAGACTTTTGCTTCTTCCCAACTATACAAAAAGGTCTAAACAGAGCAGAAAACTCTGTTAGGTAAATAGCAAAGACACACTGAAAGACAAAACAGTGGAAAGCACAAACAGTGGATGTAATTTAATTCCTTCAATACATAACCTAAATTCTAGAGTGTGAATTTTTGTAGTAAATATAAGAGTGGCTGTACTCACTGGTGTGGATTAATAGTGTGATACCACAATCAGTACACTTGTTTACTATCAAATCATGGATTAATTCAAATGTGTCTAAGAGTTTAATGGTCATAGCAGAATTGAGAACTTCAGTACAATCTCATAAAACTCTATTTTTTACTAGAATGTGCTTGAGTTGACAGATTCTAATATTAAAAGTGTCAATTTCAGTGACCAATTTAAATGGGAAATACTCTAAGTTTTTAGTTCACTGGGCATAGGATATTTCCATTTTCTCTTAGTAAGTTGACTAGACATTGCACACTTGTATGGCTTGTAATAGAGTGATGGGTAGAAAGCTCAAGGGTTCTAATGCTATATGATATTCAATTCCAGTTTATAACAGAGAATAAAGAAAAATAATTTAAAAATATGATATGATATAATATATGATGTGATTCTCTCAACATATGTTGATTATGGCTTGCAACTTGTTGGGATGAGGATTCTCTATTGCCTAATTGAAATTAGTTTTTATCTTTGTAAGAAGTCTACCTTAATCATTCAGTTAGCATCTATTGCATGCATGATTAAGTACTATACTTCTATTGTGGATACGAAGGCATGGTGTTGGCCCCAAGAAGCTGAAGTCTATGGAACAGAAGCCACAAACGTGCTATGTTGGTAAACGAGGTAGAGATTTTGTAAATATTTCCACCCAGTAAACCTTGATGTCATCTATGAGTTTTGGTACTTAAAAAAATGTGCTTAGTTTTCCCCTTTCAAGATATTCCTTGGGACAGGACTAGCCTACAGCAGATGGAAAGGGAAGTGGTAGGTAGAGTTTGTTCCTTGTTTTTTTTGTTAAATGATAAATGAAGAGTTGAGCTTTTTTATGTAGAGGAGACATGCTTGACAATTCTGAGGAAGATTAATGGAAATCTGGATTCTATAAATCATTAAAATGCTTTCCAATTTAAGAGACTGTGACACATGGCAACAATATAGATCTAGTAATGGGGAATCTTACCCAATTAGTGCTTTCTCTAGGATTTCACTATTTAGCTCACACTTTCCATAACAAATTTCTTGATGGGAAAATCCTATTCCATGGGCATAAAGTTTCAGTTAAGCAAGATGAATACACTCTAGAGACCTGCCATATAACATCGTACCCATAGTCAACAGTAATGTTTTGTGCACTTAAAGATTGTGGGTTTTTTAAAGATTTTATTCATTTATTCATGAGACACACACACACACACACACACACACACACAGAGAGAGAGAGAGAGAGAGAGAGAGAGAGGCAGAGACACAGGCAGGGGGAGAAGCAGGCTCCATGCAGGGAGCCTGATGTGGAACTCCAGGATCATGGCCTGAGCCAATGTCAGGCGCTAAACTGCTGAGCCACCCAGGGATTCCTCTTAAAAATTGTTAAGAGAGTATTTAACATAGTACTGAAAGTCTAGCCACAACAATCAGACAACAAAAAGAATTAAAAGGCATCTAAATTGGCAAGGAAGAAATAAAACTTTCACTCCTGCAGATGACATGATACTTTATATAGAAAATCCAAAAGACTCCACCAAAAAACTGCTAGAACTGATAAGCAAATTCAGTAGAGTTGCAGGATACAAAATCAATGTACACAAATCTATTGCAGAGAATTGCAACAATAATGAAGCAGCAGAAAGAGAAATTAAAGAATCATTACCATTTACAATTGCACAAAAACAATGAGACACCTAGGACTAAATCTGACCAAATAAGTGAAAACCCTGTACTCTGAAAACTATAAAACACTGATGAAAGAAATTGAAGAGAACACAAAGAAATGGAAAGACATCTCATGTTCATGGATCAGAACAAATACTGTTAAAATGTTTATAAACCCAAAGCAATGTACACACTTAATGCAATCTCTATCAAAATACTACCAGTATTTTTCACAAAACTAGAACAAACAATCCTAAAATTTGTATGGAACCACAAAAGACCCTGAATAGTCAAAAGGTATTTTTCTTTGAAAAAGACAAGTAAAGCTGGAGGCATCACAATTCTGGACATCAAGTTACATTACAAAGCTGTGGTGATCAAAATAGTATAGTAGCAGCACAAAGTTAGACACATAGATCAATGGAACAGAATAGAAAACTCAAAAATGAACCCACAACTACATGGTCAACTAATCTTCAACAAAGCGGGAAAGAATATCCAATGGGAAAAAGGCAGTCTCTTCAACAAATGGTGTTGGGAAAACTGGGCAGCAGCATGCAAAAGAATGAAACTGGACCACTTTCTTACACAATACACAAAAACAAACTCAAAATTGATTAAAGACCTAAATGTGAGACATGAAACCATTAAAATCCAAATGAAAATATAGGCAATAACCTCTTTAGCATTAGTTATAGCAGCTTCTTTCTAGATATGTCTCCTGAGGTAAAGGAAACAAAAGCAAAAATAAGCTATTGAGACTTCATCAAAATAAAAGCATCTGCACAGTGGAGAAAACAACAAAACTAAAGGACAAACTCTAGAATGGGAGAAGATATTTTCAAATGACATATCAGATAAAGAGTTAGTATCCAAAATATACAAAGAACTTATAACACTCAACACCCCCAAAATGAATAATCCAATTCGAAAATGGGCAGAAGACATGAACAGACATTTTTCCAAAGAGGACATACAGATGGCCAAGAGACACATGGAAAGATAATCAACATCGCTGATCATCAGGGAAATACAAATCAAAACTACGATGAGATTCACCTCATACCTGTCTGAATGGCTAAAATCAACAACACAAGATATCTAGGAATAAACCCAATCAAAGAGGTAAAAGGATCTTTACTCTGAAAACTATAGAACCCTTATGAAAGAAATTGAGGAAGACACAAAGAAATGGAAAAACAAACGTGCTCATGGATTGGAAGAACAAATATTGTTAAAACGTCTATGCTACTGAGAGCAGTACACACAGCCAGTGCAATCCCTATCAAAATACCATCAACACCTTTCACAGAGCTGGAAAAAATAATCCTAAAATCTTTATGTAACCAGAAATGATCCCAAGTAGCCAGAGGAATGTTGAAAAAAACCAAAGCTGGGGGCACCACAATCCCAGACTTCAAGCTCTATTACAAAGCTGTAATCATCAAGACAGTATGGTACTGGCACAAAACCAGACACATAGATCAATGGAACAGCATTGAGAACACAAAAATGGATTTTCAACTTTATGATCAACTAATCTTTGACAAAGTGGGAAAGAATATCCAATGGAAAAAAAATAGTCTCTTTAACAATTGGTATTGGGAAAATTGGACAGCTTCATGTGAAAGAATGAAACTGGACCATTTTCTTATACTATACACAAAGATAAACTCAAAATAGATGAAAGACCTAAATGTGAGACAGGAATCCATCAAAATTCTAGAAGAGAACACAGGCAGCAATGTCTTTGACCTCAGTGGCAATAACTTTTGGTTAGACATGTCTCCAAAGGCAAGGGAAACAAAAGCAAAAACGAACTTTTGGGATTTCATCAAGATTAAAGCTTTTGCACAGCAAAGGAAACAGTTAACAAAACCAAAAGACAACCTACATAATGGGAGAAGATATTTGCAAATGACAGATAAAGGGCTAGTATCCAAGATCTATAAAGAACTTATCAAACTTAACACCCAGAAACCAAATAATTCAGTCAAGAAATGGGCAGAAGACATGAGCAGACATTTCTCCAGAGAAGACATACAAATGGCCAACAGACATATGAAAAAATGCTCCGCATCACTTGTCATCAGGGAACTACAAATCAAAACTACAATGAGATACCACCTCACACCAGTCAGAATGGCTGAAATTAAAAACTCAGGAAACAACAAATGTTGGTGAGGATGCAGAGAAAGGGGAACCCTCTTACACTGCTGGTGGGAATGCAAACTGGTGCAGCCACTCCGGAAAACAATATGGAGGTTCCTCAAGAAGTTAAAAATACAGCTACCCCCACAAACTCACAACTGCACTACTAAGTATTTACCCAAAGGTTACAAACATTGTGATCTAATATATATATTATTAGAATACTACTCAACCATAAAAAGAGAATGAAATCTTGCCATGCAACAACATGGATGGAGCTAGAGAGTATTATGCTAAGCGAAATAACTCACTCAAGAAAGACAAGTACCGTATGATTTCACTCATACGTGGAGCTTAAGAAATAAAACAAATGAGCAAATGGACAAAAAAAAAAAAAAGAGAGAGAGAGAGAAAGAGAGGCAAACCAAGAAAGAGACTCTTAACTATGGAGAACAAACCGATGATTACCAGAGGGAGGTGGGGTTGGGGGGGATGATTGAATAGTTGATGGGGATTAGGGAGTGCACTTGTGATGAGTACCAGGTATTATATGGACGTGATGAATCACTATATTATACACCTGAAACTAATATTACACTGTATGTTAAATATCTGGACTTTAAATAAAAACTAAAAAAAAAATTGTTAGGAGAATAGATCTCACGTTGTGTTCTTGCCAAAGTAAAATAAAATAAAATATTAAAAAAGAAGAAAACAGGACTACAGATTAACATCACAGTTTGTTGTTGTTGTTTGATGGCATTCAGGAAATAAATATCTAAAAGGACACCCAAATAAATGTTCTGGGAAAAAAATCCTGAGATACCAGGATAGAAGTTTGTTTTTTTGTTTTGTTTTGGGTGTTTCTGGGTTTTTTGTTTTGGGTTTTTTGTTTGTTTGTTTTTTGTTTTTTGTTTTTGATGAATTAAGTCACATGTAGAGTCTAATTTCTAAGGTATTTATACCACATAGGGCCCCTGAGAGTATTTTCTCCTTTACCCAATCTCAGTAAATAGTGGGGCCCCTGAGAGTATTTTTTCCTTTACCCAATCTCAGTAAATAGTGGGGCCCCTGAGAGTATTTTCTCCTTTACCCAATCTCAGTAAATAGTGGGGGCATGCTGCAGAATTAGAGTGGACTGTCTGTAGGTATCATGCACACCATTACATCTTTTCCACAAAAGCCTGGTGTGTGTGTCCCAGCTGATGTACCTTTAATCTGCACAGAAAAACCTTATCAGAATCCAGTAAATAACAGTACTTGGCGCATCTCTTTTAAACATGCTCTAAAACGTAGGATCAATATCTACCTACAGCTGCAAGGAAATTAATTTCAATGTTTAATAAAACATGCTTTCCATTTTCATTTTAATTCTCAATCCTGTGGAAATTCAAAGTTTTGAACTCTAGGGGAAGAAATCACCGGGAGTGTGGTTCAAGTAACATTCTCAGGAAAATAAAGTTCATTCTTTGGAGTTTAAAGAACCGTCCTTAAAGCATGCGTTAGCATTTCCAGCTCAATTCAGCCAAGAAGAAAATGTCTCCCAGTAGGTAAGGAAGTGACAGGTGTGATGTGCAGATCTGGAACTGGAGCTTGGCTCCTTTCTTTCCTCATCATGGGAGATGGATTGTTTTCCACAGTGGAAATGTACTCTACGAGAGTCAGCCAGAACCTTAGAACTACTCAGTAAGTGTGGGCACATGCTTTTGACTATTTTGTGGTTTATCATAAGAATTAGGACATAACAATTTAGCTATGCAAACATAAATTGCAGTTGAGGAACTTTCTTAAACTTCATTTCAAAATGTTGAACAGGGACAAGAAACATGCTTAAAGTCCTCTCCCCTGCACCCCCGCCCCTGCCTCCTTTTTTTTTTTTTTTTTTTTTTTGGCATTCTCATTATTAGAGAGGTTTTAATTGTAACCATGTGGCTCATATTGAATCTGACAAGTCATGTAGCGATTAAAAATTGGAATGCTTTGACAGCAGGGTGAGCATGAGGATCAGTTGCTGTGTTCCTCTCCAGGATGGGGAGAGCCTGGCAAATGACTAGGCTCTGGTCAGGGGGGAGTCTTCAACATCAGTGCCCAAGGCGGAGAGGACTGACAAATCTCACCAGGACAGCACCTGGGGATGGCAGATGCACTGACCAGTTCCACTACTTGCTGGTCTTTCCCTTGTGCTGTTTCTCTGCAAAAACAAAATGGAAATGGATTTTTCACAGCCTGGAGATTTTATTATTGGTTCTGGAAGTCAAATGGGAGCTTCAAATACAGCCTCACATATAAATATATATATATATATATATATATATATATATATATATATATACATATGCTTTCTTGCAAAAAGATAATACATTGTTAAAGCTCTTATATCTGTGAGCCAAATTTAAGGATGAGAGGTTCTAATTTCTGTTCATTTTTATTCAAGCAATCAGAAGATCATTGTTTTATCAATTTTTTTCTAATTTTAGTATAAATTGAAATCTTCGTTTTCATCAAATGTCTTTGTCAATGATGTGATCATCTTTTGCTGGTACTGATTGATTTTCAGAATCCATAGAAAATATCTTGCTAAAAACTTCAGGTTAAAAATTAAATAAAATTCAAATGCTATTTACAAAGAAAAGAAACTGTTCTACAAGTCATATCCATGTATGTGTGAAAAAATGTGTTTCCAGTTAGCACTCAAAGTTTTTTTTTTCAGGAGGAGTTGTATTTCCTTAGAGTGGTTGAACCCACGGAGTACAAAGCAAAGAAACCAAAGCAGAAAGTTCAGAGGAGGAATGAAAATAAACTGATGAAGGAAAAAAAGTAAATATTATTTTCAATATTGCTAATGTAATTGTCAAATTTATAACCTGCAGGTTTTAATATTTTAGAATTAGTATAAAATATCTTTAAGCTGCATTTCATTGAAGCAGCATTATAAGTAAATATTGTTAGGCTAAAGGGACAATTTGAAAAATGTTATTTTTTTTACCATTTTATCAGTTTTCAGAATGGTAAGATAGTGAGTAAACAATTACCAACGGTAACTGGTTGTACAAGTCCCTGTATGTGTGTTAGTACCATTATGAGCTCATTGATATTTTTTTTAAAGTATACTTCATTCTTTTTATTGCTGAGTAATATTCCATTACTGGTGTGTACACCACATTTTGTTTATCCATTCACATGTAGATAGTCACTCAAATGCTTTTTTGGCTATTATGAATAATGCCGCTATGAATGTCCACACACTGGCTACTGTGTGGACTTATATTTATCCAGAGTACAAAACTAGTTGTGAAATTCCTGTGTCATATAATTCTATATGTTCAATATTTTGAAGGACTGCCAAATGGTTATCCAAAATAGCTGTCCATTTTACATTCCCACTAGCAACGAATAGGTTTCCAATTTCTCTACATCCTTGCCGATTCTGGCTATTGTCTGCCTTTTCTTTTTATTAAAGCCACTTTCTTTGTGAGTGATATCTCTGTGGTTTTTTATTTGCCTTTCCTAAATGCTTAATGATGTTGAGTGCTGTGTGCGTGCTTTTTACCATTTCACATATCTTCATTAAAGAAATGTCTGCTCAAATCTCTGGCCCACTTTTATAATTAGGTTGTCTTTATTTCTGAGTTTTAAGAGTTCTTCATGCATTCTGGATACAAGTTCTTTATCAGAGGTATGATTTTCAAATATTTTCTCGCAGCCTGTGGGATGTCTTTTCACTTTCTTGATGAATCATTTGCAGCACAAAAGTTTTAAATTTGGATGAAGTTCAACTTAATGATCTTCCCCTTATTGCTTGTGGGGTTTTTTGGTGTTGAATCTAAGAAATTATTATCAATCCAAGATCATGAAGATTTGCTCCTACATTTTCTTCTAAGAATTTTATAATTTTAGCTCTTACATTTAGATAGAGAATCAGTGATTTCCCCAAGGACCCCTGGATCCTGGTTCAGGGATACCACAAGCTGGGCTACAGAATTCTCATGACTCATTTTCCAGTGAACAAAGCCTGGAAATAAATGATGCACATACATGGTGAATTTGAATCAATATCAATATTTTT
Source organism: Vulpes lagopus (assembly GCF_018345385.1). Classification (NCBI taxonomy): domain Eukaryota; kingdom Metazoa; phylum Chordata; class Mammalia; order Carnivora; family Canidae; genus Vulpes; species Vulpes lagopus. The sequence goes on along the minus strand of NC_054842.1, from coordinate 43,510,740 downwards.
AATTTAAGGTTATATAATTTTATATAGATTTACTTAGCATTTGTATTTTATAATTTTATCTTTTTTTCTCTACCTCAAAATGTATGATTTCCAAAGATATTAATATAATTGTTTGTTTTATTCATTTAAAAATATACCTATAATAATATCAAAATTATAGTAATATTACTATTAAAATTAAAATTAAGAATATTGAATTCACTATTTTTCATTTGAATTTTTTATCATTTGAATATGCTTCACTAAGAATATTGAATCAAGTATTGTAATTCAGTGTCAATTGAAGTAATTCTCTTTTCACTGTGTGGTTATTCCTCCAACAGATATAAAGGTAGGCTCACTTGCTTCAGTTGTTTTTCAATTTTTAAGGAATCTTCACATTTAAATTTGCATCTAGATACAATTCAGTTGGTTGTTTTTAACTAGACCATTTCACAATTGTTTTCAATCATGTTAAATAGTTACACAGCTCCATAACAAGATGTACCACAAACACCTTACTTCCATCCCTGTTCCATTCATTTTGTTCTTTTGCTCCCTGAAAGTTACCGTTCTTATTAATTTTTTTTGATCTTATTAATTGAGTTTATTTTTCTACTATTTATTTTTGAAAATATAAGCAAGTAATACATATTAATATTTGTATATCCATCATATTAATATTTGTATATCCATCACAGCAGATGCAGTCTATGTCCTTTGTGATCTCATTTCTTTTCACTTCTGTGCACTCCTCCCTCAACCTCTGTATTTACTTCTTTTTTTTAAGATTTTATTTATTTATTTTAGAGAGAGAGAAAGAGAAACAGAAAGAGAGACAGAGAGACAGCGCGAGCTGGCAGAGGGGAGGAGGTAAAGGGAGAGGGAGATTCCTAAGCAAGCTCCATGCCCAGACATAGAGCTCATTGTGGGGCTCAAGCTCAGGATATTAAGATCATGACCTCAGCTGAAATCAAGAGTCAGACGCTTAACCAACTGAGCCAGCCAGGCACCCCGAGTCTTTGCTTCTTATGGTTCTCAGCTGCAACTAGAGGACTGCCCTCAGGATACTGGAGCAGGCACCACTGAATTTATCTCCTTCCGTGGAGGCTTTTTGCAAAGGATGAATTGGTGTCAGAGTGTGAAAGCCCAGGTATCCTTGTGAAATCACACAGAAACTCCTTTCTGAAAACTTTGCCTGAAAGTGAATTCTTGCAAGATATCTTTACCTTCCTTGCCCTCACTCCTTTAGCCGTTATCTAGGAGCACTTCCCTAATTACCCATTTGTACTGAATCTTTACCTGAGGGTCTGCTTTTAGAGAACTTGATTCAAGATTCTGCGTATATGTAATTTTGCCAGATATTACCAAATTTCCCACCACATTGGATTTCTCATTTTGCATTCCTGTTAGCAATGCACAAGTGTGCCTGTTTCTACAGATGCTCACCAACAGAATGTGTTGCCAAATTTAATTTGGTATTTTCAAAATGGGTAAATGATTTCACATAATTAGAAGCTGTGATTTAAAAAAACAACAACAACTGAGGTTTTATTCATCTTCTATTAGGTGCTCGGTTATCCTGAAAAAATATAATGGTAAGGCCTGATGGTTCAAGGCTATTGTCAATAACCAGACAATCACATTCTTCCAGTTGATCTCTTTCAAACATAATGAATGAATGAATTAGCACCAAAAAAGAAATAGACTTTAAAATCAATCAGTTAATTCACAGGATTTTTAAGCACCTATAAATTATCTAAATATAAAGAATAGTAGTCAATAAATTAAAGAATAACCAATAAATTAAATAAATAGAGTACAATTAACCATGCAGCATAATAACATAACACAAGGTGGCCCCAAACAGAAAAGATTTTATATTCAAACCACAATCTAGTATAAATGTTTTCTTCTATTCAACAAGTATTTATTGAATATTACCATATACCAGGCATTAATTTAAGTGTTCAGAATGCCATTGGCACACAAAACAGATATTCTAGGGAGACACTCAATAAACAATAGCCATAATAAATAAGTCAACTGTATACAATGTCAGAAATGGAAAAGTGCTAAGAAAAAAATAATAAAGTGGGGCAAGAGGGATTTGGATGGTTCAAAGTTTGTGATTTTCAATTTGGTTGTCATAGCAGGCCTCATTGAGAATGAGACACGGAGCAGCCTGGAAGGAGGTAGCAAGTGTTAACCATGTGGCTGTCTGGGTGAGGAGGCTCACAGGCAGAGGGAACAGCTGGTGCCCAAGGGTCTCCGGCAGCAGTGTGAGTGGGGTGCTTGGGGAATAGCTGGAAGGCCATTGTGACTGTAACAGAATGAGATGTGATGAGTGAAATAGACATTAAAGGTCTTGAACAGAATAATAGGATCTGAGTTAAATTTTAACAGGATCACCCTGAAATATGTTACTAAAATATGGAGTAGGGGAGGGGCAAAGACAGAAGTTAGGAGAACAATTTAGATGTTATATAAAATTCCTGAGAGAGAGATGGTGGTAACTGGCACCAAAGAGGAAGCTTTGGAGGAGGTGAAACACTTTGATTCTGGGTAAAGTTTAAGATAGAAGCAACAGTATCTCTTACCAAATCAAGTGTGGAGTGAGAGGAATTAAAGATGATCTCAAAGGCTTTTGGTTTGATCAATGGGAAGAATGGAGTTGCCACAGTGAGACGGGAAAGAGTAGTGGTGGAGCTGTTTTGAGGGAGGGGATAAGGATATCAGTTTTGCACAAAGTGTAAACACATTTCCATGTTCAAATGATGCATAGCCTCTGAAATTAAAGTTCAAAATAAAATTTCCTTCAAGTTAGGAATTGCATCTGATAGCTTTCCAATTTCCACAAGATACCTAGTATAGGACATTACACACAAAAGATGTAGGATGAATATTTGCTGAATGGAGTAAAAGCACTCAGTCCTTACAAATTTCTCACCACAGAGTGTGTGAAATATAGGAACATAGCCTATCTCAAATTCGTTGCTAATACTTTATGCTCTACTTTAAGTGATGGAATAATTTTTGAAAAATTGATGAAATAGCCAAACTAATAGTACTTATAAAAGACAATCTAAAAACAGATTTAGATCCTATAAAAAGGATCTAAAGGATCCTTTAAAATAGGATCTAAAAATAGTACCATAGAATGTGTATATAAATGCAATTCATTTAAGAATATATTTCTTAATGTATTTAAGTAAAAAAAAAAAACCTAAGTAAGTTTGAAATATATCTCTAAGTTTTATAGCCATTCATTTTATGAAAAGTTCCATATTGTTTGTTTTCTAAGTCAAAATGTACATGCCTGTTCAGTAACTACCAATATATGTAATACAACAAAAAGCCATATACTTACAATATCTTATTTCCATACCTCTTAACAAAATCTTATATTTACAGAATACTTCTTGGAATTCTTTCTCATATTATTCTATAATACTATGGAGGAAATGCACCTATAGTTCCAAATTTTAAAAGTGAGGCTCATGCAAAAAATGATATTGAACATCTTTTCATTTTAATAGATAGCAACTAAATCTATGAAGAAGTTGGATTCCCCAAAGAGAGCTGCATCAATGCACGATCTATAGATACATTACTGTGCAAAGAATTAATGTTCAGATATTTCTTCCTCTATATTCTCCAAATTATAACAGTTAAAGCAAAACATTACTAAATTAAGAATTTAGTCTCTAGAAAGTTTGCTGCAATATTGGCTGATAAAGAGTTAAATTGAACTTTGGGTATATGTTAGTCATAACATAATCTCTTGATATATTAGTAGGTCAATAGTTCAGCCAAGAAAGGGACTCTAACTTGAGCAGACACTAATTAAAAGAATCAATTCTTATCCTACTACATATGTCCAATCATATTAACACATTTCTAGATTTCTTACTCAGTGGACTAGTCAAGATTAAAGGATTTGCTAATATGAAGGAACAGAGTATGCTTCCAAACTGACTGAGCAGATTTGTGAACAAATTAGTTCATTTAAAATTGACAGTGAAAGATTGATTTTGCACAGAATGAGTTACCTAAGGTATTCATCATTTCCTCTGCCTCTGCACACAAGACAGAGATCCGTTTCCTTCACTTTCTGATTGTAATAGGGCTGCTTACTGAGCACCTTTATTTTATAGTCCTGATTGCAGCCTGTCATTCTTTTTAATTCAGACATATTTTAGCCTCTTAGACAGACCTTCAGAAATAACTTCCTTAAAAGCCTCAGTAAAATGACTCATTACATGTTGTTCAATTCAACTATACTATAAATTATAATGCAGAGGAAAGTTCTAATTGCACAAAAGATTCAATTACTCATTGGGCTATTGGACTCATTATTCAAATGCAGGAGAGATCAGGAAATCCAGATGCAGACACACTTTTCCAAAGTTGAAAGTCAATACTCTACAACTCTGATAAAATCTAAGATGTTTGATATTTGCTACTATTAGTAACTATTCAGTGATAAATATGTTATAAAAAAGATTAGACACTATTCACCTGCAAAAAATGGAACCGGAAATGCTGAAATTGTTGAAGAATTCATTTTTAAGTCTAAGAAAATAAAAGCAAAACCTTGTGGAAGAAGTAAAAAAGGTAGAACATAATAATGATCAAGAAACACAGTTTAGGAAACAAGAATTCAATTAGAACAGATTCAAAGAAAATGTGATGAATTCATGCTATTTTATTCACACATAACTAGACTTCAGATATCAGAAACAGAGATTATAGTAAGATGACATATGTAGGGGGTAGAATTTTTAGGACTTGTTAGTTAAATTCGGGATGATGGGAGAGGTGGGGAGAAGTCTAGGTTAATTATTGGAGGGGGGAAGAGTTGGGTAATTTGGTCCATGCCAGTGCCCACTCATTCAAATATGGTGGAGAAATTAGTGAAGAAACAATTTTGATTTTGATATCTGGAATATCTATGGGAAGACAAACAAAGATATCTATAAGGGATTTGGATAGACAGATCTGTGTTCACAAGTTATATGTAAGTGTACTATTATCTTTATTTTGCAAATGCTCAGAGAGAAGATTCAATTTTCCACAAAGTATCACATTCAATCAACACTGGTATCAGATCATCTGAAATTTTAATTTATTTTTAAAAGATTTTATTTATTTATTAGAGAGAGTGAGAGCCAGGAAGAGCACAGAGGGAGAGGGAGAGTAGACTTCCGGCTGAGCAGAGAGCCCAACATGGGGCTCTATCCCAGGACCCCAAGATCACCATCCTAGCTGAAGGCAGATGCTTAACTGACTGAGCCAACTAGGTGCCCTGACATTTTAGATCAAATGTTCATTTATCCATGATAAGAGGGAGGGGTATGTGTGTGTTTAAAGCAATACAGATGTTAGGTAAAGAAATCTGGTGGATTCCTCCAAGATTTTTTGTGGAAAACTCGGTATATTTCATGTCTACTTTTAGTTAAGTTTTGGTGTGTTTCAATATCCATGTCCTGTTTGACTTGTTCCATTTCTGGTTGGACAGGGAACTCAGTTCCCATCACAAGTCAACAAACCTTACCTATATCCGCACCCATGTATTTGTCTTTCCTTCTGTTATAAATATGTCATAACTCTCCTACTCAAGAACCTCACTCCTATAGTGATCTCCTCGTTTTCCCAATCATTTGATCTTTCTCACTATCAGATTGTTTTCCATTAGCATAAAAATAAAATTTAATAAGGACTATTCCTCTATTAATTCCCATCAAAAATAATTCCTAATAATGACCATCCACAAAAAAGCCCCCAAAACACACATGCCCTCCAGTTTGTCCATTGTTGCTTTCTTGCTGTCATGGACATTTTCCACCCTACCACCAGAATTACCCTGTAAAACATAAGTTAGATCATGATACTCTCTGCTCAAAATCAGAATAAAATCCATTGTCATTCAGAGTGAAATTTAAAGTCCTTACAATGGACTACAAGGCCCTCAGTGATTAGTTCCTCTATAAATACCTTGACTTAGGGAAACAACACTCCTTCTTGCTTATTGCTCCTTACAGCTTGGAGGCTGTAATTGGAACATTCCAAGTATGATCCACTGCAGGACTTTCACTTTTGCTATTCCCTTAACAAGAATGCTTTTTGTCCATAAACCTTCATGATTCCTCCCTATTTCAGATACTACTCAAACGTTACCTCTATTCACTTGAATATGGATTTGGCCATTGTAACAAAGCAAAACATAACAATGATTTTAAAGATAGGAGATAAAAGTTTCTCTCTTTCAAGTATGAATGTGATATTAGTGGTCCCATACTGTTATTCCTGCTCTACAGTATAAGACACTCGGACATCTTTAATCAGGTTGCTTAGCCATCCTCAAAGTGCAGCTTCCATCCTGAAGCCAAAGACAGCCACTATATCTGACACCACGTTCACCCTTCAGACATTGGGAGGGAAGGGGAGGCAAAGTTCAGTTGCACACATCACTTCTAGTTATATCCCATTAACCAATGCTTAATCACCAACTGCAAGAAAGGCTGGGGAATGTAATCTTAGCTGTGTGATTCTGTGGCCAGCTAACACTCAAGTGTCCTATAACCAAAGGAAAAGGAAAATGTGGACATTGGGAGACAATTAGCAGCCTTCGTCACATCACCTGATTGGAGAAGTTTTCCCTGACTTACCTATGTAAAATAACACTTCTTTCTTCACTCCACAATTGCCTTTAATCTGCTTTATTTTCTTTATAGCCCCTGTATAGATAGATACACCTTATAAAATATACCTTACGTATTTTAATGCTTACTTACTAAATTATTTTCTAATTCCCACCTCTAAAATGTAAGATCCTTCAGGGCAAGAATTTTGTTTTAATCGTGGCATCCTCACAGATATAGACCTTCAACAGATATATTTTGAATGAGGAATAACTCTCTGAATAGACTTGAACTCACTAAATCCTCTCTCACTCCCACGCGTTTCACATCATGCTTTCTGTTTGAAATGTCCTATCGCCCTTTATTTGCCTAACACTAATGTCTTTTTTAGGAATTAGGTTCAGGCTCAGGCATTAGCACTACTGTGAAGACTCTGTGAATTTTTTAGACATCCATTCTGAGTGCTCACCTAACTCTGAATTGTGGTCCTCTATGCCAACATCTGGCATAAAGATGTTGTTATTATTATTATACTATTTATTATTATTATTTTATATTATAAACTCCTTGAGGTTAAGAAATCATTTTATATCTGTAACACAGGCACTCTATTAGTCAGGACTCTTAGCTGCGATTGACAAAAACTCATTTGAAACTGCGTAAGTTAAAAAGAGTTTTTAAAACCAGGTGATGGTGAGGGAGAGGCTGTCTTATGTGACTCCAAGAGCAATAAGACTGCATCTGCCTTCACCTTGATCATTTCCAAAGGAAATGGAAGGTCTCACACAGGAAGCTGGCCTATTTTTTTCTGAGAAACACTTGGTCATATATTGTATGAGCCTGAAGTTCCCTTTATACTCTCTATACGTTTAATAATGTTTTTCTTTTTTCTGGATTAAAAGGCGAGGGAAAAATGTGACTCTCAAGAAAGTCACCCCAAGATTTGTGGATACCTTTCTGGAAGGTGGATACCTTTCTGGAAGAAAAATCAATTCATAAGCTTGTAATAATTCAAACATGCAATTCCTATGGGAAATATTCATCTAAAAATAGTCTCTACTTGTTGTTTAATATTGGTCATAAAGAACCTGACTCATGAAAACTATCTCAAATTAGGTAATAAAGTTTTGATTAGATGTCATCCCTGCCAATCATTTTTACCTTAAAGTCATTGTGGGAGAGGTTGAATATCCCTCCTCTTTCAAAGTAGAAGCCCAGTCTGCCTGCCAAAAAGTATGCATGTGCGTTGTAGGCCAGTCGTACTTGAAAATGCTAAAAAATAGAAACTCTAATATGCAACACACACAGCCTCGAGTATAATATCTTAGTATTGTGTGATATTATTTTGATCAGACAATATTGGGCAGCCATATAACATTTCACTGATTTTAACAATGATCCCCTGAAATTTCTGTCTCACTGCTTATCTTTAAAGAAATAAAAATCAGGTCTAGTCTGGAGAAAGTCCTCACCCTCTGACTTTCAAGGCATCTATTACAGCTTCTCTCAGTTCTCAAATGTGTCTCCCTCTTCTTTCTCATTGGCTCAGATAGATTTAGAGGCCAACCAGAAGTCACTCACTGTGGCCTGGAGGAGGGATAGGCTGAGTGACTAAACCAACCTAGTTCCACTCAGGGAACATGGGAGGGTCAATCCCATGTAGAGTGGGAAAGTGGGGAGGGAAGAAGAGTGAATTCCTCAATAGAGTGCTTTCAGCCAGAAAAGGAGAGTGTGTACTCCAAATGTAAGCTCACTACAGATTTCACTGAGAATTTTATAGATAAATATGTACAGAATAATGTTGTGTAAAAACTATTGAGAGATCTATAGATATGTATATGCAAAACAGAAGGACTTCAAGTCAGGCAACATCATACTAGAAGTGGTTACCGCCTGAGAGGGTAACGTGAACTGAGGGTGTGAGAATCCTTCTAAGGGGAGAGGTTCACATTTAACCTGCGTACATATGTATTGCTTAAATTTCATAATAAGAATGTAGTGATAAGGGGTGGCTGAGTGGCTCAGCTGGTTAAGTGTCTGTCTTCAGCTCAGATCATGACTCCAGAGTCCTAGGATCCAGCCCTACATCAGGCTCCCTGCTCAGCAGGGCATTTCCTTCTCCCTCTGTTCCTCACCCAACTCATGCCCTCGGTCTCTTGCTCTCGCTCACTCTCTCTCAAATAAATAAATAAAAACTTTAAAAAAAAGAATATAGTCATAAATTACTTGTGTGCTGAAAACAATTTTTAATTAGAAAACAACACGTATCCCTTATGACAGAAAGTTTATAGCTTTACTTAATGAGCAGTCTTTTTGAACAAGGCAGGCAATATTGGCAGGATGTCATTACATTCATACTTGATGAACCTTGATATGGATAGAAATAACTGGCTTCACATATGGTTCTAATTTGTTTGAATTATACTTACTTGTTTGTGATAAGCCTAATAGAACCATTTTTAGTAGATTAGCATGTGTCTTGTGGAATTTAGCATGTAGAAAACAAGACAAAAAGATGGAAAAAGGAAAAAAAATATGTCTTTGCCTAATGATTTCTTGCATACATTACAAAAATTGCTTTTGTCACTTTGCTCCCTGAAATTATATCTATTTATGTTCACATGAGGAAATCATTGTGGGTCATGGCTTCAGATGTTCAGAGGTATCCGTAAGTTTAGAGCTTAGTAAAGCACTAAGAGTTGCCCATTCTGCCCTTACTATGGTGTCTCTTTCTAAAATAAATCCTTGGGGATCCCTGGGTGGCTCAGCAGTTTGGCGCCTGCCTTTGGCCCAGGGCACAATCCTGGAGTCCCGGGATCGAGTCCCACGTTGGGCTCCCTGCATGGAGCCTGCTTCTCCCTCTGCCTGTGTCTCTGCCTCTCTCTCTCTCTCTCTATGTCTATCATGAATAAATAAATTAAACTTTATAAATAAATAAATAAATAAATAAATAAATAAATAAATAAATCCTGAATGGGCTACCAGACTCACCATAAATACCACTGTGATCTTCCCTTTGTTTTCTGATTTGTCAACAAAAAGTACAATGTGTGTGTGTGTGTGTGTGTGTGGTGACAATAATTATTAAACACATGCAAACATTTATTCATGTATCAAAATTTTATTGAATATCTACTATATTTTAGCCACTGTGCAAGGAATACAAATAAGTTGAATAACAGAGTTACTGCTCCAAGAATTCCAGGCACTACTAGAAACTACTAATGAGTAAGCAATGCCTTTGAGTATGCGGCATGTATGAGGAAGGGAGAAATAGAGTTAGCAAGTCAGCCGTACATGGAGATAAGGGTAGGGAGGAAATTCAGGCAAAGCTCCACAGAGAAACAGTTGCTTGGCAGACTATTGGGGTTCAGGATATGCTACCCCAAAATATGGCATCTTAGCTTAGTGAATATTTTAAGCTGAAGAGATTTGAGAAAATGGAAGAAGAAGGAAGTTCACTTTGACCTTCCTCCCATCCTTCTTCCTTGAAACAGGTCATAAACCCTTCAGGTGAGAGATGCCCTCCCTACACCTGCAGGAAATGAACATCCTTATCTCCTTAGACAAAGATCTGAGAAGAATCCTAAGAAACAGGCTTTGCTAAGTTTCCCCCAGTTTACTATAGTCACCTCATACTCCTTAACTTATCCTATTCTGACATGACTACCACTCTTCATCAAACCTAGCATAAAAATACTCAGTCCTGACTGTCTCTTTGGGTTTCTGTTTCATTATGAAGTTTCACACATCACCACGTAAAATTGATATTAAAGAAACGTGTGCTTTTTTCCTGTGAATCTTTGTCAGTCTACTTTTCAGATACAACCAGGGACCCTAAGAGAACCAAAGGAAAAATTATTCCACCTCTACATAATGGGATGAGAGCACATTCTAGGCTTAGGGAAAGTATGCACACCAAATAGAGTTCTAAAATACATAGTAGAATCAGGAAGCTGCAAATAATCCAGCACTAATGAAGCGGAAGGGGCAGGGTTACCACCAGGTAACACTTACAATGCCATGGTAAAGACCTTTCCATAGGCACTGCAATAATACTACACAGGGTAGAGGAATGGTGTCATGTAGTTTAGGGAGAAACCTCTGGTCTAGATGCTTGTGAAAGCAAATTCAAAGGGATAAGGACAGAGGGAGGACCAGTTAAGAAGCCACCATATTAATCCAAGTGAGAAGCGATGGCTTGAACTAAATGGCCCTGGCATACTTAGGGGATTTTTTTAAAAATACATTTATTCATGAGAGACAGAGAGAGAGAGGCAGAGACACGGGCAGAGGGAGAGCAGACTCCCTGTGGGGAGCCTGATGAGAGACTCCATCCCAGGAGCCCAGGGTCATGACCCGAGCCAAAGGCAGATACTCAACCACTGAGCCATCCAGGTGCCCCATACTTAGGAGATTTGAAGAACAAATAGACATGGGACTATAAGAGCAGGAGGGATCAAGGATGGGCTTTAGAGAGTCTGTAAACCTTCCCCCAGAAAGGGAAATGCAAATGGTTGTGTGCTTTTTTCTGGGGGAAATCATGTATATAGCCCTTATCAGATCCCGATGTGGGCTCATAAACCGAAGGTTCGTACTACTACATCGTGCTATTATCATAGTCACACTTTATTTAAAGACTCAATCTTCTTATAATTGTTTCTTATAGTTGCCAGATTTAGCTAAACACAAGATTAGATGCAGGATTTAGCAAATAAAAATTTATGTTTAACTGGGCGTCCCGTACTTTATTTGGCATCCCTACGGAAAGACACTCATGCTGTGAAATAACATTTCTCTGGGATGACACATTATAGTCCTCATTATCAGGGTACAAAGTTCCTTCAATTCAAATTCCATTAATTAATTTATTCGTTCAACAAATATTGATTGGCTGCCTACTTCTGTACATACTGAGTACCCATTAGTGAGTAAACAGATCATAGTCCCTTTCTCTGGGGAACTTATAATGTAATTGAGAAGACAATTTTTTTTTGAAAAGTAAATGAAAGAATTAATAAATAATTATAACTAGTAAATGCTAGGCGACAAGCAGGGAGTAGTGATAGAGAACAAGGTGACATTTCACTCAGAGGACAAGGAAGCCAGGCCGGGTGAAAGGCAGGAAGGGAAGCATACGGAGCAATGGGAACTAGAAGGGAGAAAGAACTATTGAGTCTGAAAAACAGAAAGATTTTGTTTCATGGTCAAAGGGAAGAATGGAATGAGAGTCAGCCACATAATATGCAGGGCCCAGAAGGAACATGTGGCCCCTTGTTCAAAAAGCAAGGGGAAAAGTGCCATTAAAGCTCTTAGAATATAACATCTTTTCTTTTGTCGTGATTTTTTAAACCTGTTATTTAATATGATTCTAAGTTTGAAAAATCCCTTTTTAAAGTTAAAATTTTAAATCACTAGCATAACTCTTTCCACCTATCTTTATATCTGGCAATGTCACTTGTAAATGGGAATACGAGAACATTCACCTCATATGCAGAATCACCAAAATTACACGATTTGTATTTCATAGCTCATACACCCACATGCTTTTCATTCTGACCCAAACAGTGGAAACGCTGCACAAAACTGACTCGACTGTTTTTATACCACTTCTCCATACAAACACAGTCTACCAAAGCTCTTTACCTTTAGCTTGCTGACGGATAAGGAAGAAGGACTCGGTGGAAAAGGAGCTATGGACCGCCTTATCTTTCCCTTCTCATCTGTATCATCCATGTCAGTGTAAGTTACTGGCTAATACAGGGCAGTTAAGAGTAAGAAAGATAGAGTAGGGTTTCTTGGTCCTTTGGGTTTCAAGAATGCTATTTTTCTGCACTATAAGCAAGGTCTGAGTCAAAAGGAAAAGATGGCTTTAGGGGCTTCAGCACCCTCCACTTATTTAGCTACAGACAGAGCCCACTCACCTTGTACTCTGAACTCCCACAGTCTTGAGTCCAGTGGAATTTTGTGCTTATCGAGCACTGCAAACTGGGTGTCAGGGAACGATGGGTCCACACAGTTGCACATATTTCTTCTGCTGGTGGCACACTCTGTTGTCTCATTGGACTTTATTTGCAAAAAAAAAAAAAACAAATTCAAGGATGAAATTAAGGATTTCAGAATGGCCACTGCAGAACATTAAACCAAACACAAAGTCCTGTGGGTCACAGGCCCATGAAGCCAGCCCTCCTTGAGAAAAGATGAAGCTAGAGAAGTGGATAGATATCAGACCATGCCATTCATGATATTTGGGGTTTACAATTTTCCCAATTGCTCTCCCCACTCCCAGCTCCTCTTTCCTCTCTATGGAAAACCTATGCATCATTTAGATATAACAATCCTTGCCTTCAATCCACTCCATTTATTCCAATATAACTGCTTCCTTCTATGTATGAGGCCTTTCTTTCCTATTACTAATGACGCCTGGAAGTTAAGTGAAAAACAATCAAAACCCAAACTTCCCTTTATCTCAATATTTATCTCTAGATCTGTCACAAAAATAATAACAATAAAATAACAACAGTATAAATTGAGGAATCAGTAATGAAGGTCAAATATATTATGTTGTAGTTTGCAGTGAAAAACACTCGGAAGCAGACATTATGAGTCTGCAAGAACTCTTTCACAGTTGAATTTTGCCATTTCACAGGACTGTTGGCTCTGGGGTGATGCCCTCTTAATCTGTTTTCCGACACCCATTAATGCATTTCCTCACTTCCATGATTGAAGTACTTCATGCACTGGTCACTGATTTGTAAAGTTGAGTGTGAATGTCCAGTGCATTTTAAAAAGGAACCTTTAACACTTCATTCTGTTCTAGCCTGACTTCACTTTACAGTGTAGTCCCCTGTGTCACTTGCTGTCTGAGTCCTGATGCATCAGAACTAGGTAAACAGAAGGAGGTAGGGGACAGAAGAAAAAGCATAATAAACTTGCAGACCAAGGGCACTTGTCGGGCCAGCATCCTTTTGTAGATTATAACTAAATAAAACCCCTGAAAATCTCCTTGATGGTATTTTTGCTTGGTTGGGCTTTTTGTTTGTTTTGGAGTTTGTTTTTGTTTATTCTTATGGTACACAGCACCACTGAATCTCATTACAATTCTGCTCTGGTCTGTTCTCTTCCTGCACTTTGGGAAGCTGGCTGTCATTAAGGGCTCATGAGACACCTGTGCAATGCTCACTGGGTTTCATGGAATTCTCCATGCTCACAGCTTTTTGTAATGATATGAATGCCTGAGCTTGGAAATTAGCATCACTTGAGAATAGTAACAAAATATTGAGCATGGGCTTCTTCTTCAAATACTTCCTGTCTTTGAAAAGAATCATCCTTTTTCTCAAAAATAATTTTCAAAATTCCCATAGAATATTCATTTCTAAAACTTGCATTTTCATCACATTTATTCTTCGGAGCTGATTTATAAATACTGTTTATACTACATTTTTGTTGTTGTTGTTGTTGTTGTTCTAAGAGCAGATAGCACCAAGTCAGTAAGACAAGAGATATGTTACATTCTTTTCCCTTGGGTGTCTTGGGAGAAGTACCAGTGATATATAAAAAGATTTGTATTGCAATTTAAGATCACTAATTATTCCAAACTCATCAAACTTTTTTTTTACTACCTACCATATACGTATGGTATATGTATGTACATAGGTATATACCATATGTATATGGTGGATACTAAAACCAGAGTTTGCCTAATGCACATCAAGGAAATAAAAACAGACACCAAGCTTTTTCAGTGAAGAGAGATAGTCTATTGGTCTCCTGGGTTAGTCTCCTCACCCAGGAGAATGGGGAGCTAATACTCAAGAATCCCAAACTCCCCAATGGCTTGCAAGTGAGAGTTACAAGAGCAAAATTTGGGGCAGGGGTACCCTGAGAAGGTGGATGCTGTTGATTGAAGACCCACAGGTCATGTTAACAAAAGTCTCCTGAGAAGGTGGGCACCACTGATTGGAAGCCCATGAGGTCATATTAGCAGATATTACTTAATAACTTCTGGTGTTCCTTCACCCGGTCCCCTGGAGGCCTATTACATCTCGAGAGACTTGGAATGCAAAAAAATACCTTCTTTCTTTGTATTAGAGATTTCATTAGTTATATCTCGTGATTATATCTTTAGGGTAGTGCTGATTAAACTACTTGTCCTACAGGTTCCTTGGAATGATAAGTATTTCTATCCCTTGAGCCTAGGCCTATGTGTTGCTTGACGGGTCTGGCTCGGCCCTGGGGCTTATAGGATTCCTAGTGTTCATTTCTCCATCTGAACTTACAAGATGGAAGCTGGCTTCAATACTAGTGACTGTACCAGGTACCAAAGTCTATATACACATCTTTATATGTAATCTATAGTAGTGCTATTGCCATTTACAAAAAATGGTAGCAATATTTTCCTTGTGTTAGGTGAAATAAGCTGAGATTTCTTTGAGACCATATTCCCAGCACGTTTCTGCCATCGCACTTTTTCCCCTTATTTAATATGCTTTATTTAGCATCCTTTTCTTCTCTGGGCCAAAGCCCCAGAATCATGATTGCCTGACTCTTTTCCTTCTTACTCTCTCTTCTTCTCATTTCCTTTTATTTTTTTTTTTTTAAGATTTTATTTATTCATGAGAGACACACAGAGAGAGGCAGAGATATAGGCAGAGGGAGAAGCAGGCTCCCTGCGGGGAGCCCGTTATGGGACTCGATCCCAGGACTCCAGGATCACACCCTGAGCTGAAGGCAGAAACTCAACCACTGAGCCACCCTGGCCTCCCTCTTCTCATTTCCTCCAAGGTACACAAGTTCTTCCCTAACTTGTCCAAACCATAGCCTTCTTTTGCCCAGTACCAGTAAGCCTCTTGGCTTTGCGTTTGCAATCAAAACAGAACCTCTCTATACCAAAAATTTCAGGAGCTCAGTGCTGAGCTTTTGATATGCTAAATGAGAGAATAAAGAATTTGGAAAATCCTCTTTCAAGGCAATAGCCTGGTTTATGAAGCTATTGTCTTGATGCATAATCCTACTTTGCATTTGTTCCTTCTATTTGTGTGCCTTCTTGAACCTATCTAATCTCTACACATACTCAATCCCAGGCAGATGGATGCATAACTAACTAGACTGAAGCCTTATATTTAGAAAAAGCAAAAATAATGGCTTATAATTTACAAATGCTCTCTCTTTTTTAATGATATAGCCAATACCCAATTTCATAGGAATTCTTCTAGTGTCTTCTCAACTTATATTTGCTATTTATTTCTTCATCTTCTTACAAATCTACTATTTGCCAAAACTACCAACAAAAAATAAAGCTAAATACTATAGTTCTTCAAAATCATGCACACATGATTTTGACACTTCCACTCTGGTGGTAAAATGGTGGCCCTAAGGCAGCTTAAGAACAGATGATAGAAAAACTGAAATTGAATACAGGCTCTCCAATTAATAAAATTTATTTTATCAGTAGTAGTAGTATCAATATTTATAACAAATGAAGTGTACTGAATAACCAAGACTACACAGGCTCTGTCCAAAATGAGCCAAACTGATCACAAGCATTTATTATAATCGACCTATAAAGTGCCTAAATGTACCACCTCTGGAATACTCTGAAAACACCAATCTCAATTTTATAAGCTAGCCCATTAATATACCAGAAAACTGTACAGCTGCTGAAATAAGGAGTTTTATTCTGAAATATTTCTATTTCTACCTTTGCTTCAGTTTCACTTTCATAATTACATTATTGTTTTGTTGTCTGTGATTATTTTTGGCATTTCTATTCCATAATAGAGCAATAGTCTATCAACATATTCTACCATCACATGGTTATCTGATTAAATAAATAGATTTTATCTATTTAATAGTAGATTAAATCTGATTAAATAAATAAAATATTTCAGTAATTGATATTGGAAATGAGGCACTCTTAATCTGAAGTGGTTTGTCAATGTCAGTGAATGATAAGGAATAGAGAGCAAGACATCTCAAAGAGAAAATCAAGGCTACTTGATGACTAATAGCTAGAGAGAGGAAATATCATGTAAATCAGAAATTTTTGCTGATGCACTGGGCCATGTTGGATAGGAGGGTTGCAGGAAATGGGGACAAGTTTTGATATTTTGTTTTAAGTCTCAAGGGCAAATTTTGGCATAGGTTCTGACAGTCCTGATTTGAATATGAGAGTAAACACACCTTCTGTCACTACCTAAAATTCAAGGCCTTTTAAGTGATAAAATGTACCAGCAAATGCCATTAAGACTTAAGGTAGTTTTAACTTGAGGAATAAACAGAATTTGAGGTAAATTTTGAAGGGAAATGTGAAGCAACTACCATTGGCCAAAAATAAGGCCAAAACACACACATTTTAAAACTTGGATTTAAGTCACACAGCAGGCATATGCACGTTTATTGAGAGCCTTTAGAGAGGAGGAAGGAGATTATCACTTCAGGAGATTCCAAACTCTTCCCCAACTAACACTGGCCTCTACTAACCCTGTGACCTGGTTACTTAAGGCCAATTTAACATATCCTTAGAAATGTAACCACCACGCCACTTACATAGGTTGTGTTTGGCCAGAGGATGACAGGTTCTTTCTCCTCCTATGTGTGCTTTCCAACAGCTGCAAGTTTCCTATGGTTTCTCTTAGGATGCCAATAATTATTAGTCAAGTGCCTCCATTTGTCCTAATACGAGGATGTCATTTCCGGATGTGATAGCTATGTGATTTTGGAAATGTTGAGTGCAATGAAGGCAAATAGAACCATGTCATGGACAACTTAAGGAATGGATTGGTGCTGTGATGGCCAGGAGATGGCTGGGGAACAGCTAATGATGGGAATTAATTATGCATCCTTCTGGAAAGCAAATTCTGGGAAGAGAGAAACAGTGCCTACTTTCTGTCCTTTCTCTTTTTACAGGCCTAACCAAGAATTACACAAGTATTCACCAAATTACAGGGGTTGCAGGGTCTTGTGACTCTGCTTGGTAAAAGGTTCATCTGTACAAAGGAGGACGTTGTTGAAGCTCTCCTGGAGGCTCCCAAATTCCTGATTATCTCATTTCTCCATAACACTGCAGTGAGAAGACAGGCAAGCATCTGCATTATGGGCTAACACTCTTTATTATTTTGGATTGCTTTGAGTGTGCAGTTAGGATTTAGAAAGTATACCTTTGCACTGCTTTATTTCCAAAATCTTTAAAAATAAACTCCTCTCATGCTGGGGTTCTACTCTATGTATATTTGCAACCAAGTTGCAATAGTTGCTACTATTAATTATTGCTATTTCAATTTTCCTGGAAACATTCTCTAGAACCTGTTCATACCAAATACATGCATAACATTAAAAAAAATAGAATGGTTTCCTTTTTTTCCTAAAAATGTAAATTTAACAAATTTTTAAAAACACAAAGTTGAAGAACATTTAAACTTCTAAAATACTTGTATGACTATTGTCTAATTGTATTCCCACAATATACTTACAGATAAGGCAAGATAAAGATTATTGTCCGTGCAGCTGTTGTGGAAAATGAGAGTGAAGTGAGTTGCCTCTAGTTCGCAGGTTAGCCTCTAGTTCCAAGGCTACCCCTGGGCCGTGTCAAATTCCTAGGCCAGAACTTTTCCTGTACCATGCTCTGGGCCACAGGAAGTGGATAGGGAGCAAAGGATTCCTGGGAATTGGAGCTAAACACAGAAATGCGAACACACTTGAGTGACTAGTCCTGAGCCTGGCAAGGCTCGCAAGCAGATTCTCTCCAGCTGCATTGTCAGCGAGAGATTCCTCAGTGGTATTGAAATCTGCTTGGAAAGCTGCTTCTATCCGTGACCATGGAGGCTGACAGCTCTGGCTGAGTGATCCTTGGCCCTTATTAGACATATACCTCTGAGTTCAAGAAGGGTGTAGAAGGAGCGTGTATAGTCTTTCCTCTTCTTCTCCTTACATCTTAAGAGGGTTCATTATGTTGCGGGCCAGATCATGAATCAGAAGAGCATTCGGATTAGCATGATCACTCGTTTATCAGATGAAAGGTGTGGTCCAGTTCATATTCGAGTCAAGGGCTGGCGTATCTATATTTGTGCATAAACACATCCACCCTCCATTTGCCTTCTGTACACAGACACTCTAGGCAAATTTGCTTTAATAAATGGATCTGTAAAGTGCTCTGTAATTCTTACATGGTTGATTATCCATGTAAAAGGTTTTCCAAATAACAAACAACTAATAGCAAATGAGAATATGTGATGCCACTTGATGTCTATATGAGTAACAGATTTTAAATAGACAGTTTTCCCTGCCGATTGAATACCTGTCTTTAAAGCCTATATTTAAAGTTAAATATTTATACCATATGGTTTTGGGAGGATTAGCCCTCTGTGGTCCTGAACTATATTGAAAGCATCATTATTTATATGTAAAGTAAATTTATGAATGGAAAACCTTTATATTAAATATTCTCAGTGGCAATAACATGAAAGAGAATGGCTGTATTCAGAACAGTAGGAAATAGAGACAAATAGAATAGATAAAGGGAACGATTTCATAAAATGGGCTGGGGGCATGTGGAACACATTAACAAAAACAAGATAGGTAACATCTACCACATGTTCAAGAGCCGATATGTTCAGCAGACTCCTAACTGAGCCTTACGACAAAGAGACTGTCATGGACCTGCAAACCCTGGAGAGGCAGAGGGCAGATTTGACATATTTGTTAAGCAGGACTAGATGATGAAGCTATGGAATCTGTTAAAAATCACATTTCCAAAGAATGGGAAAACGTCACGGATGAGTTTTTGCTTATTATCCTTGTTTCTAATATTGCAAAGTAATAACATACTTTTTTTAAGAGAAACACTTCATATGGAATCTCCCATTTACCCAATCATTTATTCACTTCCATTCACTACTCCCTCACCTCCACTCCCAGCAAAAATACAAACCTACTTACATATATGAATGCATGCAATTTGGCCCTGAAGGCCGTGATTGCAAGTAGACTACCTCTGAGACTTTTGCTGTCTTTGTGGACAATCACTAGTGAAAATATTAGCTGACCACAGTCCTTACACCTAGATGTAATTATGACCAGCTTTTAAATTGACTGCCCATGGAACATCATCTAGAAAAGTGAGGACAACAAGAAATCCAGGCCCCTGATGATTCCACTGTCTAAAGAAAGGGCATAAATGAAGAGGGAATTCTTAAAACCAATTGGTTCATTTTTAAGGCCAGAATGTGACTAGAGACTAGAAACTTTTTAATCACTAGAGAATCAATACATTGAAATTATCATCTTGAGAATTTTTGTTGTGTGTCACATAAAGGAATAGAGAATCCTAATGAACTATATGCCAGTATAAAGAGATAAGTCAAGAGAATAAGAAGCAAAATTATTCCTTAGAAAGATTGTTGCCCTTCTTGTAACATGGAACATTCTGGTTCATTTTCTGAGAGTCTTTTCTGATACTGAGCCTATTGTTCCTGATACTAAGCTTATATCTATTGAGTTACAAAAAAATATTCTTAAATGATTATATCTAATATAGGTGAAGGGACTCCTACACTGCTGAAAGGAGAGCAAGCTGATTCCCACTGTCCCATTGTACACATCTTATCTCTTATGAGGGATTTTCTAGGAAAAAGAAATAACATCCCAGAGGTACCCGTTCCTTTAGAACACAAGAACACCAACAAGGACAACAGTCTTGAAGATTTACAGAGGAGTGTCTTGGAGAGACAAAGAGACAAGAAGAATGAATGGTCAGAGCACAAAGATGGACATTATATATGAAAAGCTCAGTTCAGTGCTAAGAGGCTCTATCCAACAATCCAACCAAAAAGTCCCAGAGTGAGAGCAAGCATTCCAGACTGCCTTTGGGGTTGTTGTGTCATTTTCCCCATCAGGGACTGATCTGCCAAGATCTTGGGAGGAGGCACATGTAATCTATAGGACTCTTTACAACAACCCAAATTTAATTTGGGGATAAAACCCCTCAAGGTGGAAAAAGACATCAGTGTGTACTTATTTCATCATAACAAAAATAGTTTGGCATCAAGAATTCTACTGCTATATTAGCTTATTACCTTTGAAACCTGTCATTTGGGTGGGATGCTGTTATTCGGATATTATTTAAGAGATCTAACTTTCTGGAATTCAGAAACTGATCCCTAGACAAAACACGTACAGTGAATTCTTAGGTGCGGTAAGTGTGCTTATTGTTGTCTTGCCTACATTTATTCCAGACACAGGCACATACAGTGTGTATTAGCAATACATATTCAATAATACAAAGTATCTTACTTTGCATGAAACAAACAATTTTTTCAAATATGGGTCCATTTTATTATTTTCTAACATTAATTACCAGACAAATCCAACTTCACAAAAACTCAGAATGGGCAGCTACGTGTTTGGGGTAATTTAAGGACATCTTAAATAACACTGATGAAAATATTGTTCACCATCAGCCTACTACCATGCCTGACTTTACTATAATCAGCACCATACAAGAGAGCTATGAAGAAATAGGCATTTTACTATCTGTTAATGGTAATCTATCATCTGGCTAGTACTTCAGCATGAATCACTTAAACTCTGTATGGGCCAATGTGATTTAGCAGAGAAAATGCCAAGGGAGTAGTAGTATAAGACAGAAAAGTATTGATTGGGAGACAAGTGGATAGAAAAAGAGATAAGAAATGTCTGACAGACAGTGACATACATTGAGCACTGCTACCACAGGGAACCCTAGCAACCAGTGTTCGGCTGTAGGGCACAAGAACCCTAAAAGGTGCTATGAAAGGTTATGTCATCAGGTTGATAAAATCAGGAGACGATGGGTACCTAGTTTCTCAAAGAGAGAGTATTTTATAAACTAAGTCTGTAGCAGTTCTAACATGGTACCTATGTAGTGTTTTACAGGGGTCATTCTAATTCAAATTATTTTATCTGGTATTCTAATGTTGAAAAAAATTAAATTAAATGTGTGTGTGTGTGTGTGTGTGTGTGTGCCTCATATTCCATAATTTGGAATAATGGGAGGTGAACCTGCTATCATAAATCCAATTTAGGTTTGATATTACAAAAGGATTTATTTTTCTGACCACTTTATGCATTTACCTTTCCTTCACTTTATTTTCATAAATCCATCACAACATTGTCACTATAGAAAGCTTCTCATGAGGATTCAGCACTTTGTCTTTTATCTTTGGGTAGAAAAATGCTGACACACTCTTTCTATATAATCTCTAAGTGTTCCATACAAGGTGCTGGCAGGTGAACATCCTGGACTTACTAATCCATCCCCTCCCACACACACAGCCCTATCCCCACACCCTTGGCCCAAGTTATTTTTCTGCTGAATCTACAATTCTCCAGAATTGTGTGTGTGAATTTGAAAGACTAAATGGTCATGGTGCAAAGAGGTGTACAATTATTAAAGCAAAGTATTTTTTAATTCTTTTGTCTTCACTTCCTGCTTCCAATAGCTGACACTAATTTAAATAATAAATAAGCTCCATGGTTACCTTTTGCTCTATTCCATGCTAAACATCACCACCTGATCTGGTTTCCAGCATTATTGCAAAGACATTTAAGTGTACAGTATAAGATTGTACTTGATTTATTAAAGTAATGAATTAGTTTTATTGTGGGTGATTAAATGTATTTTACTTTTTAAAGCACAAGAACTAGAAAAGAAGAGCATCGTTACAATCTGAAAATAACTAGAAAGATAAGTTCATTAACTTGCCTACACTTGTGCATCATAAAAACCTTGTTAAAAATTACTCCCTAGCCTGCTGTATTAGCTTCTTTATGAGGTAATTTCTCCATACAGTAATAAGATTTTTCTTTTACTCTCCAGTGCATATTAAACCCACTAATCTTCTTTTATAAACTATAGTTTCAGCCACTTTCTCAATTTACTCACTTTAAAGATACACTCCTATTAATATTAAAGGTAGCAAATGCAGATATGAACTTTGCAAAACATGCTCTCGGATTTATGGCACAATCTTTTAACAGTGTACTGGAATAGCACAAAAGGGAAAAAGCCGTAAATGTCGAGTATGTCTCATGACAAACCAAACAATCTCAGTCCCCAAAGAATTAATTTCCCACCCCATTCATTATGTGAATGAACTGTAGACATATTTTCTGCTGTCAGCAAATAAAAACAGAATGGAAAGACTCCGTTCATTGAAAGAAATAAAATAATATCTTGCACAGGAACCACACAGTCATCAACGATCTGATTGATATGGATTATTGGTGTCCTGGGGAAAGGACAACTGGTAGCCATTTCTACCTGTGGGTTGAACTCTTAAGGGTCAAGATTTTCATTCTGGATCCAAAATCAAATAAGTCCTGTATGAGTTTGAAAATTCAGTCTTTCGAAGATTGAATTCAAGTTATTTTGGTTATAATCCTTGTTTCTATAATTCATCTAAAATATCCAATATTTTAAACAGTTTATTATTCAACAATGGCAATAAGTAATTAAGCTAATAATACTGGGCTTCAAACATCCTCAAATGGGTAATCCATCTTGGAAATAAAAAGTCAAATTGTTGTAGAAGTCTATTTTAAAAGTTAAGGCAGAAACAGCTTCTTTGACGTTTTTCCTTCTATTTGACTTTAAGGTGAAAAGTAACACCTTCCCTATTGCTCAGTAGTTGGACTTATGTTGTTCACTGAATAACAGAGATTTACATTTTTTTCCTGTTTGTACCCAGAACTGGGGAATGACATTTGAAATATATGAGAAAGACAAAATTGCTCATATACAAAGTTTCTTGCAGATCAACAAAAACTAGAGAAACGCCTCAGTGAAAAAAAAGAAGTTGGAACTGAAAAGCCTATAAAAAAGAAGGAATATAATGGGCCAATAAATATACGGGAAGGAGATCCCTGGGTGGCTCAGAGGTTTAGCACCTGCCTTGGGCCCAGTGTGTGATCCTGGAGTCCTGGGATCGAGTCCCTCATCGGGCTCCCTGCATAGGGCCTGCTTCTCCTTCTGCCTGTGTCTCTGCCTCTCTCTCCCTCTCTCTCATGAATAAATAAATAAAATCTTTAATATATATATATATATATATATGAAAAAAGTTCAACCTTTCCACTAGTTAAAAATACAGGTTAGAAATTTTAATGGAGAATGCCATTTTTTTCCAACATCAGAGTGATAAAGATTAAAAAATAATGGAAATAAATTATTGTTCAGAGTTTAGAAAAAAAAAACTCTCCTACATTGCTCATGAGTGCATAAAGTAATGCAATCTTTTAAAACTTTTAACAATATGTAAAAAAAAAATTAGACATGATAATATTGACCCAGCATGGCTAAGGATGCATTTGGATGTATATAGACGATTGTGAGAGAGAAGAAAATTGGTAACAATGCAATGGTTCATCAATACTTCAGTAATTATGATACATTTTAAAATATAGAACATATTCAGCCATTATTCTATTTGCTGACATTGAAGAGCTTTATTATGCATTAAGTAGAAAACAAATGATCAAGCAGCACACATGGTACAGTGTGGACTTTTTTTTTTAAAGCACAAATATATAAATATGTATGTTCATTAAAAAAAAGAATATACACTAAAATACTAGCAATAGCTATTGCTGTGAAACAGAATAATGGGTTGTAAATAGCCTGTGCTGATTTTCATTAACATTCTGCTATTCTCTTTTCTTTCTACCTATCAACCACATTGAATAAATAAATGCTAGGAAGCTAACTTCAATCATCTGTGGAGCATATGATTACTGCCACAAGAAATTAAAGCCCAGATATATCTTTAACTTTTGTAGGTAACACAAATCATTCAGCTATACGTAAATATACATGATAGAATAATGACATATAGGTGAGGTTGCTGACATTTAATAGATAATAAATAATGTGTCAATAATGTTAAAAATAAATGAATTTAAGTGAACATTAACATTTGTGCCATTTTTATTGAGTTAGCAGATTAAGAGCAGAAGAAATTATTTCCTCTTTCTTCAAAATTTTGAATGTTTTTCAAGTTAGAATTTATAACATTTTAAAGTGTCTAAAATTTTTATACATATTAAATCTAACATTTCAGAAGTTGGAAAACTATCATTTATTCACCTAAAATAAAAACATGAAATAGGTTTTAAGTAGGATTTCTCCAAATTTGCTTCTTCTGTGTGTGTGTGTGTGTTTTAAAAAGAAATTAAAAGGCCTTTTTTAGGATAAGAAATTAAAAGGCCTTTTTTTAGGATAAGTTGTCTTATTTGCTCTATGGAGAGATACTTCATAGTAAAAAAATTTTTAACTTTTTTAAAAAAATAGGAATTTACATCTTTATTTTTACATTTATCTAACAGAGTTTTACATTCTCATATTTTTCCCTCTTGCCCTCTACTTTTCATATCTTCTTCAGGCTAATTTGTTGTTCACTCCTACAATCAATCACATAAGCCTTCCTCCCTGGTATATGTCTTGAGACAGAAAGGTAGGGGTGTGTGTGTGTGTGTGTGTGTGTGTGTGTGTGTGTGTGTGACTTTCCTTGGAGTTGCTGTCATCTTTTCTTGGACCAGATATTAAAATTCTCTTCCTTATTTCTGTAAATCTGCATTCTATTTTAGAATTCCTTCTTTCATTTACATCCCATATTCTAAATGAGCAAATTATCCAACATGAACATCCCAACACAATTTCTTTGGATGCTTCCATTCAGCCAGGTGTTACTTGATTCTTTCTGCAAAGTTATTAAGAAAGTAGCTTTCTCCGAGATGGTCCTAACAAGAATCTATGTTTTATAGGCCTCATTTCAAAAAAAGGAGGCCATTTCATCAAAAATAAACTAAAATAGAAGTCAGTGTTAGAAGTAAAGCATAAAAAAAAAACACATGTGAAGAAAATTCAGTAGTTATGCATGGTTGGTAAGAATTATAGAAACCTTGACCTCTACCAGTGAGAATATAAAGTAAAAGTCAGTGTAGAGACTTCCAGATCTTTGTTCCATTTCTAGTTACTTGTGCCTCTCACATAGTAGGTCATCAGTAAGTATTTATCTAATAAACAAATAAGCGATGGAGGGTGGACTGGCCACTCTGATTCAGAGCTTTAAACACTGAAAGAAAGAATCAATCATCCTTATATCAGTTTTTTCAAGAGAAATCTAACACTGTTTCATCACAGTCACTGTTCTTGTATCTGGTCTTAATAAAAAATATATTTTAATAGTCTCGGAACCCATTACATTTGGCTGTCATAAGCTGTTTCCGCCTGCAGCCTTTACACAGGCTTTAAATAAGCCTTTTCTGATTAAGGAAGGACAGACCAGGTTGGCATCATTAATATGAACTGTTCCTCCCTTCTGAGTACATATGTTGCTCCTAATGACAGATGGGAGCATTGGCTGGTTACACAGACTGCAAAGACTGAGGATTATAGGGCAAAAGGGATGCTAAAATAATAATAGACCAGCTCTGGTATTGTAAGCAAGTGCAGAAGGAATTTCTTCATCTGTGCTTACCACTGGCCCTGACAAGGGAATTGGGGGGCGAGGGCGGGGGGTGGGGGGTGCTCCATGGCAAATTTGTTGACCAGCACACATGATAAGCAGCTTGTTAATGGTGGGCTTAGCCTTATTTGTCTAAGACATTAAAGTTACCCTTTTTAGTTAAGTGTTTTATTCTGGCATTTTGGAAAGATACATGATGCCAAACAGAATATTTATAACAAACCTTTTAAGATTTATTCTCATCTATTTTTGCCCTCAAAGGTCATTTCATAAAAGAGATCAAAAGGCAGCTTCTTCCAGGCCAGCTCAGTGGGTGGCCAGAAACAGATTAAGTACTAACAGAGGCCGGAAGAAGTACAAATCTGTAGGACTTGTTTTACACAGTTCTATAATATATTGTCTCGACTACTATGCCACATAATTACGTATATGAAGTGGTTTAATTATAAATGATATAATGAAAAAAGCATTAAAAATGATCTGGAAACAGGCTCACCAAATGGGCTTCCTGTGAATATCTAAACCTTTCCTGGTGGTGATTTGTTTATGCAGTAATTTAAAGATCTATGGAAAGCCTTACATCGTTTGGGGGTTAAACTCTATCCAAAAGAATAGTTTCTATCTTTCTAGTTGCTGAAGTTCTACTGCTGAGAAAAATCTGAATTTGGTGTTTACTTATTATCCAGACCAATGCTGATTAAGTAGGTAAAAGTTTGAATTCGAAGTTTGTATGCCCCCCAATTTTTTAATCTCTTGCTACTTTTGTAGGTCCATTCAGTCAGCAGTACTGTGTATCATCTATGTGCAAGCCACTACGCTAGACTTTTTGGTATACGAAGATGAAAGGGACATGGTAACTAACTCCAAGGAGGTAAAATCCAAAATGAGAACCACACGTGTAAAAAACAAAAACAAAACAAAACAAAAATGTAAAATATCTCTTGCAGTCTGAAAAATGCTAAAAAGAGGTGTCTATAAAGAACAGTCATAGCTCAAAGGACACAAGCAACCCTGCCAAGAGGGGCAGAGCAGGCTTAAATTAAGTTAGTCTTAACAAGTGGAACTGATATTTATCAAGAGAATGACAAGGTTTCAGATTTTACTTACTTATTTGACAGAGATAAAGAGAGAGAGCATGCCTGCACCAGCAGGAGGAGGGGGCAGAGGGAAAAACAGACTCCCCACTGAGCAGGGAGCCAGATGCGGGGCTCAATTCCAGGACCCTGGGATCAGGACCTGAGCCAAAGGCAGAAGCCTAACTGACTGAGTCACCCAGGCACCCAAGGGAATGACAAGATCTCAAAAGGAAGAAAAAGAAGAAAAAATAATATTTGGAAGGAAAGGAAATAATATGTTCAAAAGTAAAATAGGGAACTGGAAGTGGATATAAGTAGATTGAGAGTATGAGAAAGGGAATAAGGAAAAGGAGGATAGACAGATAGGGGTCAGGTCATGGACAACTCTCACTCTTTTCTTTTTTTAAAAGATTTTATTTATTTATCCATGAAAGACACAGAGAGAGAAAGGCAGAGATGCAGGCAGAGGGAGAAAAAGGCTCCAGGCAGGGAGCCTGATGTGGGGACTCCATACTGAGACCGCAGATCACACCCTGAGCCAGGGGCAGGTGCTCAACCCGAGCCAGGGGCAGGTGCTCAACCGCTGAACCACCCAGGCGTCCCAACTCTCACTCTTTATAAAGAGCCACCAACCAAGTAAGAAGAGAAGTGCTAAGAGTCATAATACAGACAAATACCTGGAAACGTATTGGAGAACAATGGAAAAGAAACATGAGGAGGAGAGAATGGTTATGTATGTTTCAGCCCTTCAGGGAGAGGTGATTAGGCTCTCAACAGAGAACATGAGGAGGAAGGAACAGATCTTTGAGGGATGCTGGACGAAGTAGGACTTAGCAAGTTTTGTGAATGCAATCTCCAGGTTGGGTGAATCAATGGGTTTTAGTGCCAATAACCACTGCTGGAAAACCAGAAGGAGGAGCAGATGAAAGAAGCATAATCTTGTTAGAAAATGATGCGTTAGGTCAGCAATAGACTGCTAGGATTGGGTATAATGCAATTCATGCATATGTATGACTGAAACAGAGAAATGCATATGTAACCCAAGGTATGAGAAGGTAGAAATTCAGTGACAGGTGTGGCAGAATGATGGTCACCCAAAGATGTCCATGCCCAAATCTCCAGAGCCTGTGAATATGTTGCTTTACATGGGGGAAAAAAAATGTTTTGCTGATGTGATCAAGGTGAAGAACTTTGAGATGGGGAGACACCAGATGGAGTCAATATAATCACATAAGACTTGAAAATGTAAGAGGAAGGCAGGAGAGTGGGCCAGCGAGATGCCATGTAAGAAGGGCCTCACTTGCCATTGCTGACTTTGAAGATGGAGGGAAGGGAGCCACGAGCCAACGAACATAGACGCCCACTAGAAGATGGGAACACTCCTTAGCTGACAGCTTGAAAGGAAACTGGGATCTCAGGCCTATATAATCAATGAACTGAATTTGCCAACAATCTAAATAAACAGATAAGAGATTCTCCCCTAGAGCCTCCAGAAAGGAACACCACTTGCCAACACTTTGATTGCAGTCTAGTGGGATCCATAACAGACTTCTGACTCACAGAACTTTAAAATAATAAGCTGTGTTGTTTTAACATAGTGAGTTTGCTCTAATTTTGTTACAGCTGCAAAAGAAAACCAATACACCACGTTAAAAAATAGGATGGAGGAAGATTATGAGAGAATGGGCCCAGGTAGTGGTAGTAAAATTTTGAGTCACAAAGCAGAATTGCAGAAACATTTTCCTCATCATTGTAAATAGCAAAATACAGAATTTTTCCATGTACTTAACTGGGAAGTACCTAGGTTTGTCTTCCCAAGGCACCGCTCTTAATATCACTTGGAAAAGTTTGTTAATATAAAATATTAGAATAATATAGCACTGATTATAAATATTTTATTTATTTACATCTACCTCATTACCAGTAGACAGAATTATCTAACAAAAATACATATAACGGAATAAAATTTAATGTGTTGTCAGGGGTCTTTAGCCTGCAAGTAAAAGAAAACAACTAGGAGTAATAACCTATGAGGGAATTTATTATAAGCATTTGAGAATGGTCTGGAGAATTTAAGGATAGGAATGCAGCTCTGCCTCAAGACCAAATGGACATGAAAGCAAATATGGCCGGCACAGTCCCTAAGTGTTTAGCAGTGGTCTTGCCCAGCATCTGTTCCACCCTGCTCTCTCACTATTGACTGCCTTCCTTTGTTCTTCATCTACAAGGTAGCACAAGGTCATCAAGTGCACCAAATTTTAATTTTATTAGAAGTCCCTGTAGAGATTGGCTTGCCTCTCTCTGCCCCAAGTGTAAACCAAAGAAGAGACTCATTTGGTCCAGGTTAGGTCAGGGCCCAATCACCTGTAGCCAAGAGTGAGGTTATGTCAGGTTAAGTAGATCCATGAGGCTGTGGGAAAAGGAAATTTCCACCTAAGGGATACTAGCCAAGTCAGTTTCCTATATAACTACTATAAATAGAGAAAGAGAATAAAACGGAAAGGTAAAGACATAATAGAAGAATAAAGCCAGTGTTAAAGTTGATACACAACATTGCAGATCAGAAGGTCTTAGGCAATTGTGAAAGGGGGGTTGTATATTTGTAGCTAAGTTTTATAAAGTCAAAGTAAAGGTGAAGAGATAATCAGCTCAAAATTCACCACTTCTATAAGATAAAACCACTCAATAGCTAAGGAAAAGCAAACTCTCTTGGCATTCAAGTTTGAGAAAAATTTCCCAGAATGGATTCTTTGTGTGATATAATGGGCAATATCCTAAAAAGCCTTATAAAGTACAACTGAAAAAACTCATATTCAGCTGCTTCTAAAGGACTCTTCTCTGCAGCCAATGTCATGGACATCAGCAATATTTGCTAACTGGCCACCTGTTAATTGAGCAAAAGCATTAAGCTTATCTATGAAGTATAATCATTGTTTCTAATTTTGAAATTAAAACAATTGTTGATCATAGAGTCCAACTAATCTTCTGTTAATGTTTATTGTGAATGCTGAAAATATCAATTTCATAATGAGGTAAAATCTCATATTAATCCAATTTGTATGAAAGCCAATGGTGTGCTGGTCAATGTTTAACAACCAGTTCTAGGCAGCGTTGGGGTGGGAGGGTTGAATGATGCCTTACTTTGTAGAGTTCATTGATTTTTATATTGTAAATGCTCTTACATTAACCAATTTCAAGTGAATGATGGCATAGTACCCAACGTGGAGTTGGAAAGAAATGTCCACACCACTATAGGTATTTCTACCATACAGATACGATAAACATAAATAAACTCAAGACAGGTCATTGTAAAATATGGCGAATAATTAGGAAGTGGTACATTTTTAGTATTTGTTACCCAATTTATGTGTAAGTCTATCATTTAAATATAATAATAGCCGCACTTAACAACTAGTTCTCAAAGTTCCCAAAAATATAGCAGTCAGCTCTTACAAACTCATACAGGCCAGCTCTATGACAATACTGGGGAACTAAGACTGATCAATTGTTTTCTAAAATGATAGTTCAGTTAAGACACACAATATGGACCACAATTGACTATAATGTAGTGGAATCAGCAAATAGTACTGAGAACATTTTTTTTAAAGCTGGTTTTCCCCAGTGCAGGAATAAACATCTACTTTATTGCAGTAGGTGCTTTCTTAGCAGTGCCTTTTTGGGTCAGCTGTGGCCAGCTGTGAGCGGTGAGGCAGTTTTTGTTTTGATGGTCTATAAACCAATTGAATGTGGTCCAATCTGAATGTACTTCAACGTTAACTCAGAGTTTCTAGGTTTTATTATCTGATTCACCATTTTAGTTTTCAATAATAAAAGCTATATATTATTATTTTAAGTCGTCCAGGAAACACAGCCTTCTGAAACTTCCATTTTTGCTAGCTCCTTCCTCTCAACTGAATATATTTTTATGAGAGAATATTTGGAAAATACAAGATTTCTTAAGAATGTAGCTATGTGGTAAGAGCTTGAGACACTGTATTTAAAACATTTAAAACGTTTTCTTAGATGCTGGGGTCTTAAATCTGTCACATATAATAAACTAAAACAATGGGGTAAAATGTGAAGATGATACATTTTTGAGAAAGAAACATAAAATTGGCTGATGAAACAACTCTATAAAATATTTTTAAAATACTAACAGATTAAAGCTTTTTATGTGTATGTCTTACACCACTATGCAGTATATGGAGTTGTGGAGATTTAGCATCTCATTTAGAGATCTAAAAACAGGAGGAAAAAATACTATACCAGAACCAGGAATGGGTAGATAAATCTCAAACACATAGGAAAATTTCTGAAAGTTTGGTGTGTGGCTGATGAAAAATCTGAGCTATCAAGTGCCCTGAAGGGAATAATATTTTTGCCCATGTATAAACAGCTACTGTCCAAAGAATTATGTTCATTTGCAATTTTATATTATTCAATGAGATAGACACAAGATAAAGAGTGAGAGGATACAAGGGATGGTGCAGAAATGAAAACACGGTTGCCACCGCAGAGTCCCAGCAGCATTTCTCAGGTACTAAGAGACATAATCGTGAAACTTTTGATGAATTTCCTCTCTGCATTTTATTATTATTTTTTAAAAATTTTATTTATTTATTCATGATAGAGAGAGAGAGGCAGAAACACAGGCAGAGGGAAAAGCAGGCTCCATGCCAGGAGCCTGACATGGGACTCGATCCCGGGGCTCCAGGATCGCGCCCTGGGCCAAAGGCAGGCGCCAAACCACTGAGCCACCCATGGATGCCCTGCATTTTATTATTTATGATCAACAGACAAGGAATCAATGCAAAACAGGTAATGTGTGGAAAAGAGAGATTATAATAGAAAGGCTTTTTTAAAAAAAGTGTTTATTGATTTATTTTTTAAAATATTTCTATTTAAAGTAAGCTGTATGCCCAATAGGGCTCGAACTAATGACCTCAAGATCAAGAGTCACATGCTCTACCAACTGAGCCAGCAAGATGCTCTGATAAAAAAGGGTTTCGTATAAAATTTTCAGTTGCTAGAGACCTCATCATAGCCACTATTTTGTAGTGACCTCATTTCTCCTGTGTTTCACCCATGCTATAAATACAAAGCTATTCATGCTAATTAGAATACATATATCATAGCAATTAAAAGTGAACACTGGAGTACGACCAACTACATGCAAATCCCAGATCTATCATTTACCAGTTGTGTAAAGTTAATATTTAAACTCTTTATGCATCAGTTTCCCCCATTTATATGTGGGGGATAATAATAACTAATTCACAGAATTGTGGTGAAATTTTAATAAGTTAATATACTGATAACAAAATAAATATATACAAATATATTGGACAGGGTTCAATAAATGTCAGCAATTGTCATGATCCTTATCACTATCATCAACATTATTGTTAAATTATTATTATGAAAAGGCCATAAGTTTACATATATACACCACCTAAAATGTTGAGAGGATGTCAGCTAAAAAATGTTCTAAAATTGAAGCCTATGATGATTGTTTAGATAGTCCTCAGAGGAAAATTGTTAGGAACTATCTATCAAAATAAAGTTTTGGTGGAGTGACCCCACAAGACAGACTCAGAAGATAAAAATCTTACAGCTGGACCTAATAGCCCAAGCTCCTGGCACTGCTCCCACATCTTAACCTTGTCTGACCCGGTGGAAAAAGAATCTGGGCAAGCTGCCCCCATAGCTTTGGGGAAACTACCCCTAGATGGAGCAGTTTAATTGGAAATTCCAAAACTTCCTAAAATTCCCTGATGGGATCATGTCATCCTCACCCAGAGAGCCTAGAGCTGTTTTTTTGCCACCCAAGGAATATTTATTCCATCACTGTGCTCTAAGAAACTGGGTTGAAGCTACTCTCTTTTCCCTTTTCTCAAAAGAGAAGCAATGTAGTTATTTAAAGAACCATTTAGTTATATATTTTTTTAACTTTAAAATCTATATGGGGCAAGACTAGAATATAGGGGAAAGTTCGATAGCCTTGATTAAAGACTTGAAAGTCTATTCACATTCAGAACAGTGTGGGTTGTGTGTAAGTGTATATGTGAGATGTATGGGATTCGTTTCTACGTATGTGCATGAGAGGCGTGTATGTCAACCCACGTATATGAGTAAGAAAATGTCAGGAGACAGATGCCTAAATCAGGATCTACAGAGAATAACAGGCAGCACCCATGCTGCATTTCAATATGCTATAGCAAATTCACAGATGTTTGGAGAAAAGGGTAGGAAAATAAGACTTTATTGAGGCTCTCAGACAAATTTTACTCAAGGTATGGATCTTTTTTTTTTTTTTTTTTAAGATTTTATTTATTTATTCATGAGAGACACAGAGAGAGAGAGGCAGAGACACAGGCAGAGAGAGAAGCAGGCTCCGTGCAGGGAGCCCGATGTGAGACTCCAGGATCACACCCTGGGCCGAAGGCAGACGCTTAAGGGCTGAGCCCCCCAGGCGTCCCTCAAGGTATGGATCTGAATTAAAATAAAGGTCTAAAGAGAATGATCATCTTCAAACTTAAGAATAATCCTGGAAAGTGATTTGAAACATTTTTTAAAAGAAATTATTAGACAGACTACACAGGATTAAAAGAAATTTGTCCTTAAAAAGGAAAATCTCCAGGGAAGTATGCCTAGATATGAAAAGATGAACCGGCAAGATACTGTATTGTTTAAAACACTACAACGATCATAGTAAAGAGAGTCCAACAAACTATTTACACAGACTCAGAGTAGTGGTAAAAGGAATAAACATGAGCTCATATTCTCTTAGCTAAACTTTATGGAGAAAAAAACTATCAAAAAGAAAATTAATCAATGAACTGGTGCCATGTAAAACTGGCCAATGTCTTTGGCTTCTAAATATGGCTAAGTATAATTGCCCAAAGGGACATGATTTTTTTTTTCTTTTTGATTTTTTTTTCTTATAATTAAATTGTTGCATTATTTTTTCAAAATGCATTAAGTATCCTTGCCCTCAAATAGACATTCTGCCTTCGGTCTTTTATCTAAAGAAAAATCTATAGCCTGTAGGATTTAAAACTAGGTTTTCAACCCAGTCGTGTTTTACTTTTACAGTTTCATAAGCTCCGCCCTGTGAATAGGTTAGCTGGCATCTATCTACGTTGTTTACAGGCAAGGATCAAACGCACTGCCTTATTTACCAAAGAAACAACAATGTAGACCACTCCAAGAACATCTCATAAGCTCAGCATAAACCAAACACATAAGATTTGGCAAGCACTACCACTGCAATCTTGGTCAAAATTGACCTTCTACCCAGAGAAATAGGAGGTACATTAAAGCCCATTTTAGTTAAAAGTGGTTCTTTGAACATCTTACTACTGAAACTGCCACTTGCTTTGAAACTCAAGTTTTGTGACCTCACTTGTGGATATATTCACTTACCAGTTGGAGATCTGAAGTCTCGGAGGTCTGATACCTACCACCACTGATGATAGTAATTAAAGAAAACAAAATAGGGGCACCTGGGTGGCTTAATGGTTAAGCATCTGCCTTTGGCTCAAGTTGTGATCCTGGGGTCCTGGGATCGAGCCCATATCCCTGTGGGGAGCCTACTTCTCTCCCTCTGTCTTTGTCTCTGCCTCTCTCTGTGTCTCTCGTGAGTAAATAAATAAAAGTCAAAAAAGAAAACAAAATATGTTGCTCACTATCAGACTGTGAGAAACATATTTATTTTTTAATTGTATATTTTTCCCTATTCTCCCCAAAATAGTTTCGACAATTTGTTTTAAGAAGTTATAGTCTACGGCCATACCACCCTGAATGTGCCCGATCTCATCTGTTTTAAGAAGTTATATATAGTTTTATGATATATCTATATCTACGTATATATACATATATATGTATATGTTTTTACTTTAAAATAGGGAGATATATTGGAGAACTACAGAAAAAATTCTCAAGAAGAAAAGGAAAACCTCTAGGCAAAAAATGAGCTTGAGGAAATTTTTAAACATTATCTGTAACATAGATTAGTATTTCATGAAATCCAATAATCTATTCTCTTTTTTAAAGCCAAATTCAGCAAAATCTTAGACAGTTGCAATTTAAGAACTACGAAATATTTTTACTTAGATTTCTGTTCCAGTGCTCACTTCAGCAGCACATATATTAGACTTTCATTCCATTTAAGGAGAGTGAAAAATATTATGCCACCCAATCCAAACAGATACTCAATTTGAAATACTTACAAATAAAATTGTGATTTGCAAGTTTCTTGAAGTCTCACTCATTGTGTATATTTATGTTTGACTGGACAGTGGACACTCAGCTAGTAATTTAATTGAAAATTACATCAGCAGAAATTTCATTGAAATTACATCAGCAGCCCAGGTTTATGGTTTCACTTTGGTCAGCAGTTTTTTTTGTCCACTCATCAGGTGCTGGACTAGGTTTCTATGCTAAGCTCTACACATACTACACTAAACGGCCCAATATAATCTACTGAAACTATATCAAAGGAATGACTACAGCTATTGACTAAACATTTTATTGTTGAAATTAAGAATGTAAAATTAACACTAAATGATTCTGCAAGGTATCAGTACTGTTGCCTGCAGAAATGTGGTCTGTCTTCCCTCTACCCCACTTACGGCTCTATAACCCGCTTCTACTCGTCCACTGTCTGCACATCCGAAGTGATTTCCCCTTGGAACAGGTAGACTTAAACTGATTCTTCCACCCACCCTTGTCTAGTTTCTCTTATAACCAAAGGCATAAAATTCAAGGTGTCTGTCAGGAATGAAGGTGGCCATTTGTTCTGGAAGTAGACAGGGTCACGGGACTATGTTCTTCTCAAAAACTCAATTGCTATATTATACCACTATGGAAATTACATCGATTGACCAACCGATCGATCAATAGATAGATGGAGAGACAGACCTTCAACTTTTATGGTTACAGGCTTTAGCTTCCAAAAGGAAAGGTCTGCGTTTTAAGGAACCAGACCACATCGTACTCTTCAGTGTCGTAACACCAGGAGCCCAGAGAGAGAAAAAGAACAGTGGGAGTAAAGCACATTGGACATGCCAATAAATGAATGATAAATTATTAAAGCATGATTGGAAATATTGCCATTTTTCATAGCTGTCACTTTAAGTATAAAAGCATCAGCACATTAAACTAGTTACTGCTTTTTCATAATTGAGACTT
Source organism: Vulpes lagopus (assembly GCF_018345385.1). Taxonomy (NCBI): domain Eukaryota; kingdom Metazoa; phylum Chordata; class Mammalia; order Carnivora; family Canidae; genus Vulpes; species Vulpes lagopus. The sequence continues at coordinate 43,474,353 of NC_054842.1, read as the reverse complement.
TAGCTTCTAGCTGTGCCCTGCAGCTTTTCATTAATCACTGGGACTGAAGTTCAAGCTCAGTGACAGCTTAGAAGGCATTAAACGGGCAAAGTATTTTCCAGGTACAGTTAGGAAAGGCCTTTTAGTCCTATAATCCATAGCTAATTGTTTTTCAAAGTCTCTAAACACAATCTACTCCTGGCGTTTCCTAGTGACAGAATTAGCTGCAAACTGGTTTTCTTTTTATCTTCCCAGGCTTTCTCCCACTAAAATCTATTGAGGGGCCTATTGTTAGCTGCATAAAACAGGTGCAGAATGACTGTGATATGTAAAACTGTAACTGATACTTAACCAAGGAAACATTTATTAGATTGCCTCTGAAACAATACTTCCTGAATACTTATTCTAATCATACCATTTAATTTGTCATAAAAGAAACAAGATGGCATGAAACTTTGCACACAGGCCGAGTTCACTTTTCTAATGGAAAAAAAAAAAAAAAAAGACGCCACTAGATCTCTTAACAAATGCAACCGAATCTTCGCCCAACATGAAATAAGAATGTGGCTTCCCACATTTACACTTGAACTCCAAGATTCCCAGCATAAGCCCCCTCTGTTGCTTTGGTTTGCCAATTTTTTTTTCCTTTTCTGCAAAGTGTTGTACATCAGGTTTTAATGGAGGTGCCAAAACATTCTTTCTTTTGTATAACAAATTATCAAGAGCATTGAGGTTCATTAATTATGTCATCTAATTGGATTGAGGCAGGTGCAAAATACCTCAGATGAAGTGGTCACTGGCAGGAAGGCCTAAGTGCAAGTTTTTCTATTAGAAACCAGCATGTCTCCAGACTCTTGGAATTACTTTGTACTTATTGATTAATGGCCATAATTTATTACAGTGCAGAAGATCTTGCATTGAGTTAAATGTGTGATTAATCAATTTTCCATCAAATTATGAACAGCAGACCAGTTGCCAGAAAGAAAATACCAAGTGCATTTTCCCATGGTGTAAATATATCAGGACTTCAGCTAATAACTGTCTATCACTTGCTTAATATTCCCTGTCACACTGATAAATGTCATCTCCACAAATGGGCCACAGGTAGCAATGATGGAAAGACCACCAAACATGTTTTATAGCTGCCCTTCTTATATAATGAAATACTCTTTGAATCCATCTCAAAACAATTTATTAATGCAAAATTCATTTCTGCCTTCAGCTTGACATACATCATTGTTAAGTCAACAATATTATATTAAACTGATAACTGATATTGAGGAAAGAAAACCTTAGGCAAGAGAGAGATGAATTTCGGACTTCCTGCGCACAGGAGCTCATTTTTTAGCTCACGTCAAAAATGCAGACATGTGACTAATTGTTGTCAATTCTAATCTGCTTTTAAAGCCTAGCACATGTGCAGAGTGGGGCGGCCACAGAGACCAGCTGATTGAAGAGAATGCATTTTGTTCCAAAGGTTAATTTCTTTGCTTAAATAACAGGTACTGGGAGGGTTCACTAAGTAATGGTCTCTTTCAAGCAAGGGCACTTTATCTTGTAACTAAACTAGGTGGATGCTACCTCCACAAAAGTACAAAATGCAAATGAGAGCCGTGAGATAAAAGAGCAGTACCCGAGTCAATCACATTTTGGGAGAATGAACTTGTATCAAAGCCTATAGAAATAAAAACCGATAAGGTATGCAAAGATTTAACTGAGACAAGTAAAAGACAGTGATCAATCCCTGAGCCATCCCAATCCAGAAATAGTAGGACAATACATGCAACAACTATAAAGGAAGCTGAACCGATCCGAAAGAAGGGTTCTAAGAAGGCTAGAGCAGAGAATCACTATCATCATTCCTCCTCTTCCCGGAGCAGGGTGACAAATGAGCTGAGAGTGTGAAGCTTGCTGTGTGGATCCCAGTTGGTGAGACACCAGCTCTCTCCTGGTGACGTCAGATCTGCAACTCGGTGAGGTGGGGCTTTTACACAAGAGCATTGGCACTTTCTGTACGAGGACATGAACACTTGGCCAAACTCCTTTGTAGAAGTTCGCTCAGGGGCTATAAGTTTCATCCTGACTTCTTAGGCACTCTGTCGTGAAGTTGGGTTCTACTATACTTTATATGAGATTAGAATGTTTTTGTTTTAAGCCCTTCCTCAAATACGTGCAATGGGTCCTCTCTGGAGCAGGCCTGGTTCTACGACAATAGCAGTCGGACCTGGTGTCAAGCTTGGCAAACCACTTTGCCCATTGTCGCAGTATCTTGAGCTCAGTGAATTATGATGTCTCCAAACCTATTCTTCTCCAAGAGTAGTCACACCCTCTATTAAATTTAGATTCCCTAGCTTCTGGACTGATGTGCCAGTAGAATAAGAACTAGAAGTTCCATCTAGAAGCTCTTTTCAGCCCCATTCCCATTTACTGTAGGATTTGGCATGCATCCTCTTGGAAATAGTTCCCCAGCCCTCCTTTTGATGCCATGCAGGGGATTTATTTTAGCTGGCTCTTTAATCCCAGTTCCCTCCTCCTGTGTTGTATAGAATCTTTAAGTATGTCTGTGTTGGATGTTGTATGCTTTGTATTAAAATTCTGTAATTCCTCAAGCTCAAGTCTCAGTTGTTTTAACACCTATTAAATCTCTCCAGCTAGAAGGGATCAAACTTCTCCTTGGAAAATGGGGGATTAGGACTTTCCACGTGCCTAGCAAAAGTGTATATTACACAGATATTTTCTTAGTCCTATGGAATTTTCAAGTTGAATCTTATTCTAACACCTATCTTAATATTTGTCTTTGGTCACACCATATTTAAGGCCTCAAACTTGCCACACAGGAGGAAGTTTTTGCTTCAAGGAGGTGAGCTGGCCTAAAGGAACACATGACTATAGTGAAAAAATTGGACCCTCCGTACATTCCTGATGGGAATGTAAAATGGTGCAGCTGCTGTGGAAAATTGTACGGGGTTTCCTCAAACAACAAAACATAGAATTACCATATGACCCAGAAATTCCCCTTCTGGGTATAGCCCCAAAAGTACTGAAGAAGAGACTCAGATATTTGAACACCCATGTTCACAGCAGCATTATTCACAATAGCCAAAAAAGTGAAAACAATCCAAGTGTCCCTTGACAGATAAATGAGTAAACAAAATGTGGTTCTACATATGGTGGAATATTACTCATGAATATTCTCATTCATGCTGCCACATGACTGAACCTTAAAAACATCAGGCTAAGTGAAACAAGCAAGTTGCAAAAAGATAAAAATGGTATAAGTCTACTTATGTGAGGTTCCCAGAGTAATCAAATTCATAGAGACAGAAAGTGGAATGATGATTGCCAGGCGTTAAGGGGAGAAGAAAATGGGGAGTTATCATTTCATGGACACAAAGGTTTCCTTTTTGCAAAATTAAAAGAGCTCTGAGATGGATAGTGATGATGGTTGCACACCAATGTGAATGTACTTAACGCCACTGAAAGGTATACTCAAAATGGCTAAAATAGTAAATTTTATATTATGAAAATTTTGCCATAATTTAAGGCAAGAAGAAAAAGGGCACATGACTATAATAAAGATGGGAGAAGTGGGACAAAGGACATCTCAGAGATGGCCTCGCTAGTTTGGACTTGAACCCTCCCACAAACATGATACTGACCCTAGATAGGTATGGCCAGTCCCTTTAGTAATAGTGCAAAATGCAACCCATCTGTCTACATGTAGAGAGAGGTAGAAAGTTCAATTACGTTACATGTCATTGTTGAGTACTTTTTGCCTCTCAACACAGCCAAACAGGTAGAAGAGTGGCTGGGATTGGTAGGCACCATGCAGTGAGCAGTGTGTAAACCTGGGATATTTAATTTCTGGGTACCATGTTTCTCTGGTGGCTTCAAGTTTGGAATCCGGTTCACAGGTTTGAGTATATGACTACTATGACTACTGCTGCCATAGCAATGGGAAGAATGGATGTCCCAGAGGGGCAATCATTATTTGTGTTATGGACTGAATGTTTATGTACCACCACCACCACCACCACCCCCGCCCTGCGCCCCAAATTAACATGTTGAAATCCTATCCCACAAGGTGATGGTATTAGGAGGTGGGGCACTTGGAAGGTAATTAAAATTACAGGAGGTCATCAAGGTAGAGCCCTCATGCACAGGATTAGTGAAGCCTTCATGATTGGGACTCCTTAAGGGAATCACAAGAAAGCTTCCTTCCCCTCCCACCCTTCTGCCTCTAGAGGACACAATAAGAAGGTGGCAACTATGAGGAGGAAGTGGGCTTCCACCAGAAACTGAATCTGTTGGCACCTTGATCTTGGATGTTCCAGTCTCTGGGACTGACAAATAATTTCTGTTGTTTATAAGCAACCCAGCCTATAATATTTTGTTATACCAGCCTGGACTAAGACAATTTGCCTCCAAATAATTGTGGTAGTGTTGGAACAAAAATTAAGGGTTGTCACCAGATCTTCCAATTTTTCAATGAAAGCAAAAAACACAGACATTTATAAGAAAACTTCCAATATTTAAATACTGAAAAATAATACCAAAAAAAAAAAAAGTGAAAGATCCTTTGAAATACTATGCATGTTTTAGCCTGGTGACAAACTCAGCCTTTGAATCAACAGCTTATCCCTTCTGCTTTACTGGATCAGAGGAAATCCTCTACCACTGTATTATTTTTCTGAGCCATACCAGTTAGAAGCTATCTCTCTCATCTCTGAACACACAGATACGTTGTTTGTACCTACCTATACACTTAACAGATATCACGTCTTTTAATGTGTGTGTGTGTGTGTGTGTGTGTGTAATTTTGACTCCTATAACCCAAGCTGCTTGAGGATAGAATATAGTTATTCATCCTCATATATATCCAGGCTGCTTCATACAGTATCTTATAATCATTATCTGCTAAATAGGCACTTGCTAAATGTATGAATGTCTAAATCAATGAATGTGAATGGAGGGTGATGACCTCAAATAACAGCCTGCATTATACTAGAAGTATATTTCTGAGTTCAAATTCATTTGCAAATTTTCTGTTTCAGTCTATAGATTTATTTATATGCAAGGTTACATCAGCTTTTATCTTTGTTTCTCTCCCCATCCCCACATTTACTAAATGCTAAGGCACATGGATAAATTATTTCGGTCCTATTAACTGTTCGTTAAGTGCCCCAAGTTCTGTATACTAACTAGTTCGATCCTGACACAAATCCTATGATGCATGTGCAATCATTGCCCCTAATTTCAAACGAAGAAACCCAGAGGAAAGTAACTCGTCTGAGCCCACACAGAGTAGGTGACGGTGCTGAAACTAGATCCTAGGCAGTGGCCTTGTTGCCACATTGCACAATCTCCAAAATGCCTAGAAGGGCCTGGAAACAAAGGCAGGGGAAGGAGCTCTTAATCTTTTTGGCTGTTTCAACATCTTAAAATGTTGTTTTCGCTTTGGGCTTTTGTTTTCATTTTTTATTTTCTTCCTTTCTTTTATAATAAAAGAGATGCAATTGCATTTGTCAAGCCACGTTTGAATTGAAGCCACAGGTTGGTCACCAAGGCAAGACTTCCGCAAACATCAAGGGAAACTTTCAGTGTGAATCAATTGGCTATAGGAGGAATTTACAATAGTGTCACATATGTTATTAGTATTTGTAAGTTGAATATAAATCCTTTATATCAGCAAAATCTACAGTAAATAATATGTACATATATATGATCATACCTTTTGTCCCGGGGAACTGGTCGTTAAACCTTTACCATACACCATGGTCTTGGAGAAACTGCAGGCATATTTGAGCTCTAGCTAAGGCGAAGCTGAGCTGGAGATACATTTACTTTGGCTTTAGTGGGATATATTTATGAGGTTTGCAGTCCCTTCCATGTATAGTTAAGTGACTGTTAGCCACACACATTTAGGAAAAGCTTCTATAAATATTTCAACAGCTCGCTGTGCTGACTTACTCAGTACAATGACATAAAAGTGCAAAGCCAGAGATGGTATTGTGATCTGAACATACCCTGTGGTGCCCAGTACAGGAAGTACGTGGGTTGTGGTCAAGAAACAAGAGCCAGAAGTGAGTTTGTGGAAAATTCTTCCAATTATCAACCATGAAAATTATTAGCAGAGAATTAGAGGAGATCCTTGACACCTAGTAAAATCCAAAATTCCCCTCTGTCAGGAACATACATAAAATATAAAGGTTTATAATTATAAACATACCATACTTTAAAAAAAAAAAAGTTACTTGATTTAGAAAGGCAACTGTTTAATGCGGTGGGAAAACTGTAAAGGAAGATCTCCGCAGCCTTCTTTTTTCATTTTTTCTTTCTTGATGGAAATGGCATATTTTATAAAGCTTGAATTCAATGTTTTAAAAGCAATTTGGAAACAATGGAGAATTTTTCAATTAAACAACAGAAAAATTATAATGATCTGAGTTGGGGAAATATGAAGGCTATATTCTTTAAATTTCTGTAATAAAAAACTGAAAAAAGTAAGATAAAAATCAATAAAACCCATGAAAGGTAATACAGTTGAGCAACGAAATCAATATTAAGTGGCTGCTAATTTTAATAAAACCTTTATCAGGTCATAGCAAAAGCAGTAGCTCATTCAGAAGAGAGACAAATGAGATACATTTCAATTGTGGTGAAAATGACTGTCCCTGAAAGAAACTGCTAGGCTGATAGGTATTAATTAGGAGTGTTAGAATGTGGGTGACAGTGTCTTGGAAAGAATACTGGCCTAGGACTTAATAGAAGTGACTTCTAGCCCCAGCTCACCCTCAACCAGTGATGACATTGGGCTATTTGTGGTTCTTCACTGCTAAAAACGCCTTCAATTGGACCAAGAGTCAACCATCTGATTGAATCTCATTCTCTCAATCAATTCTGATACTTATCATGAAGAATAAATTACCATCTGACAACTAGATGATATAAAATTACTCAAATTAATGTTGAGGAGGTCTTCAAATATAGCATGGGCTAATGCATGGACTATTCTGAATTCATTTTATATGGAACAGAGAGCTCTTGCCCCTCAGAAATTGTTCCTCTCCCTATCCTATATCCTCATCACCTCACCCCCCAAAAATACTTTCTAATGTCTCATTACAGCATTGCCAACGGCATCCATCTGTGCTCTGCCTACTGAACTCTGCCTCGGTAATGTAAAGTGTTCAAGCTGGGCAAACAAGTTGGAAATTCAGTATTCATTTCCCAGACTGTGGTGGCTGTGGTTAAGCATTAGAGAAATATTATTTCTTATTTACACATTCTGGGACACCAATTAAGAAGGACTGCTTGGATGCGTTCCACACCAGAAGGTACTGAGGCCAAAGGCTTTTACACATTTTATCCATGACTTGGGTGATGAAATAGGAATCCTGTTTATCCATTTTAAGGATGAAATCTTGGAAGGAGATGCTGCTTATCCTTTGGAATATTTGAATAAAAGTCAAGAAAACCTAAGTAATTTGGAAAAATAATCAGAAAAAGGTTGAATAATCTCAAGAGACACACATTGGATGGTAAATGTTTTAAGTAAATTAAATCTTTTGGATGTCAAATAAAAATGTATTGTGTATAGTTGTGAATAAATTTTAAGGGTCTAGTTCTCAGACTAGGACAGCAATATTTCAACCTAGCTTTCTTGTCCCCCGAAAATCATTATGAATCTGGCCAAACTTGGACATATTCAAAGGAAAAGTTTCAAATTCACTCACAGTTTTATCCTTGAAATTAATAAAATGAATATGAAACCGTAAAAAGCAACAGTATTACCTATAGGAATTATTTGTGCAAACTTCCCTGCATGTCACCGTCTCCATGGTATATAACTGATTATTGACTGCACATTTAAAAGAAAAAATATAACTTGGAGATAATGCAGAAGAAAGGAATGACACTGATCAAATAATTAGAATTAGGTGACTCTAAAAAGAAATCTTAATAAGGAATTAAAAGTGTCCAAAATGAAAAACAGAATACCTGAGGAATGGCAGCAATATGGATTTTGATGTTTATAAAATATATCTGAAATTATTTTTGTTGAAATTATGAATAGAAAAAATCATTTTAAAATTGGTATTTGGACTAAGGCAGCTATTTGTAACCATCTACTTATGATCATGGGTGTTAGTGCAGGGGACAGTCATACAAAGCAGAGAGCCTACTTGCCCTGGTCTAAAAATAGCAGCCCCTGCTTCTCCTTGTGCACTAAAGCTGCCTTAGGCTCTTCTATCTCCCTGTGTCTCCTTTTAAATGCAAATGATTTGGGAGGCGTTGCCCTTAATTCACTAATTTTATCTAGCAGCTAACACCTTAGCAACTAGAAACCCAACTAAAAGAAAAAGAGGAACTGAATGAGGGTTTTGGTGGGCATGCAGCCTTCCTGAAGATAAGAGGGAGATGTTAAGGAAGGATAAGAGTGTTTGTCAGAAAGGAGGGATGTAACCAAACTGTCCCTCAAATCAGTCCACTTTTGGTGAGCATACCAAAGGTCACACTCCCTGACCTAGTGTCACTCTTGAGTTTGGTATGGAATGATGAAAGAAAATTTAAAGAACTCTCTTTAAACTTGTCACAGGCACAAATTCCAAACCCCACGAGGTGAGGCCCTTTTATCTGTGGTGCTCCAGGGCTGGTAGGAAAGAAAAAAAGTAAATGGCTTGAAAATAGTTAGACCTCTTTAACTAAAATTAGTTTCTGGCAAGGGCTCTCAGCCACATTGGCCTACATTTTCCAGAACTATTGTTCTTAAGCTTTTTGCTCAAGTGTGTTTGCGTAGTTTCCAAAGTCAGGAGCTGGCCATAAAGGGAAATCAGAAAAGCTGTTACTAAATGAAGGAGAAAATAAAATCCATATGACTAAAATTCTACTGCATAAACGTCATTAATCGTTACTTCTGGAATGTAAGACTCCTCTGTGAGCATACATGAAAAACTTAATTTTGTGTCCTTGACATACACTATTAAAAACTACCTTCTAGCCAAGAAGAAAGAATTGGCTTACACCCACTTAAATGGTGCTATCATTACTCAAGGGAAGTGCGGCGTACTTTGCTCTAGATGTATGCTGCTTTTCTAGTTTGGCATCCATTAAAATTCTATTTCCATTCTCCAATGTGGTTTTGTCCTGTAAACTCTCTAGTGTTAAGCAACTAAACTTTGTCCAATTGAAAAAAATGGAAAGTGGGCAGGCATAGCTCATATGGCCATATGATATACATATTTATCAAAATGTTTTGAAAGAATCATCAAAAAATGTAGAATACAAGTTACTACTGTCCTGGGATGGCTGAATATTACATGCTGTCTATTCGAGTGAAAAATTACTGAAGCACACACTCGAGCAGGGTGAGAATCATCAGATCAACATGACTTTGAAGATCTGCATTTACACAAACCACATACACATTCTGACTAAGGAGAACAGGATATGATAATTTAGCAAAACTATAGTTTTAAAACTTACTTTGACCAAAACAAAGATTAGTAGTTGTATCTTTACTGCAAAACACACTGATTTTCTGTGCATGGCATCCCAATTAGCCTTAACAAAATGGCAGTCTTTTCTTACTTTTCCTACAAAGAATATATGTAAAGTCCATTGCCAATATTTGTCATGACCTCTATGCCAGCCCTTCCAAGCACATTTCCATTTTTGTATTTGCCTTTACTTTTATGCCTTTAAACATCCTGGAGTGAGAAAGTAGGGAGGGGGAAAGATGGTTTGGGGGGAAGAAAGTGTGATTTAAGATCTGTAGAAAAACAGGGTGTTTTCTCTCTGTTAAGAAAATATGCACTTTTTTCTTTGTTTTTTTCCTTCCTTTATTTCTTTCTATTTTTTTTTTTTTTATGAAGGTAGACATTTGGATCTGCCTTGTTCACTGCTGTATTCTCCATGCTTAAAACAGTGTCTATCGGACAGTAGGTGTTTAGAGAATATATATTGAATGAATAAATGGTGTTTTTCCCTGTAAATAACATCCAATGAATATTTTTCTAAGTATTGCTTCTTGATTGTAGAAAATCCATTGATAGTATTGACTGAACAAGTGTTCTTCCAACTGCAGTCCCCGCCACCCCCCCGCCCCCAGGAAGAGTTCCAGAGGAACACATGTGAAGAGGTAAGAGACAAAAGAAATATCCTCTCTACATCACATCCTCCCACTGCCCAGATAAACTCAAACCAACCCAGAAATCAATTGTGTAACGATGTTTCAGTCTTCCCTGAATTGCTGTCCACAAACATTATTAAGCATCTATCATGTGTATGGAACTGTGCTGTGAGCCATATGCAAAGATGAATAAAGCATAGACTTTATATTCAAATTAAAGTATACAGAGGAGAAAGATACATAAACAAATAATTTCAGTACCGGGTACAAATTGCAATAATAGAAGTAGTCTACTCTGTTTGGAGGAGCTGGCAGGCAGGGCAGATTTCTTAGAGGATATTGTGACAGATATTACAGAAGATATTTTGACTAAGTGTTAAATAGAAGCTTGCTAAGCAGACAGGAGCAGAAAGGCCGTTCCAGAGAGAGTAGCCTGAGTAGTAATGGAAGTCAGGAAGCTGCCTAATGCATTTGGGAAACCACAAGTCAATGCCTGAGGTGAGGTGCAATGGGAGTTGAGTTTGGAGAAGTAAGTAGATACGAATTCTAACGGTGATGGAAAGCAATTAGAAGGGTTTAATAAATATGAACATAATATGATCAGATTTGCATTTAAAAAGGATCACCCTAAATTGCATGGAGAATGGGTGTTTTTGTTTTTTGTTTTTGTTTTGTTTTGTTTTGTTTTGTTTTTGGAGAATGGGTTTAAATGGAATGTGACTAAGGACAGGAATGTAGAACTAGGAACAAATTTAGGGGCTTGGGAGCAGGGAAGGCATAACTGAGGTATCTGTGAATAACTTGGTGTTTATTACTCTACATTTCAAGAGAAATTTCTGAGCTAAAAATGCAAATTAAGGAATATTTGATGTCTAAGCAGTCATTAAAGTCCATGGTATATGACAAAGTTATGATGAAAAAAGCCAGCAAGCCAAGAGAAACAGAAGGAATAAAAAGAAAGGAAAAGAACTCCAGGCAGGAAAGAGAGAAGTAATGAGCATAGAAATAGAAGTATGAGGAAAACCAAGAGATCAATTACTTCTATTGTAAATATATCCACTACCTCATTTCTTTCCAATGCGGGAGTCAGAAGAAAGGCAGGTAGGGACAAGGGAGGAAACCACATTTAAAAGGATTTTACACCAGCGAACCTGGGTAGCTCTGGGGCACCAGTTTGAGCATCTGCCTTCAGCTCAGGATGTGATCCCCGGGCCCTGGGATTGAGTCCTGCATCAGGCTTCCTGCCAGGAGGCCACTTCTCCCTCTGCCTACATCTCTGCCTCTCTCTCTGTGTCTCTCATGAATAAATAAATAAAAATCTTAAAAAAAATTTTTTTTAAAGAATTTTACACCACCCTTTCCTACATGATAGGTAGATGACAAATACTTGATAGAGTGACAGGCATGGAGGGCTAATCAAATTTAAGAAGCCCACCGATAAGCCCATAAAAACCCCAAGACTTAGAAACTCCAGGGTCCTCTCCTTCTTTGGGAGCTTTGTACTATCACGCAATAAACTTTGCTTTGCTGCCCACCACTCTTCATCTGGTCTACCTCTTCACTCTTTGAAGTGGCATGACCAAGAACCACGGGCACCAAAAGAAAAGAAATCCCATAACATTTCTATAGTTTGAAATCTTTGGAAAGTAAGCATATGTTTCAGATAATTAGGTATTTCTATTGTTCGGAATAGAAGTGTAAAAAGAAAATAAATTTTCTTAGAGGGTATGAAATATTCTTACCACCAAATCTGATACACATTGGCTCCTGATTTTGCCTATAAGCAAAGCATTTTTTAAAATTCCATTTGTGGGCATCTGGGTGGCTCAGTTGGTTAAGCCAACTCTTGAATTTGGCTCAAATCATGATCTCAGAGTTGTGAGATTAAGCCCCACATGGGGCTCCGCTCTGAGTGTGGAGGTTGCTTAATATTCTTTCACTCTCTCTGTCTGCCCCTTCCCCACTCCTGGCACACATGCTCTTTCTCCCTCTTGAAAAAAAAAAGTTTTTTCATATGTACCAGCTTATTATCAATTCTTACTATAAGCCTATAAGGTAGGAATTATTTTCTAAAGGAAAAAATGAAGGCTCAAAACCCAAGGAACCTATCCAAGGAAAGTTACCAGGTCTTCTGAGCCCTGAGTTGCTTATACTTGTTATTCAGAGTTCTTAGAGTAAAGCTCTTTTATTCATACAAAACAACTTGGCCTTTTCTGAACAACTAATCTGATGATGTTCATGTTGGCAACTCCATGAGTTGTCTAAATTGCCTCTCTAGGGTTTAGTCCTTTGGCATAGATTAGGGCTCTTAAAGTGTAAAGACATTTTAACAATAACACAGTATGTCACAAGGCTTAGGGGATGTGTCGAAGATTCACCATGGTATTACACTGGCCCTTTAAAATTTCACCTCACACCTGTCAAAATGACTAAAATTAACAAGACAGGAAACAACAGATGTTGGTGAGGATGTGGAGAAAGGGGAACCCTCTTACACTGTTGGTGGGGATGCAAACTGGTGCAGTCACTGTAGGCAATAGCATGGAGTTTCCTCAAAAATTTAAAAATACAACTACCATAGCAATTGCACTACTAGGTATTTACCCAAAGGATGCAAAAATACTGATTCAAATGGATACATGCACCCCAATGATTATAGCAGCATTGTCAACAATAGTCAAATTACGGAAACAGCTTAGGTGTCCATTGACTGACGAATGTAGAAAGAAGAGATGGTTTATATATATAATGGAATATTACTCAGCCATAAAAAGAATGAAATCTTGCCATTTGCAATGACCTGGATGGAGCTAAAGAGTATTATGCCAAATGAAAGTCAGTCAGTCAGAGAAAGACAAATACCTACCATATAATTTCAGTCATATCTGGAATTTAAGAAAGAAAATAGATGGGGCTCCAGGTGTCTCAGTCAGTTAAGTGCCTGCCTTTAGCTCAGGTCATGAGCCCGGAGTCCCAGGCTCCAGCTCCTCATGGGGCTCCCTGTTCAGTGGGGAATCTGCTTCTCCCTCTGCACCTCACCCTGCTCATGTTCTCTGTCTCACTCTCTCTCAAATAAATAAGTAAAACCAAAAAGGAAAGAAGGAAGGAAGGAAGGAAGGAAGGAAGGAAGGAAGGAAGGAAGGAAGGAAGGAAGGAAGGAAGGAAACAGATGCACATGGGGAGTAAGAGAGAGGCAAACCAAGAAACATACTCTTCACTATAGAGAACAAACAGGGTTATTGGAGGGGGGGTGGATGAGGGGCATGGGCTAAATAAAAATGGGTGCTGGGAGTCAAGGAAGGCACGTGTGATGAGCACTGGGTGTTACATGTTAAGTGATAAATCACTACATTCTATACCTGAAACTATTATTAGACTGTATGTTAACTCGCTGGAATTTAAATTAAAACTTGAACTCCAAAAAAATAAACAAAATAAAATTCCAAAGAACAAAAATATCATCTCAACTCAGATGTCTTAGTGAACTAAACCAAAATGGCCCTACCTGACTGGGTATGGTCATGAAAACTCATGAGAACTTGTGGCAAATAAGCTTGCAAGGTATGGAGACATAAGGAGAAAATTTTTTTGTCTGCCCTGAAGAGAAAAACTCTTCTATCTGGTGCTAGTTGTCATGTCCCAGTTTCAAAGTATTCCATCTTTAAGACTGGCCAAAGCCATATTCTTAGTCCTCAGGCTAGTCTTGGATCTTTAAAAAAAAACTCAGCCACGACAGAAACCACAGATTCTGAACTGTCTCATCCCCCTGGACTCTGTGCCAGACACCTGTCTTCCCTGCTGTGTGATTGAGCCTCTGTCTGGCTGTGGACAGCCTCTGGTTTCACCTTTTCTACTATTATCGTGGTGTTGGCAGCTCTTCACTAAGCAACCCAAGATCAGCTCTGCAAACTGAAGACCCTGGACTCAGCCCAGCATTCTGGAAAGGATGATGAGTAAAGGCAGCCGAACCAGGCTGCTGCTGCCAGAGAACCACACCACCCTTCACTGCTAATATTCTAATTTGGTTAAGATTTTTTTTAAAACACCTTTATGCCACTATATAGCTGTTGTTTGTTTGTTTGTTTGTTTTAAGATTTAATTTATTTGTTCATGAGAGACACAGAGAGAGGCAGAGACACAGGCAGAGGGAGAAGCAGGCTCTCTGCTTCGAGCCAGATGTGGGACTCGATCCCGGGACCCTGGGATCACGACCAGAGCCGAAGGCAGACACTCAACCACTAAGCCACCCAGGTGCCCCTATAGCTGTTCTTAAAACAACTTAAATGTCCATTTTTTAATGTAACCTAGACTTTGATATTATAGATCACTTTAACAAATAGATAAATCCTATTGACATTGTGGTAGAATAAGTTTGTGTGTGCAGGTATCCAGAGATGAAATCTCCTGAGAGTTGAAAGAAAACACTTTTTGCATCAATTGTTAGCATTTTCTCTTAAAATTAACTTTCAGTCATCAAATCCCAGAATGCATGTAAACTTTTTTTTTTTTTTGGTACGAAAGAAAAGAACAGGTTCATTTAAGAAAGTCAACTCAGGCATTGTGTGTGCCTTACCAGTAACCCCAAAAACATCTTTTCAGACAAGGGTTAGAAGAAACTCCATTGCTTCAAGGAAAAATTGTTTCTGAAACCCTGGTAAGTATAAATTATCATTCACAGGACTGTCTAAACAGACAGAAATTCCTTGACTCCCTGGTATGGCTTCTTGAAAAGTTTCAGTTAGAAAGTATGACACACTATTACACAGGGAATATCTGAGCCAAATCTTCAAATACACAGTCATTTAATAGATTTTATCGGAAGACTCTTTCCTTATTATTTTAAGACCTTTCTATAATTATACACGGAAAATTTGTATTCAGCTAGAAAAATTTTACATTCTTCCTAATCCACCGCTTTAATAGAAATATTTCTTCCAGCAATTATTTCTTCCCATTGTTTCTATCTGTATTAAATTTTTCCAAAGCTTAAAATTACAGTAGACGGATGATATACCTGAAAGGACTGTAACGCTGTGTGTTAACCACACTGGAATTAAAATTTAAAAGATTATAGTAAAGGATGAAATAAAAGTCTCTGTCAATATCTAATGACCTTATACTTTTAGACTAACTTTTTGAAGCTCAATATTAATTATCATATGCATTCACGTTAGTAACTATAGACAGATTGCCCGCTAGAGTCCACAGCAGGATGAGACAATTAGTCAATCCACGAAATTTTCTTCTGTTTATATTTCAGTTTTAGAGGCTAAATGTTAGTTTGCTTAATATGTTTTGTGTGTTAGTCGGAGATGTTTCTATACAACAGTGCTGAATGGGTGTCTACATGCTATGAAATACAAAGTGTACGAAAATCAAGGAAACCAAATTTGGCTTCATTTATTATATGGCCATGAACATTACAAAGCCTGTGGAATAAATAATTCAATCTATTCCATTTAAAATACATTTATGGACTGTCTGTATTGGGCAACGCACTGTGAAACCTGTTTACAAAGTTTGAATCCAGTATGTACACCACACACAGAAACACACACATGCACATACACATGCATGCACACAAATAACTAATGTAAGGATCATGACAAAAGCAGAATCAGGCTAATGGAGGGTGTATTAAGGGCAAAGATACCGACCATTTTGCCTCAAATACAAGCAGGGCTGATCCTCAATGGGCAGGCACCAACACAACGATCCTATTTGCTTCAAAGTTGAAACACTTCTATACTGGGGTGCTTGCTTGATCTCCGTCATCTTGGCTGCTGAAGGCTCTCCCCCAATCTCTTCAAGGTTCAGAAATAAAAAGGCTGAAGCTGCCAGAGCAGGAGACAGTGAGGGTTGCACTGTTGGTTGGTGCTTGGTGATTGGAAGCCAGTATAACCACTAGTCTGATCTCTTGAGCATCCATCCTGAGAATAAGAATAGTGGTGGTGGTGGAAGGGTAAACAGGTGAATTGGAAGCAGATCAGAAGTTAATCTGCAAAATAATAATAATAATAATAATAATAAATTTGCTTTAAGTGTAATCTGAAAACTATTCCTTAAGCCCAGGATCGAAACTGCAAATGCTTATAAGAGTTCAGTAAATAAAGTAAGTTGGCCAGAGGAGGACTGTGGCAAAGTGGATAGTCTATGCCTCACAGAGGCTGGAAATTTCTGGGTCCACACCCAGTGTGAAGACTGGCAAAGTCTTCAGATCTTGCAAGTAGTATTAGAAATCTGGATTTGTATGTGAAATCTATTGATTTTTTTTTTTTTCTAAGAGAGGGAGAGAGGGCAAGGGAAGGCAGAGGGAGAAGGAGGGGGAGAGAAAGAATCTTAAGTAGACTCGATGCACAGCGCACAGCTCTACACAGGGCTCCATGTCATAACCCTGGGATCATGACCTGAACTGAAATCAAGAGTCAGAAACTCAACGGATTGAGCCACAGAAATGCCCCTGAAATCTATTGATTTTTAAATTTGGCAATTAATTCAAGTAAAAATCAAAACCTGAACCAAAACACCAGGAGAGCTAAACCATATATATTTGTTAGTGGGATTCAGCTTGAGTTCCATTAGCATGCAACTCTGACCTAGAATCTCTGTTCTTTTCTTTTCCTAAAGACTTTATTCATTTATTTGACGGAGAGAGCAAGAGAGCACAAGCGGGGGGGAGGGGGGGCAGCAGAAGGAGGGGCAGAAGCAGACTCCTCACTGAGTAACGAGCCCTCGCCAGCAGGGCTTGATCCCAAGACCCCAGGATCGTGACCTGAGCCAAAGGCAGACACTTAACCCACCCAACCACCCAGGCGCCCCTCCATTCTTTTTTGGTGAGGTGTGAACTGGTGCCTTCTCTTTTGACCTAAATAGTACAAGTAGAAAAATCTACTTTTTATGACCCTTGCAATTTCATCAGTTCACAGTTACATAAAATGTTGTGGAATTGTATGCCTTGAACTCATTTTATAAAATAGTAGACATTCATGTGGCCAAACAAAAAGGCATAATGTTTTCAGGTTACAGGTCACAACTAATTCCTCCCCCCCCACATTTTTAAAAGTTCAATTAAGTGTATACTATTCTACAGGAACATGAATTGCTGTTCATTTGCTTCTTGCTAAATAAAACCCTTATATAAATTCTGTCCTACGATTTATACCTAAAAGCTAACAACAGGAAAAACAGGTTGATTCTAGAAAAACATGGTTAAACACAAAGAAAATAAAACATACCTGCCCATGTCCTCATTTAAACAAAATGAGGACCAGAACAAAGCACCACTGCCCAAACAGATGTTGAAAAAGCTTAAGAATTTCATACAGTTCAGAGCTTTTCCTCCTTCCTATTGGAAAGACAGTAGTTCTAGGCACTATTTAGGAGGATCAGTCTATTTGGCACCTAAAAAATCTCCATCCCTGAGCATAAATATTTTGGGGGGAGAAAGAACATAGAGTCGTCATGCTTCAGAACATTTCAACTGACAGGCAGTACAGTGTGGTGTAGCAAATGAAGCCAGCTTCAGGCATTCCCAAAACCTCTGCCATCCACTAGCTGAATGACTAAAAGCAATTCGTTTAACCTCTCTAAAGGTCAATTTACTTTTCTGTAAAATAGGAATAAAAATGCCTACCGGAAATGTGAGAATCAGATGAAACTACAAAGGATCTACAAAGAATTAAATATATTTAGCATGATGTCAGGATGGTTATTAATTTTTCTGATACCCCACCCATGCAACACATCCACAACAAAACCTCCAGTTACCTGCAGCCAAGAAGCAAGCAAGATTCTAGAAACAAGTTTACCAGTGAGTAGAGAAGGTACTAGCCCCGGTTATATCTCCTGCCTGCACAGACCATCCATTACTGGGAATTCTACTCTTGGGGAATAAAAGACCTTCTCGAAGTTAAAAGCACTCCTTACTATCCTCTCTTATCTCTTCCTTGTTTCCCTGTCCTCTTCCCTCAGCTCTAGATTATTAAAGTGTCTGGAAGGAAGAATGCCTCAAAGCTTATCAACTAATAATTTAGCAAGGATTACTTTTATAACCGTGGCAGCAAGTACCTGGGGGATCGCAAATAACATGTCCTTGAAGTAGGCCCTGGAATGAACCATGAATAAATGAATGAGGCCTCTGTAGGTGGACAGGCTCACCAGCATGGGCGGAGGGAAGACTGAGAATTCAACAAAGCCAGAGTTGAGATTGGTCCTCTTTGATTAACAGAGGTGATATATAAATAACAGGGGGTTTTCTTTATTGTCTACTGATTGTGTTCCAATTACCATGCAAAATGCACGTATAACAACGGTATCTTTACTCCCTACACTTAACTTTAGGAAGATACTATTATCCCCATTGAACGGATATGGCCATGGGAGCTAAGGGTGATATAGTCCTATGCGTTGCATGCAACAGCGTGTCAGAACTGAGATTTAAGTCAAGACCTACTCCAATTTCAAAGCCTGAGTTCTTAGCCAATTCTGTTTACTGTTTCCCTTGCAAAGAAATAGAATATATATATATTTTTAAAAAAAGAGAATATATGTCTAGTCTGATGATTTAAGATATTTCAGTGGTTCCTTCCATCAAAGGTATGAAAACCAGTGAAGGGTGATGCTTGATGATGGGAAGGAAAGACTTGACATTTGGGAGAAATAGTCATGAGAGGAGGAAGAGAGGGAAAGAGGTAGCATCGGATAAAGAAGAAAAGTGAGAGAAATGAGAAAACATTGGTCACAGGGAGGTGGGGAGGAGGAAAAAAAGGAGAGGGAGGGAAGAGGAGGAAGGAGGGAGAGAGAGGAAGAAAGAGAGAGAGACTGAAAGAAAATTCTTTCCTCTCAGGAGAGCAGAAGTGCTAACAGAGCAAGCTGGGGAGGCAGGCGGGTGCTAATGGAGGGACATGATGAGAGGGAGCGTGGTGGCAACAGTAAAGGGACCCAGTAAACATGGCCCTGACTAGTTGTGCTAACGAGCTCTGTGGAGACTACTACCAAACAGCTGTTCAGAGAGCTTAGGCAGCTCAGAATTGCCCTGCAGCCCCAAGGGCTCCCCGCTCCAATTCTTGAAGAAAAAGGTTGGAGGATCCGTTCAGTTATCTCTTTTTTCCATTTTATTATCTGAGTCAGCCTGCTGAGGAAAGACTGGTTCATGAGGGAATATACCTGTGCTTTGAGAAGTGGAATTAGAATATGTCTCTTTCCAACTATATTGAACTATGTTGAATACAAAAAGAGAAAAGGTATATTTTTCTGCAGTTGCTCTTCCTAAATGTTGAGAAATATATTTAACAATATTGCTGAATTACTAATCTATTTCCATCTTGACGCTCTGCATAATCTTTTGTTGAAACCTCTAAAATCCCACAACTGTGGTTATTATGTTTTCAGATGCCACTACAGGTAGGCAGCAATATCTGGGCTTTGGATTTGACATAGAAAGAATGACACAAACAAGATGAACTCATACTCTATCACAATTTTGGCTGTGGTTTTACTGAAAATCATCACTAATGCCTTTTGCCAATATATACCAGATGTTCTGCTAACAACAACAACAACAAATCTGAGTTTCTTCCTCGAGTGAGTATGGCTGGATATCCAAAGCCAGACTTTGGTGAGAAAAATCAGAGATGATGCAGAATTTTGAATTCAGAAAATGCTCTCTCATACAACATGGCATCACTGTAAGTGAGTCAACGGAAATGATATTCTCTTACCCATAAGTCCAATAGCTGTTCGTACAGAGTGTTCTTTAGTTCACTGAAGCAGAAGTTAGATTTAGATTTATGGTATGATTTCAAAAACATATACCTCACGTGGGAATGGGACTATTTAAGTCACATCCAATCAGTCCTGAAAACTATTTCACAAAATGGATCCTTGAAGTCACATAGCTTACCTGTTCTTTCCTCAAATATTGCAATCTGTGTACATGTGAATTTACAATACGTGACCACTTGAGAGTCAACATTAGGTGAATATTTTCAAGAGCTCTAGAAAGGTTCCCGTCTCTCACATGCTTCCCACATTCTGAATGCTGCATTAGCTGTCATGCTAAGAGACACTGATGGCCCATAGGCATCTAACAGAACAGCACAGTGCCCAAGAGCAAGGGCTTTGTCATCAGAAATTCAAATTCCACTGCTTACTAACTGTATGAATGTGGGCAATCTCTCATGTCTTTATTTCAATATCTGTAAGAAATAATGACAATTTTGGATCACTCCCTGAGTTATCATGAGGTCTAAATGAAATGATGCACACAAGAGGCACACAACATGCTTTTATGAGTGCCTCTTAGTACATTCTAAAATTATCAGAAATAATAGTGAAAATGAAAACCCTCTGGAAAAGTTGGCAAAGCAAGTCAAACTTAAACCAATGTTTCATGACCATCAAATACCAAACACAAGAAAGCAGGAAGAGTAAGAATGTTGGCTCCTGAAATAGCAATTAAAAAAAAAATGCTAGAGGAATTGAAGAACCATCCCTCATGACTGTTATTACCTTTCATTTGCTAGATGTTTCTTTTTGTGACCAAATAACAGTTTTTTCTTCCCCAACCCTGTGTCTACAATTCTAAGACACATCCTGAAGCCTATTAAATCACATATTTTCATTAGGAAGTTGATAAAAGAGAAATAACATGATCCTAAGACTTGTAGATCTATGTTTGACTCTAAACCAAACTTTATAAATCATACCCACCCCATAAAATGTTGGGCAAATACCTCTCTGAAGCTCAGTTTTTTCATCTAAAAAACGGGGACAAGATAACCGCCTTACAGACTATTCAGACTGAGTAATAATCAAGTGTTAGCCTCATTCCTGGCATACAGTAAACACTCAAAAAATGTTAGTCACCTTCCCTACCCCTTCGTTTTCAGGGGTGAATCGGTGAGACTATCAGATAAAGTCCACATACAAGCAAATGCTTCCCCTTCTAATGTTTTAACCCAACCACATTATAATAAAAGTATATATAAATCTGTCATTTTATGGCAGTTATAAAGAACTTATTTCTTACAATAGCCAATCATCTTCATTTTGTAAATCACACAGCTAGTAAGTAGCAAAAATCAAATTTCTACCGAGGGCATTCATTTGTGATCCCACATGCTCTCCGCTACACCATGCATATTATGGAAGGATGTGAGGTAAGCCACAGAGTCAAGTTAAATAAACACGAATACTTATAGAGAGAGTTTCACCTCACTAAACTGTTAGTGAACCACTTTCTAACTAAATGTCGGACTCCTTTCATTCCTGTTTGCCTTTGCTTTTAACACAGAGTTCTTAGGAGTTGAAATACTTTGTTGCATTTTCCTGTCCAGACTTTAGTCAAGCCACCTCCGGTTGAGCTACCAAAGGCCTTCGAGTCCTTTCTCCAACATGATGCTTTAATTTAGAATCCCTGACAGCTGAACTTTTTTTTGTGCTGGCCCTTAGCTTTATTTAACTAAGCAGTGAGGCCCAGAAAAAGAGGCTGCCTGGCCAATCTTGAAGCAGGCCTCCAACTAACTGCCTCTTTTACCGTCTTCTCTGTTTCTAGATCTTTTCTTTTATTTCTCCATCAGATTCAAAAGACAGAGAGAAACAGTCAAGCTGTTTGTACCTCATCAATAGAAATTTTTATTCAAACTCTTTGATGGGGCTTTAATCAGGAAGGTGGACAACCACATAACCTATTCATTTAATTGTTCACCATTACGTGAATCACTCTTTGACCAAGTCACGCATTTCTATGATCTGCATTCTTCAGACACCCTTTCCCATTTCCTGTAGTGGCTTTTCCCTTTAAGAGATATTTTCATTTCCTTTTTTTCTTTTTTTTAAGAGATACTTTCTTTAAAAAGATAAACACTTTCTCAAAAAGTTTTAAAGTTAGTTACTATGCAATTTCCTTGTAAGTGAAACTAAAACTTTACCTAAGGGCCACATCTCTTAACCATTATGGCATCCTTTTTTTTTTTTTTTTCTTTTTACAGAGAAGGGTACAGATATCCTTTCATTTTATAGACAACCATTGTTCAACAGACAATCCGATTTATGGAAGTAATAAAAAATATCAGGAAAAATTTAAGCACTGATTAGAAGAAAGATGGGAGAGTAACCTGGTAGCAAAATTTACTCCACAGTATATTAGAGATATCATTAGAAATATGAGGGTTATAATTTTTTTAAAAAATTCTTAATTATATATACCAACAATGTGGGAATTACTTAGATGACATTTACATCCTGGAGGAGAGGAAAAGAACTTAGTTGGAAGATACTGTTTCTACAAATCTCTTTAACTCTTTGGTTACCATCAAGCAGACTAGTACATGTTGCCCCACTTGGCCATCCCTAGTAAAGAGCCATCTCCTGCAAGCGTATCTCTGTAAGGTAAACAGTTACAGGACAAAGCAGTGTTAGCCCCACAAATACCATTGAGAATGATCAGAACCCAGTTGAGTTACGGTTGCTGTGGGGTTTGGTTGGCTTTCCTCTCACTCCTAGGCTGCCAAGGTATGAAGGAACGCTTTGCATAATAGCAAATTTTAAAAGTCTGGTAAATCACCAGGGAAGGAAACAAACACAAAAATGACTTAAAGAATCGCAACGACTTTTGTGGAGATGATTTTTTTCCCTTACGATACTAAAAATACACCTTTAAAAATCCACAAGAAAATATTGTTGAGAAATGCACACCTACCAGATTGACTCATAATGACCTCTTCAACTATTAGAAAAACCAGGCTAAATTATTACTTTTTTCAGAATATCTGTATATATGAACTAAATATAGACTTTGTAGAGGAGCTGTTTTTCTTCTGCTTTCTCCTTTTTTTGTGTGTCCAGCAGGCCTTCAGCCTCTATACTCTGATGAGAGGTGCCAAATCTGTTGCACTGTAACTTTGAGTTAAAAGTACATTGGCCTATTTTCTGAACACAAAATTGGGACATATAGTCTGACAAAAGATTCTGTGCCTCTCCTAGTGAAAGAGATAGTCTGGAATAAATAATTCAGACACCAAAAATACAAGAAATTCTAAGATGTTTCAATAATTTTGGGGGGTAGAGATAGAGCATTTAGAATCAGGTCTGTCCCAGAAAATTCACCATCGTAGAGTATCGTCTGTACCCTGCTTTTGAATAATTTTTTCTCCAGTGTTTTGGTATCCAACTTTCTCTTAGGTTATCTAATATAGTCCCATAGTACCTCATGGAACATTGACAAACCCCCATGCTGTGTGAACCAGGACCAATGGTTGAGCAATACATCCTCCAGGTATGTGCAGAGGATATTCACCAGGGAAGACAGAAGCAGGAGTGAAGGTAGAAGCAGTTCCCCCACCTTTAGAAGGCCGATTACATTCCAGTGCAGTGCTGGATAGTGAGGGCATTTGTCATATCAGGATTCCTAACTAGGGAAGCAAAAGTTACACTCCTAGCATGATACTAGGGATTGGTGATCATGGGCAGAGATTTAAGCTTACAGTTGACCAAGTGGTTCTGTTATTTATACAGCATAGCAAACAAATCCCAAAACTTTATACCTTAAGAACTATTTTATTATTATTATTTTATGGGTTAGAAATTCACCCATGTGATTCTTCTGTTTAATGTCGCTCTGACTGAGCTTGAGTTATACTCAGCTGGCAGATGGGCTGATATGGAGGATCTAACATGGTTTCACTTACGTAGCTGGTCTCTTGGCAAGGATGGCAGGCAGGCAGGCCTAAGCTGATTAAGTCAACCAGTGGCTCCAAATATGGCTTCTGCATGAGGAGAACATGGAAGCTTCAGTGTAGACAGGCATTTTGCATGATGGCTTCAGGCTCCTAGAATGAGTGTTCCAGGGAATCAGGACAAAACATCATGGCTTTTAATGACCCAAACTTAGAAGTCACATGGCATTACATCTGTTCTATTCTATTGGTAAAAGCAGTCATGGGTCCAACCAAACCTCTAATGGGAAAAATGGGAAAGACTTGGACCACATTTATCAATGACAGGACCAAGATTGACTGACTTAACCATAGACACATAGCCAAGTTTTGGGTAGCTTTGCAGGAAGCCAGCTTATAGACAATAATCCTTGAACAAGTCATGGTTTCCAAATAGAATTGATTACTGTTGATATTTGTACATTTTCTTAATTTTTTAAAGGGACTAATGTAAAATTGTAAATAATCAAGTGAACTAAAAGCCATCATGATCCAGCCATTGGAATCCAATATATCCTATATGCTACAAACTGTGTGTCAGTGTTCATTCTATTCCTTTTCTCTATGTCAAATGTTCTTTCTGAATCTCTGTACTCATCCAAATCAATCATTCATCCACATAGAATAATTCTGTGAAGCTTTCCTTAGCATTCATGGTCCCCCAGAGTGTTCTTGTTTTTTTTTTTTTTTTTAGTGTTCTTGTTTTTATTTTTGTTTTCTCTTACTGCAAAATCTTTCACTGTTTATACCAATTATTTGGAATTATTTTATTGTTAACTGTTTAGGTTATATTGCCTGACTCCTCAGCTAGGTGTAAGCTCCTCTACAGTGCTGTGCTTGCATATTGATTGTTAATTGATTGTTGACTAATCAGTAATTGATTGATAGACTATTCTCCATAGACCACAGGATGATTCTTCTTCTTCTTCTTCTTCTTCTTCTTCTTCTTCTTCTTCTCCTCCTCCTCCTCCTCCTCCTCCTCCTCCTTCTTTTAAATAAAGACCTGTTAATATGAGTTTAAAAGAATAATTGAGGATCCTGGTTTGAGGACATGTCACACTTTCATTTGAAGAAATGTCTAGATAGGAGATAAGATTCTCTATAGAAAGAATAACTAAGCTAAATGAATATAAGATAGTTGTTCTAGGTAATACAGCATCTTTCATTGCCAGAAGTATGATTTTGGACTTCAGTTCCTTCAGCTATAAAACAGAGATAGTTATACTTACCCTATAGGGAGGGTTGTTTTAAGGATTAAATGAAATTATACCTGAAAGTGTTTAGCACAGAGCCTAGGACTTCATTAAGTCCCAGAAAATTAGTATAAGAGGTAATAGTTTCAGGAGAAAGTATATTGTAGATTTCATTTTCATCATTATTACGTCCTCCAGAATTTTAACATAAGAAATCTCAAGACCCTATTCTGTGATTTTGTTCTCCTTTAAATAAAATGATTCTTCATTGAGGTCACATTGATGATTCAACCCTTCTCTTTCATAAATAGACTGTAGAGTGTACGCAATAAAAACTCAGGCATAGTACTCAGATCCATCTGGGTTAGAATCCTAGCTCTATGACTCACTCTAACTTTGTAAATGGGTAAAGTTGCTGAATTTCACTTTATCTCAGTTTATTCATCTGTAAAGTGGTAGTAATAATATTATTTCTTGTTATTATTGTTGTTACTGTTGTTTGAGTACACTTAGCAGGAGATAAATCCCCTTAGCCCGGGATGAATTTTGGTAGAAAATCTCTTCCACTATTTATCTTTAAATTTTGAAAATTAAAGCTTAGAGTATGTGAGAAACCTCAGACATAATCTAATTCAGCTTTTCAACTGTACAAAGATGCTTTAATAATACGTCTCATTAATTATTTTGGCTTCCATGAAGGGAAAGCACAATCACATTTCAACTTTATATCGTTTAAGTTATTTCTTATTACATCTAATTTTACATCCCACATAATCTCATATTTTGGTCCTAAAACTGTTCTCTGGATTACACAGGAAAATGTAAAATCTCTTTTTTTATTTGATAAATTATTAAGGATTATTGTCATATAATCCCAAAGTCTTTCATTTTTCTTTTCTTTCAATGGTTCCTCATGTGCTCTGATGTCTAGACTCTTTCTCCATCCTACTGTCTCAACACCAGATTGGTTCTACAATACTTTTGGTGGGAACCAGAAAGGAGCTCACTAACATGTGCATGCAAAGAAGAGTTGGCTTATCACCTCCTTGGTTCAGGACCTGAAATTCTATTTAGTGCCCAAGTGTTCACTTAATTGTCAATTCAACTGTGTCAATGTCTATCATGATGTCATTTTCTTCCAAGCCACATCAAAGATTGTGAAAGTTCTTGATCGGTTTATGCTGCATGATTATCATACATTATTTTAAAAGTTTTATTTATTGTACATAAAGTGGAAAATACAATTCTAGTCTACAAGTACGTAAAACCACAGAAACTTACTCCAAAAACAAAGGGACCAACAGAAAAAACAATTTTACAGACTATCCATTTCAATATTTTAAAGCACATTCACATTAAAAAATATAATAATAATAATGATAATATTAAGAAAGAACTTAAGAACAAACATCATATGGAATGTCTATTTCAATTGTATTTTCACAAGAAAAATATATTTTTTAAGAGTTTATTTATTTATTCATGAGAGAGGCAGAGACAGGCAGAAGGAAAAGCAGGTTCCATGTGGGAGCCTGATGTGGGATTCAATTTCTGGACCCCTGGATTACGACCTGAGCCAAAGACAGCTTTCATATTGACCTGGTAGGAAAATGTTGGTCCAACTAGCTAAAGTTGAAACACCCAAGTTTATTTGAACAAGTTTATTCAGTCACAATAAGAGGGCCAAATTAATAATTCATTGTGAAAGTAGTAGTACAGTTTATTTCATCTCACTCTCTCTCAACCTATCTTGGATTTAGAGTTTAACTTTCACGTCATGTTAGCTGTGTAATCTGTGTAATAGAATAGAGTTAAGGGCTAAAGGCAACTCAGAAAAAAAAAATAGTTAAACCAGTAATCAATGTGTTTTAACTGTTTTTAAAAACACAGTGATAGGGTAGCCTGGGTGGCTCAGCCGGTTTAGCGCCGCCTTAGCTCAGGGCATGATCCTGGAGACCCAGGATCTAGTCCTGCCTCGGGCTCCCTGCATGGAGTCTGCTTCTCCCTTGGCCTGTGTCTCTGCCTCTCTCTCTCTCTCTCTCTCTGTGTGTGTGTGTGTGTGTGTGTGTGTGTGTGTGTGTCTCATGCTTTCATGAATAAATAAATAAAATCTTAAAAAATAAAAATAAAAACACAGTGATAAAGAATAGGAATGACAAATAGGAATAAAGAATATGAAATAGAACTCCAAATTATATTGTATTGGGATTGTATTTCTGGCTTTTTCTTAGCCCTTAGGTCAGAGTTCTGGAGCTATCTACAGACATCCTTCTAATCTGTGGGCTAGTTTGACCAGTCTTATTCTAGAATAATCAAATATCACCAAAGGCGTTAAAAAGTCCTGAGACTAGTAAAGTGTAGCCATGTTTACAGGTATGCAGTGGAGACTAACGCTTTTGAAACAAAAAAATAACTACACTGAGATTGATTAACAGAGCTTTGGAAATGACATCATATTCTTTACATGTTATCACTAATATTTTGCAGAAGGTTGACATGTAACAGCCAGAAAAGTCAGGTAGTTAAATAACACAATATAGACCCAAACAGATATATATACAATGAACAAACAAAAACAAAACAAAAAACAATAATTTCATAGTTTTATCTCTTCTGATTGATCTGTTCAATTTAGTTATTCCCATCTGAAAGGAGGATCCTATACTTTGATATATGTTGACCATTAGGCTGCCATTTAATTTCTTTGTGATATAGGCTGATCATATTCACTAGTTACCATATTTAAAAAAAGAACAACTCTGAGTCAAGAAGACATGATATAACTGGGTGTTGCAGGCATTCTTTGTGCTTAAATATTCTATCGGTGTTTCACTAAAAAGAAATCCAAATGACATAGTGCCACATTATCTTACCAAGCTTCAGAACAAAATAATGTAGCCCAATTTAAACAACCAAATACAATTTTGAATATCATAACTTTTTCATATTGCATCTCATTTTATTTATTATTAACAAGATTTCCCCTATTAAGATTACTTACCAAAATAAATTTAGAATGCCCATATCTTGTGATTTTCTTCTTAGCAGCTAGAATGCAGTGTTGTGAAATTCAAAACTTTTTTCTTATTTCCCCATTCATTTAGGCAATCTGAGTGTTAAAACATGCAGCTAACTCCTCCAGAATTAGACACAGTAGTGTGGTATCCTTCTCTCTTAGGGGATGTTTTAGTAAATAGATATTTTCTTGTGTCCTGCTTTCCTTAAGGACTAAGATGTACTTTTTAATAAGTTTTTACTGGAAAACCACGGAACAAATGGAGGCAGAAAGCAAATCTATTAAGGCTTATTAGCCAGATCAATAGGGATTTTCATTTCAGAATCAGAAGATTCTGTTAAGATATTCCTTTGTAATTTAGTAGATTAATTATATGGCCTGACAATCTAGTCAACGGCATCTAGAAATAAAAATGATGTGCCTTAGGCTAATTTTTAAGGTAAGCTTTGATTTTTAAAATCTACCCATTAGATTTATTAGTGTATTAGTGTATATTCCACTTTATGTACAATAAATAAAACTTATTTGATTTAGTTATGATAGATTCATTTTTGACATATGTTTTTTAAAAACACCCGCTATGGTTGCATTTGTAATTTTGCATCTTTGGCTCTACCTATATTAAGTTTATGTCATTAGGTGAAATATATTCCCATTATGTATCTTTTCCCATCCCTTTGTTGTCTTTCTGTATGTTTTGATTTAGTTGTCTCACCTTTACTATCTAGAGTTTAAAATATAAAACCAGTGTGTCACACCTGAAAGTCTTTAGCATTTAGAAGAGTTTAATCTTTTTATACTTATTGTGCTTGTCAATTTGTTTGAATTAACATTTTCAGAGAAAAAAGTCCTCATCTATAACAGATGCTCAATTAATATTTGCTGAATACTTGGCCTATTCTTTTTTCTGATTTTACTCCTTTGCTTTACAGCCTTCTATTGACTTTATTGACTTTTATTTATTCTCCTTTTTCTTTTCCTCTAATAGTTTGGAAGTTATGCATCCTAATTTATCACCAGTCCTTGGACAGCTATTCTGATGAACAAATTTTACAGATGTTTATTTTAACTGTTTGTTAAGACCCTATCTTTACTAAAACAAAATTTTTAAAAAGACACCACTTTTGCACATTTATATCATTTCTAACGATTCCTCAGCCGAATTTACTAAAGCAGTCTCCAATTAAGACAATGGACCTGAGTCAGACACAGAAATGTATTTATGAACATAAGCTTTTAAATATATTTATTCCTTTTTAAGGATTGAATCAAATGACTATGAGTAATAAAACTTAAAAACAAGAAAATCAATGTAAGAATACTTAAAACTCCAATAGGAATCCATTGTATTTTATAAAGGACTTTTCGAGAAAGACTGAAATGTTTCCTTTTAAACTTATTTTTTTTTTTACAGACTATTAAAATTACCAAGCAGGATGAGGTAGTCAATAAATATTCATATCATTACGACCTGGTTTTGATTGTCATTCTCATGAGGCTGCATATAACTATTGAGCTGTTACATGACTCAGTTTTTTCATCGATGAAACTGTATGTTCCTTCTGCTGTCAGTGATGTGTAATCAATTGCTGCAGCTTTATTTGTACTGTCTACAGCATAAGAGCAAATTGAGATTAGCATAAATAATTGCAACATCTAACCTTTTGGTTAGCATGAAGCCATCCATAGGAAATAAAAGTAAGATGCTGCAGTGGGAAAGAATCATCAATTCACAGTGTAGTTATTGATGGACAAAACCTATGAAAGTCAAATGAAATAAGAACAAGTGTCCCTGTTAATTAGTGTTCAAGCATACTAATAGACCACTTACACGATGGCATTTTTAGAGAGATAATTCATTATACAAATAAACTCAGAAACAAAACAGTTATTTTCCTCATCCACGTGGAGCAGTCTCTTAAAGTGATATCCTTCTCTGGTGGGGGTGGGGTGGGGGCGTAAAGAAATGGAATCTATAGAGAGTATCCCTTCTGGCCTTGTAATGTGCAAAATAATGCTTGTCCTTTCCCAAAGATGTTCACATCCAAGTCCCTTTATTCTGTTGATATGCCAACATGGCAAAATGGGCTTTACAGATGTGATTGCATTGAGGAAGTGGGAAGAGTATCCGAGATTATCTGAGTGAACCCAAATGAAATCACAAGTGTCCTTGTAAGTGAACAAGAAAGGCAGGAAGTTCACAGAGAATGAGGAATGACAACTAAAGCAGAGGTCAGAGTGATAGAAGTGAAGATCTTCAGGATGGATGAGAGGGCCACATGCAGGAATAGAGTGGCCTCTAGAAGCTGGACCAGGCACACAAACAGATACTCATTCCCTCAAAACCTCCCAAAAGGATGCAGCCTTGCTGACACCTTTATATTAGCCCAGTGAGACCCATTTCCAACTTCTGGCCTCCAGAGCTGTAAAATAGTAATTTTGTGTTGTTTGTGGTAATTTGTTACAACAGCAATAGAAACTAATACAGGTTTCCAGTAGTAAGAATTTCTGAATCAAAAGGAAAAAGTCATTTCCGGTTGGGAAGAATAACAACTGAGACTCAGACCGATTAAATAATTTTAACCTTAGAATCACCCAGCTAGGTAGTGATAGAACCAGAATTCATATGTGGATCTTTCTTCATCACTATATTACTAAGAGCTTGGGAATATTTCAGTGCAGAATGAGCAGAGTCTGTCCAAAGGTAAATGGAAAATTGTCCTTTCCATGGCCAAAGCAGTAGGAAATTAAGCTAAATATTTTCAGTTCTAGATAAGAATGAAATGCTGAAATGCTTTGAAATTCATAAAGGAATCTTAATTTTGTGCATGGTCCTCAAGATAATCCAAATACCCCAAATTTTAAACTACTGTTTTACATTGGGGTGGTTCTTGGATGAGACAAAATCTGACTGAAAAAAGCTACACACACAATGACATTTTCAGGATGAAGAGGCTTTTATGTGAAATGCAATTTTAAATGGTTGAGCCATAATTACATTCTTGGTAGGAAGAATGGTGTAAATAAATATTAATGGAGAAAAAGCATGCAAGAACCTAGGCATATGTATTTGAATCATAGCCCTTATTCATAATCAAATAAAATTCCCCTTTATAGACAACTCTGTCATATGCTCAATTTCAAAATTCTGAGGTACTTAGCTACAAGCTTTAAAAGACTTGGATTATAAGTGGGCAAATTTCCCCTGTCTTCTATCCCTCCTTTGCCCTGGGGTATCATCCTGCAAATTACCTCCTAACTCCTTTGCCTCTTCAGTTTCTCCCCTCTCCATTGGTTGTTACCACTTTGAACCCAAACATATTTATTGTTTTCTTAAAGAGCAACAATAAAGATTTTCTGGTCCCTGTCTTTCCCTCAGGCTCCTTTCCTATCTATCTCTTTCCTTTTTATTAAAATTCTTGAGGAAGAATACATATTGCAGCATCTAATTTCTCATCTTTCATTTACTCCTTTATTGAGGCCATCTTGCCCCTGCCCCTCTTTTCTCTAAATGATCTTCACCAATGTCACTAACAATTTACTAACGGCCAAGCTCAGGGGTTAAAATCCTTACCCTACTTAACCTTTCTCTAGCGCATTCAACACGACTGAGTCTTACCCATCTCTGTTCTCCACTCTTATTGCCCTGGCTCCTTCCTTTAACGGCTCTTGCCTGGGACGCTGTAATAACTGGTTTCCCTCCAATCTGTCTTCCCCACCACCTCCAGTTTTCTTTCTAAAACCCACATCTGTTCAATTAAAAAAGGGTCTATTGAGTTACTAGAATAAAGAAGATAGAATTTTAAGGGAGAATGCTCACAATATGACATTAAGTGGAAAAAGCACTTAGAAATCATATAAGTTGGGTTAAAATGTTGAAAATGTTTCAAATACATATAAATATACCCAATGTGTACATAGTATGTATTTACGTGCATATGTGTGTATTTGTTTGTAAGAACAAAGATATCAAAATGGGAACACATTTTTCTATGGTGGTAGGATACTGAATGCTGTTTTCTAAATGAGCATTTATTACTCGTAATTTAGAATACAGTGTGATGTGTAGTGTGCTAGCATTTAAATTTTGTTTGAGGCACCAAAAATCCAGGAGGACTACAGAGTATAGTATCACTCCAGTCAAGTTTCCAAGGGTGCATGGGCATTTTCCAGGTAGACAAGAGAACAAGTATATTTTAGATGGAAGGAGGAGCATGAGAAAAATCCATGGATCTGTGAAAGCACTTTACAGACTCAAAACAGAGAATATTCCAGGAGACCAGAGAATATGGTGGGTTCACATTATGATAACCTTCTAGTATATTCCTTGATAGTATAATGATCTCCTACATCCTGTAAAGTTTTTTCTAAAAATTTACCTCTTGCCCATGACCACCTCTGATTGAATCACAGCTCTCTTACTTCTATGCCCTCACATTTAGACCATACCGCCACATAACATCAATCACGTACCAGCCCTCATTGCCTGGCTGAACTACAACTATTTCCCTGCCTCCCTAATATGGCTTATGGAGTCTGTTTAGGGACGGTAGCATAAAGAGTGACAATGAATACCACATCCCTTACCCATATACCTGTACACACACACTTAGAGCTTTCCTCCAAAATATGTATCATCACCAGTGACATAAAAATACCATGAAAACCAACTCAGCATCAAGCCTATAAAAATGTCTCTTTTCTTTCAATATTTCCCTTATTCAAGGTAACTTCAATGAAAAGCACAGGTAATCTGCTTTCTGAATTTGCTAGTCATTTTAGCAAAACTTCATCTTGTGATCCCATTTCTGATCTCGTCACCATGAGTTAGTACATAAGAATGACTTAAATATGTTTCAACAAGTGACAAATACGTGATGAGTAGGATCAAGTCATCTTCAGTGGCTTGGCGCAACTGCTCTTATTTTATCCAAACAACCATTCGAAGAAGTATTCATTTTGATGTGACTGGGGCCAGGGGGAGGGAAAGTATACTGGCCTGGTAAGTAGGGAATTCAAATTCTAGTCTAAGACTGTTAACTGCTTATACGGCTCTGAGAATTCCTGAATTTCTCCTGCCTTCAACTTCCTCATCTTTGGGGATCGTGGGTGACTCAGTGGTTGAGCGTCTGCCTTTGACTCATGTCATGATCCCTGGATCCTGGGATCAAGTCCCACATCGGGCTCCCCACAGGGAGCCTGCTTCTCCCTCTGCCTAGGTCTCTGCCTCTCTCTCTTTCTGTGTCTCTCATGAATAAATAAGTAAAATCTTAAAAAAAAAAAAAAAAAAAAAAAAACCTTTCCTCATCTTTAAAATAAAATAATAAAGATTAATTCATTTAAAAAGTCACTCTGACTGTAAAATTCAAGGTCTCTAAAAGAAAATAATGTGGATGGTTTCCTTAATTCTGTATCTAATTTTGCTCATTTTGCAAATTGACCTTTAACAGGGCTTGCAAC
Source organism: Vulpes lagopus (assembly GCF_018345385.1). NCBI lineage: Eukaryota > Metazoa > Chordata > Mammalia > Carnivora > Canidae > Vulpes > Vulpes lagopus. Next base: position 43,440,858 of record NC_054842.1, on the reverse strand, counting down.
AAACGCAGACCTCAGTTTTTACGTTTGAACAATGGTCCGAGGAGAAAACCCAAATGTGACTTCCCCTGAACATCAACATGTTGTAGCTTTCTCCAACAGTATAATAAATTCAACTCTACACAAAATGTTTACAGGCCTAGAAGTGCAAATATTTTAGTCCCTTAGACAATTCTTCATACAATTATACCAAAGTGAAGATTTTGTCTTCTGTATAGGTTAGCTTTTAGAGCTTCATCATTAGATGTTTTTACTGTAATCATGACCTAAGACTCAAGATATTTGAGCAATAATTGTATTATTATTTGCAATAACATAAGCACGGCTGATAACAATAAGTATTTAAATGCTCAGTATTCCTTTAGCTGTGAGATACTAGCCTTAAAGTCATAGATTCATGACCTTCTTACACAAACTAGAGTGTGAAGCATGAGCTTGCACTTCAGCAACTATTAAAAACAAATAATACATTAAGCACTGAACCAAACGTAGAGTTAGGCTTTCACATCCAAAAACAACCCAACCAAACAAACAAAAAAATCACTACAATTGTATGACCTTCCTTTTGTGGAGTCAGCCCTGTTTTATAATGGTTAATATGAATTAAAATGATTAAAATAAATTCAACATAATTTAAAGTCACAACTAATGCTAAAACACCTAGGCAAAATATTTTTTTAAAGAGCTAGATTTTTAAAAAACCTATATCATAGTTTCTCTTACTCTATTCCATAGCAATTTTATCCATGCTAGAAATATAAATAAATTCTGAGTGATTCTCAGGACCAGGTATAGAAACCAATTACCTAAATTGACTACACACATTGATATCATTTAGCCAAAGCATTATAAAACAATTTTATCTTCTTTGAAGTTGCAATGCCTACTTTTGTAAAGAAAATCACAGCACCAACAGAAAACTCCAAAAGTAATTTTAGAAACTTTGAAACTCCATTAGTTAATATTTTTCTTTTCAGTTTATGGCTTGATCATATCTGAATCACAATACAAGATTATGAAAGTCAGTAGTATTTTCTAAGCAGGAATCTGTTGAATTACCCCCAAGATTTAAAAAAAAAATTTCAACCTCCAACTATTTGCCACTAATATGAACAAAAATCACCCCAATACATTCATGGGTATATTAAAGTCACTCCCCACATGAAACAACTGGAAAGAACAATCAAATTAGGTGTTGAAGATTTCAATATTAAAGAAAAAAGCAACACTAATTTATTTTTCACTTACAACCAAAGCTAGGTCTAGCATAATAAACTATGTTTTTAATCTGTTTGTGCATATAGCCAAATATAAGGAAGTCAGAGCCTTTATCTTAAAGCAAATGTGTCCAGCTTAGATGTGTGCTAGAATTTCTAAATCATAACACCCAACATCAAAGAGCAAGATTTCAGAGTTTCCCTGATTGATTAATCAATTGCATAGCTTTCAATGTAAACACATGGGGGGGAAATGTGAATTCTTTGTTTTCTAGATTTTCAAAGATATAATGAAAAATATAATGGTTCATGAACATCAAAAATTGTATTTTCATGTTGACTGATTAAAGCCTGTTAACATGAAACTGTAGCCAGTGTTTTTTTTTTTTGCCTTTGTGTTACAGAATTTAAAAATGTATGAGAAACTTGGTCAAATAACCAGTGAAATTATGTCTATGCATTAGTATTTTTAAGAGGCAAAAAATGATATTCTATTACCATGATGAGACTAGAATTAATTTAAATAACTTTGGGCTTGATTCATGAAAAACAAAAATACTTACGCAGTAGGGGGGCATTATTTCTGCATTTTTTTATATGCACAAGTCATGGTCTGTATTCAACTTCCAATTCAAAAAGAAAAGTTGCAGATTTATGTAGGCAGGTTTTTGTGTGAGTGCACAGTTCCAAAGTGAAAAATAAATAAGCCTGTAGAGAACTTACGCCTTTTAGCAGAGTGTTAAAAGGATTGCAGGCTGAACTCCAGGCAAAAAAAAATCTCATCCCAATAAATTATTACCAAAATGTTAGCAAGGACCGAGTTGTCACACTCAGGCAGCAGGGACATAATGGTGACACAGAAGAAAACTGCCACATAAATCACTTTAAAATAGCCCTTTGCTCCGTATAGGGGAGAAACTTCCATCCTCAGCTGAATCTCATCTCCCACCTTTTCATCTCTATGATAAAATGGCAACTGTCCAAATCACTAAAAATAATTTAAAATAAATCCCTGGAGAGATTGCTGCCAAACTTAGTAAAGCCTTTCGTGATTAAGAGAGAAACAAATAGAAACTGTATAAGAAAAATGCTTTTCAGAAATATTCTCCCTTTTAAATCTGAATTGATAAAGTAAATCACAGGTTTCAAACTAAACCAAAGGGGATAGGTGATTGATTGATAGATTTTTTTTTCTTAATTCCTCTGGGGCGATACATCTTTTATAGTGCATAGAAACATAAAGAAATAGATTATATAAGTAAAATAACTCGGTATTGTCAGAACAATTTCCATCCAGGTGAATGCATTTAACTCATGAGAAATGTTCTCAGGATTTTTATGTCTATTTGTAAAAGACAATTTTGAGCATTCAGATCACATCTGAAATTATTTTTTAAATAACTGTTCATTCAAAAATATATTTATCCTTAAATAAAAGTGAACTTTGTAATTAATGATCATGAAAAGTCATTCTGATAGCAAATAAAGTAAAACAACACTACCAATAATGTTTTAAAAATAAAATGGGGCATATGTGCTTTTCAAAGACATACTTGAATATTTATAGAAATAGAAGTTTCAAAACTAGAGCAATCAATTTTACCTTAACAAAGTATTCAGAAACACTCCCATAAACCTATTGTTCCTCATATTTTGAAGGAAATCACTTTTTGTGGATTTGTCTTTATCCCTCAAACTTTTAGGAAACCTTAGCTCTTTCATAGGCCCATCCTGTGAAAATGTGTTTATCTCTATTTGGCTCTTCTTTAATCACATCTTGAAAATAACCCTAGAGTAATCCGAGACATTCAAGATCGTTTTATTAATTCTGTGAAAACTATTGCATAATAACGTGGACAACACCGAATGTCCCTCGTCAGTTTCGAAACAGAAGTTTCACTACTGTTCCTGTCTTAAATTTAGCATCCTTCCTTACACTGAAGGAGATAAAAATCAACTTGCAATTTAGACAGTTACCAAATTACCAAAACTAGAACAGCAACTCTTAATGAGCAAAACCATTAACAATTTTCCGACTGGAGCCCCTGTTCAAATACCTTGGACACCTTGTTAGCACAGAATGAGGTGTTCAATCAAGAGACTGGGAATTGGAAGTACCAGGGCACAGTTTTGAGTGGTGATTACAAGGGCGAGAGGGTGAGTGCCAAAGTAACAGTCTTCTACCCTGCAGGAAGCTGAGAAACCTTCAAGTCTACATTTGTAAATCAGGCCCGATGATTACAGCAGTCACAAGCAAAGAACATATGAAACAATTATTTGCACCATTCTTTCACTGTTTTAATTTGCTCTTAAAATGAACAAGATGATCCCCAGAGTCACGGGCATTTTGTCTTTATAAATTTAGAGCATGTGCTAGGATTTTTCATGGCACTGTAAGCAAAGGCAAAGACTAAAGGCGTTATTTCAAAGGGCATTCTCTTTTTTCTTTCAAGTTATATTATTATTCGAGTGTGCTGTGACTTAAAACGCACAAAGCAGTCTCTAGGAGTTTATTTTAGATACTTGGGTTGTGTGACTCTTTTTAAAACATAAAATACTTGTTTCTTAATTATTAATTTCTAATTTTTGTGTTGTCTTTCATTTAAATGAAGCAACCTAGACGTTGAAACCCTGGCATTAAATTGATGAGGAATAACACAACCTGTTTCTAGTTTTTAACCATCTTAAAACCCTCTTTGCCAACCCACAGCTTACAAATAATTTATTAAAAGAATTTTACTTTAGCCTACAGTATTTAAGTTGTCCTCAGAACTTAAGACTGAAGCAATATCAAACTTGTGTGTAAAAGAGTATATTTAAACAAAGTATAATCTTTAAAATAAACATTTTCTTATGTGAAAAAGTTGTACTGAAAAAAACAACACTAAACAGAAAACTAAATCTTTCAAATGCCGATACATTGGATTGATTTTATTGCTATTAAGCACGTTTTTTTTATTGACTGTTGAAATTAAAATTTAGGTGTTGAAAATAACTCTTAAACTCTTAAAAAAGAGTTGAAAATACATATTTAAAATTTTGTTCTATGCCATAAAAATATGTTGTAATTTTTAAAATATATAATATATGCATATCATTTTCCTCTTCCTAACTATTTAGGGGATGATATTCTAATTGTTTGAGGGGGTAGTTTTGTTAATTACAGACATGAGGCTCTATAGCTAAGATGACTGATTATATTTTTATGTCCTTATAATTTCATAAACTTCATTATGACTTAAACTGAAAAATAATTTTCAAAAGAACCTACTTAAACACAAATCAATTTTATTTCATTCCAAGAAAACATAGATGTTGGATTCAAAGTCTATATATTTTCTTCAATAGCTGGGTACTAAAAACTATAAAGCATTATTAAAAAGCTTTCAATGCATTTCAGAATTTGAAAACATCCTAACATCTTGTGTATATAAGCAAGAAAGAAAAATGACATAATTTTAACTACTCACAACTTACTTCAGAAAATCTATTAAATAATATGATTAAGTTTATTTTTGAAATAGACTTATGTATTTTCCTAGAGAGCCTTCTCTTTCCTCTTGACTATTACTGCTGTCAGTTTGTTTGCTGAATGGTGCAATATTGAGTTTCCAGATTTTGATTTCCCATACCAAATCAATGGTTTAAAACACTGGAAACTCATATGAGAGATTACCGTGTAATTTTGTAATGTATTACAATCACATCATTTGTCCCCCCAAACCACAAGTGATTATTGTTCAAGTGCTCTTTTTTTTCAATCAGTAAAATTTTTTCATCATGTGTTATCCAAATGTAGAGGGCGCTGTTGTTCATGTATTTTGAAAGTGTTTCATAAAACAAAACACATTCAGCTAATAGTTTAGTATTTGTTTTTCAGAATCAGCTTACAAATGCCAGTGGAAGTATTAATGTGTAATGCTTGAATTTAGATTTAAAATAACTGAAAAAGTGCTTGTGTGATAGATTATTAAAGTTGTTATATTTGCCATTATACGGATTTGTGTATTTTTAATTGTCCCCAGGTTCTAACTAATCTTTAATTCGTCTTTAAACATTCTAATTACTAAATTTTATAGAATACTTTAATTTTCTGGTATTATAATTATGTAAAAAGTATGGCCTTGTATGTAGGAGATGCATGCTGGAAAACAGGGCCGTCATTTTCAAACACTTCAAGAAAAAAAGAAGTAAATGTGGCAAAAATGTTAATGATTGTTAATTCTGGGTGGGGGGCAAGCAAGTGTTTATGGTTTTGTGTTTTCAACTTTTTCTATATTTGAAATTTTTCAAACTATAAACTTGGAGAAAATATTCTGATTACTTAACTCAATTTTATGATTACTGTTGTTCATTATTTTTCAAGTATATTGATATTTTTAAAATATTCACTGAGCTTCTGTATTGTTAGCTTTTAATATAATTTTAAAGTATAAAAGTTTATCTGGAATATTTGAAAGAAATAGCATTTCTTTCATTAACTGACTGAGCAAAGAAAATTAATTCTAAAAGAAAAATCTTTAAAAAATGTTTAAAAGTGAGTATACAATAGTGATTTCTCTGATTCTTTAAACATTTTCTCTAATATCATGAAATCATGAGTTTACCTCTCTTCTTTTGATCTATGACATGATGGTTGCTGTAAATAATTTTAAAATGGAGTCAAAAACCCAAACAAATTACAGTCGGTATTATTCTAACACAAAACTTTAGTAAGACATTGTTACAACCCATAAAATAAATTTTAGAACTCTAAAAATTTGGATGCATCTTTGTATAGAAGGCATTTGAATAAATGCTGCATAAAATTAACCAGCATGTTTCCAGAAATAGTAAATGCTGCACAAGCACTACAATTTCAGATTTAAAATACATTAACTTAGAAAACTCAAGCCAGACACTAAAAAGAGATTATATTCCAATGTTTTTATTCTTAATTCTTTACATTTAATACTTCGAAGAAAGCACTTCAAAATTTTTCTTGCCATATTTGTAGAAATACAACGAAAATGCATTTTTTATATCGTGATATATGCTGTATAAAGTTAATAAGAGGATATTGCCTCTAGTTAAATAAATTACATTTGAAATCTTATGGATTTTGATTGAATATTTCTTTTTTCATTTGTATTGTCGGGCACCATTGAAGCAGCAATAATACCTCTCTCTCTTTTTTCCTTTTAAATCTAACTTGGAGAAAGAAAGAGAGAACATTAGTGACTAGTATATGTAAATAGGTGAATATATATTCTATGCATAGCCAAGAAACTAAATCACTAGAAAAACATAAATACAGCCTAAAGAAAAGTTTTCAGTGTAGCTCAGACATAACTTTTCACCACTTCAAGTTATTTTAAAATCAAAATGAGCATGGCAGAAAGCACGAGAAAAAAGCAGTTCTCTAAAATGCCTCATAAGTTGCTCTCTTGAATAGGGTATCTGCAACTTTGTCTGGTTAAACTGTATCTAATCTAGCACAAGTAGGCATTGTCTGATTTTTATGGTATCCGTGAACATTCAAGAAGTTTTCCACCTTAAAAACAAGGAGGTGGGGGCAGCGGACGGTGGGGCGGGGAGGGGGGGAAGGCTGATCCATAACTGAGTAACAGTTGCCTTTTATGATTGGCAAGTTCTTTGGGACCAAGATACCCCCCAGCCTGGCTGAGGAGGACGCAGAGATGCAGTTCGGCCCTGTCTTTATGTCAAATCACTGCCATCAAAACAATGGCTCATATTACATGAAAATCTTGTGCAAATGAGCCATAATGGGAGTGAATGACAATCTCGTAAGACCATGCAGCAGGGTCCTCCTTTGATCTGAAATACTGTTAATCTTTCTCAAACATAGCACACTAAGTACACTTGGCAAATCCTATATGAGAAAGTCCTGATAGCACAGATCCAGAGATAAACAAGCTGTAAGCGAAACAGACACCGGTGAAAAGTTCCATATTGGTCATGCATTTCCATTTTACTTTAGCCTTTTTTTTTAGTTTTTGTTTTTGTTGGTGTTGGGATGGTTGTTTCTGTGTAGTCTTTTATGGAACAGTTATACTCCATACTTGTTTTAAAATCTTGTAAGAGTTGCTTTACATATTTTGGGTTGACTTTTACATGGCTGATGTGAGAAATTATTTTGAAAAGACTTCCATGGGTTGCAATAATTTGAGAATGTATGAAATGCCTTATTTACATAGGCTTTTGTCATTAATCACAGTGGGCCCAGACTGATGGCTTTATATGATGTTGCGCCAAAACACGAAAAAGAGAGAGAGGGGCGAGAACTTTCAAGCATGATGTTTTCTTGTGTAAGGAAAGAATGATTTAGGTGTTTCTATTTCTAAGGTGGTTTAAATGACCATCAAAATACCTCACAAGGAGTTACAGATCGCCCTTTAGATAACATAAGGTATTTTCTTTTGCTCTCTAGTGTCAAAATCAAATTGGTTGGGTAGCCAAATATGTAAGGTACGTGTAGACTAACGCAAGCTGAGTCGATCATGGTAATTCAGTGCTGGTAGGAAACATGCCTCTTCAGTTGTGCTCTGCTTTTGAAGTGTTGCCTAAAAATCAGCCTTGGGCTTCAAAGAGAGAAGGATTATAGCCTTTATCCAGCAATTAATATGGCTGGAACTCAGAATGTCAGCGTCTAGCCACGATCCTGGCTGGACAGTAGCATAGCAGAAGAAAAAGTCTCCTTCAAGACTTGGAGTTAATCATAAAAATGAATAAATAAGCAGTGAAATCTTCTTACAGTGTGGCAGGGAAAAAGAGGGGAAAAAACCAAACCCTGTCCAGTTTTTGACATGCAGACAAACCCTCCCCCCAAATGTGGTGTCCCCCGACCTTGCACCGGTCTTCTCCACCTAGATCATTTTAATCTCCCACCAACCGTTAAGCAGAAAGAAGAGCTATCAAGGAGAGAGCTATCCCTTTTGCCTTCTAACACCGATCGGATGACAACCTTTCCAAGACCCTCCTCTCTGTCAGAGTTCAAGGGTTCAAAAATGGTCAGAATATCAAACAACAGAGAAGCAGCAGGATTTTGCAGGAAGAGTTTAAGTACATTAAATTATACAGAGTGGTTCGAAGAGACACCAGTGTTAGGTTTCATTTTCATTCTCAATCACATTTTCAATGCCCTCTGCCAGCCAACAGCCTGGAGAGGAGAGTGATCCCCTTCTGCTTGCTGGGATACTGCAGAATGCAAGTCCTTAAAATGCTGCTCCTTTCTACTTAATACCCTGGTATGTTCGAGGTTGAATATTAAATGACAAAAATGTCCTCACCTTCACAACAATAGGTTATTTGGAATTACTCTTTCAACATCTGTTTATTTTGGTCTAAGGGCAAAGGGGTGTCACGCTATCTCTTCTAGAAGTTGGGGACAGAAACGAAGAGAATCTCTCCCTCAGTTTGGGGAAGATTCTCCCTTGGAAGAGGTGGACCTCCTGGAACAACCGAGCGATCTGTCTGCTAAAATCCGACACAGTTGTCGCTGCATGTTTCCCTACACATTTTTCTACTGACACTGAGGAAAACCCATGAGCAAAGTATTTACAGAAGAGGGTCGCTGCCTCCTGACAGGCTAAGCAATGGGTTTCATTAATAAGCAATGTTTATTGCTCAGTGCAGAGGTTCCGTGTGGAAGGCCCTTGAAGAATGATCACTATAAAATCTAATATTAACAAAAAATTTTAATATGTAACAGGCTCTTTGATATCATATACATATTTACCCCTAGATCCCACACGTAAATATAGAATTGAGATCACAAAGGCATTTGATTTTCTACAGCTTTCTTGCATTTAAGACATTTTCTTTCTTGTATGCCCTCATATTTGGCGCTCACAACGAAGGGCCTGGTGGTGTATTTTAGTTCCACAGAGAGTTGGAAGGAAGAAGAAAGGGTGGTTGATGAATTAAGCATCTAAGAGAAGGCAAAGTGATGGCCATAAGCCTCACCCTGTTGAAAACGGGGGCAAAATGTGTCCAAACGTATGCGGAAGTCATTGTCCCAGTCCCATTTTTTTCTGTCTTGCTATCAAAGGGATGTGATCCCCAGGTCCTAGTTCAAGTATTAGGGAGCTCCCTAGGGCAATTTTGCATAGAATAAGAGCCCTTAGTGTCAGAAGACATGAGTGAAGGAAAGATGGTTCAAGAAGCAGGAAAACAAAATTCTTCTGCCTGTAAAAGGTAACAGGAACATGGAAGAAAGCCTGTTTTTAAGATTTCATCTGAGTGATTTTTTTTTTTTAATGACATAAAATTCTCTGGTAGGACACTATCGTTACCCAAAAACTTAGGGCTTGGGAAATGTCCCCTTATGTGAAGCATATAAGGAGATGAACTATCTCTATGATGTATTTAGCATTCAGTAGGGCCCACTTAGGTTCAAACTTTTTTAAACTTGTTTCTAAAGAACCACAATCAATTTACAGCCTAATGTTACTGGACCCACCTACAATCACTATGCTATCCCGTCTCCATCAATGCCCTTCAGTGACCACTCAGTCATAAATCTACATATTTATATAAATCTATGTGACTGATTTATGATAAATCTGTGTATCTATTAAATAAAATCTATCTATCACTTTGCCAAAATATCTTGTCAGGTAAAACTCTTGTTATTGTCCTTATGAAATCAGTATTTTCCATAACAACAGGCACTGGAAAATGTTTTTTAAAGAAGAGAAAAACGAAATGCATGGTTACTGTTTCTTATAAAGTTGAAATTTCTGCAGAATCCTCAACATTTCTCAGCAATCCTATTTATTATTATCTGGTAAATTCATTTCTAAGTCTTTTGGTCCAGTGTTTAAATTTTTTTTAAATGTATTTAATCTTTTGAATGAGTAATACATTTATATGTACTCAAAATGCAAAATAAAGAATAACAGTGTGAATAAAGTGAAAACTCTTCTTCTTCCTATCTCTCTCTCCATCTATCCAGTTTCCCAGGCCCTTCAGCCAGATAATTTTATGTATTATCTGTGTAATTTTTGTGCATTCTTTCATGGTGTCTTTATGTATTTATATATGTAAGCAATACAAGCAACTACTATCTCCCCTCCCAGAACATCCATCTGCTGTCCATCCTTCACTCTTACCTTTGCCTCACACTTCACTGTCACAACAATGTCCTCATTCTCTCAAGCATCCACCAACCTGCACCATGTGCAGTGGAGAAGGTGTTCTTTCTCCTCATTGAGTCCAATTCTTTCATGCAGGTGTAAGCACTGTCTTCTGCACTGAATCTGTCTGTTTTCCCCTTTTACTTCCTGCAACTCCGCTGTCTACTTCTCTAGGTTCTGGAGCTAGTTATTTAAACTTAAATGAATTAATATTAAAAATTCACTTCCTCAAGGACACCTGACTCTTGATTTTGGCTCAAGTTGTGATCTCAGGGTGGTAAGATTGATCCTCTCATTGGGCTCCAAGCTCAGTACGGCATCTGCTTGAGATTCCCTCTCCTTCTCCCTCTGCCCCTCCCACTTGTGCTCTCTCTTAAAAATAAATAAATAATCTTAAAAAAAAATCCCACTTCTTCAGTTGTTTTAGCCACATTGCAAATGCTCAGTAGTCACATGTGGCAAACATTTCCAACAGAAAGTTCTATTGGGGGGATCCCTGGGTGGCTCAGCAGTTTAGCGCCTGCCTTCGGCCCAGGGTGTGATCCTGGAGGCCTGGGATCGAGTCCCACTTCGGGCTCCCTGCATGGAGCCTGCTTCTCCCTCTGCCTGTGTCTCTGCTTCTCTCTATATATATATATCTCATGAATAAATAAATAAAATCTTTTAAAAAAATAAAAAGAAAGAAAGTTCTATTGGACAGCACTGTTATAGAGCACAGTTGTAAAGTGATAGAATGTTCCAACTCTGTTATTCATTAAGTATGATTTTGTTATTCTCCCTACCAAACTTCAGTTTATCTAGTAGAGTGAGAACAAGAGCAGCATCAACTTCACAGATTATTTTATATAAAGAAGATGTATTAATTACTGTATTGTATGCCCCCAAATTAACGTAACATTGTGTGTCAATTGTACTCAAATAATAAAAAATTAAAGAATAAAGAGAATATATACCATGTAAGTTAGCATAAAATTTGAATTTAAATATGGATAAAGAAATAGATACAGATACGGACACAGAGATAAGTATATAGAGATAAAATAATTTTAAAGCAATTCTTAGTCTTCTGTTTTCCATAATAAGTAATTTTAGTCTCATTGAAGCTACATTTTTAAACTTGAGGTAATTTTAATAAGTTATATTTATTTATGTCTTCAAACTTTAAGTATAAACCAACATTTCCCATTTTACTTTACATATACTTTTTATATAATATATTATTATATCATGTCTGCAAGTGCAAAGACCATAACTTCGTGTTCTGTTCACATAACAAACACTCCATAAATTCTGTTGAGTTGTATTGAATCTAGTTACAGACACTTGATTAATATTTTTATGTGTGTGTGAGAAGACCTCTCACTTCATTTAAACTATACTTCCATTTATCTGCTCAAGTATCATGTTTTCTTTGTATCTTCTGTTCTAGAGCAGGTAATCACCTAAGTTTTAAGGACTTCTAAATCTTTCAAATCTGCATTAGCCTATCTGAATCGCTTTAGACTCTTTCCAACTTAAAGATTACTGTAGAATCTACTTAAAGTCAGAAAGTTATACTTGCTATTCAAATACCCAAGATAATTATGTGCCTTAAAAATCCTTGATTGTACTTACAGATTCAATTATCCAGAAAAAAATAATTATCAAGGGAAGAAACAAAAAGTAATAAAGAGTGATATTATTATTTCTTACTTTCTGCATACGTCATTTTTTCCAAAGAGAGAAGCATTTTCCTACAAGATGCCTGCAATGAGATCTTTTAAATATAAATTTTTAAAAGTTGTTAATTTTTTCTTTGGATATTATATTATTTTTATTTGAATATATTTACTTTACATTCAATAAAAATATGTTGAAAATATTAATACTAAAATTTTCAAATAAGAGGTTCCCCTCCAGCAAATTAACCATGCTCAGAAATAAATGCACCATAATTCCATCATGCCACCCTCAGAGTTCTGCACGTTTATTAAACACATTACAGATAGTTATGAACTTTTGAGCAAATGACATTTTCTTATAAGCAAACACCACTTTATGGAATTAAAATTTTGCAGAAAAGATAAAACAAGATGTATCACTTAAAATTTATTTTTTAATCAGTTTTTATCATTAAAATTAACCATCCAAGTATTTTTTTATACATCATCTCATTTAATCTTCAAGAGAGTTTATACCTCTTGGGTACTAAGATTTCATGTCATACACAGTTAATTTATACACAAATTTTGATATATATACTAACTACATAAGGACACGTACATTTAAAAAAAAAAAAGGCCTTCCAGCGTCAAATAAATCAGAATACATTCGTAAAATAGGATACTATGCAATCATTAAAAAGAAATAAAATATATACCTATAGATAGGGAAAACTCATATATATATATATTAGCTTCACTACTCATGTGAAAAAAAAAAAAAGAGAGAGAGAGTGGGGTGCCTGGGTGGCTTCCTCGGTGAAGCGACTGACTTTTGATCTCAGTCATGATCTCAGGGTCCTGGAATTGAGCCTGAGCTCAATATAGTAAATAGGATTGCTGGGCTTCCCACTCAGGGTCGGCTTCAGGATTCTCTCTCCCTTTCTTTCTTCCCCTCCCCCTTCTCATTTTTTTTCTCTCTCTCTCTCTCTCAAATAAATAAGTAAATCGTAAAGAAAAAGAGAAAGAGAAATGTATACATATTTATTTATTTTTTTATTTTTATTTTTATTTTTTTATTTTTTTTTATTTATGATAGTCACAGATAGAGAGAGAGAGGCAGAGACACAGGCAGAGGGAGAAGCAGGCTCCATGCACCGGGAGCCCGACGTGGGATTCGATCCCGGGTCTCCAGGATCGCGCCCTGGGCCAAAGGCAGGCGCCAAACCGCTGCGCCACCCAGGGATCCCATATTTATATTTTTGAGGATACTTGGATTATTAGTGGAAGAATAATTTTGTTCTGTTTGAATTCTTAGCAATTTTTAAATGCTTAAATTTTTATTGCATCGATGCATTCAGTATTAAAAGTCTTAAAACAACCTCTAATCCCCTAAACTACTAGACACTTTTCATCAAGAATAACACTTTCTTTACATATCTGTTTGACTCTGTATTTCTAAATAAATACATTACACTTATATTTCATAATCTAACAATTTTGTACATTATGTATTGACTTCCTAATAATGATAAGTACCTTCTTACGCTTTACTTCCCATATGCTTCCCTTATGATCACATACCTTTTAAAATTTATGTTTTGGTTATATAAATATTGTTCCCTGCTGAGTCAAATGACAGTCAAATGTGCTATTATTACTTTTCTTGCATTACTTGTTAAGTTTCAAAGAGTCAATATTTGCCTTTTTTTAAGTTAGTATATTATTTTGCTTATTGATTATTTGTATATGGTTAATTTCTCCTAAAATTTTTTTTTTTAAATATTTGTTTTTTTTTTATTTTTTTTATTTATGATAGTCACAGAGAGAGAGAGAGAGGCAGAGACACAGGCAGAGGGAGAAGCAGGCTCCATGCACCGGGAGCCCGACGTGGGATTCGATCCCGGGTCTCCAGGATCGCGCCCTGGGCCAAAGGCAGGCGCTAAACCGCTGCGCCACCCAGGGATCCCTCTCCTAAAATTTTTAACAGAATTATAATACTTATCTCAATACTCTTCTCCCACATTGCCAAAATAAATCAAGTCAAACCAAAATGATTTTCTACTATAAATCCTTTGGGTCCTCTGCTTTCTTGTGAAATCTAATCTGGTTGCTGTTAGGCCTTTTACTGTTATCTTAGAGTTTTTGTTTGCCTTTCTCCTATGACAAAGTTGTGCCTTTCTGTTTCTTGGTTAACTTTTTCTACCGTAGTGGAATAATAGTACCAGTACTTTATCAAGAATAAGTCCATAGAAGATAATTCACTGAAAACTTGTATGTTTGAAAATGCCTTTATTTTCACATGAACAGAGAGTCATAGATTTGTAAGTTGAAATTATTTTCATCAAATGTCATGTGTTAAGTACTTAGTAGATTTTTCTAATCATTTGACTAATATCCTTCAGTCCCGGGGATTTTCTTGTATTATATCTCTATTTTCTCTGTTTTGTTTGTTTGTTTGTTTTTTTGTTTTTTTTTTCTTTTTAGAACTCTTCCATCATCTTGATGTTGGATGCCTTGAAATTTTGGCCTCTAATTTTCTTTCACTTCTCAATGTTCATTGTCTTTTTATACTGCTTTCTTGAAGACTTACTCCATTTTATCTTTCAAACCTTTTATTATATTCTTAATCTTGTTTATAATTCCAAGATCTCCTTTTTATTCCCTGATCTTTTTTGTTTTTTAATAACATCCTGTTCTTGTTTTATGGAAGCAATCACTTCTTTGTCTTGCTGGTATTATCGATTAGCTCCTGTTTTCTTGTTTTCTGAGTTGTCACTATTTCTTCATAGTTCACTATGTATTTGTTTGTTTGACCCTGGTATTACATTAATTAAGTCTCTCCTCAAATGTCTGGAGATTCTTAGTTCTTCACTCATCTTTAGCAGTGTGTTACCAAGAAGTTGATTGGGAGCTCTGCCTGAATGGGAAGAGTAAAAATTAGTGAAACTACCCTGTTGTGGTGGTGGTGGTGGAGGTGGTTGGAAATCTCAACATCTGTGCAACCTAAATGTCAGGTTAGGTTTGTATCTGGAACCTCTGAATTCTGAGCCTCTGAAATACTTCTCATTATCTTCCACCATAGGCATTTGTGTTTCTACTCTGCATTCTGCTGAGTCCATTATTACCTGTCCACCTGCTTTCCACCTTCTAAAAATCTGCTGAAATCTTCACTGTTATTTCTTCTCCCTCACTCTCTGCCTTATGAGTCTATAAGTTTTATATGCCTGTCCTTATAGTTGAGGAGAGGTTGGTATTTACTACCTGTTTTTAGCTCATCATGTTTAACTGTATGTATATATATCATTTCTTATTAAGTATTCAAGAGGGTCCAGAATTTACAGGAACATCCATATAATTTTCATCTCCAGAAAATATTAAACTAAAGAATCTTTACTATCTGTGAAGATGTTGAAGTCTTTATCACCAGGCAAATTCAGTGTACAGTGCTGTAACAAGTAGTAGCAACAACTCCATGTCTACTTGCCGAGAAGCAGGTTTTCAATAGAGGAAAATAATTGCTAACCTACACCATCTTTTAAGTGCATAAATCACTTCAACATTTCCAAAGGACAACTTAGAAATATATAAGGAGAGAATTAGGGACACCTGCATGGCTCAGCCATTGAGAATCTGCCTTTGGCTCAGGGTGTGATCCTGGTGTTCCAGGATCGAGTCCTGCAACAGGCTCCCTGCAGGGAACCTGCTTCTCCCTCTGCCAATGTCTCTGCCTTCTATGTCTCTCATGAATAAATAAATTAAATAAAATAAAAAATAAAAAGAAGAGATTTAGAAAAATATACCTTCTGATACTAATTACATTTACAGAAATGCATCTAGAAAGATCTCAGCATATCTGCCTAGTCAAGGAACATTCAGCTACAGGTCAAGTGAAAGCAGATCACAAGAAATCTCCCAGAACACAACTGTTTAAAAGATGTCTTAGTTTCACTGAGCTGTACTATGATTTTTCTTTCTCTGTGACTATTTCTGTTTTCTTTTTCTTTTCTTTTTAAGATTGTATTTATTTATTCATGAGAGACACACAC
The DNA here is from genome assembly GCF_018345385.1 of Vulpes lagopus. Classification (NCBI taxonomy): domain Eukaryota; kingdom Metazoa; phylum Chordata; class Mammalia; order Carnivora; family Canidae; genus Vulpes; species Vulpes lagopus. The sequence goes on along the minus strand of NC_054842.1, from coordinate 43,424,818 downwards.
AGAGAGAGAGAGAACAGGGACACAGGCAGAGGGAGAAGCAGACTCCATGCAAGGAGCCCAATGTGGGATTCAAACCCAGGACTCCAGGATCACACCCTGGGACAAAGGCAATTGCTAAACCACTGAGCCACCCAGGGATCCTACTACCTCTGTTTTCTTATAGTCACACCAATACTTTCCCAAAATGACATTTTCAACCTTGGATCTATGGGATCATTTAGTTTGATTGCTTAGAATACTCAGTTTCCTTGACTGAATTCCATTTCCTGGGAGGCTAAGTTTGACTGGCCTGGTCAAGTGAGTTTTTCTAGTTAGTACCCAATAGGGAGTTAATTAGTACATTAGAAGTGCTTATTCTCAGACTACTAGAGTTTGTCCAAATGTAGATAGTCTTGGCAACACTCATGGAGTGAGGAACCAAACAGAAAATCCTAGAAACCTCAAACTCAGGCTTTGTGTGTGTGTGTGTGTGTGTGTGTGTGTGTGTGTGTGTGTGTGTCTGGGCTGGGAATGGAAGAGAAACATGTCAGCATCCAAAGACTTACTTTATGACCAGAGGGAGAAAAATAATGTATTTACCTTACATTTTTACATAAATAAATTTTATATTATGAGCAGGTCTGCTGGAGGTTTCATTTCACTCGGCCTGGATATAGCCACCACAATATAAAATAAATAAGTGAGAAGAATATGTAGAATGAAGTACTCAACACTGATAAATGGTAACAGATACTCAGCCTCCACATGGACAAGAAAAGTAGAGTTGGAGAAACTGTAATATGTGGGAGAAACTGCTATTCAGTTGTAGATGACTATATTTTTGCAGAAATATTTATTTAGTTCTTTATTTTCTGTTTTTTAGAAGAGGACAGAAGTCAGATTCTTATGTGACATTTCTGGATTTTGACATGTTGGCAAATTATCAAGATTTTTTTTTAATGGGAACAATTTATAACTACTGGGATTCTGAGACTCTATGACTCCTCAGTTCCTCAGACTTTAGTTTTGAAGGATGTTTTCTTGCCCACAGCCTGAACAAAGCTGCATCAACACGAGGTTGATCCTGATTCTTTTTAGATGTTAGACTTCATGGTCAATACTTACTGCTGGATGATTATTAGCAAGATAAAAGTGGTGGTGTGGATAACAGTGGGTAATGCATGCTACCTAGACAAGCTTACATCTGTCACCTCTACATTTTGGCTCCACTGCTTTAATCCCATTTGTTGGTCTCCCTTTTCCTCCACTGAAGAATAAGCTTCATGAATGCAGGAGATTTGCACATACAAACAACAACAACAAAAGATTTTTTAAAACACTGTGTTGATTAAACAAATCAGGCCTTTTTACAGCTAATTTGTGAATCTATCTATACATACCTTAATATATATACAAAAAGACAAACACCTTACACAATTGGTTATGGATTTTAATTATTCCCCCAGGCCAAAACCCAATACATCAAGAATGAGGAATTTAGTCTCATATGCCAATTTTCTACAAAATGACAGTATGTTATAATAGGAAAGAATATTGGGAAACTTCATTATTTTCTGCATGAGATAAAATTATCTCATCTTATTCAAAGTCTTATAGACAATAAATTATACATGTGTAATTATTTTTGGATTTTCTTTGACAGGTGGTAAGATTCCTTAAATTCTAGGATATAAGTCATGGCTAGGTATCATGTCTCCACAGGTTTTTGAGGTAATTCTTATTTTAGTCCAGACAGTAATTTATCAAAAAGCTTTATTTAAATTCCTTTCATAAAACCAAACAAAATTTTTTCAATACACCATCTAGAAGGTTTTATGTAACTAAAACATTTAACAGTAGTGGGATTATTCTGTATTAGTAATATCAACTTTACTCTTTATGAATTATTGGGCAAGGCACCCACTTTTAACCACCCATTTCACTATGAAACTGGTAAAATGCTATATTTATTTCAGGGTGCATCTGTCCAGGTAATTTTCAAATTCCAATTCTGAATATTGTGCCCAGATTTTATTTTATTTATTTATTTATTTTTTCTTTTTAGCTCTTTTGACTTCACACATTGAAATTTATGGTGCATTTCACAGTGCTCCCTGCTGTGGGCCTCATCAGGTCCTGGCTGCCAGGCCACTAGGAAACAAGAAATGAATGCTGGAAAGCCCTGTGGCTGTTCTTAACTAAAGAACTGCAAACATGACCAAAGTTCCCTGCAAATCCTCCTAGATTGTCAGAAGAAAAATGGCAACAAGCTGTAGCCATTCAATGAAGCAATATTTTCCTTATTACTTGTAAAGTCTTTTATTTAGCTTCAACAGTATCATTTTTGAAATGATTTTGTGACTGGGGGCAATACTTGGGTAGCCATCTGTTCTCTCAGATTAGCTGTCAGATGAGTAGAGTGTTTTTAGTCAATGTTTTCAAATTACTTTAAAATACCAACAAATTCAATATTTGTTCATGACACTAATGAGGAAAATTTTCATGTTTTCATCCCAAACAAAAAGTTGGATTTTCCAATCATGTTATGTTCTTTCCATCATCACTGGTGCAAATGGGTAGTTTCTGACGTCTTTTAAAAAAAAAGAAAGAAAAGGAAAAAAGAAAATTGAAAGGTGGCCAAAATGTCAAGATGGATTTGGTATACCAGAGCTATCTTTGCACTTACCATTTTAAAAGTAAATCTTTAATTTGGGGATTTCTGCCTACCTACCATTACAAGCCCCTTCGGGGCAATGATCTATCAAGTTCTGACTGTCTCAAACTGTTTGTGCCCAATTCCACATCGATCAAGCACACTTGCTGCACTTTCAACCAGAGAGCCAAGAAACAATAATTTTCAATTAAGAAACCAGAAGAAGACTTGGGGATTTGATTTATGGTGCATGACTAATTATCAAATAGCCAGCCTAATGAAAATTAAGCTGCTGGTTACAACAAAGATTTAACTTCATTTTCTTGAAGAGATACTGATATGATCCAGAATGTAATTTATTGAAGTAGTATGATGCATTTTAAAAGTCATAGACATGTAAATGAGATAATTATCATTTTTAAACGACAAGACTAATTATTTATATTATGATGAATTTTATATTCAGAGTACATATACACCTGAAATAAAGGATTATCTTTGCTTACCACAATGATTTTCACTTCCTTCTTATGCTACTGGTAGATTTAAAAATGTTGCATACAGTGTAAGGATTGAAGAATCTTTTTCAAGAAAAAGAAAGTAAAAATTTAATAGCTTTCTTTTTTTGAAAATTCCTTGGTGAAAATTATTTAGAATCAGTAAATTAATGAAAATTTTAAAACCATGTAAAATATGGTCAAGTGAATGTATAAGATCATATGCATATTTTGTGTTAACTATAAGTTTTGCTTGTATTGTTAAAAACAGACTTACAAATACAAATCCCTAAAATCATAAATATGCTACAATGTAATTACATTAAATTATCGTGTGTGATGTTCTTTGCCACATTAACGTTGGCCTTATTTACAAGTAGTCAACTTTCCACACTATTTTTCCTCTACCACACCTCACACGTTTTCCTGTGCAACCATTACTGACTACCCAAACATCACATTTATTTCTTGCCAATCTTCCTTCACTCACATAGTATATTTATAAACTTCCTCAAAGTCCACATCTCCAAATTCTGCTATTTTTCAAGTCCAATCTTAGATGTCACATCCTCCACGACTTGAGTAAAAATTGTCCCTTCATCTTTCCACCCCATCCCATCCTGAAAGGGTATCTTTCTTCTTTGAAATCCCACAGATTCTCATGGTCATCAATCAGATTAGTGGTTCTCAGTCCTGACTGCTATGGTGAGGACATGTAACATTGTATTTCTAATTTGGGTGTTGAGTAATGGGTGTTTTCAGGTCATGAAAATGTATCAAGCTGCATACTTATGTGCAGTCTTCTAGATGCATACATTATATTTCACTAAGAAACATTTACAAATATCAATGCTGTGATTCCATCCCATACCAATTAACTCAGAATCTCTGAGGATGGAGGTTTGGGCATTGGTATTTTTTTAAAGTTCCCTACATGACTCTAATATTCAGCTAGCTGTTTAGAACCACTAACCTAGACAGTGTCTTAAGAAGTTTCTCTTCCTTTCCCAAGGAGTAGTTCCCACTGAGATAACCACAAATGAATGGGCAACCAAAACTGTAGGACTCCTAACAATATACATTTTACTAAAGTGTTTATGTTTGACCATTTCCCAGGTAATGTACTTATGCATTATAATCACTATATGTTTCAGAGTTGGAGCTATTCTTGGAAATACTCATTTCTAAAATGTCATCATTTCAATGGGGTTGATATTATTGTAGTATTTCTAATTTTATACGTCTTATTATGGCCTTATAGAAATAACATCCTCCCCTCTGACATGTGCTTCTTTTGATCAGGAATGGTTCACTTTTTTAAATAAATATTCATCATACTACTATTTCAACACTGGCCAACAATTTAAAAGAAAAGTGAGAGGGAGAAAGAGTAAGGCAAGAAAAAGACTAGTTTTGTGTCTTTATGTTTAATTATGTCATTTAAGATGGTAAAGGTATGAAAAATAGTATTTTAACTGTATAAATCATGAGATTTCAATGATCAGAAAATTCTTTTGAAATAGCTCATCTTTGGTAAAACTTTTTTTTCAGCTATCCTCTATATTGCCCTTAAATTTATTCATACAGGTAGTATTAATAAGTTTCTGTTGGAATAAAGCACTTAATGACAACCCTCCAATTTGTTCACATTCCACCATATGTCAAGATCTGTCTTTCTAAAGTAGGAATCAAATCCCAACTCTACCCTATTTCACAATATTTACCATGGACCAATCTTCTTGGTACTCAAATTGAGATTTGGGGGCTGCAGCAGGGCTGGGAGCCCATCCGGAAAGGTGAAATTTCAGGCCTCACCTCAGAACCATTGAGTCAAAATATGCATTTTATTATTATTTTTTAAAGATTTTACTTATTTATTTGAGAGAGAGAGAGAGAGAGAGGCAGGAGAGAGGGAGAGAGAGTATGAGGGGGAGAAATGGCAGAGGGAGAGGGAGAGTGAGAAGCAGATTCTACACTGATCAAGAAGCCTGACTCCAGGATCCTGGGATCTTGACCTGAGGCGAAGGCAGATGCTTTCAGACTGAGCCACTCAAGTGCCCTCCTAATCTGCATCGTAATAAGATTTCCAAAGTGCACACCAAAGTTTAGAAGCTCTTTTCTTAACCTTTATCTGTCTACCATCTTCCATCATCCTCTTCCAGCTAATCCTTCATATTCAATTTACTTCCCTAGCTATGCTGGCTGATTTAGAGTTCCTGGAAGAAACCAGCATTTTCTTGTATTTGCATGTGTTGTTTACTCTGTCTGGGCTGTGTTCCCATTAGAATCACCTGGTAACTCATCTGGTGAATTCCTCAATTCAGCTTATTCTCCTTCTTTTTGAAGAAAGACCTGCCTAACTCTTCAAGTGGAGTTAGGGTCTTTTTCTTCTTATTTATAAGACTCCAATTTAAGAGTTATCAAACTATTATAAAGTGTCTGCCTTTCTTCTTTTCTTTAGACTGGACTCCTTTAGAGCAGGAATTGCATCGTGTTAAATCCTACAGTGCTATCTAACAATGTTTTAGACATGAAAAAATAAGTCAGTAAATGCTTTATGAGTGTTAGACAAAAGGCCTAGTTAAGGTCATTTTTGAGGACAAAGTGTCGCAAGTGTTCCTTTTATAAAGGTGTACTTGAAAATCACACATTTAAAAGCACTTTATTGTAATTATTTGATTCTTCTATTTGTGGTGGAATAAGACTTACATAGATTTATAGAGTTAGGATGTCTTGGGATATAATCTAATCTTATATTCATTCTCAAAGAAGATGATCCAAGATGATTAATTAATTTCTCCTATAACTAAAAAAAAAAAAAAAAAGGATGTATATTTATAAATCTGTTTACCTCCTCTTTATATTCTGGTATATGTTTGTACACAAAGGATGCTTAACAAATAATTTCTAAATAAGAGAATGAGCTAATTAACACGTTTAGTATTTTTAATGACAACCCTCACTGATATATTAAGTAAGATATAAAAAATATTTAGCACAATGTTGGTATAAAGTAAACGATCCATAATAGATATATATCCTCTTTCTCTCAGCCTCTTTCCGGTTTAACTTAAATCTTTCAGGCTGCCATTAAATCCTCATTTTCTGTGCTTAGTGCTTAAATAAATAAAGTTAAAAATCTGAAAATAATAGCTAAACTTCATTTTTGTTAAAAGGTAACAGAGCATCCAAAAAATGAAAAATCTACTTGTTTTATTTCCTTTGTCAAACACTGATGCAAATGCCAAAGCAGAGCTTGTTGTTGTTCTTTTATTTTTACGAATATAGAAAGAGAATTTTTATAATATAATATTAAATAATATATATCTGAAGAAGGAAACCCTAAGGTCGGTGCACAGCACATACACATAAAATTTCAACTTGCTGTATCTTGTGTTCTATTTTTGCAGGAGTCCTTGATTCCTACAAGAGAATGGATGGCAAGAGTTAATGCTTTGGTGGGCTAATAATGTAAGATATTTGATCAAAGTTTCCTTTCAGGATCAAACCAATCAATCCCAAAGAATCAAGTCCCTACATGGCTTGAATGAGTATCAATTGTACAACAAGGTAAAACGAGAACGGCCATATTGTTTTCATTATCTAGATTTCTAAAGACTGTCTTTGAGAAAAGCATGGACTATTTTATGGGTTTTCTGGTTCCAATGCTGTACTTCTATTTAAACGTCTTTGTCCTAAGTCAATTTCTCTTTGTTAATGCTTTCTTAATGAAACAATATGGATACCATCCAATAAGTCACAAATTGGGGAAAGCAAGACACAACTATCTGTGTTTGTAGTGTTTACGTGGATAATAGCCTTACTTGTAAAACCTAAAACATTTTTTTTTAAAGTTCTAAGCAGGAGTAAAGGTGAAATCAAGTCATTAGATTAAATAAACATTTCTTAAGACTCAAAAAGCATGAAGCATTAAAAAAACGATAAAGTGTATTTCATTAACATTGATTTAAAATTTAAAATTTCTGGGTGCCTGGGTGACTCAGTGGTTCAAAGCGTCTGCCTTTGGCTCAGTCACGATCCTGGAGTCCCAGAATTGAGTCACGCATCAGACTCCCCATGGGAAGCTTGTTTCTTCCTCTGCCTGTGTCTCTGCCTCTCTCTCCGTGTGTATCTCATGAATAAATAAATAAAATCTTTTTTTAAAAAAATTTAAAATTTCTGCCTTTTGAGGACACCTGGGTGGCTCAGTTGGTTAAGTGTCTGCCTTCAGCTCAGATGGTGATCCTGAGGTGCTGGGATCGAGCCTCATACTGGGCTCCCTGCTCAGCAAGAGGTCTGCTTCTCTGCCTTCATCTGCCCCTCCCTCCACTCATGGTCCTTCTCTGTCTCTCTCAAATAAATAAATAAAATCTTTAAGCAGCCCACAAAACCCTTCTGCCTTTTAAAAGATGTTCTTATAAAAGGAAAATATAAGCAATAGACTAGAAGATATATAGATACATTTGTGTGTATGTATGTTAAAAATCATTGAGACACCTAAAAAGAGAAAATTTTACTGTATGTAAATCTTATGTTAATAAACTTGACTTAAAAGGCTAATGATTAGTTGTTATATATTTGGAGCATATCTAGATGATGCTATCATAGCAACATATCACTTCTACAGATTAAGTTCTACATGAACTAGAGTGGTTATTTCTGTATTTCAGTAACTGATTTGGTTATTTTAATAAAAATAATAAAAAGAATCACAAAAACTTCTCTATGCACATTCTGTAATCCCAGAAGGAACTCAATATATATTTTAACATGCTATTGGATGGAAATCTTTCCTGAATTGCCACTAAAATTCTCATGCTAAAAGAACAATGGAAGCTCAGAAACTAAAGCGATCTCAGAAACTAAAGTGTATCACCAAGTACTTTCCCAAAGAACTTTTTTTTTTTAAGATTTTATTTATTTATTCATGAGAGACACAGAGAGAGAGAGAGAGAGAGAGAGAGAGAGGCAGAGACACAGGCAGTGGGAGAAGCAGGCTCCATGCAGGGAGCCCGACACGGGACTTGATCCTGGGTCTCCAGGATCACGCCCTGGGCCGAAGGCGGTGCTAAACTGCTGAGCCACCCAGGCTGCCTCCCACAGAACTTTCCAAGGGAAGACAGAATTCTTGCCCACTCCTACCATTACCACTCCATAACAAAAATTAAAATAATAATGATAATAATAAAGTGAGAGGAATCAAGGAAAATCATTACAGTGATTGCACCTCTTCTCCTTTCACCTAGAGCCAGATGAGAAGAATTCTAAGAAGAAAACTTAAAGATTCTCAGAGAAGTCCCACACCTCATTTCTCATTTGCATTTTTCTTTATAAGGCATACTAGCATGGCTGCCCTCAACACCTACTGGAGTAAAGAGAAAAGAGAGTTGGAGAGACATGGCAAAATAATTTGTACCCCACTGACTGACTTGGCAGGGCTGTGTGAGTTTCCCGTAGGTCAAGTGGACTGTAGGAAACAACTGAATTTGCACCATTTTGCCATTCCTTCTGGAGATGGCTTCTTCTAGAAGAAGAAAGCTCAGGAGCTAAAGGCTGTGAGTGCACTGCCTTGAGAAGAAGTTGCATTGGTCAGTGAAGGAAGTGGTCACACCAGAGGAATCATTCAAGTTCAGAAACTGTGCAGTAGGGAGAACTTCCTGCATGGGATCCAAGTGAACTCATCCATAACCATCCAGAAGTCATCCAAAATCAGGAGAGGATAGTTAAGTAAAGAGCATTTTGCTTCTCTTTCTCTATCCCACCTTCCTACCACTGCACACAGGTGGGTTGAGGGCAGGGGTGCAGAGAGGAGCCCAGAAAGGGAAGCAGAATAGAAAAAAAAGTTAGATATCCCTCATTGGCATACCTCCCCCAGGCCAAGAGCTGTTCTAGTGGTAAGAGAGAGTAAAGCCTGAAATAAATTTGAAATCTAAATTTTACTTTAGACTGTACTGGATCAAATTTTGAAAGTGACTAGAAAGCTATAAGTTCAAACTGAAGTATTGGTAAAAAACAGAAAAGTTAAACTCAAAAGCATATTTAAAGGCCTTGATAGAAAAAAAGAAACATTCTGTTCAAATGAGGCATTCCACTGAGGAAAAATTAATATATAATTTTCATCAAATAAGTACATGTCCACATTGAAGAATGGATTTCAGTGGTTTGAAGTATAATCCCAAGGACAGTAATGGAGCACTCTTTAGAAAGGTCATGTCATAAATGATGGTGATGGCACAAATAGCAATATTGTGCAAATTAATATGAACATCAACAGTTTTGAACCAAAAAATGATTCAGTAGTCTACAGTCAAATGTAAAGAAGTTTCAAGAATACTTTAATCAACATTTCACTCTTTTAGTTTTCTGTTTCTGAGTGCACAAAAAGGATACATGATATTTTTAAAACCATGAATAGATCTAAAAGAGTTCTTTACATAGTTCAAAAATTAGAACATAAACAATAATAAATCACTGAGTCATCATTTAATTAACCTAAGCATACATAATCGGTTGTCTTATAATTGATGGAATATTAGGTTTAATAAACTAGAGTAAATTCTAGGATGTGAATAAATATTATACCCAATTTCTTTTTTTTTAAATTTTTTTAAATTTTTATTTATTTATGATAGTCACAGAGAGAGAGAGAGAGGCAGAGACACAGGCGGAGGGAGAAGCAGGCTCCATGCACCAGAAGCCCAATGTGGGATTCGATCCCGGGTCTCCAGGATCCCGCCCTGGGCCAAAGGCAGGCGCCAAACCGCTGCGCCACCCAGGGATCCCTATACCCAATTTCTGAGTCCCATTCTTAAAAAAGAAACTGATAATCCTTCACTCTTGTTCCACTTTTCTATTCCTTTTCTACACTACTAGTGTGTGCTGCTAGTGAGCTCTGACCATGCAGATGGGAGTAATACCTCAAGGGATACCAGAATAATAATAAAGCAGAAATCTGGGTCCCTAGAGGATTCCATACAACAAAACCACCAACCTGGTCTAGGCATTTTTCTATCTCTAGACTGTTAGATAAAAAGGAAACAAATTCTGTCACATTAAGTCAGGTATTTCTATCATATTAAAACCATCTATCTATTATAACAACTGAATCTGTACAAGGGTATTGCAATAAGTAGCAATTTAAACTAACATTTATTATATTTATTATTTTTAGACACCATATTAAATGTGATTTATTTATCCTGGGAACCCTAAAGGAAGGTATTATTATGTTCATCCCCATTTTTAGAGTTAAGAATATGGACACTTGCAGAGATTAAGTAACTGCCCAAAGTCATACATAAAATGGAAGAATTTTCCACCCACAAAAATGGACTCCAGAACCCTTGCCCTTCTTCACTGTGATATTACAGTTCCCAACTAACACACAGCTCCCTGAAGCATGTTATACTAGTGCAAAGTTTTGATATGACACATTCATACATTTGTAGCTCTATAGATCAATAGTTGCATCCAAATAATAAATAAATTATCATAATTTCAACTTAACATAACCATGATATTGAATGATTAATCCTAAGAAATAACACAGAATATATGAATTAAGGCAATATTATCTAAAATTAACAAGAACAAGAACAACCACAAAAAACAATATCCAACATCAGGAAAATGGTTAAAGAAAATTAAGCAACACAAACTCAACAAAGTGTTTTTGAAACAAGCTGAAGTATAAGTATAAACATTATGCTGGTCTTTCAACATTTACAACAGAATGCTATGTGGAAAAAGCAGGTTACAAAGAAGGAGGGAAAAAAAGTCTAACATTTATTAAGCATTTACTATGTTCCAGACACTAAATATTTTTTATAAAACATTATTTAATCATTACCTCGACAATGAATGGAGAAGATGATTACCCTTTCCCTCACCCCATTTTCCAAGTGAAGGAGCTTAGGTTAGGAGAGAATTTTGCTACAGATCATGCAACTAGAAAGAAATGGTGTGGGAATTTTCATCAAGGTCCACAACATATTCTTTTCTATTATTCCATACTGCTTCTCAAAATGGAATGTATATATCAATTAAACTACAGAATAATATGATCATTAATAAGGACATGAACTTTAAAAACATGAAAAAATGACAACAATAAGCTGAGGTGATAAGGTTCTTTTCTTTTTTGGGTGGGGCATTTTTTCCTAATGGCCAAAAATATACATGGTGTCCATAATTGCATACAGTGCATATTCTTACTTGAGCCTCTTCACTTTTTAAGTATGCACTGCTCTTACTTGACGTGTAGAGATATAACATTACTTTAAAGGTAGCACACCAAAAAAATAAAAATAAAAAATAAATAAATAATAAATAAATAAATAAATAAAGGTAGCACACCATAGAACTGGGCATGGCTTTTTGAGGGCAGTGGAAAATTGGTTCCTTAGTCATCTCTAGAAAAAAAGATCCAAGTGTGATAAAAAATGAATTTTGGAAGCCAACACAGTAGAGCTTTTCAGTAAAACCGACTGCATCCCATATTTACTCATGATCTTTTCCATACCTGCTTCTTGCCCACTGTTACCTTCCTCAGGTAGAGCATCACCATCTATCCAGTCACACAAGTCATCTGTGACACTTCCCTCTCTCCAACCCATATTCTCTACATCAATTCCTCTAAAATTTACATCTTGATAGCTAAATTCATCTAGTTGTTTCTCCACCAAGATGTCTTCACTTCTCACCTGAACTATAACAAATAACCTAGTTGATCTTATTCCATCTACTCTTGACCTCTTCAAGTCTGTCTTCCAATCCGTCCTCCACTACAGCCGGAGTTATTTTTAAGTGCTAACCTTATCATGTCAATGCATGCTTCAACTATCTAAACAGTTTCCTATCAATCTCAAAATAAAATTCAGGTCTACAAGGCCCTGAGGAATCCCTACTCCCCTCCCCCTTTCACTTCCTTTTAGCAGTCCAGCTTACTTCCCATTTCTCACCTGTGCTGTACTCCCTCAGAAAGTCTTGGCAGATGATGCTTCCTCAACCAAACATTTGCTTCTCTATCTTACTCCATCCTTTCCCAATGTTAACACCTACTTATTCTTTACATCTCATTACAATTATCCTTTCTATGGGAAGCCATTTCTGATCTACATAATGGCAGGTCTTCTTATTTTCCACTTGCATAGTGTAATATGCAATTCCTTCTAGCAAAGAATAAACTTTTATATTTATTCATGTAATTATTTAATTAATATCTAACTCTTCTAGGAAATTATAGCTCTGAATAAGGTAAGTCTCTTACCTATTTTTGCTCATGTTATACATCCAGAACCTAGCACTGGGCCTGATAAATGGCAGACATTCAATAAATACTTCTCATCAGTTGTCCCTAACAACCATAGCAGAACATGAAATTCTTTTGTCTTCAACCTCTTTGGCTCCAGAAACATAAGATCAAGGTACTTTCTGCATAATACTGTAAGTCAGTGAAATTTGCTTTTCCATCCACTTGTTTCCCTTTCTGGCCCTTTCTTCTCCTCTGTTGTATCCTCTGCCCTCCATATGCCCAGTGTCTTTTTTTATTTCCAACTCCTTACAAGATTTTCAGTTAGTGGTCCCTGGTTGGGTCAGTCAGTAGTGCATGTGACTCTTAATTTTGGGGTCATAAGTTTGAGTCCCACATTGGGGATAGAGTTTGCTTAAAAAAAAAGACTTTCATTTAATTAATTAACAAATACAGTAAGACCCTGCTACACTCAAAACACTGTATTAAATATTAGGAATAGAGAAATGTATAATGGCAACTTCCATTAAGATATAAGAATGACATAAGAATTGGTGATAACTATTGCATACCTAACATGTTCCAATCACCGTTATTTTTTTTTTAATTTTTTAAATTTATTTATGATAGTCACAGAGAGAGAGAGAGAGGCAGAGACACAGGCAGAGGGAGAAGCAGGCTCCATGCACCGGGAGCCCGGATGTGGGATTCGATCCCGGGTCTCCAGGATCGCGCCCTGGGCCAAAGGCAGGCGCTAAACCACTGCACCACCCAGGGATCCCCCAATCACCGTTATTTTTGATATCCATAAAGGTGGAGACAAGATGTGAAGTATAGTACTTCCCATGAGTGAACAAGAAGTTAAAGGCCAAAGCTTCAGCAGCAAACCCATCTTACTCTTTACAGTTCCCCACTGCCTACTAATAACTTCATTGTGAGGTTACCCAACACAGAAAAAGAGGGAATAGAACAGAAACGTGTTAAAGGCCATTTGTAGTTCAGGCCAGACTCTCTGCCCTGCTTAGAGGGAGACCACAAGAGAATCCGTCAGAAAGCATCTTGAAGGCATTTGATTAATGCCACTGTCTGAATTGTGTTTTTGAGGACTACAGATTGTCATGCAGTGTGTTAGTTTCCTACCTTGAGCTGACATTGTGGTATAAGAATAAAGCAAGCATTGGAATGACTCAGTGTTAAAGGGCTGCTGCGTCCCATTTCATGAATCCAATGACTGAGTTTTGTTTGCCTTTGCAGAGCCTTGATCATGACAGAGAAGCAGCAGCAAAACTAGGGTCACCAGGGAGAAGAGCCTTCTTCTAGTTCCACTGATTATCTCCAATGGATACTATAACTCTGAAAGGAGGTGACATTACGTCCATTATAGATAAGGAAACTGCCTCCCAGGTTATCCAACATATGAGCGATAATTCTAACTTTGTTCTCTCAGTCTTGAAAGCCCATGTCCTTTCCACTGTATGGTCTCATAGTGGGAAGCAGTAAGGAACATCTAAAATCTTCAGATCTAGGCCTGTAGATTTTAGGGGACAAGGAAGTGTTCCTCTGACAGGGTCTTTGGGGAAGGCAGCATGGGGCTCTGTACGAAGAATGTTCTTGAGCAAAGATGCCAGTTGCAGAAACAGCAAATTGAACAGCTTAACTGAACTAATAACTGTGTGCAGGAAAGAGGTGCTGAAAATTTATACTGGAGCTGAAATGTAACAGATTCCAGAAGATAGAACCAGAGTTATCATGCTTTGTCTCCTTCAATTCAGATGGGACTTTCCTAATTAACCTATGTAGGAACACTCTACTAAAGCCTTGCCACTAAAATTTGACATTACAATATCCCATTGCTGGGCTACCTATACTCTGAATTTTGGCTATTTTAACTTACTACTGGTTTTCATTAACTTCTTTTCTACATGAAGATCAAACAACTTTCCCATTATATTTTGAAAATTAATTACATCATCATAATAAATTCTGAGCAAAGGTTGCAATCTTCAGTGGCCAGGCCATTAATATATATGTGCGAAGGATACAGAGACAACTAAAAGAGAGTGGTAGGGACTTTGGCAAACTAGAAAATACATTTCCCATCTAAGGCATTCAAACTCAAACTTTTGATAAACATGGCATTTACCTGTTTGGCTTACAAGCTACCTGGATGCAGAATCTATATTTATATAAATATAATAATATTTTCTAACATTACTAAGGGTATATTATGCATTATTCTAACGGCTTTACATTTATTAATTCATCTAAGCTCACAAAACCCTTATGAATTGGGGAAGTGTGAATCATTCTTACTTTACAGATGAAAACACTGAGGTGCAGAGATGTTATGTTACTTACTCAAGGTCACTCAGATTAGAGCCAACATTTGAACCTAGACCCTCTGGCTTCAGTACATATGGTCTTAAGCACCACAGCATATCCTGGACCTTGTAGGATGCTGGTCATGACTATAAAATTTTAGGATCAAATGCTGGTGAATGTTTTTGCAAGAGAACATTCTATAAAAGTAAACCTTATAGAAAGTTTCCTAACCCTGGTTTTAGATCATTAATGATCCATTACATGCATCTGAAGGTCCTGGTGGCAGAAATATATTTGGGGCAGGCATTACCAGTGTCCACCATGCAGTGTGTTCTCAGGTGACATTCTTGCTTAAACACTCCATCTGTTAAAAAAAAAAAAAAAAAGAGGTATCCTCATAAGGCTGTACCTATCTCAAAGTCCTTGTTAGTATTAACCGTGGAAAAAAAATACGTGAAATATTTAGCACAGTCCTACCACATAGCAAACGCCCAATAATGTTAACTATTGGTGATTACTATTCATATGAAACCTACTGCCCTTCACCTTCTTGAACTGCCATCTGAACTGCCTTTGCCTTTAGCAACTATTGAAAGTGACTTGCATTTAAAAAATCATAATTGGGATCCCTGGGTGGCGCAGCGGTTTAGCGCCTGCCTTTGGCCCAGGGCGCGATCCTAGAGACCCTGGATCGAATCCCACGTCGGGCTCCCGGTGCATGGAGCCTGCTTCTCCCTCTGCCTGTGTCTCTGCTTCTCTCTCTCACTGTGTGCCTATCATAAATAAATAAAATTAAAAAAAAAAAAAATAAAAATAAAAATAAAAAATCATAATTACATGAATTATATCTTTGTTGACAGCCCTTCTGTTGGTAGATTATGGTAACGCAGACTTGAAAACACATTCTAGATATGTTCGACACAACAACTGATTAAATGTTCTAGACTCCACAGATTGGCTTAGACATATTTATCAGATATTCTCTATCATCAAGTGCAAAAAAAAAAAAAAAACCCTCTTCATTTATCTCATACATACAATACAGTAATCAACACATTCCTAGAAACCTTCCTTATAAAAAATGTTTCGGGGGCCTTCTTCCTGACATGCTATTTTCCAGTAGGGATTTTATCAGGCTTTCGATAAATATTTCACCCAGTCACAGGCCTTTAGAATTGTCTTGAAAGTATTCTTTGCAAAAAGGTATTTAGGTCCTTGAGGCCAAAAGGCTACAGTGTAACTTCTCTGTATTTGCATATATTCCTTATTCCTCCTAGTCAGGGGATAAATATTATCTTAAATGTTACCTTCCTTATGAAATAAATTAAAAATGTGTTATAAATAAAAAATTAGGAAAATCTACATTTTAAATATGAAAGCATAATCACAGAAGGCTGATCTCTTCTATTCTATTGTATGATTTTTTTTTCAATTTACAGTACTAAGTTTTGTATTAAAAAGATATGGAGATCTACTTTCACAACATAATTTGAAACACAGAGAAAAAAGTGTTACATGCTGAGCAATGAAATTGAATTTTTTTTTTTGACTCTTGAAGGAGACCTATCCATTTCGTTCAGGTCTTCCATGTTTTTAAGTTAAAAAAATAGAAATCTACAAAATATTTTGGTGAAATCTGTAGAACTCTGCAGGGGTCCAGGATGTAAAATGACATTTCTTTCCTACATTGCATGAATAACTCATCTACCAGCCCCATATTCATTTAGTTTCAATGAAATAATAACAGAGAGACATGTATAAAGTAATTCTTTGCTACAATCTCTCATGCTTGTTTTAGAATTATTAAACAAAACCTAGATATGTCAACTATAGAAGACTAGAAATTTATACAGTTGTTTGGCTTGTGCTAAGCATTTAGAGGGGACTTTATGTTGGGGAAAACTACTCTCTTACAGAACAGGTGGCCAGGAGAAGGCAACTTCATCAATGAAAAATTGGCCTGAATAGAAATTCTGGCCTTAAAAACACCCAAAAAAACCCCCCACACAATCAGTGTCATTGACAGATGTCATCAGAAACACTGTTGTTCGGGATATAATTCAATAAATCGTCAATAGAATTACACTACTGGAATATTTGTCCTATGTTCAATCAACAGAAATCCTTAGGAACTTAAACATGCAACATAAAACTTAAAAATGTACCAAGATATCCTTTTTCCATTGAGACTTTCTGTATCCTATTGTCTAAGATTATTCATCTTGTTAATCATCTGCCTTCGGCTTCATTCATCTTGTTCATCTTGTTAATCATCTGCCTTCGGCTCAGGGCGTGATCCTAGTCCTGGGATCGAGTCCCACATCAGGCTCTCTGCATGGAGCCTGCTTCTCCCTCTGCCTGTGTCTCTGCCTCTCTGTGTGTGTGTGTCTCTCATGAATAAATAAATAAAATCTTAAAAAAAAAAGAAGAAGAAACTCAGCTGTATTGAGGTATTACATACTATTAAATTTATTCATTTTGTGTAAAATCCAATGCTTTGAGTCAATTTACAGAGCTATACAACCATTACCCACAATCCAATATTCATGGCAAGATTATTCATAATAGCCAGAAGAGTGAGAACAAGTCAAATGCCCATCAACAAGCAAATGAACAAAGAAGCAAACAGCATCTGGCTTTTTTAATGAAATCACTGCAAGTTTCATGAAATCTTAAATCTGATGAATATTATTTATTTTTTTATTCTTGGATTTGGAAAAAAAATAGTTTAAACTGCTTGCAATTCTCCTAATTCAGAGTGAAAAGTTTGTACTTTAAGAAAAAGAAAGTTGGAATGTTGAATGTCACTGAAAAGTAGATAATTTTACCATCTACATTTCTACCAGTTCCTTTACAGAATGAATGTATTTCTGTATTATGTAAATAAGATGCTTTATTCTTTCAATAAGAACCATTTTGGTTACCCAGAATAAGGCTTCAGAAAGTTGATTCCTTCCAGAGCCATGTCATAATGGTTCCAAAAATACACGACCCTTCTATGTGGTCATCCAATTATTTTCTAGGGAGAACTCTATTTATGCTTTGAAAACTTAAATGATTCATAGCTGGCAAAGAAAGAGATGATGGAAATAAATGTAGCTCTGGAAAATCATTTTGTGTGTCTTATAGGATCAAATTCTAATAAATTACCGTAACTTGAGTACTACTGGTCTCACTTTGGGAAAATCCTGTTCACCAAAATCTGACCAAATTCTGGCTAGAAAGAAAGCTTTTATTGGATGCAATCTGGGCCTTTCCATTAGAAAGAAATGAAGATTACAAAGACTGCAGTTGTTATATACGCCGCTTCCTTCACATCCAAAAATATAGGTCAGAGAGCTTATATTAAAAAGGAAAAACCCCAGAAAATACTTCTACCTTGAAATGGAATGTCTTATGTTTCCTTTCTCCTGACTGAAAACCAGATGAATCAAAAACTGAGTTTAATGTTATTTATATTCTTCATTGTTAATTTTAAATTTCAAAAATTCTCCTGTTTGTATATAAGATGTTGTTTGTTATGTTTATCAAGATTAAGCAAAAGAAAGACTACACTAATTGGGAAATTACACTTACCCAGTTTAAAGCATGGTATCTAGTTTACCTCTCTAAAAGGTCTATTTGATTAAATATTTGTAGTAGAGACTCGACCAGTATTTGCAAAAATGGTTCTGTCCCTACTTAATGTTGATTAGTATTTCATTAGAAATTATATTACTAAAACTGTGATTGAAAGAAAAATTCATCTGTACTTTGCTAATATATACTATCTCCATATGAATATACCAAAAGAAAAATATTTTTTTAAGATTTTATTTATTTACTTATTCATGAGAGACAGAGAAAGAAAGAGAGAGAGAGAGAGAGAGAGAGAAGAGAGAGAGAGGGAGAGACGGAGACCCAGGCCACAGGCAGAGGGAGAAGCAGGCTCCATGCAGGGAGCCTGACATGAGGCTTGATCCCAGGTTTCCAGGATCAGGTCCTAGGCTGAAGGCTGCACTAAACCGCTGAGCTACCTGGGCTGCTCATTATGGCTATAAGGAGAAACAAACAAACAAAAAATGTGGCTTCTCTCAAAATTTAATGCCTGGTAGTTAATCCATCCCCTTTGTCATTTATATCAAGAAATTGCCACAAATATGTCAGAATTCACTAATCACTTTTGGAGACCAAGTTGTTCAATCTCAGGTCCCAGTGTCTCCCAGGTCCATAATTTCATAGAAGTCAGAGTAAAGAGACCAGTAAGACTCCTGGAAGTCTCACCATCCCTGCATCATCCATTTGTAGAGAAGATTTACAGATGCGCCATGACTGGAGCTCAAGACACAGTTCATTTATCCTTCTCCTAGCAGCTGATTACATAGACGTATGTGACAATCAATATTCATGCCCTCCGCTCCTTCCTGAGGGAGAGACATGAATTTTCACTATCAAAGAGCCATCACTGTCTAATTTACCAAAGAGCATGAGGAATGAAATCAAAGATTGACCTAGACTATGACCAATTTATGTCAGACAAGCAAATTATGATAAAACTGTGCCTCTTGATGAAAGAATAGAAGTATTTATTATTTGGAATGCTTTTAAATTGCATTATTATATTTTTCAACATCACAGGATGATTCCTCTTAATAAATCTTTTCCTTGGTATGAGTTAATAGAAAATAAATGTCTTGGTCTCTGCCCTGGAACTCCGGAAGCCTTGTAATTTTCTACATGACAGGAGTGTCTTTTGTTCTTTTGTGGCAACTCTTGGTGAGCTTCTGGATGGCTCCTGGATAGGAGCTGGTCACCGGAAGGACCAAGCCATGATTAGGAACTTGGTATTTTCAGCCCTAACTCCTATTGTCTTGAGAAGGGAGAGGGCTGAAAATGGAGTTAATGATCAATCCTGCCTACATAATGGAGCGTCCATAAAATCCCCAAAGTAGAATGTTTGGAGAACTTCCAGTTAGGGTGACATACCCCAACTCCATGGGAACAGAAGCTTCTGTGCTTGGGACCCTTCCAGAATCTCCCCCCACCCACCCCACCATGTATATTTTGTCTGGCTGTTCATATATAGCCTTTATGGTGTCCTTTAATCAACTGGTAAACATACGCAAGTGTTTTCTTGAGTTATGTAAGCCACTCTAGCAAATAAGTTTGAACCTGAGGAGAGAGTCATTGGATCCTCCTATCTATCTATTTAACTGATTGGTCAGAAGCACAGGGGACAACCTGGACTTGTGACTGGCTTCTGAATCTGAGGGGTCAGTCTTTGGGACTGAGCCCTTTCCCTATGAGATCTGATGCTAATCTCTGGGTACAGAGTGTCAGAACTGAGTTTAATTGTAGGATATCCAGCTGCTGTCTGAGACTTACTTGTTGTTGTGGGGAAAACCCACACTTCAGAAGGGAACTGTGCTGTGTGAGTGTGATAGTGGCATGAAAGTAAGGGAAACATATAAGAGAGAAAGATACAGAAGATGGAAAACTGAGTTTTTCTTTTTTACTTAGTGTCTGTCAAAATAATATTCACCCGATTTTGGAGGCAAACAGTAGAGAACACTTTACCTTTAGACCTTTGAGTAATACTGTTCAAAAACGCTGCAATATCATCAAAACTCTTTCAAAGTACTCTTGAATTAGTCCAATAATTGGTAGGAAAAAAAGACAATCATGATATGAAAAAAAAAGTGTTGCTGTAAATGTCTATTGGATGTTATTTCGATCTCTATGTTCCTAGTATATTCTGCTAATACTTTGGAATCATTTTATTTTTGGGAGCAATGTTAGGTGTTCTAAGAGACAAACTCTCTGTTATATTAATTGCCTGTGCTCATGTCCTTCACTTGGCCTCAAAGTACAACATGTTCTTTCTCTAAAGAATAATAACTCAAAAGCTTTTCCAAATAATCACTTTTTAAGGATATTTTGGTAAACATAAATTCACATTAAAAAGTGCAGAGAAACAGAATTACAGAATTTTTACTGTAACATCCTATAACTTGTGTATATATTGTGTATAGGAATCAGTATTTCTGAAGAAGCTTATTTTACCTTTTTTTTGTGTGATCTTTATACCATTTTCCCTTTTCACACTAAAAGTTATTTTCATACAGTGGGAAACATGATTGTGATTCCCTATCATTTGGATGGTTCCTTAAATTATATTTCTCATAACAGTGTTAAGTTTTGGGGGGGCACCAGGGTGGCTCAGTCAGTTAAGCGTCCAACTCTTATTTGTGGTTCAGATCATGATCTTGGGGTTGTGAGATCGAGCCCCAAGTCAAGCTCCCTGCTATCCACTCATTATTCACAGAAATACTTATTGAGCATCATTTGTGCATAAGAAACTATGCTGAATGTTGGACAGGACACAAAGATAAACAAAACATTCTCCCTGCCAAAAAAAAAAAAAAAAAAAGCTTAAAATCTCTTAAGGGGTAAGTCAGTGCTCAGATAAATTCCAAACAAAGTGATTTGTGATATATATGCCATGAGTGGGATAAACCAGAGCCTCAAGAGTTCAGAGGGGAACTATCATTGTTTCTGGAAGGGAATATTGAGGCTTACATTTGTCTCTGTAAGCTCCTATAAGGATGGGATTTATGTTCAAATTAACAGTATTATCTAACCAATTAAGTGATGAGAATATAAATGGAAAAAAATAAACTCAAAGATCACTTAAATACAGATGCCTAGGGACGCCTGAGTATTTCAGTAGGTTAAGCATCTGCCTAAGTTTCAGGTCATGATCTCAGAGTTCCAGGATAGAGCCCCACGTTGGGCTCCCTGCTCCGTGAGGAGTTTGCCTCTCCCTCGCCTTCTGCCTCTGCCTCTCCTCCCACTCATGCTCTCTCTCACTCTTTCTCAAATAAATAAATAAAATCTTAAAAAAAAAAAGAAATACAAATGCCTATTCAGTTTCCAAACTTCAAAGATCAGAGGTTTTATAATTTTCACTTATACTCAGTCCTAACATAGGCAAATATACACCAACAAAGTCCTCACAATGCCTGGCGGATTTTAATTCCTGGAACGTGAATCCACAACAGGAATTTCTGCACAAGTGGAAAACACCTGGGCAGTATCCTAAAACAGCCTTCTCCTCTGTGTTAGACTGTCCTTATTCCCAACTTATCTCTAGAGAACTCATTTTGTGTTTATTTAATTACTGTTGTCATCTTCCCTAACCTGCTTTCTTAAATCCCCTTACATTCTATCCTAAAAATCAGTGACCAAACAGAATAGATTAAAATTCTACTAAGAGCTTCTGTGCCCACTAGAAATAAATGAGAATCATTATAAAACTGTTACTTATACTTTTGAAAACTGCATTTGCATTTCAACTCCTACAGGAATTCTCATATAAAGACAAAAATGGGGATCCCTGAGTGGCGCAGCGGTTTAGCGCCTGCCTTTGGCCCAGGGCACGATCCTGGAGACCCGGGATCGAATCCCACGTCGGGCTCCCAGAGCATGGAGCCTGCTTCTCCCTCTGCCTGTGTCTCTGCCTCTCTCTCTCTCTCTCTGTGTGACTATCATAAATAAATAAAAATTTAAAAAAATAAAAAATAAAAAAATAAAGACAAAAATGTTTATTTATGCTATTTTTATAATATTAAAATGTTTTCCAATAAGTATGGAATGATAAGAAAGTAATTCAATTATTGTGCTACATGCATGTTAAAAAGAATGAGATAAATCTATATATGGTGACATGGAAAGATCTTCAAGACTAGAGAAAAATGTATATTTGGTGGAGCCATATGTTTCTGTACATATGAATAGAAAAGCTTGTAGGACACTTATCAGCCATTTAACATTGCTTTTCTGCAGTGAGCAGAGTGGGGTTGTGAGAAAGGGTAAATAAGCAGTGCTTTATTTTTGCTTTAATATTTGTGTATTGTTTGGCCATTATACATCAAGCATGTATTCACTGTGTCGTATTTCATAAATTCATATAAAGGTCTTATTTTGGAAGAAGATTTTTAATTCACAAATATAAGTTACAATTTACTGTTTGCGGACTAAGAGACCATGTATATTCTCAACAGCGTAAAACAGAGTTGGTAAAAAAAAAATTATTTTTTTTAAAGATTTTTATTTATTTATTCATGAGAGACAGAGAGAGAGGTAGAGACACAGGCAGAGGGACAAGCAGGCTCCCTGTGGGGAGACTGACATGGGACTAGATCCCAGAACCCCAGGATCACGACTTGGGCCGAAGGCATGTGCTTAACCACTCAGCCATCCAGGCATCCCAGTAAAAAAAAAAAAAAAAAATCAATAATTTACAGAAAGCTTGAAAGAATTTCATAGCAAAATTGCCTTGTCACTCTAAAGCTTTCTAATTCTGTTTCTAAAGAAAAAATTCCAGTATGCATTGAGTTCAGGAATGCAGAATAGTGATTGAAGTGGAGTCAGGTTAATTGGAAAGGTCTGGATTCATTTTAAAAAGGTAAGTACGTGTTAGAAAATTACTCCTTTAACAGTTTACAAATTCTTCTGAACATAAAAAAGTTGATCAAAAGCTTCTCATTGAGAAGCCAGGATATAGGTGAAAGAGGTGTAGAAAAAGGAGAATGAAAAATAGTACCAAAGAAAATGACTGATATCTGGAGGTTTTAACACTTCTGGCAGTCTGATTTAGGTACAATCCTTAGTAGATTTTTTTAAAGATTTTATTTATTTATTTATTCATGAGAGACACAGAGAGAGAGAGAGGCAGAGATATAGGCAGAGGAGCAGGCTCCATGCAGGGAGCCTAATGCGGGACTCGATCCCAGGATCCTGGGATCATGACCTGAGCCAAAGGCAGATGCTCAACTACGGAGCCACACAGGTGCCCCTCCTTAGTAGATACTAATTGACTTGAGCTGTTGAGTCAAAAGGGATAGAGAGGAGAAGTATTTATTCTTATTGAGGAGGACGTCTTGACTGTAGAGATGCTAGTGGCACTAACACAACCCTCTTACTGGTGATTATAGTTTAGTAGTAGCGTTTCAGCCCCAACCCAAGAAAGCTAAGTACTGACTGGCACACAACAGCAAGCACCAGGCAAAATGGAAGATGAGGCAGGTTTCTAAAGAGATCATTCATAGTCAACAAGTTCATTGGTCACAGTAAAAATCCTGGAGAACCAAGGAAAGATTTTATGAACTGGCACTTAACTTTGAGTAAGTTTGCTATCCCAGATGGAGATCAAAGGAGAAAAATTGATGGTGTCTGAGTTCCTTATTTCTTCAGATCTTCTACTCTCTTATGATCAAACACTGTCTATTGAGCAGTTATTTGATTATAATTTTTACTTTAATAAAGATATATTACTGAAAAAAACATGCATGTCTTTTTTATCAACTGATTTCTACATCTTATCCATCTGTTTGGAGGGTATAAATCATGAGGATATGGGACATAATATTGCACCACTATTACCTAAGGGTCATTGCCTTAACTTCTAGACAAGACTTTTAGAGAAGTAAACCTATCTCCAGGGTCAGCCAATCTTGAAGATCTATGTGCTCAGTCATCCATGTGACAGTCATATGGCTGTTGTATAACCACTACCAATGCATGGCCTGAATGATTCCCAGCAATAAAGTAGTAAGCCCAGTATTAGGGTCATTCTCATCTTTTATTTGGTGCCTTTGCAACCAGTATATGCTTCACTCCATTCATTAGTGTTGCTGTTAACACACACACACACTACACACACAGATATCACTACTGATAAGGCTTTAGGGAAGTTAAAATTAGCCTCTACAAGAATGTGCAATGGGAAAAAGACAGTCTCTTCAACAAATGGTATTGGGAAATCTGGATAGTTACATGTAAAGGAAAACCACTTTCTTACATCATACACAAAAATAAACTCAAAATGAATTAAGGGCCTAAATGTAAGACCTGAAATCATTAAAATACTAGAAAAGAGCACAAGCAATAATTTCTCTGACATTGGCCATAGCAACATTTTTCTAGATATGTCTCCTGAGGCAAGGGAAACAAAAGCAAAAACTATTGAGGCTACATCAAAATAAAAAGCTCTGCACGGCAAAGGAAACAATCAACAAAACTAAAAAACAACCCATTGAATGGGAGAAGATATTTGCAAATGACATATCTAATAAGGGCTAGTATCCAAAATAAATAAAGAACTTACACAACTCAACACCAAAAGAGCAAATAATCCAGTTTAAAAATGGGCAGAAGATATAAACAGACATTTCTCCAAAGAAAGCATCCAGATGGCCAACAGTCATATGAAAAGATGGTCATCATCACTCATCATCAGGCAAATGCAAATCAAAACTACATTGAGATATCATCTCACACTTGTCAGAATGACTAAAATCAAAAACACAAGAAACACATATTAGTGAGGATTGGAGAAAAAGTAACCCTCTTGCACTGTTGGTGGGAATGCAAACTGGTGCAGACAGTTCGAAAAATAGTATGGAGGTTCCTCAAAAAATTTTTAAAAAGAGAACTACCCCATGATCTAGTAATTGTACTACTGAGAATTTATCCAAAGAATACAAAAACACTAATTTGAAAGGATATATATATATATATATATATATATATATATATAATGGAATATTATCCATCTGTAAAAATGAGAATGAAATCTTGTCATCTGCAACATGAATGGAGCTAGAGGGTATAATGCTAAGCAAAAGTGAGTCAGAGAAAGACAAATACCATATGATGTTACTCATATGTGAAATTTAAGAAACAAAACAAAGGAACAAAGGAAAAAAGAGAGAGAAACCAAAAACAGATTCTTAACTATAGAGAACAAACTGATGGGTACCAAAGGGGGGAAACAGGTGAAGGGGATTAAGAATACACTTATCTTGATGAGTACTGAGTAATGTATAGAATGTTTGAATCACTATATTGTACACCTAAAACTAATACAACATTGTATGTGAACTATACTGGAATTAAAATTTTTAAACACTAAATTAAAAAAAAAAGATTAGCCTCTAAAAACCTGAGAATACCCACCCCTGCTTGTCTGGCTAATTCAATTAAATTTTTATCAACATTATGGCACGTGGTATGAGAGATAGGGCTTATAAAAAGTTTCTGCTATTTTATCACAATTTGGAATGGAAATAATACATAAGATCTATCACAGATATCCAATTCAACCCAATTTTGATCAACCTAATGGCACGGTATGGCAGGGGAAAGGGAGCTGATGCAAGGCAAGGCTCTTGCTATTTTGTCACTATTTCAAATGGAAATTATACTCAAGATTCATCACAAATAACCAGATTTTTAAATAAAAATAAGGCGAGAGGATTTAAATGTAAATTTCTAAAGCTAACTTGGTTTTTCTTTAAGAAAGGTGAAAGAAAGCAGTTACCTGCCGCAATCAAATGACCCATAAATGAAGAGATCAGATAGCAGTACTATGAAATGAAGCAAATCCCTTTGCAGTACTAAGGGAGAAGAAAATTAAAAGTTTGGTACTTCTTTTATGCGAACCTTTAGCGCACAAGCGATTGTGAACTATTATAAACACAAACCTGGAAGAAACAAACATATAAACCACCATGTAAAAGTACAGTTTGGGACTATGAATCAATCTATCTTTGAAATAATATGCACATAAATTCAGTTTAACAAATGTCATAGCCATACAAGGTGTTTTTTTTGTTATTTTGAATATTTTTCTATACTTGTAAAACAATTTTGCCTATGTCATAGGCATTATCTCCAAAAAGGGGGGGAGGGGGCTTTTCCTGCTCCAACAGTACCAGTTTGAATCATCATTGAATAAAATATCACAGTATTTTTTAAAAGTTAGAAGCAAGAAGAGCCACTCTCTCAGTCTCTCTTCAGTGAACTCCAGATTTTAAACCATGGCCACAAACCATATGAATCTGTAATTCACAAAAGAAGCTCATGAGGAAAAAAAAAAATTTTTTTTGAGGCTGCTTCCACGCTAGTTCAGTGAGCCTGTTATCTAACAAAACTTCCAGAGAACATAGCCTGTTTCACAAAAGTAAGAGTTGTAAAGATGATTTGTGGAAAATAGTCTTAACCTTTCCACTGTGCAAACAGACTCCAAAGTGCAGTAAAAATACCTCAAAACGTAGGATTAGGATGTAGTTATACAGAAAAGCTCCATGACATGCTTCTATTGCATAGAACATTTCAGCCAGACTTCAGAATGAGTAAGTTGCCAGGTCGTTTGTGTTTGCTTAAGAAAAAAAAAAAAACAAACAACAGTTTAGGAAAATCATAACTTTTAAACTCATCTGTATGAAAAACAAAATTTTACCATGTTTTTCACTTAATTTACACTCAATCAAAAAAATTAAGTTTCCAGTTAGCAAAGGAGATGAAAAATTTTTTAAATATAAATATTTAAGACATTATATTTGCAACCTGGTGGAGGAAGAAAAGTGTTTCGATCAACAAGTATGACCTGCCCTAACAGTTTTCTTTTCTTACACTTCAAAAGAATACAATGCATTATTTCTTCATATGAATTTAAAAAGAAAATCAAAAAAGAAAAAAGAAGAAAGAAAAAGAAAATCAACTCACTCTAAAATAGTCATTTGCCTTATTTTAGCCTTCGTTATCTGAATTGACAAGCAAAATTTTACGTACCCCAATTTGCACATATATTTTTAAAAAAGAGAAAAACTTCCATATTCCATCTGTAATGTGTAGTAAAACAAGAAAACAACAACAAAACCTTTAATGAATGATTAAGCACTGAATATCCACATAGCATCAGAAGAAATATCCTGACTTATACATGGCATAAAGTAGAAAAATTAATATGACACAGGGATAACACTTTTGTAAAAATATTTTTTCTGTTTCTTAAGATCCCATGTGATGTTGCAGTTGCTATAGTAACTGGATTTTTGTTCAGCGGGAAAATACTTAGGTACAGAATACTTACATTTACTCACCAAACACTCAGTGAAAATTGTACCAAATGGAAGTGATGTTTTAATATTCCCGGGGGATAAGCAGTTCTTGCCCCTTGATTTTCAAATTATCATCGAATAATTCTATCAAGCATGTTTTTTTCACATAAATATTATTGTTCTTAATAAACTTCATCATGTAATAAACAAAAATGGCTGAGCTAGAGAGAATTTTTAACTTCTCATTTTAGTAGTTTGTATGGAGAACGACATGCTAAAAAGATTAATTACTTTAATCAATGGCGAACCATTAAATAAAAACTGTACAAACATTTTTCAGTTTTAATTTCAGTTTTAAACACCCCATGGGCTGGTTTCTACCCTCCCCGATAACAAGTCTTACAAACCTCCTCAATGGCACATACATTGAGTAAATACCCCAACACACTACATTTGCCAACAAAGTTCTAAAATCAACTCTGTAAATGTCATGATCCTTAATGCCATTGTAGTATCAATGAAGAGCGCTCCTTGAGTCCATTTGGCCAGGCTCGTGAGCGTACTTTGTTTCCCCAAGAGAAGAAAGAAGAGTAGTAAACCATTTTTGCAGAATGTCATTCTCCCACAACAGTTTATGAAAGAAACATCTGTGACAAGAATCTCTAATGCTTTCCTCAAAGCCACAGCTGACAGTAAAAGAGCATTGCTAAAAGTGGCAAATCAATCCCATTCCGCCCTTCCCAGAGCATGACACCTAATTTGCTATGTATCACATGTATTTTCCTCACATGTGCTGAGACTGTGACATTGACGTGGTGGCTTTCATCCAAGCCTCAGCTGAATAAACACTTGGGCCATACAGTGGGCAAACTGGCATCCTTAAAAAGTCTTCTGTCCCGGGCAAGTTAACTTCACCTCAGGGAAGCATTTTTCTAAGTTTTCGTTTGAAATTTGGGTACATAGATGGAATCTCTGAACACTGTTTGGAAAACCTTAAATCACCTGATACACATAGAGCACATTCTGTGTTTTTCTGAACCGGTTTTCTGTAATGTAATTTTTATGTGACTACCTGAAAACATGCAAATCCAACAGACACAAACAAGTAACAGCACAGATTTCTTATCAAATTATTCCATTGCAGTATGTGTATTTTTTTTAAAGTGTAAGACATAATCACGTTATGTACATCTGAAACATGTACCATTGCTTTTTTTTAGTTAACATTTTACTGATGTATAAAATACATCCTGAAACATTCGTAGGTCTTAATTGTGCAGCTTGAAGCAAAGTGAACACAATTGTGATCAAGTGCAGGACCTTATCTGAACCAAAGAAGCCTTCGTTATACCTCCCTGGAACATATACGATTGCTTTTAAATTTGACAGTGGGATCTTTAACCAATAGGAAAACTCCATTTAAACGATATCAAGCAAATAATTAAAGTTCTGGTAAACAATATGGACAGCATCAAGGCCCCTGCAGTTAATGAGGATATCTTTCTGTCTGTGGGGCTGCAGACAATTCCTTTTTTATCCTTCAACAATCAAGGAAATCACCAATTACCATTACCCCTAAATTATGCCAATTTTTTTAATCCATTGAAGTTTTAGAAAAATAGAGGGGTGATAAAAGAATACAGGGTGTACACCATCTCTGCCTTGAGTTATTTTCATTATTCTATTCCTCTTTCTTTCAAAAAACTCTAATGTAAATTCCTTTTTTCAATTTGAATTATACTTAACAAGAGAGAATACATATACTATAATTTCCCTGTCTCTCAGATTTCTCTTCAATATAATTCTCAAAGCAAAAAAAAGAAAAAAAAGAAAAAAAGTTGCTTCTTAAAAATCTAAAATTAATGTAAAGCAAATGTCTTCCATCATCCTCATCCCACAGGGTCACTTAGGTGCTCTGTGGCAGCAAGGACCTGGTTCGGGCCCATGACCATATGAAGCAGTTCAAATCCCTCTTCAGTAGCCCTCCTCTGCATCACAGACTAGAATTTTAGTAGCCCAGCCAATACCTGAAGGTAAATTTTACAACTTACCTCAAGAGCTCAGTATGTTCACAGCTAAACACTCCCTAACTTGATAAACCCCAAAAGCCCAAACCTCCGGGTCATCATTAGCCATGCCTTTTGTCCATTCTTACATACAAATGAGCAGCAAGTGTTTTCAATTCTACCTCCAAAATGTCTTTTAAATCTGTCCCTTTCTGCCCATTCCCATGCCACTGAAGCTCTTACTCTTTTCTGAACATGCTATTGCTCCTGTCATTTCATTTTTGGAATGATTTCTCCCTCTTTCGTCTTGTAAATGTGTCCTCAGACTTCAAAGCCCATCTTGAAATGGTTCCTCCCCCAGGTGCCATCCTTCCCCACCGCCCCCCCGCCCATGCCCAAGGCAGAACCAGTCCTTCCCTTTTTTTTTTTTTTTCATAGCATGTGTCACCATGTATAATCACACCCTCCTTTATGTCCTCAAGTGGAACAGGAACACCTTGGGCTGAAACCAGGTTTCTTCATCTTTATATTTCCAGTGCTGAGTATATCACCTGGCATATTATGTACACTAAACAAGCAAGGAAAGAATGAAAGAATAAAAGAACAAAATATAAAATATAATAATAAGATAACCAAAAATAAAATTAAAAAAAAGTA
Source organism: Vulpes lagopus (assembly GCF_018345385.1). Taxonomy (NCBI): domain Eukaryota; kingdom Metazoa; phylum Chordata; class Mammalia; order Carnivora; family Canidae; genus Vulpes; species Vulpes lagopus. The sequence continues at coordinate 43,394,570 of NC_054842.1, read as the reverse complement.
AAATATGCTCTGCCTGAAAAACATGGAACATTCAGCAGATTATTTGGAGCAAACCACAATCTGTCTGGGTTGACTTTCTTATTTCAAAATTGGACGGGATATAATGTGGATATAAGTGAAGGGTCACTGCAAAAGTGAAGCTTAGTCTCACCAGCAGCATCCAAGAAATACCACAAATGCAGAGTCATCAGGGCTGGGAGCAACATGGGGCAAGGGATGGAAGATGAGATAATTACTAAAGAACAGCCAAAGCTCTGGAGTCAGTGTCCCACTCAGAAGACGCAATACAGTGTTTGCTCTCTCAAGAGATGAAGCATCTATTACACAGTAGGAAGGAACAACTCATAGCAGTTTTAAAAATGAAATATCTCTTTGAAAAAGGAAAGAAGTGAATGAGTTGGATTAAATCATGTCTCATATTTGACAATTTGCTTTCATAAGAAAAAATCTTAGAAAACGCTCATGCTTCACATATGCCACACTGTTTGTTTTATTGTTGACCTGGAGAGCTCTCTTTGTATCATAAGTGGCCCCAGAAAGTAATGTGATGATGCAATGTAGTGAAACTTTAACTTACTACCGTACACATGTGTCTTGGAACGTCCAATGTCAAGGTAATATGTCTAAAGATGCACATTAGACATGATGGTATAATTGTATTTGAATGATCTCATACAAATATGTTTGAAAGAGATTTGTTATCCATACAACAAAACAAACAAAAAATGTCAGAGATAAAAGGTCAGAGAATTTTTGCGACTGTGTTCTGGAGCTCTTCTCCATCCAGGGCATCTAAGGTTTAAAAAGATCATAAGGCTTCTGGGATGGCTGGGCGGCTCAGTGGTTGAGTGTCTGCCTTTGGCCCAGGTCATGATCCCAGAGTCCCAGGACTGAGTCCTGCATCAGGCTCCCCACCGGGAGCCTGCTTCTCTCTCTGCCTATGTCTCTGCCTCTCTCTCTGTGTATATCTCATGAATAAATAAATAAAATCTTTGAAAAAAAAACATACTCATCAATGCAAACCCAACCTGAGGTGTCTTTTCAGAGTCAGGACCACTTCTCAGATGCAGATGAATTTCTAGACCTGTTTCACAGAAACAGGATGCAGAATGACTAGTTTACATTCAAGCAATATATTTATATTAAATTTAGGAGATTCATGGTTTCTAAATTCCACACATGCACCCACATTTAAAAACCTCTAGTATAGGTGTGCCTGAGTGGCTCAGTCAACTAACCCTCTGACTCTTGGTCACTTCAGGTCATGCTCTCAGAGTCATGGAATCGAGCCCCAGCCAGAGCCCAAAGTTGGGCTCAACACTCAGAGGAGAGTCTGCTTAGGAATCTAGTGCTCTTTCTGCCCCTCCCTTCACTCACTCACTCACTCACTCACTCACTCACTCACTAGCTCACATGCTCACGCTCTGTCTCTCTCTCTCAAAAAATAAATAGATAAATAAAATTAAAACCCTACTATAAAAGAAAACCTTGTATAAATGAGTTCAAAATAGCTTTCAGGAATTATTGCATGATTCTGTACATGAAATGAAATTTCAACCTCTGTTCAAAGAAGAAAGTGTTGTCTAGAAACCTTTTTCTTAAAGTTAAATATGCCCTATCTTCTCTGGAATGTTTCTTTTTATAAAAAATCAGAAAGGTGGGTGTTATACTATATGTTGGCAAATTGATTTTAAATAAAAAATTTTTTAAAATAAATAAATAAAAATAAAAACAAGCAGAGTGGTCAAATAAAAAAAATCTAGAAAGTGTTTGATCCTTTGATGTCTTTCTAGCTCCAAGATTTAGTGACTTGTGAAGTATAACTCTAAGGACCTACCACAGAATCAGCATGTATAAAGCATTAAGTCAAAAGCTTCTGAACAGCAAAGACCACTTCTTGTTCATTCGACAAAAACTTATTGAGCATCTAATTTGGGTCAGGCATGTTCTAGATACTGAGAATACATTAAGTAATAGTAGTAAACAAAAGAGCCAGAAATCCCTCACAATATGTTGGAAGGTAGAGAAGAGGGAAGGTAAGCAATGAATAACATTACTAAAATGTATCATTTGTTAGATAATGGTAGCAGCTAAGGAAAATAAAATAAAGCTGAGAAGGGTGATATGAAATCACAAGAGCTAAGTGTAAACACCCAAAGGACAAGAACATACCATTTCTGCAAAGGTAGATGAAATAATTCAAGCTTTCTTGCTGATGACATCTAAAAGGGCAGAAATAAAATTTTAAAACATGGTCTTAAAAACATCAGGTTAGAGAATGAAGAATTTTCAGGCCAAAATATAGGAGACCATGAGACCCCAGAGATGTAAGTCTAGGAAAGGAATTCTAGAATAAGATACAATGATCTTAGGCCACTCATTATTTCCATAAGTAATTAAAGATATTACAGGAATATATGACAAGTACCTTAGCGGCAATAAATTTGAAGATGCCAATGGCATGAGATAAGTTCTAGAAAAGTTTGGAAAGAATCTGATTTGTTTAAGAAATCAAGTTTGTCCATAAAACAGACTCTTAACCACAGAGAACAAACTGAGGGTTGATGGTGGGAGGTGAGTGGAGGATGGACTAGATGGGGGAAAGGGATCAAGGAGGACACTTGCTGTGATGAGCACTGAGTGTTGTATGTAGGTGATGAATCACTAAATTCTGTGCTTGAAACTACTATTACACTATAAGTTAACTAACTGGAATTTAAATAAAAACTAAAAAAAGAAAAAAAATCAAATTTGTGACCTATAATTTTCCCACAAAGAAAATTCAGATCTAGATGACTTTACTGTTAAATTCTATCATACATTCAAGGCAGAGGTAATTCTAAACTTATAAACCTCTTCCAAGAGTAGAAAAACACACTTCATAACTCATTTTATGAGCCTAGCAAAACCTAGACAAGGATAGCACAAGAAAGAAAAATTAAAGGCTATTTTCACTGATTTACATAACTGGAAAAGCCCTAAGCAAACTATTAGCAAACTCAAACCAAAATTACGAAAAAAATGATAATGTATCAGGAATGCACGGTTGATTTAACAGTAGATATTAAATGTAATTTACCACATAAAAAAGATGAAAGAATAACAATTATGCAATCATCTGAATGGATATAGAAAATACATTTGGTGAAATTTATATCATAAAGAAAAAAAGCAACTTTTAGGCGGCCAAAATAGAAGAAAAATTAGAAATACTGGAAAAGAATATCTATAAAAAACCTACAGCAAATATTAAGTGGTGAAACATTACAAATTTTCACTCTCAATTAGGGAACAAAAAAAAATATCTACCACACTTCTATTCAACATTTTATTTTAATTATGTCGTAACTAGCGCAGTATTACAAAAAAAAAAAAGTACTGGTGTAAAAATTTAAAAGAAACAAATAAGACTATCATTGTTCTAAGATACTATGATTATTTACACAGAAGTCCAACAGAATTGATACAAAATTATTATAATTAAGAGATTTTGTAAATTTACTGAATAAAAAATTAATGCCTAAAATCAACACATTTGGGATCCCTGGGTGGCTCAGTGGTTTAGTGCACCTGCCTTTGGCCCAGAGCATGATCTTGGAAGCCCCGGGATCGAGTTCCACATTGGGCTCCCTGCATGGGGCCTGCTTCTCCCTCTGCCTGTGTCTCTGCCTCTCTCTCTGTGTCTCTCATGAATAAATAAATTAAAAATAAAATAAATAAAATAAAATAAAATAAACACATTTAATATTTCAGCCACAAGTAGTTTAACTAGTGTTTTTATAGTATAAATAACATCCTACTTACAAGATTAGGTAATTGTTCCTACTAAAATTCCTTCCTAAACAACAGCAATATCAGATTTCTGCACTAACAATAAATTAATAAAACTAGAAAACAATGATTTTTTAAATCATGTATGCATAGTTTATACCTGATATGTGCAACAAATTAATATTACAGCTTTAAGTTGATGACCTACATATAATGCTTAGATCTATTAAATTAAATATGTAATATTTAAAATACATTTAAAAAAATGGAAATCCGGGCACCCTGGGTGGCAAAGTCAATTGAGCATCCTGCCTTCAACTCAGGTCATGATCTCAGAGTCCTGGGATGCGACCCCACATAGGGTGCCCTGTCTCTCCTGTTCCCCCCCCCCCCCCGCTCCTGCTCATGCTCTCTCTCTCTCTCAAATGAATGAAATATTAAAAAAAAAAAAGGAAATCCTTCTATTTGCAACAACATGCATGCTCTCTCTCTCTGTGTCTCTCATGTATAAATAAATAAATAAAATCTTTTTTAAAAAAAGAAGTAACTGTGTGAGGTGAAATAAGTGTTCAGTAACTTCCTTGAGATTATCATTTCACAGTGTATATTAATCATCATTATGTTGACTATTTTAGATATATTACAAGGTATTTGTCAATTATCCTCAATGAGGCTGGAAAAATAAAATATGTATTTTTCAGATTGAATAGAGTCTCTAAATAATGTTAATTCATGTAAGATAACTCACCTAAAATTTTTCTAAGGATGTCTATCTTTATATTGATTTCAACAATTTGAATTGCAAAACTGCAGTTCACAAAATGCAGAACCAAAATGCAAAATATGGAGTTTCCATTTTCTTAGAGACATTTTAATGTGTAAATAAATGGTTGCATCAGCCTTAAATCTGAAAAGTTCTATAAAGCAAAAGAAGATGAGGTAACAGTTCAGCTAAAAAAATAATAATAAAAGGAAAAGACACCATTTTAAGGGATAAAAAAATAGACATCAGAACACATGCATATTTACATTACATAATCCATATGCTATCTAATATACTTAAAATGGGTGCTCTCCATAGCAACCAGTAAATCAAATGATACATGAGATGACTGTGAAGTGTAACATTTGTCTTTCTTACAGTAAAATTGATTATATAGTGAACACAACAGATAATGAAATTCTATCATTTTTAACCTAAATCTATGTGGCATAATAGATTTTTTAAATATGAATTTTCCAGGCAGGAGTTGATTGACATCAATATTATTTTTCTCTATATTTCTGCCCCCTCTTTTTTTTTAGCTTGCCACTTTTGCTGTGATGATTTAAAATGAAGGTTAGCAAAACTAGCATCAGTGAGATTTGAGTGTGTTAGACAGAATAACGGCCCCCAAAGATGTCCATGTCTAGTTCCTGGAGCCTGTGGAGGTGTTACCTTACACAGCCAAGAGGACTTTGCAGATATATTTAAGGATATAGACATTGAGATGGAGGGACTATCCTGGATTATTTGAGTGAACCCAATCTAATCATATGAATCCTTAAAAGCAGAAATCTTTCCCAGGTGAGGTCAGAAAGAGATAAGATGACAGAAGAAGACTCAGAGTGATGATACATTGCCTTTCATGATGAAGAAAGGGAACACAAGTCAAGGGATGCATGTGGTTTCTAGAAACTGAAAAAACTAAGGAAATTGAGTCTCCATAAAGGAAGACAGCCACACTGATACCTTGATTTTAGCCCAGCAAGACCCTTTAAGACTTCTGATCTACAGCATTATAAAATAGTAAGTTTTGTGTATTGTTTCAGCCACTAAGTCATGGCTTTGTTGTAGTTTGTTATATAACAGCAGTGTGGCTAATAAATTAGGTGTGACATTGGTGACGATGAAAGAAACCAGTTAGAAGAAGAGAAAGGAAGAGTCCCACACTCCCTCACCCTTACTGCATAGAATGTAATTTGACATGACCAAGGAAAGCACATGTCTCTTCAAAAATGGTGGTGGGCCCAATCATAGAATTAGTAGATTACCATCAGCATCCAAGAGCCCTGGGAATATTCAAAGGGATTCGTGAAACTTTGTGTCCTCTGACAGGATCTATTTTATGCCACACTGCACTTCCCTCAACTGAATAAACTACACTGAATCATAATTAAATGTGAAAACATTTAAATGTGAATATGCAAGCCAAAGCCTGCATATCTTCCTTAAATGGACTACCAGCTCAGTTAAACAGAAAATTTATTTTTCCAAAGACGTTTTTTTGGGTGTGAATGTGTATGTATATATTTGCATATATTTTTAATACTAGGAAAAACCTTTCCTCAAAAAATTATTACTTTTTTTCCTGAAGGGCCTTACCCAGAATGGCTATGAGAAGAAGGAAGGCATGGGAGATAAGCAGTTTCACATTCATTATCTCATTTTTGCATGAAGTGAGTTGTAAGTAAAGACATTTGCTTTTCTAAAGCAAAGCATGCAGTAAGTGTTTAACAGATTTGATGGATAATACTGGACAAAACTCTTTTTTTTCTCAGAATTATATAAGCATGACTTGCATTCTGAAACGTCATTTTAAACAGGAGAATGTAAGTGCTAGTTTAACAAAATATGTTCTCTGTAAACTGATGGAATTGTGTCTTCAAATAATAATGTGTTTATTTATACAATTTTTATATTTCCCTTTACAATAAAAGGAATCCTATTTGGTTTCCTTTGTTGGTTTTCAACACTTTGTAGATACATACTATTCCATCCCAATAATTATCAAAGTGTGGCCCAAGCACCCCTGGAGCCCCTAAGATCCTTTTAGGGGTCAAAGAAATCCTCCTTTTCCCGCTGACATATCCATGCGAAACCAGATTTTCTTCAAGGACTTCGCCTAAACAAAATACATCAACAGACTGAATGCAGAAGCAGACTTGCCAACCTATTTCTTCAGTTTTGACAGACATAAAAGAATTTGCAAAAAGGTAAAACAATGACACCACTCCCACTAATTATTTTTAAAATTTTGGGTAATATAGTTATCTCCAAGAGTGTTGTTTATTTCCATAATTTCCATATGTAATAGTTTATTAATATTATTTTAAAATAAATTGATACCATATGATTTCACTCCTATGTGGAATTAAAAAAAAAAAAACCTAAAAAAATAAATAAATAAAAAGCAGAATCAGAGAACAAGCTGATGGTTGCCAGAGGGAAGGATACTGGCAAAATGGGTGAAGGGACAAAGGAACTACAGCTTTCCAGTTATGAAATGAATGTCATGGGAATAAAAGGGATGGGGCAGGGAATATAATCAATGATATTGTGCTAGTATTGTATGCTGATAGGTGGTAGTCACACTTGCAGTGAGTATATATAACGCATGGAGAAGTTAAATCACTGTGTGTACACCTAATGTACATGGCATGTCAATTATACTCAAATAAAAATAAATAAATAATAAATAAATGAAATGAAATGAATCAATATGAAAATATGTCTTAAACTTCTCAGTGTTAATTTCTAGTATGACAAGTATTGATATGTAGGATCTGCAGAAACAAAAGATTCTGGAGTCCTCAATTATTTTCATGAGTATAAAGGGGTCCTGAATCCAAAAGCTTGAAAGCTACTACTTCACTTGAATAGTCCTTATTCTTACAATCTTGCCTTCATTTCCATTGCCATTCTTATCTCTCAGTACTTCACTGTACACACTCCGCGATTCCACTCAGTTCCCTGTCTTTCCAGACCTAACTAATTCTCTTTAATCATTTATAAGCTATGGCCCTTGTCATCAAAGAAGTGGAGTCTGGTTGGGGAAAATAAACATTGTTCCAAATAACTGACATGAAAAGAAGATAATAAGTATCTCAAGAAACATGCAAAGAATGTGTTTGTGGTAGAGATGGAGAGCTATCTATACAATGTCTATGCTCCTCTTCCTCTTGAATCAGACCCCAGTTTTACACTGGCTCACAGTGTTCTCAGCCATCCTTGGAGTTAGGTATGGCTTTGTTACTAAGTTCACTTGCAGCTGCTGTGGCCATTGGACATTCTGAGGAATGAAAACCAAAGTCATTGAGTTAAAGGCCTTGGCAAACTCTTGATAGGGGCACATTCCTTTTGTCATTTCCCTTCTGTTTTCTGCTGCCTGAAACTGGAGCCAAATGGTTAGTGTTCCAAAACACACTCTAGATAATGAGAGAATCTAAGATGGATTCTAGGAAGGACCAGAAAAATCAAAGGAATCTGAGTTGTTGATGATTGTGGTATCATAAAAAATAACTATTTTGCTTGAGCTATGGCAGAGGGAAGGGAGATTTCCATTATATAGAGTTGAATCTGATCCTAAATGATATGATGCTCTTGAAAATTCAGAAAAAAATATGGACTGCTTCCCCTGAGAGTTTTTGGTAGCATTTGAGCCAAATCTTGAAGAATGAACAGGATTTTATCATGTGGTCAGTGCCAGAGAAATCCACGAAGAAGAAGATTTCAAAGGAGTTGTATTCACAGTAGAACACATTTAACAGAAAGAAACACAGCAGCTCCTTCCTTTGACTTTGCATACCCCCTTCTCAATTAAAAGGCTATGCCTTTTCATATTTCAGACTCCCCTAAGACCTAGTTCAAAATCAGCTCCCTCATAATGGCCTTCCCTCTCAACACTCACTTGTACTCCTACAGCACCAAATGTCCACTCATAAATGGCAATCTTGCACCATTTGCTCTCCAAAAATTTTTTTTCATGGCTTGTCTCATAATATAGTTAATAGGTTTTCTGATGACAGAGAGTGAGCTTTAAATCCCTAATTACTTTCATAGTCTTGGCACATCTTACAAGTCAATCATGAAAATGAATAATTTTCAACCCTCCTCAAAATATCTTAATAGAATGGTCTGGCTTGGCTTGTATGCTGAGCATTTGGGTAGACAGATAAATACATAAGTAGCAATTCTATAGGGTCTAATAGCTTACAAAAGTTTTCGCATCCATTGTTTTACATTATTTCATAAGAACTTTTTGAATTGGGTATTATCCATGCATTTTTTAAATTCAACAAAATATATTTTGCTTTTACTGTTACCCGGGGCTTAAGGCCTACTGGGGAAATAGTACTAAGTATGTATATAATTATAATATAATGGAGAGGTACTAATAGAGAAGCCAGGAGAAGACACCAGGAGACTTAAGGGACGGAAGAGATAGCAGCTTTCTGTTGGGGTGGATGTGGGAACTACAAAGAGCAAGAGGTAGTTGAATCAAGCTGTAAAAAAATACTTGGAAAGTCACAAAGAAAGGGCACTACAGACACACCAAACAGCATGTGTAAAGCACACAGACCTGAGACAACATGGCTCATTTGAGGAATAGCAAATAATTTAGTGTAGCTGAAGGGCAGAGGAAGTGTGGAGGGAGTTTAAAGTGAGGGGAGAGCTAGCCAGAGGCTGAAAATGAAAGGCATTGTGTACCAGCTGGATGGAGCATTTCTGTTGCATCTTGCAGGCAGAAGAGGTGCTAAAGAATTGGAGGCAAGGGAGCTCACCCATAGGATTCACAGTTTGGGAAGTTAATTCTGAATGCGGTGTCACAAATTATCCAGGTAAATGACAATAAAAAATTCATGAGAAGTTATGACACATAACAGAGCAAAGTAGTGTTGAGTTTCCAAGCATAGACGCATGTGATTCTGCAGCTGATTTTGCACATTAAAAATTGTACTGAGGTGTTAGCAAAACAATTAAATGCAGCAATGTACATAAGAATTCTCAAGATTTCAGAACTGTATTCCTGCCTCTCAAAAGAGAAAGAGAAAGGGAGAGACTCTGATTCACAAAACGCCCATATCTACTAACAAATCATGTATGTTTCCTGGTCTTTCATATTTTTAGATTGACTTGTTTATTTGTCCCTAACACCCCTTCTTTAAAAGCGAGAATCAACTATTTACAATCTTCACTTACAAGCTGACAAAAAATGAATAATTATATTTTTCTTCCTCAATTGCTCTCTTCATATTTCTTCTTTCAAAATATAAAAATGACACTTGTATCAATTTAAAATGCCATCAATAGTACTTACTTTAGGCAGCAACAACATTAATCAAATAGAAAAGAATATCTTACTTTTTTTTAATCCATAAGTATTCAAAAGTATTTTACAACTTTTTACCCATAAAAGTAGCTTACTGCATCATGAGAATTTATACAAGACTGGATAAAATGAATTAACTGTCTAAGTAAACCAGTGAGGCAAGGTAGAGCTTAGGTATTTTCTTTGCCAACAACTGTTTCTATACTAACACACTAATGTACTTTTTGGGAAAATGCCAAAGATGATACTATAGACCTTTTTTTTTCCTCTGTCCATATGTTTCTCAAAAAATAAAAAAAGTTACACTATTAACATGTAGAATAAGTCTCTTTGCCTCACAGAAATGAAGACAAGTCCATATAGTTGTGATACTATGAATCACAGAAATGAAGACAAGTTCATAGAGTTGTGATACTATAAGTTTTTGAGAAACTTGAGGATGATTTTTAGCCAATTGTGACTTAGGGCAAGTTACTTGACCCCATGAAGCCTGTTGTGTAACAGCAAAGTGAGGATAATATATACTAAGGATTAAATAATATATTCTATATTAAGTGTTTAGCAGTGCCTGCCATAGACTGAGTATTCAATAGAATTATTACTATTATTATTATTATTATTTTTATTTGTTATAGAAATGCTTTACTTGTTTTTCTTCTGTCTGCTGAAAAAAGAGGCCTTTCCTGGGGGGAGAAATTCCACTTACCACAAAACTGCTGTCAATCCATCATTTCTTTTATCAATATTGTTTTTTAAAGGCATGCTACATCATAGAGTGAAGAAATCTACTACCCTAAAATCTCATCATTAGTTTTTGTGCAAATTTGTAACTTTAAGCTCCAAAATCAGTTTAGGGTGAACTTAGATTGTAAATACCCACTGGATTATAAGCAAATCATCTCTCACAGACACACACAAAAAGATTCTAGACTCTAAGCTTTGGGAAAAAACATGGAAAAATAGAAGAGAATATAAAAAAAAACAAGAATTTAGGGAAAATTCTATAAAGAAATGATATTCTAAATATGTATGCACTTAATTATATAACCTCAAAAAAAGATAAATATTGACAGTACCAACAGAAGGAACAAATCTGTATTTATAGTGGGAGATTGTGATATAGCTCTCTTAGTTGTTGATAGAATAAACAGAAAAAATAAGTAAGGACATAGATTTTAAAATATAATTAACAAAATGGATCTATGGACATTATACCCTACAATTATATCATGCATATTTTTTCAAGTACACATTTGGAAAATTGACTACTTGTACTGTGCCATAAAGTACATGTCAACAAGGAAAGGATTCAAATCACAGAGAAAATTGGAAAGGAACATGAGGTAAATTCTGGGATTTCAACATTGTTTTATAGCTTACCCTGGGTGATAGCAACATGAGCAATTACTTTATAATTTTTTGTTAAGCTATATAGCTATGTTTTATTCACTTTTTTGTATGTCATTAACATTTCACAGTATTTTGAAGTACATCTGAACCATATAAAATATGCTATCTGACCTCAATGTGTTTATATCAAAAATCAATCAGAAACCTGTAACTAGAAAATTTCCCGTATCTGAAATTAAAGAATATATTCTAAACATCACAAGGGCCAAATAAACATCATAAAAGAAGTTAGAAAATATGTTGAACTGTGTAGCCACAAGTGTTATATAGCAAAACTCACAGGATGAATCTGAAGGAGTACATAAAATGTTCAAAGAAATGCATATGATAAAAAAGAGAAATGTTGAAAGTTAATGAACTAATATTAAACACCTATGTAAAATGGTTACAAAAACTATCAAAAGATAAAATCAAAGAAATAAAAGAAGGAAATGAAGATAAACGTAAAAATTAATAAAATGTTTTTAAAGCATAAAATAGAAGGGCATCTGGGTGCCTCAGTTGGTTAAGTGTTCCACTTTTGATTTTGGCTCAAGTCATGATCTCAGGGTTGTGAAATCAAGCCCTATGTAGGCTCCACGTTCAGTGGGGAATCTGCTTGAGATTTTTTCCATCTGCCCCCCCCAATTTCAAACAAAAAAATAATTTTTTTTAAATAAAATGAAATGAGGAGGATCCCTGGGTGGCTCAGCGGTTTGGCACCTGCCTTTGGCCCAGGGCACGATCCTGGAGTCCTGGGATCGAGTCCCGTGTCGGGCTCCCCGCATGGAGCCTGCTTCTCCCTCTGCCTGTGTCTCTGCCTCTCCCTCTCTCTCTCTCTCTCTCTCTCCTGTGTCTATCATAAATAAATAAATAAATAAATAAATAAATAAATAAATAAATCTTTAAAAAATAAATAAATAAATGAAATAAAATAAAATAAAATGAATACAAAATAGAGAAGACCAAGAAAACTAAAGTTATATGTTTGAAGAGACAAATCCTGTGGTAAAACTGATGAAGAAAGAGTGAGGGAGAGAAGGAGGGAGGGAGAGGGAAAGAATATGAGGAATGAATAGGACAAATCACTGCAGACATGAAACTGATAAAAAGGAGATAATGTGAACAAATTTATAAATTCCTAGAAAAAGTGTATTTTTTTAAGGATTTTATTTATTTATTCATGAGAGAGAGAGAGGCAGAGACACAGGCAGAGGCAGAGATGCAGGCTCCACACCTGGAGCCCAGGGCGGACTCGATCCCGGGACTCTAGGATCATGCCCTGGGCCAAAAACAGGCACTAAACCGCTGAGCCACCCAGGGATCCCCAGAAAAGTGTGTCTTTGAGATGCCTGAGTGGTTCAGTTAGTTAAGCATCTGACTCTTGGTTTTGGCTCAGGTCGGGATCTCAGGGTGGTGAGATGAAGGCCCTGTGTTAGGCTCCACACTCAGCACTGAGTCTGCTTAGGATTCTTTCCCCCTCCTTCTCCCTCATCCTCTGCTCGTCTTTGCTCACATGTGCTCTCTCTCTCTCTCTAAAGTAAATAAGTAAATAAAATCTTTTTTTTTAAAGTGCATCTTTAACAAAATATGACTCAAGAAGAAGTGGAAAACCTAAATAATCTTCAAAAAATTGAAGTAAGTGTAAAACTCTTCCCAAAAGGAAAACTACAGACCCAGATGGCATTATGAATGAGTTTATCAATCAATCACTGAAGAAACAACTCTAGACTGTTATGAACGTAACTGTGCATACCTCCCCCCAAATTTCATATGTTGAAGCCCCACCCTTCCCCAATATGATGATGGAGACCTTGAGAGGTTTAGATTTAGATGAGGTTATGAGAGTGGGACCCTAAGGTTGAGAATATATGTTCTGAATTATGATGTCTTTGTTCACCAAAGAAGCTCTCTCTTCCTTCCCGTACCCTCACTCGCTCTCTCTCCCTCTTTCTCTCTCTTGAGGACACAGTGAGAAGACAGCCATCTACAAGCCAGGAAGAGAATTCTCACTGTAATACAAACATACTGCAACTTGATCTCAGATACACAACCTTAAGAATTGTGAGAAAATACATTTCTGTTGCTTAAGCCACAAGTCTATGGTGTTTTGTTTTGTTTGTTTGTTTTTTTATGGCAGCTTAAGCAGACTAAAATGAAGACTTGCACAATTTTTTTTCAGAGAATAGAGGAAAATGTGATACTCTTTAATTCATTTTATAATCAATTTAATATCAAATCTGAAGGATGGCATGAGAAAGGAAAAATTAAAAGTCAGTTTCAAGTCTTACTTTGAATACAAAATGTTTTTTTTTAAAAGAAAGGTAACAAAACTGGCTAAATTCATGCCCCTTAATGGCCAAATAATTTGACTTGCTATTTGCTTAAATGAAGCCATTTAAATGAGCATCAACGATTACTGAAATGATGTTAAAAAAGATTACCAAGCCAAATCCATTACTATACAAAGAGGATAATATATCATTGCCGACTGTATTTTATCCCATAAAGAAATGTTGGCTTAACATTTTTAAAAAATCAGTAAATGTAATTCACCACTATATCAAGTTTAAAAATGGAGTAAACAAAAAAATAATAAAAAAATAAAAAATAAAAATGGAGTAAACATGTTATTAGCTCAATAAATGCAGAGAAAGCACTGATAAAATTCAAAATCCATTGATGATAAGAATTTGTACTACACCTGATAAGGGTACTTAAAACACCCACAGCAAACATTAAATTAAATGATAAAGCTTTGAAACCTTTCTCTTCAGTTTGAAGAAAAAGGTAAAAATGTCTGCTGTCAGAATATCTATTTAATATTTTAAAGGAGAGCTTAGCCCAGAGTACAGCAAGGGAAGAAAATAGTGAGGTTCAGTCCTGAAAGGAAATCAAATTGTCATTGTTAACAGATGACAAAATTAAATGTATAGAGAATCCGAAATATTCTATAGGTTAATTATTGAGTTAATTAAAGAGTTTAGAAATATTGTTAGATTTAAATCAACATTCAGAAATCAATTTAATTTTTATATAATAGCAACATATAGAGATAAATAAAATACATAAACATTTTATTTAAAACAGAATAAAAATACAAAGTATCTAGAATTAAATCACATAAAAGTTGTATAAATCACATAAAAGTTCCCTCTATAGGGAAAATTACAAAAATATATACATATTAAACTTTTTGAGATACAATAAAGAAATTTTAAATAGAATGATATACCATACAATGTCCTTTTTAATAATGAGGAAAATAGTCTAACATATATATATATGAAACACTTCATTAAAAGTTGCTCAAAATTGGATATCCATATTGGAAAAAAATAAAATTGAACCCATGAGCCACACTATACATGAAAATAAGTCCCAAGTGGTTTAAAAAGTTGAACAACAAAATTAAAAGATATTTAAAGGATAATATAAGAGAATACCTTTATGACCTCAGGGTAGGAAATAATTTCTTAAAACACATAAAGCCTTAGCTATAAAGGATAAAATTAATAAATTTGACTTCATTAAAATGAGTTTTTCATCCTTAAAAGAAACATCAAGACAAACCCAGTTAAGAAATGGACAGAAGACATGAATAGAGACTTTTCTAAAGAAGACATCCAGATGGCTTACAGACACATGAAAAGATGCTCAACATCAATCATCATCAGGGAAATATACATCAGAACCATGATGAGATACCACCTCTCATTTGTCAGAATGGCAAAAATTAACAACCTAAGAAACAACAGGTGTTGGCAAGGATGCAGAGAAAGGGGAACCCTCTGGCACTGTTGGTGGGAATGCAAACTGGTGCAGCCACTCTGGAGAATGCTTTGGAGATTCCTCAAAAAGTAAAAATAGAACTGCCCTGAGATCCAGCAATTGCACTACTAGGTACATACCCAAGGATAAAAAAAATACAGTTTTGAAGGGGTTTACATGCACCCTAATGTTTATAGCAGCATTATCAACAATAGCCAAATTATGGAGAGAGCCCAAATATCCATTGGCTGATGAATGGATAAAGAAGACATGGTGCATATTTATAGTGGAATATTACTGAGCCATAAAAAAGAATGAAATCTTGTCATTTGCAATAATGTGGATGGAGCTAGATTGTATTATGCTAAATGAAATAATCCAGTCAGAGAAAGACAAATACCCTATGATCTCACTATATGTGGAATTTAAGAAAGAAAACAAATGAACATATGGTAAGAGGGAAAAGAAAAAAGAGAGAGCAAAGGAAACAAGCCATAAGAAACTCTTAACAATAGAGAACAAACTGAAAGTTGATGGAAGGAGGTGGGTGGGGAATGATCTAGATGAATGATGAGTATGAAATAGGGCACTGGTTGTGATGAGCACTGGGTGTTGCATGTAAGTGATGAATCACCGAGTTCTACTCCAGAAACCAATATTGCATTGTGTGTTAACTAAAATTTAAATATATTTTTAAAAACCCACAAAAACAAAAACCTCAAGACAGTGAAAAAACATTCAGAGTGGGAGAGGATATTTGCAACAATTAAGAGAAAAATGTTTAGAATTCTGCATATCAATACAGAAAAAAACCACAATTCTTTTAAAGGAGTAAGAGGCAACAGGTACTCCTCAGAAGAAAAAAGTCCTGGGACGCCTGGGTGGCTCAGTGGTTGAGTGTCTGCCTCTGGCTCAGGGCATGATTCTGGAGTCCTGGGATCAAGTCCCACATCGGGCTCCCTGCGAGGAGTCTGCCTCTCCCTCTGCCTGTGTCTCTGCCTCTCTCTCGGTGTCTCTCATGAATAAATAAATAAAATTTTTTAAAAAGTCCTGATATACAATAAAAATATGCAAAGGAGCGCAATCACATTAAAAGTTTCGGAAATGTCAGTTAAAACTTCAATGAGATACAACTACATGCTCTCTCCTTCTCGCTCTTAAATAAATAAATAAATAAATAAATAAATAAATAAATAAATAAAATCTTTAAAAAAATCTTTAACACTAAAAGAATTTTCAGTATCTGGGAACATTCATATACTATGATGGGAGTTTAAAATAGTATATCAAATCAAAAATCAGTTTACTATATCTACTCAAGTTTAAGATACTATATCATATGAGCTAGAAATTTTTATTCCTCTACTCTACTTATTAGGGAAACTAAAGTCATCATGTATCAGAAGCATATGCAAGAATCTTCACATTAGCAATATTCTTAATAGCTAAATACTAGAAATAAAGATTCCTCAACAGTATAATGGGTAAGAAAAATGTATTATGAAATACCATATAGCAATAAAAATAAATGAACGAGAGCAGTTCACCATACCATGAATGAATTCATAAACATAATATTGAGAAAAAGAAGCAAAATACAAGGGTTCTATTTATTTTGACAGAGGTTGTAGTTATATATTTGCTATTATATGTAACTATTGAATGCACTTTTCTGAAATCATGTTACATTTTGTCATAAAAAATATTAAAAGAAAGAAGAAAAGGGAAAGAAAAAAAAAGAGAAAGTGAAGAAATCAGATCCAATATGTGCAACACAGCATAAAGCTTATAAGGTACATAGAAAAATATTCCAGTACCCTTATAAAGGTATTTACAGTTCAAAATGCAATTTTAGGTGCTAGATACACTTACAAATATTTGGTTTTAAATATTTATTATAGATAAATATTTAGTTTCCTTTTTCCATTCAAGGTTTTCTTTTTAAGATTCTATTTATTTATTTGAGGTGGAGGGAGAGCACAGAGGGAGAGTGAGAGGGGGGAAGCAAGCAGACTCCCCACTGAGTAGAGAGCCCAATATTGGGACTCAATGCCAGGAACCTGAAATCATAACCCGAGCTGAAGGTAGACACTTAACCAACTGAGCCACCCACGCGTCCCTTTTTGCCATTCAAGTTGATGTAAAATCTAAAGCGTATTGGATGAATCCCAGAAACAAACAAATATAAATATTTATGGATTCAAATAAATGTTGAGCACTTAATATTGTGTGATGAATTGTACCATATTCTGGCGATACAGAGAGGCAAAGCATGAGCCCTGTCTTCAAGAACTTTACAGTCTATTAGGGGAAATGGGCAAGAAAAATGATAACAATAATAAGGTAGTTTAAAAGGCAGATGTTTGGGGATAATAATTCAAAAGATTGCTGGATGGACAAGCTGCCTGGTAAATGCCTAGTTCTTGAAGACTTAACTTTTCATTATTGCAAATTATATGTGAGGGAGAGAGAGAATAAGAAATTCTCCATATTCCTGTGTTAATATTATTTTATGCATGTAACATACATATCTCAGTAACTATAAGGCAGTTATTATTTTACATGCAAAAAAAAACCTTAGTTCAGAGAGATAATTATACTATCTAGCTCAAGGTAATATAGCCAGTAAGTGGTGAACATAAGAGTTAAAGACAAATTTGTGACACCAAAGTTTACATACATGCATATAAGTCAGAAAATGAAACTGTGTAACTAATAGCTCATTAATTTTTATTCTAATAGGACTAGATAACAATTGACAAAGAAATTGGTATACATACACACAATAACAATTTCACAAGGAAAAACACTCAAGAAGAAATTACACGATGGAATATTTACAATTAAAAGGAATATGAGATGGGGCACCTGGGTGGCTCACTTGGTTGAGTAACCAACTCTGGATCTAAACTCAGGTCTTGATTTCATAGTTGTTAGTATAAGCCCCATGTTGGTCTCCATACTGGGCATGGAGCCTAGCCCCACCAACCCCCACCCCCCAAAAATATGGGACTTCTACTTCAGTTAATGGTAGAGTAATTTGGAATCACTGTGTCACTAAAAATAAATTAAAAACTAGAATTTCATATCTTACAAATATTTTAAAACTTTAACATCTTTTAAAAGTACTAAAGAACAAACAATATTTTGTAAGTAATATTCAAAAAGGTAATTCTGGCCTTGGGATTGTTCTCACCTTATAAAATTCTTGCCAATCCTGAAGAGGTAGGAAATCAGCTGAACTTCTCTTTTGGTGACACTTAGGACAAGAGACAATATTGAGAGTCCAAGATTCACAATGGTGAATATTTTGACAAACTAACTTTCACTTAGATGGGGGGGACTCAGAGAGCTGCACTCTAGGAGTCACATTTGAAGTAAGCCAGTCCTAAATGGAGAGCTTCCCATCTTCAAGTTGTTTCTGCATCACAGAATATATCAAACTCCAAATTTGGATTAAAGTGGTCATGAATGGCTAGTGCTTCCATGTGCCAGAAAAAGGCAAAGAACATCATCGTTAGAGGAAGACATCAACCACAAACATATACTACAAATAGAGGCATACTTCAGAGATATTTTGGGTTTGGTTCCAGACCATTGCAATAAAGCAAATATTGCAACACAGTGAATCAATTTTTTGATTACCCAATGCATATAAAAGCTATATTTATGTTATAATCTATCAAGTGTGCAATGATATTATGTCCAGAAAAATCAACATACCTTATTAAAAAATATTTTACTGCTAAACAAAGGCTAACCATCATCTGAATTTTCAGCAAGTTGTATTCACTGATCACAGATCACCATAACAAATAAAATAATAACTGAAAAGTTTGAAATAATGAAAGGCTTAAAAGAAAAATTTATGATAATTATCAAAATGTGACAGATAGATGTGAAATGAACAAATGCTATTGGGAAATTGGTGTCAATGGACTTAATAAAAGTTATCACAAACCTTCAATTTGTAAAAACAACAAAAATGCAATACATGCAAAGCACAATAAAGTAAAGCACATTGAAACAGTATGACTGTAGTTTTTCAAACACAATGACCAACATAAAATTGAAGATAATTAGACACATCTGAAGACATAAAAGCATATGGTATTTGGCAAGCATAACTGCTATCCTTGTCATTCCTAAAACTAAAAGAATTCAATGGAAAAAAGCACAGGGACAGATCGTAAATCTTGCTGGTAGCTTGACTGTCAAAGAAAATCATGAAGAATATCTTCCAAGGCCTTCAGACAGATTTTCATCTTCTGTCAATTCAGCTTAATTAACCTTGTGTTAATTCAATTCATTCAAATTACATGTCAATTAATGAACAGAGTTTTTAACAAATAATTGATTTTTTTTTTTTTTTTTTTTTTTTACAAGAAATAGGGACTTTAATGAAGAGAATTTCCCTTTGGTATAAGTGAGCGCCATGGACGCATCGGAGGAAATGAAAAACCCAGGGCTGAGACTAAGTGCGGGGGCAGGGCGGGCTGCCCAGGGGGCTGTCACTTCAGGGGTGAGGCTTGGTGCGCCCCGGGGGGCCTCCCCGTCCGCGGTGCCCCAGGTCTCTGCCATTAGAGATAATGCTGAGGGGGGCTCCCCCTGCCTCAAAGGCTGGGAGGAGTAAAATACCAATCACTGGAAGGGGGCTTTGAAAAGTCACAGAGGTGATGTGTACACGTTGTCGATTATCATTTTGTGCTCAAGGTAAGCCATGGAAAACAGATAAGGAAATCTACAGCCCTAAAATATATGCATATAAAATAAAAATAAATGCAGTCCCAAATCTACGACGGTATTTGGGGATTGTCTACTGCTTTAGTCTCAATGCCCCTATTCCTGCCTCCACAAATTCACCTGGCAGTTACTGCTGAGACACCCGTTCCCACTCCCTGAGGTGAGAAGCTAGCTTTTTTTTTTTTTTTTTTTTTCAGATAAAAATACTTCTTTTATATTAGACGCCATATTGCAAGTGCATTTAAAATTAGCAATGCCTAACATTTATTTCCTTGACATTTGTCTTCCAAAGAGTTCACAGTGCTTCAGTGTCAGTTAAAAAATGATTCGTGTGAAATTTTTATTAAACCAGATTTACTGGGAAATTCCTGCCCAGATAATACTTTATTTTGATTATATTCACTTCCTTCCTAATCACTGAGCCTTTTAGTTAGAGCTTTCAACTATGGCAAATGCCTCAGAAGGCCAATTTTTAAGTTGCTATCATAATACCCTAATGGAATCACGTATCGTTTTCCTTCGCTCAGATATGGCACACAGTAGGCCCCTGATAAAATACTGAATGAGTGAATGGATAAAATTGCTTTTTATCATTTCATTCAGCAATTTCATTCTTATCTTGGTCCATTTCATGTTCTAATGTTTATCAACATCAACTCAAGAAGGTTAGGGATCCAGTAATTTATTAAGTATTTGGTGCATACCTACTATGTGCAAGGTGCTAGGAATACCAAGTTAACCAGACATAGATGCAGTGCCTATCTCCCTCCAGGCCATGCTGGTGGGAGAGACGGATACTAACCAAAAAGTGACAGAAAGACAACTAGACAAGATTATAGTAGCCAGTACAAAGGTAAATATACAGCTTACTACAAGTACATATATAAGAAGGCTTAGTCTAATTGGGGCCTCAGAGAAGTGGCTAGTTAACTAGCTTTGGCTAGTTAACTAACAAATGCCAATCAGAAAAAGCACTGATATATAGTCTTTAATTTCTTAAATTTCTTATATCATTTCACTCATATGACAATTAACTTCCTTCCAACTCAAAAGTCTGTTTATATTGGCCCATTGCTTTAGTCTTATTATGAAAGCCTCTATGTCACCCTATCTTCATGCAAAACTAATAGTCAGTCTTTTCACCAAGGATCTACACTAAACAGTTCAACCTTTTTGGAAAGAAGTGCTATGGTATAATTAGAATAAGATATATATGAACACAGAAATAGTTAGTAAAAACCCCAAGTGGAAATAACTTGGAGAATAATTTTAACAATAAAATATGATACATTTTCCATATAGTGCAGAAATAATAAAATGTAGATCTACTCAGTAGTTTCATTACCTCATATGTAACCATTTACCTTGAATTGATTCATTTTTTATTTTGAAGTAGAATTTCTCTTCAATGGAGTTGCCATTCAAAAAAACGACATAAGATCTAGAGTTTACTAAATATTATTTTTCAAAAAAATTGAACAGTAATTATGTGTCTAGCATAGATAAATACAGAACCATTTGTTTACTCATGAAACTTTTATTGTCTGCAACATAGGAGTGAATCTCTTCATATTGAATGATACCTACTGTAATGCTGCATTGTTGATTTCATTTATAAATAACATGAATTTGTTTAAGAAAAATTTCTGAAAAATTGTGATTCTACTTTCTGCTGTTTTAATTTTTTTTTACAAGATAATGAGTGTTTAATTTGGTGGTTTGCAAAGATGTAACAGCTTAAAGATCCTGAGCTCAAAAACA
This sequence comes from Vulpes lagopus, assembly GCF_018345385.1. Taxonomy (NCBI): domain Eukaryota; kingdom Metazoa; phylum Chordata; class Mammalia; order Carnivora; family Canidae; genus Vulpes; species Vulpes lagopus. Next base: position 43,373,043 of record NC_054842.1, on the reverse strand, counting down.
GGAAAACCCATCACAATTTCCATATTGTTGCAAGGTATACATATTATTATGAGCCGTGTTAATTAAAACTAGACTTTTATTGGGCCAGTTGATCAGGAACAAGTCCTATTTATAATTTTCTTTAGCGTATAACCATCCTTCAAAGCTAAATTCAATACTTTAACAATGTGAAATATTTACCCTTTTATTTTTCAAAAATAAATTCTCAAGATAAAAGAATGAATAAGCAAATTAGACAATAAAATATAGTACCTTACTTTCATGATGAGAACCTTTCCTGGAGATATTGTGGTAATGAAAAGAATAATATATCAATATTACATTAGGAAATTAGACAAAATAATAAACTAAATTTTTTTAAAAGGTCTGGTCGTAGTCTACTAGTGCCCCATAATACAATACAATACTATCTATGTTTAAATCATTACCTAAACAAATGCCACATAAGTCATAAATCTTTCAATCTCCCTTCTGTATCATTTGGGAGATGAAATTAAATTTTTAAACCCCATAGAAATTTTACAAATAAAATAGCTTACCTCATCATCTCCATGGACACACTGGGGTTGGTGAGGGTGATGAAAGCACATGAACAAGTATCTTAATTTTGGTGAAATTTACTTTCATCTAATACAGAAAATAAAGTTTATATAGCTCCAATATTTAAGAAGGATTCGTTTCACAAAATTAAAATTTGGGTGTGTTTTGTGGATTTTTAAACATATGCTCATTGTCCAGTTCAAACAGGAAAGTATAACAAAGAATATTAAACAGTACCTGGAATCCCATTACTAAGGAAGAGTTACCCAAAATTTTTGGGAACATGATTCTAACATCTCTCAATACTTACAAACATAATTTGTAACAGGCTTAATCTAAATGCTACATTTTAATATACATAATTTGCTCAAAAACATTTTATAGAGAGCTTCTCTTATATGAATACACCATAATCTATTTGACCAACATTATTATTTAAGCTATTTGCCAGCAATGATAATATTTATATTCCTATATTTAAATCATCTTTGTACACTTGTCCAGTCACTTCCTGAGAATAAATTTCACCAAGTAAATTTATTGGATCAAAAGGTGAACAAAAGGTCACCCTTTAACAAAAGTTAAATTTTGATATAGTTTGTCAAAGAAGTTGTTCTAATTTATATGTTCTGCAGCTCTGAAGAGTACTTATTTTGCATTACCTTTGCTAATACTAGATTTTTAAAATATCTATCTTAAATGTTTTTTTTTCCTAAACTAGCAGTCAAAAATTCTTATTACTTTGTTTTCTTTTATAGAAAGGTTGAACATCTTTTCATATTGCCCATCTGCCTGTCTTCTCCTGAAGTCTTAAAATGAATCCTTAATGCAAACATTGCCTAGGCAATTCTGAAATTTAATTTTAAAGTCCTACAGAAGTGGTACACAAGGGGAATCCCTAGCTGGCTCAGGGGTTTGGCGCCTGCCTTCGGCCCAGAGTGTAATCCTGGAGTCTCAGGATCGAGTCCCATGTCAGGCTCCTTGCATGGAACCTGCTTCTCCCTCTGCCTGTGTCCCTGCCTCTCTTTCTCTCTCTCTCTCTCTCTCTCTCTGTCTCTCATGAATAAATGAATAAGATCCCCTAAAAGAAATGATAAAAAAAAAAGAAGTGGTACACAAATCTTGTCTTAATAGAACAGCACAGCTAACAAAGCAGTGAAACATACGCCTAACCATAGTTTCACCTGATTACCCTATAAACTCTGTTTTGAATCAGTTACTTACAAATTAGCTTATTTTATTCGCACTTCTTCACCACTAACTTGACAGGCAATTTTTAAAGAGAAGAAATGTGTGACTCTATTTTCAACTTTTTTTTAAGTATTTCACAATCGAAGGCATCCCCCTCAGTATTTCTATAAAGGTTTTTGACTACATTTTCCTTTACAATGCCATAGAGCTATTGCTTGTCTATGCTTCCCACTTCATGAGTAATACTAATAGCCAAATTGTCACTTATCGAGTCCCTAAAGCCAGAGTTACATCTTTTCATCTACCTCAAGCTGGAGTCAGACACCAAGAAGAGATCTATTATTTCCAGGCCATCTGGGTGATCTTTAGCACCGCCCACCCTCACTTAGCAATGTGCACTCCTTAGGGACTGCTAATGAACCTATTTCCTCCATAGGGCAAATGTTCTCTTGCTTCAAGATCTGAAGTGACACTGTACCAGCCACACTTCAGACAAGGTCCTGATACTTCCTGGATATCTCCTACCTAGCCAATAGCTAGAATTTTTATATCTGTTAAAGGGTAGTCACTATTCATAGTTAGGGTTTTTGAACTACTAACATGCATTTTAGTTTCAACCACTTAAAAATAATTCTGCCCCCTTGATGGGATGAGCACAGGGTGTTACACTATATGTTGGCAAATTGAATTTAAATAAAATACTTAAAAAGTAATAATAAAACTCTGTCTCATTTGAGGAAGGGAATAAAGAGAGAGCATCCTCACTGAGGCAGAGCCCTGCACAACATCAGTCATGTGTCTCTCTCTTTCTAACCCCAGACAGAAGAAGCAAGACTCAGCTTCTCCATATTTCCAAAGATATTGCTTCTGGAAAGCCCTGAGAAAATCGGAATTCACAGAAGAAAATCCCATTCGCCTGCCATTGTTGTTTGTGTCATTACCTTAAGGCTCTAGCCCTGGGCTTAATTGCCTCCTGGGGTTCCTTTGTTACAGGGGGAAAGAAACCTTGTAGAATAGTCTACTCTCTTTCCAAAATCCCATTTTAACTGGAACATGCTGGTTTTAGCATGTGAGTCTTTTTTTCTGAAACACAGTAAATATCTATTCCAAAGTTTGCCTTCCATTCACTTCTCCTGTGAAAAGTGAGATAAAAAGATTCACTACATCATATGAATTTTGTCAAAATTTTATTTTTATTCTCCAAGTCTCTATTTTTTTTTTCATTTTTTTCTACTTATTTATATTGAGGTAAACATCTGTCTTGGTTGCATTTATTTTATTTTCAACCTGAAATTCAGTTTCAGTACAATTAAGGAATGTATAATTTGAAATTTTATTCTATTTTTTTCTCATACCCAGGAAATGGAAATTCTATGTGGAAAAACGTTGGAAAATAAAGTTGTGAATAACTACTCTAACCTCACGTCAGACATAAACATTTAAAAATTAATTACTTAACTGAAATAAAAAAAATTAAAAATCCATTAACTTGGGTTCTTCATTGAATTCTCTATCTACTTCATGAGAAATGTTGCTCTAGAGAAGAGGGAAAAGAATCGTTTCTTCATAATATGAAGACAGGCCTGATTTCTGGTTCTTCTAAGAACATGAATGTTCATTTTGACTTCATAGAATGCTATACTGTGTCTGTTTATTCATGTGGCTTAGTTTAATTGCTAACTCAGTGTTGTTTCTTAGGTACTTAAAATTCAGTAATGAAGACTCACATAATGAAGTATTATGTAGACTAATTAATGAGTATATAATGCCACATAAAGTTATTGCAAATGCCAACTGTTATCATCATACATGTCAGACTTAATTTTGCCTCTGAATCCACTGAGCAGAGTACCTAATTCTATATTCACTACTTCATTTAGTAGCAATGGCCCACAGCTCTAGACTAGCTTCTCGGCATAGGAACCTTCTTGTTAGCAGAAAATTAGAGACACAAGCTGGAATTTGAAAAAGGAAAATCATATATTTAATTTAAATAATAGTTCTCTCATTTACTAGCTCTCCGATCTTGCCTAACCCCTTTGAAACTGAGTGTCACAAGTTTTAAAATGAGAATAGTAATATTCTCCTATTCAACAAATATTGCCTAAATATATGTCATGTTCCAACAACAGTGGACACAACACAACCCATGCCTCAAGGAAGCAAGTGGGAGGTAGAGTGTGTTAAGTGTCATGATAAAGACATGGACCAGCTATTACAGAAGCATTTTAAAGGGTATTATGCTGAGTGAAGTAAGTCAATAGGAGAAGGATAGTGTATGTTCTCATTCATTTGGGGAATATAAACAATAGTGAAAGGGAATATAAGGGAAGGGAGAAGAAATGTGTGGGAAATATCAGAAAGGGAGACAGAACATAAAGATTCCTAACTCTGGGAAACGAACTAGGGGGGTGGAAGGGGAGGAGGGCGGGGGGTGGGGGAGAATGGGTGACGGGCACTGAGGGGGGCACTTGACGGGATGAGCACTGGGTGTTATTCTGTATGTTATTCTGTATGTTCAATTTACCAATTGAACACCAATAAAAAATAAATTTATTTTAAAAAAATAAAAAATAAATAAAGGGTCAACCCATAACCCTGTGGAGAAACAAAGAGATTTATGAAGAAACAGGGATTTATAGAGAAACTGATATGATGCCTAGGATATACTGGATACTAAGAAATAGTCATTCGTCCTATTTTTAAAAAAAGCTATGTAATGATACCTAGAAAAATGACACTACATATCAAATATTGAATGTGTCTAAATTCAAATGGTAGGGTAGCCATTATAGTGATTCCTTAAAGGGGAGATTCACCTTCTTTACCATTGATTACACTTTTACGCCTCTTTAATTTAGAACAAGAGAAAAATTTTCAAACTGTTTAAAATGGTTACCTCTCAGGTGTAGGAACAGTGAAGAATTTAATTTCACACTTTACACATTTAATATTCTTGGCTTTTCTGGTAACAACTATGGTATCGTTATACTTTTGTAAAATTATGGTAAAATAAAAATAGTATAAAATTTACCATCTTAATCATTTTTAAATGTACAGTTCAATAGTGTTAAGTATATTCACATTGCTGTACACTCTATCTCCAGATCACTTTTCATTTGCAAAACTGAGACTCTGTACTCAATAAACAACTCCCCATATGCCCCTCTGCCATTTATTTTCTATTCTATTTCTATGAGTTTGACTACTCCAGAAATCTCATATAAGCAAAATCACACAGTATATGTCTTTTTGTAACTGGCTTATTTTACTTAGCATAATGTCCTAAAACTTCAACCGCATAACACGTGTCAGAATTCTCTTTCATCTTAAAAAAAAAAAAAAGGAGAATTTTCTTCCATCTTTTTTAATAGGGATAACTTTTTCTTTCATTTTTAATTTTTTTAAAAAAATTTATATACTTAAGATATACATGATGATTTGATGTACATGTATATACAGCAAAATGATTACTACAGTCAAGCTAATTAAAGTATCTTCTCCTCACAGTTACCTTTTTTGTGTGTGTGATCAGGGTACCCAAAATCTCCTCTCAGCAAATTTCCTAAAGCCAGAGTTATTATTATTAACTATAACTATTGTTAACTATAGTCATCATGCTATACATTAGATCTCTAGGGTTATTTATTCATCCTATATAACTGTGTCTCTGTATCCTTTGATCAACATCTCCAATTCCCCAAACTTCCCACCACTAATAATCACCATTCTATTCTCTGCACCTATGTATTTGACTTTTTTAGATTCCACATATCAACAAAACCAAGCATTTTTTTTCTTTCTGTGTCTGGCTTATTTCACTAAGAACAATATTCTCCAGGTTCATGCATGTTGTTGCAAAAAAACAGAATCTCCTTTTTCAAGGCTAAATAGTATTCATTTATATATATATGTATGTGTGTATAATTTTATATATGTGCATATATATATAAATTTATATGTGAGTATGTATGTATATAAATTTCTTTATCAATTCATCTGTTGAAAGACTTCAGTTATTTCTATATATCGGCTCTTATGACTAATGCTACAAGAAAACATGGGAGCACAGATATCTTTTCAAGGTACTGATTTCATTTCCATTGGGCGTATACACAGAAGAGGAGGTGCTGGATCATATGATAGTTCTACTTTTAGTTTTCTGATGGACCTCTATACTTTTTTAACAATAGCTGCACCTATGTACACTCCCACCAACAGTGTGCAAGGGTTCTCTTTTCTCCACACCCATGCCAACACTTATTATATCTTGTCTTTTTGATAAGAGTCATCCCAATGGATGTGAGGTAATATTTCATTGTGGTTTTGTGTTTATTTGATGATTAGTGATGATGAGCACCTTCTCATATCTCTGTTGGCCAATTATATGTCTTCTTTGGAAGAATTTCCTTTCTTTTAAAGGTTGAATCATATTCCACTTATTTATTATAAGTATGTAATAATAATCAATAATATCATAAGACCTAGCAATTCTGCTTCTAAGTATTTCCCCGAGGGAAAAAAAATGTATATATACTTAAAACACCATTATAGGGATGTTAAGAAGAATTAAAAATAATAAAATTGGGCTAGAGAGAGAGATAGGGTAGGTATGTGCTACTTTTCATCTATCATAATGGAAAGACAATTGATGTCTTAAGTTGGTAAATAAAGAAATTAGAGGTATCTGCATATTATTTGGTACTAACGGAGCTGAATAACAGAAGAATCTAAACACAAGCACTTAAAAATGTTGCCTCTGGAAATTGAAGGCAGAAAAGGGTGGGACAGAAGACAGGTATTTTTTTTTTTGATTATGTGTTCTTTATTATTTGAATATTTTTTTATTCAGCCAATATATTACCTTGATTAAGAATGTCAAAATAAAGAAAATTTAATATATTTCCCAAAATTAATATCTAATTATATAACTTTTCCAAACTGAATCTCATCAGTAGGCCAAATTTGAAAAAATATATATGTGCACATATATATAAATTTATATGTGTGTGGATACGTATATATACATTTCTTAAGTAATCCTTATACCCAACACAGGGCTTGGCCTCACAATCCTGAGATCAATAGTCACAGACTCCACTGGCAGAGCCAACCAGGCACCCCAAGGATATATTTCTTAAATGATAAATAAAATTATATACAGTGAGTTTTCAGCTGCACCCGAGATATAAATTAGAAGTCATAATTATTTATGAGTGTGTCTATGTACTTAAACTTGTACTAGGCACCATACAGTGGAGCAATTGCAGAGTCAGAGGTAATCCCTTCAAGAAGCTCACTTTTTGGAAAAAAAATATTTTAGGCAAATATAAGAATGCTTGCTGAGCAACATTCTCAACCAAGGTGACTGATGTCAAGGAAGAACAAACTTCCTCTTAACCTGGAAGGATAAGTGAGGCAAGTTTCTTTCCCCAACAAAACAAGCCAAGACCAGAAGAGAAGGAAAATGGGTTCCAGGTGAGAATGCTCTAAGGGAGTTTTATATGACACAAAGGAAAGCAGAACACATTTATTTTCCTTTCCTCCCAGCTGTTCTAATGGCAAAAAGTGCTGCTGTCCTACCCATATACATCTGTTTGCAGACTGGCATCTGCAGATGATTGCCTCCAGGTGTTTGCCTGAAGGAAGATCCTGAAAGTCAATGCAAGCTGGAAGCCTGGCCTCCAGGAGCAGATGCTGGACTGCAGGTTTCTGCAGACTTCTGCAGATATATTTTGAGAAATAAAGTTGAGATCAAGTTCTGATCTCAGGGATGGCATAAATGAAGAACTTGAGAGATTACGTATAGGACACTTTTTATTTACACCTTTAGTACTTTTTTTTAAAATAAAGCTTCTGTGTGATTCATGAATAAAAACCTTGGGTTCTATTTCTCCTCTAACAGAAAACAGTCTGCCACTTATGCCAGGCATTTTCTATTTGCCATGACAAACTGGTCTAGATGCTACGAACTTAGATTCCAAAGGGGCAAAATCCACATAAAATGAAGCAACCGTGGCAAACTCGAAGACTGTGGTTAGTGATAAGGAGCACTACAATGTATTTTCCATTACAGACTTGCTCTTTTAATTTAAAAAGAAAAAACATACTATCAAAAACTAAGAAATAGAATCCAAACGGCATATTCACAAAAGTCTGAGTCCGCTTAAAATAGTTTCTTAAAAACTATTTCTCCAAAGACTACTCTTAAAATGGCGTGGGCTAAGCTGGTGAGAATAAAGCTAATACATTATTAAGTTTTCTACCAAATAGAGATGAATGACTTTTATTTGTGCATCCTGGTTGTCCCCATGAGGATATTTTCTACTGCCTTTCTATTGTGTCACATGTTCTAGTAGAGTTAATTAATCAAAAATCACAGTGGTGGTCAAATTCTTACTTTGTTTCAGAATATTAATTATATGTCTGTATATTCATTGCCACACACTGCTTTTAAAGAAATATAGCGAACTATCACAAAAGAATAAAGATGTGTTTCTGCTTTTATGCTTCTTCCTTAATGAGCTTTAGACAGGTTTGATATTAAGGTCCAGATATTATTTATTCCTTCATTTACTTATTTGCTACTTGTTGCATATGAATTTTGCTAGTAGTAACAGGAAAGAAAATCCAAAACAAAACAGATACTGATCTTGACCTCAGAAATCTTAGGATCTGAGTAGGAACAATAATAAAATAATATAAATAAATAAAATTTTTAACCACAATGTAAGCAAGAGTATAAATAAGAGAGATTCTGATTCTGATGAAGCACTAAGGGATAGAGAACTGGAGATGTTACCTCCAGCTAGAAGAAGCCACATATTTCATAGAGAAAGAAGCATTCAGATTGGGTCTTGAAGATGGGTGGGATTTCAGGAGATGAATGTGACAGAAAATAACATAATAGGCAGAAGGAAAAGCTTGATATGTGTTTCTATGTTTTACTTTGCTTATTTTTTTTTTTTTTGCAAAATACCCAAAATAAGCAGAAAGAGTAGGGTAAAACTATTATGTAATTAACCATTGGCAAAAAAGAAATTCACATAAATGTTCTTTAAATGTCCAATTTGTTTCATTACAAATGTGCGATATAAAAATAAATAAATAAAAAGAAAAATGTGTAATATGCTTATATGCAGCATTAGATTAGCCCTAACACAGTAAGACAAGAAGAAATAAGAAGTGTAAGAATTTTTATACTTGTTAGTCATTATTCATGTGTGATAGTGATTTTCTAACAAGAAAATGCAAGAGTAACTACAGACCAACATACACAAATGAATAATATACTTTACTGTAGCAAAAACTATCAGTAGATATAACAGGAGTTGGAGTAGTGCTAATAAATCAAGTATAGTAAGTACTATATTCTAGACATGTATTATCTCAATCACTCATCACAACAACCCTACCGAAGTAGTGCTACTAATTCTTCCCAAATTAGAGGTAAGTAAATTGAGACACACCTAATATGTGGTAGAGCTAGGATTTAAACTCAAGTTCTTGGATCCAGAATCCAGACTTCGTAACCCCTATCTATTCTACACTAGGAAAAAATCCCATTAAGAATACCAGTATAATCAATAAAGTTGTTAGAAATAAATCTATCAAGATGAGGCTACAAAAAATCATCAAATTTTAAGTAAGGATGTAAAGAAGGCTTTAAAAAGTGGAGTGATATATAACGTTCAGAGTTAAAAGACTCAATAGCATAAAGATGCAATTTTCTCCATTATTGATTTATAGATTCAATGCAAATCTGATTAAAATACTAACAAGTTTTAATTTAATAGGTTTATCCTAATATTCATATGAAAGAGAAAATGGCCAAGAATGGCCAATACAAAAAGGTAGAACTTGCTCCAGTACATATTGAGACATAATATAATAATACATTAATTAAAATGATGTGGCTTTATATACAATCAATAGATAGTGAAATGGGACTGAGAAGCCAGACACAACCCCACACATATATGGGAATTTGGCATGTGACATTACAATGCGATAAAAAAAGCATATTCTCCTCAAGAAAAGGGCCAGGAACATTGGTTATTCATATAGGATAAAGTAAAATAAGATCTCGAAAGCACTCGATACACCAAAATAAATTACAGACAGAAAAGACTTAAATGCACACGTTGAATGAAAAAAGAAAATACGGCAAAAATTTTATGACCTGTATGACCTCTCATGATATGCAAAGTTTAAGTAAAATAAAAATATATCAGAAAAAATTAATAAATGTGTCTGCTTTAAAATTAAAATACCTGTACAGCAAAGGCACTATAAACATGTAGAGAGAAATCAAATAAGAAGAGGATATAGACAATACATATAACTCTGGGGTTCTTTGGTTGAAAAATAGACAAAGATATGAATAAGCAGTTCACTGAAGAAAAACTTCACAAGGCAGATAAACCTATATTACTTTGCTCAGTCTTACTAGAGAAATGCAAATATAAATTAAAAGTACAGTGAGATAGTATTTGATACACTTTAAATTTAGATGTAGATTCAGATGTAAATTTAAAACCAGATACGGGATACATAGAGTACAATATATTTATATAAATGTTAAGCGTGAAAACAATATATTATTTTAGATTATATCTTGAAATGTATTTAAAAATATGAAAAGGAAGTGTACATACCAATATCAGGACAGTGATTGCCTATGGAGGCAAAGGAGATTGGAGAAAATAAAGGAATTTTAACTGCTTATATTGACTTATTTCAAGATTTTGTTTTTAAGTAATCTCTACATCCAACACAGGGCTCGAACTCACAACCTGAGATCAAGAGTTGCATGCCTCACTGACTGAACTAACCAGGCATCCCAAAAATTTTAAGTACTTTTAAAAGGGTACTTGGGTGGCTCAGGCGGTTAAGCATCTGCCTCCGACTCAGGTCCTGGTTCCAAGTTCCTGGAATGGAGCCCTACATCAGACTCCCTGCTTAGTAGGGAGTCTGCGTCTGTCTCTCCCCTCCACCTCTCCCCTGTGACTCTCCCCTCTGCTTGCGTTCTGGCATACTTTCTCTCTTTCAAATAAATCAATGAAATCTTTTTTAAAAATCAAGGATTTTTAAAAATGATTTGAAGCAAATGGCAAACTGTCCACCTCTCTTACATGCACAGGTTGGCTACATGCATGTTCGTTACACTATTTCCATACTGTTCTGTAGCTTTGAAAACACTTAATATTTTTTAAACTTCAGTGATGATTTTCTAAAACCACTGTATTTCAGTTTTTTTTTCATATAGTCTAATGAATGTACTGGCTACTTCAGATGAGTCAGTCCAGGGAACATAAAGAATGAAAAACAATCCCTACCCTCAAGAATTTACAGTGTGGTTAGAGAGTTATACATGTGAAGAAAAAAAAAGACAATTAGGCAGCAGGAAGTTCCCACAGGTAATAAAAACAGAAGTTAGCTTAATTTATATTATCTATATCTTTTCTCTACTTGTCTTTAAACGACTTAATGGAACCATATTTATCTGTTATCTCTCTCCTCCACCTAACTCCATAATTCTAAATACTCTCTGCCTCTTTTAGTATCTACAGGCTAATTGCTGACTCTTTTTGAAAGTCTGATACCATTGGGCACAATGTCCACATTATTTTTCTGCACTCACATTTTTGTTCGACTGGGCCAAACCAGACTCACTAGGAGCAAGACAGATGATTTGCAAAATAGTGAGTCATTTCCATGTGTATGAGCAATAAGGGATTACTTTTTATAATTCAACAGTAGTCTCATTCTCCAACTAAAATGATAAATGATAGCCACCATACTTCAAAGCAGCACTTCAGTTATTCATTGGCCATTCCCTTTTAAAGTAAGTTCAAAATGGAGACAAATATTTTTAAAGACAACCTAATGTGCATTTGTAGAATACATCGAATTCTGCTGGAGAAGGGGGCAAATAAATTATTCGAAGAATTTTGCAAAAATATTTTACTTTTCCAAGTGTGAGTGGGTGTTTGTAAGCATAAAGAATTCCAGAGAAAATTTCTAGAAATAAAGAAAAAAAGAAAGAAAGAAGAGAGAAAGAAAAGAAAGAAAAACTAAAAAGAGAAAATTCATGACAGCTGAACTAAGAACACTGAACATTTAGAAATAGATGTGGACATTTCTTACAAAAGTTTGGGGTCTAAATAAGTAGATCTCTTGTATTACGGCTTTTGAGATTGCTTCTCAGAAACTGGAAAGTTATTTTTGGAAATCATGGTACTGTGGAACAGGATACATACGGTGTTTTTTTGTTGTTGTTGACAGTATCTTAATAACCAAGATATGCTTCAATACGGAGTAAGTCTATTGCCTTGAATTTTAAAATACGTTTCTAAGAGTTTGGGCTCTAAGAAACTACATATTGATGTTTCTAGAGTGCAAAATAGATCTAGGAATTTAAAACTACTGTACAATGCAAATCATATACTAAGTTCACTAAACCACAGCTTTCACAAATTAGAATTTCCTAAGAAAAAAATCTGAGGATATATTTTAAATGTTAACACTGATAGAATTTGTAACAGGCTTTTGGTAAGAAGTTACCATTACTAAAAAAAATTAAAAATTTAAAAATTTAAAAAAAGAAGTTACCATTACTAAAATTTCTCTGTAACTACATTTATGGCAATACGAGAGGTATTCCAAAAGCTGAGATAGAAAGGTAGTTAAGTGATAAACTTAGAAACTGATTCCTGGTGTTTGACTTCTCAAATTAGATGATACCATGAAATATTGAAAAAAATACATAATATTCCCATATTCACAAAGAAGTGAACATTGTTAGGACCCCTTCCCTCCCTCACTTCTTGTTGCACTGTGTCACAAAACAACAAACAATCCGTCATGTTCCTCAAAGACAAAAAATCAAGACACTGCCTCAATTTTTATTTGTCTTCTGCCTAGTGAAACTTGATTTCTCTACTTTTTTTTTCTTCCTGGATCTCTGCTTTTCAACCAGAAAAAAAAAAAAAAACCTACTTGGGAAAATGGTAAAATCTATAAAAGAAAATGTATGCTCGTTAAATAAACACTAAGGAAAAAAGATAATATAATTTTTTTTTTGATAATATAATTTCTACATGAAAAAATTCCTACCATTTCACATTCCAGGTAAAATTTCATGAAATTTTTCACAAAGAACCAATTTTACACAATAGTTAAATTTTTCAAAAGATTTTGTTTTACAACTACAGAATCTTTTTTTGGATTTTTAATTGTGTGACTATGGGATTTGATGTAATGCGTTGACACTCTTGAATCTTTGGGCTGTATGGTTTTTTGTTGCCTTGGGGTCCACTCTTTTTTATTTTTATTTTTTTCAATGTATTTATTCATGAGAGACACACAGGCAGAGGGAGAAGCAGTCCTGACGTGGGACTCAATCCTGGGTCTCAGGATCACGCCCTGGGCTGAAGACAGTGCTAAACCACTGAGCCACCCGGGATGCCCATGGGGTCCACTCTTTTTTGCCAAGCAACCTAAAATCCAGGAGGGAAAAAAAATAGATAGAAAGGAATACCTAGTGAGTTTATGTAAGAGTACGACAGGAAGGCAAGTGGGTGATCCTGTTGAGTAGATCCCTAGCTACTTCCCCTTGATGCTAGTAGCATCTCCCATTCCTCCACACACACCACCCTCCATTGTAAGAAGTGATATATGTCTCCCAACATTGCCAAATGTCCACTGAGGAGCAAAACCACCCCTAGTTGAGAATCTCTGAAGCAATGCTTTGTCAAGGATAGGGAAGCAACAAATATTTATTGTGTGCCTATCGTATATAAAGCCGTGAATAATGAGCTATTAAATTGTGAAAAATGTTGTGTTTGCTTTTAAAGAATTTATGATGCAGTTACAAAATTTATTCACATTACCATCTAAAGAGTAGAAGATTATAAATACAAATACAAAGTCAAAACTACATATTAATATATATGCATATATAGACATATATGTATAAAAATACCACATATAGGGATCCCTGGGTGGCGCAGTGGTTTGGCGCCTGCCTTTGGCCCAGGGCGCGATCCTGGAGACCCGGGATCGAATCCCACATCAGGCTCCCGGTGCATGGAGCCTGCTTCTCCCTCTGCCTGTGTCTCTGCCTCTCTCTCTCTCTCTGTTACTGTCATAAATAAATTTTAAAAAAAAAATTAAAAAAAAAAAAGAATTAGGATCTCCTTCAACTACTCTAAGTTGCAGTGTGGTGATGGAACTCTTAAAAAAAAAAATACCACATATATACATACATGTATATAGCTGACCAACATATTATTGAGATGATCCCAGTTCTGCAAGTTAATTTTTTTTTTCAGTTCTGCAAATTTAAAAGTGAAAGGAACTGCAATGGAGGAATCAAGAAGGGCTTTATGGAATAGTTCAATTTCAGCTGCATCTTCAAGATGGGTTTGGAGATAAAACACTGGGTATAAAACTTTTGGCCCATCTCTGTAAAGGAATGGGTAAGGTGATTCTAGAAAGAAGGATTGTTTAGAAATAATTGGAGAGGCACCTCTGTAGCTCAGCTGGTTAAGTATCCGACTCTTGATTTTGGCTCAGGTCATGATCTCAGGGTTGTGAGGTTGAGCCCCGTGCTGGGGTATGGAGTCTGCTTGAGACTCTCTCTCTCCCTCTCCCTCTGCCCCTACCCATCTCTAAAAATTAAATAACTGGATAAAAATAATTGGAAAAATGATTGTCTTTCCATTTTTAAAAATAATATATGCTTAATTCATTTGGGAAATAAATATTTCTCAAAATGACTGACATTTATTTATCTTTCAAATTTTAATCATACAATGTTTAAAGAGTCTGAGATAATTTGTGGTTTAAAAATTTTAAGCTTCTACGTTTTGGACTTAGCAGAAAGCAGTCTAACAAATCAGTATGTTGGCTAGGTATCAACATAGAATATAGTGTAGTCTCTGATAGATTGGTTTTTATTTCACATAGGTAGAACTCAAAACACAGATCAAACTTTTTAAAAAATAGTTTTAAGTAAGCTCTACACCTGATATGGGGCTGGAATTCATGAACCCAAGATCAACAGTCATATGCTTTACCAACTAGCCATCCAGATGCCCCTACACACATCAATTCTTTTCTTTTCTTTTCTTTTTTTTGTAGATGAATTTAGAAATAAGCATTAAAAAAAAAAGACCAGGAAGGTTAGGATAATATTATCTAGTAAATTTTGTCAAGTTTTAATAAATTTTAATAGATTTACCCCTTCTATTTGCATCTTCTACCCTTTCCTGCTTTATTGCATTTTCAACAAACTTCAAAATATGCTACAATTTTTCTTTTAAATTTGCAGATATACTAAAGCAGGTTTTGTTCTGTCTAGAATAGTTAGGTAACTCAAAAAGTTTACATTTAAAAGAAAAGACTGAGACTACTAATAACATCTTCATCTGTTTTAAAGGACCAACAGACAAAATGGAAAAAATAGTATCTTTGAATTTAAATCTTATATAGTTGGATTCACATATATAAAATGATGCATTATAGCCTATAAATATTGGGAACATTCTTATCATCTCATTCTCTCAATTTTAATAGGGCAGAAACAACTGCAGAAAGGGGGCAAATTATGTCTGTCCTTGCTAAATGCAAAATATCTATTAAAGAGTTGGCAGTAAGCAATAATTTTGATCAATTTACATAATAAATTCAGAGGGAGATTGGAACATGCTGACAAGCATTATCCCAATCTTATAAAATTGGATTTATGGTTCTATGTTTATTTTTTATTTGAGAATAGTTTTCCTCAAAAGCTAGGGGATAGTACAATAACCTTAGCAGGTCCAGTTCATATCTGTGACTTCAAATACTAGTTACATGGAATGTTTGACAAAAATTTATTCAAAAACACAACTAACATTTTATAATAGGCTGTAGAATGAAGGAGTGGATTGAACGCATTACCATACATTTTTCAATAACTAAGAATTTACCATTATTGCCAATGAAATTGTAAACTTCAGAATAAGTGACTATAATTGCATAGATACAATTATTAATTGTATCTAATAATTGTATCCATGCAATTATTAAAGTACTAATATTTATTCAGAAAATTTTATATTAATTTCGCTGTCTCCTAGTTTGTTTTTAATGAGCAAAACAATCTCTCCAAGATTAAGAAAGTTTTGGGTATTTGATACCACACTCATTGATTCTCAGTTATTATTTTCTAATTATAACTGGAAATTCCAAACAATTGTGCTAGACATGTATAAAATGTTTCATGTAAAATGCTGTCTTACTGTTGCATCTTTATTCAACATTAACTTCCAGATGGGAACTATTTTTCATGGTTCATAAAGCCAAATCCAGCTGCTACATTTGGACCTACATAAGGAATCCACATTTTATTGCCTTCTCAGTGCGTATAAAACAATTGCTGTTGTTTCTTTAGCCGTGGTGCAACTCACTCTTCTCAGTGCAAATGAGATATCCGAAAAGAACTTTTAATGTCTTTATAGTTGATTACTTAGCAGTGCTATGCGTAATAGGATCCTAGTTTTACAACATTTTCTAGATATCTAAGCTAGCTTAAACAAAAACAATCTTCAATGGTAACCATAGATTGAGCGAATTACCAAAAGTGTTCATACAATTTCCTATTAAAACCCACAATGGTTATTAAATACTTCTGTAATCTTAGCTTTATTAAGAGACAGGAAGGGCACAGTTTCCTTTCCCTCCTCACTCAGCTAATCTGGTTCTTTGATGGTCATGCGTTTGGAATAACCATGGGGTTTCCACCAGAGCATAGTCTTCTCACAGCTAAATGGAATTAACCCCGTCAAGCCTAAAAAAAAAGAAAGAAAGAAAGAAAGAAAGAAAGAAAGAAAGAAAGAAAGAAAACAGAGAGAAAGAAAGAAAGAGAAAAAGAAAGAAAGAGAAAAGTATTCATTTCATTGTTAGAATAGAAATACATTTGGAACTCTATTATGAGTGAGTGGCAGTTGTATTAAAATACAGTGAATCTGTGCTCAGGACATTTTTGGTAGGGCCACCAATGACAAAGAAACATCAAATTCGGATAATGAATTCCTCAGTGTGCAAAATTACCCATGCTATGCTTACTATCTATAGATGTCAAATGTTTGGTACCTTCTCAATTACGTTCATTAAATACTTTTTAGATTCTGAATTAACATCCGCTACTCTTTTTAGCCAAAAGACCTAAAATCCCAGAAAGAAAAAAAAAAAAAGATGGAAAAGTGAGTTAATGTAAGAGTATGACAGGGAGGCAAGTTTTCTATGAATTGGGAAGCACAGACTATAGTAAACCGCTGGATAATCCCCATCCTGCTGAGCGGTTGCCCCAGAGGTCTGATACAGCGCCAAAGCCTCTTTCGCATACTGAAACAAAGCTTATTTCAAGGCGAATTCGGCTCCTAACGTCACCATACTGCTCCCTGACAACCTCCAGTTGCACTGCCTCTGTATTTTTGTTTCCTGCTGTTTATATTTACTTGTTCCCAAAGCCACAATAACTACAAAAACAAATACTTGTCATGCAATGCTTTGTATCGATGCAGGTAAAGTGCTCTGCTCCTTTTTTTACTTGTACATAGCTTGTGCAAATAGGTTTTTAATATATTCTGAGATTAATTTGGTAATTATAAACCAGTTTAGAAACACTCGTTAAACAACAGGTCATACAGTCACCATTTCTATTCCAGAATAATTCTGTTTTGACCCTTGAGCAAAGATGAGCAAATGTGTATTCAAAAAGAAATGTATTTGAATCGTCCACTTCCTTTGCCTTGTCAGGCACCAATTGATATTCTGTTTGGATTTTTACTGCAATCTTTTTGACCTTTGGCAAGGGATTGTGCTGACTTATCTGATTTAAATGTTTGCAACAAGCTTTTAAGTTATTTTTTTTTAAATTGGGCTAAATAGAATGTAGGTGATTTCAGGAAGCTATTTCTATTTTTAAGTCAATTCTATTCATTCTTCATAAAAATAGGATTATACCCATTGTGGCTGCATAAATACATAGCCTGTAGAAGTGTTTGTAGTTTCTCTAGTACAAGAATGTCACTGAAATCCTCTAATGTAATCCGACAGAGGTAACAGAGTACCTTTTTATAAAAGGAAAACAAATAAAGAAGATTAACTTAAATGTAATCATATGTAAAATTCAAAAATGAAAAAGCGGACTTTAAGCTTTTTATTATTTAAAGTTAATATGAGCACTAAGGATAACTGGGTGGTGAATGTATTACATATTATTTTAAAACTTTGTATTCAAAAGAAACTTTGGAAAGCAAAACGAAAATAATATTCCTTCTATTAAGTAAGGTATAGATTCCTTTAGGGTTCATCTACCTACTTTTAATTAGATAGATTTTTTTTAAACTAGAAAACATATATTGTGAATTAAGCAGAGAATATCACGTCACGATGTTAGTTCGAGACTACCACACAGGTACAAGCTTTGAGAATCTATCTAGTTACTGGATACACATGCCTCTTTTTTTCTTTTTAGATATTTCTCCTTTATTTTTTCTCCTTCATTTAGGGTATCTCTCAAATCCAGTATAGGTTGACATAAATTTAAAAATGTATTATGTTCCTTTCTAGAAGTGAATGTTCAGTCCTGGAGACCCAAGACAAAAAGAAACATACATGATAATTAAAACAATATCGTAATGCTCGTTTTTAGACTCGATCGTGCTAGGAAACCACAAATTTAAGTTCAGATTCTATCTTTTCTAACCTAGCATGGACAGCTTCATTTCTAGTCTTATAAGAGAGTCCCAAACGCCAATGTGAAAAGTGGAAACTATTGAGAGACAGGTGTGAATTTTTAGCACAAAAGAACGTGAAAATATAAATAGGCAGGGTACTATATTGTCATCCCATTTCATTAGGTATATAGCTTTAACCAACATATTTGGCCACTACTTATTTTATTTATATGACTAATGTTTGTTAATTCTGGAAAGATTACAACAACCGGGAGATAGTTTAAGCCACAGTTTTAGTAATTCCTTCTTAAGTGTTTTAAGGCACAAAGTGAATGTTTTACTAATTTCAAGTGGACATGGCAATCAGTCAGGGCAAAAGAATGAAAAATAAGTCAGCTAATAGACTAAAAGTGATCCCAGGGGCAACTGGGTGACTCACTTGGTTGACCGGTTGAGTGTCTGACTCTTGATTTCAGCTCAGGTAGTGATCTCATGGGTCCGAGATCTAGCCCTCCCCCCAGAGTGATCCATGGGGAGTCTGCTTGAGATTCTCTCTCTCCCTCTCCCCCTCCTGTGCCCCCTCCCGTGTG
Organism: Vulpes lagopus; assembly: GCF_018345385.1. Taxonomy (NCBI): domain Eukaryota; kingdom Metazoa; phylum Chordata; class Mammalia; order Carnivora; family Canidae; genus Vulpes; species Vulpes lagopus. The sequence continues at coordinate 43,353,992 of NC_054842.1, read as the reverse complement.
TGCATGTGCACATGCACTCTCTCTCTCTCTCATAAATAAAATAAATCTTAAAAAAGTGAACCCACACTTCCAGAGTAAGACTTAGAAAAATGACAGAAAACCTGTTAAAGAATTATTACACCTCTAGAACATATTTGCAGTTGTACTATATTATTCACATGAACATTTACAACAATGCTCTTCCATTTTCTGTACTCCTCTTTTAGTACCAAAGGGGGAAAATACTGTGGGCTGGGAGTAGACCAATTGTTCTCAAGTAGGGTCAATTTTGCCCCCCAGAAGACATTTGGCAATGTATGGAGACACTTTTGGTCATCACCAAGAGGGAATGAGGTGCTACTGGCATCTGGTAGAGGCTGCTAAACATCCTATGGTATGCAGGATGATCCTCCACAATATGGAATTATCCTGTCCAAACGTCAATAGCATCAAGGCTGGAAGACTAAAACAAAACAAACAAAAAAACAAGACAAAACAAAAGGATCCTCAATTGAGATTTTCTTTTCCTATTGTTTCCCTCCTTCCTGGAGCAAAACTAATAAAATACATAATAAACAATTGTCATCATAATCACCTTCCTGATTTTATTGATGTCTTTAATTTTCCCTTTAAAATAATTTTTCAAATTTCCAAAGCTGTTCTCGCAGATATAGATTTTTTTTTTTTTTTTGGAATGTTGTCTTTTTCTTCTGGTACTTTAAATCTCAGGTGCTACTTTTTTCCTCTCTCCTCAGGATCAGATCCTCTAGAAGCAAAACCAGAATTTTTCTGGGCCTAGCCCATGGAATAATTTGTACTTTCAAAACAAGAGAAGGAAAAAGGAGAAGCCAGGAGCCACAGTCTCTTATCCCTAGAAACTGGTAAAGTAGCTTTACAAGGATGTCCCCAATGGAATTGAGCAAGTAAGATGAAAATGTGGTAGAAAATTCTAAACTCCTATGAACTTCTTTTTCTCTCATTTAAAAATGAAGACAGGAAACACAATAATCTTCCAGCCTCACATTTCCCAAAATATATTCCTTAACAATAGCTCTCTCAGAAAAAGGACTCAGTGGTCAAATAATATTAGCAAACATACTACTGCCATCCTTGGAGGTCCTCAGTACGCATTAATATACTAAAGATTCTGAGAAGCAGTTCAATAAAATATTTATTTTGGAGTTTTAATTAATCTAGTGTTTCTCAAAGTTGACCAGAGTAATATTTTCACTGTGGTAGGTTTTATTACCTACTTTGCACCTGTTAACATTTGGGAAGCACTAACCCAGGTTTTCTAATGTAGAATAAAATCGTTCCCTTTCATCTCATCTTAAAGAGCATATATGCTTGCATATTTATGTACGTCATAAAACACAATCTTTTTAAGATAGTAAAGAATAATTCTGAATGTTCAAAAGCTACCTAGCTAATGCTGCATGCACTAATTACTAAAGATGTTCAAGAAGTTAAAAATCCATCAGGTAATACAAAACGCTCTCCAATTAAAAACATTCTTTCCAGCCAAAGCCAGATAGACTTTCAAAAGCCACTTCATTTTGTGCTCACATTAGCCTGTTCAAAGAACATACAAACCTAAATGATCAAAATTCTTTTTCAGTTAATATTTCTGTCAATGAAGTGATTTTATCACTGGACGGCATGTAGAATTTAAATATTGCATATTCATAAACAATATGTGTTTACTCTTTTCATTCTTGAAAAATTAATCTCATTTCTCTATCATTCTTAAAGTCTATATTACATGTATCAATCTGATCTGCTTCTGAGTGAAAATAAGGGTTAGTAGAGTAATAACAACAAAGAGCATGGAAATGCATCCAGAACTGCCCCACCTGTTTTACATGTAGTCTTTCCCTCCCAACAACCCCAAGCAGTGAGCACAATTATTATTCCCATTTGAGAGCCAAGATTCAAGCTAACGGCACAATATTAACTATGGTGATAGATATCAGTGGAATAAACATTTTACATTTAGCAAACCCTTTACAAACATCATCTCCTTTGTTTCTTATAAAAGCCATATCTGGAAGGTAGGTATTACTCCTCTAGTTTTCCATATGTAGAAATGGAGGAAAATAAGTAACTCGCCCAAGATCACAAAGCCAGAAGATGAATCCAGAAGGAACACTATCCGGGCCGTTTCTGTAAGTGATGCTGCTGCGGCCTTGCGGGTCTTCTGGGAAGCTCTTCAGGCTCGCTCCCAGCACTCCTGGGGGGCAGCTGGGAAGCACTCGCTAAGCTCCGAGCTGCTTGTCCTTTGTGGTTTAGCTTGGCTAAGACATGAGAAGAGACAGTTGAGAATAACAATTATTTGGATGCCTGGAAATACTCAGCAGGTAAAACTGACCTGTACAAATAATGTATTTATTAAGTAGAATAAGGTCCTCCCGCATTTCTAGCTGCAGTTTCCTTGCATAAATTAACTTTGCTTAACCTTCTTCCAGTGTTCACTGCTATTTAGCAATGTGTCATTTCTATGCAGCTGTAATAATAATAGCAGTAGTAAAAAGAATAATGAGGGGAAAGGAAGATAAGGAAATAGATATAAAAATGTTAAATATTTTCCATTGATTTTATATTAAAACAACAATAATATTTGCCTGCTTAATTTCTGGGAGATGTCTTTTCAATAATTAGCTTCCTGGACCTGGTACAGGTGCAATAAAAAGAAATAAATAGCTTTGTTTCTTTTTTTATAGTTTTAGCATTTTGTATAAGAAGCATTGCAAAATGCTGAAGGAGCTCTAATGGATTTTATTTTTCTTACCTTAGACTAATTTCTCATAGAAAGTTATACCGGAAAAATATAACATATATTGGTTTACTTCTTGAGCTGCCTCCTCCCATAAGTAATATTTTGTTGCCTTAAATATTATACCTACTTATATAACTTAGAAAATAAGATGCTTATTTCTAAACCTGAACAGAGTAAACTGATTCAAAACACAAAATTTTGGGATCCCTGGGTGGCTCAATAGCTTAGTGCCTGCCTTCGGCCCAGGGTGTGATCCTGGAGTCCTGGGATCGAGTCCCACATCAGGCTCCCTGCATGGAGCCTGCTTCTCCCTCTGCCTGTGTGTGTCTCTGCCTCTCTCTCTCTCTGTGTCTCTCATGAATAAATAAATAAAATCTTAAAAAAAAAACCCACAAAATTTTCCTATCTCTATATAAACTGGTCAAGAATATTTTAAATTCCAGCACCTACTTGCATTCTGAACTCCACCTGCCAATGTGCTCAACTCCTTGCATATGTATTTATCATAACTGTTGTATAAATTGTTCTTATCATTGATAAAATGAGAAAATCCTCAGTAGTCTCTCAACTTTGGCTGAATTATTTTCGGAGGTAACAATAATAAAACTAATAGAAACCATTTAGCTAATGTTTACTTTGTGCTAGGCACTTGGTTAATTTCATTCAACCCTCACAATTCCATTAGAAAATGTATTATCATGATTATTATTAATATCATTATTACTATTAATGAAGAAGCTGAGGCTCTGGTCATGCAGCCAGCAGAGATGGAACCAGGAAGGATAGCCAAGCATCTCAACCTCAGAGCTAGAGTTTTTAACCACTATGTCATATTACATCCAGGAAGCACCAAGCAAGGCCTTGACCTTGGCATTTTCTTCATTTACATTTCCCTCTTCATGCTGTCAGAGCAGATCGGTTTGCCAAGGAAGTTTTAGAACTCACCAGACTTCCTGGAAGAACTTCAGACTAAAGATGCCTCGAGACCATGCCATATCAAACCTAGCTCCCCAGAGTCATTCCAGTTTAAAGCTACATCCTAGAGCTTCCCAGGAGCTGTCTTATGGGGGAAGGAAACCATTAGTCAGTCACCTGAACATCTGTAACATTGAACAGCTATTTCAAGAGCCAAAGATTTGCCCAGTACGTTTTAGGCCCTCTCTTGGGAACAGAAGGTCACCCCACTGGTTTATAAAGTTGAAAACAAGCTCTTAGTCAAGTGATGGATGTAGCATCATTGCACAAGATGTTTCCTGAGTAATGTCATCCTGTTCTTGGATACCTTAAAATAAATTCTGGGACTCAGGCTAGCAAGCAATCTGAATAATGACGATATGCATGCTGAAAAGCAAAAGTTTTTGAGGTGAGTTGAATATATATCCTAAGGTCATAAACTGGAAACTTTCTTCAGTGGAAATGGAAGGAAGGAAGGAAGGAAGGAAGGAAGGAAGGAAGGAAGGAAGGAAGGAAGGAAGGAAGGAAGGAAGGAAGGGAAGGAGGGAGGAAGGGGGATGGAAAAGAGGGAGGAAAGAAATAGTCGTTTGAAAAACTTTAAAAACTCAAGTCTCATGATCCTACTATAGAGTCAGCTTGTATTTTTGCTATTTCTCACACAAGTTGGAAATTTTGTCTAGTCCTGACACATTCCTGGGGTGCATAATATGTAAATGTGACCCATGAGATTAAGTGCACTACCAGATAATAAATGTGACTTGTTTTTTTTTTTAAGATGACATTTTCGTGATTTATGTGAATCTGTTTTAACGCATTTATAGAAGCTTTGTAAATCTAATTTAGATACATGAACTGAATTTTTACTTTTATATGATGCCACTATTAGAAAAGTATATTTTTCTCATAACTAAATAAAATGTGTATGAGAGTGTAAAATAAAGGTGTGTGTTTTCTACACACAGTTGTATTCTTTTATATGCTATAAAACTCTGTAAGCTTGTGTGTTGGCCCATATTCAACATACACGAAGGTGTATGTCTGAAATATATTTGATTAAATGTTTGTATGTTAAATTAATATTTCTAAATAAAATAGGAGGGGTATTATTTAATCAAATTTAATTATCATAGTTTTATAAAGTAAAATATACCTCTCTGAAGTATCCTTTACATGATAGGTAAAGGATAATTTTTTAAATCATTTTTTTAATTAGTTAACATGGCCCAAATTCATTTTTTCTTACATCATGTTTAAGTGTCAGAAAATATCTGGTCACTAAGTTGAACATGATCTCAGAAACCTAAAATTACTGCCTCTCTCTCCCCTTTCCATGAACTAAGAATCAGGATGCCTATTATGACACAAACAGAGTTTTCATAAATGGGGCTTTTAATTCTTGTTGAGAAAATACAGCTATTATTCTAAAAAAATTTTAATACCTGATTTTATACTTTAAATCCTCATTAATAAAAAAGTTTTTTTTAGAGGCTAACAATTTATTTGTTTTTAAAGTTAAATATCAAACATCTAAGAAAACCCCCTAGGTAGACCTAAACAGTGTGAGTCCGGGAGAGAAATATGAAAGGCACGCAGCAAAGCGAGTTCACAAGGGGCCTAAGAGGCCAGAGTCAGGAGTGTGGATTTTTATTATAAATACAGGCAGAGGCCATAGAATGGTCTCCATTTTTTTAAGTCATGTTTATTGAGATATAATTTACCTCATGTATATATAATTTGGGGTAGTAGCTCCTCATAGACTCTAGTACCCATGTACAATTCTCAGAGTCCAAGGGAGGCACTTTATAAGGATGAGTTTATTCCCTTATTTTTCTCTAAAGGACACAACGCATTCTATGGAATTGGGTCTCCCAATTATATACATATAAAAACATGTATATGTATATGTATATGTATATGTATATGTATATAATTATTATAAGCAACAAATATAATTATTACATATAATAAATTTTATTACATCCATATATGTGATGGTTATATAACATCGTTACAAATGTAATAAAATTCACCCTTTTCATGTACATAACAGTCTGATGATTATAGACAAATATGTAAAGTTGTATAACTACCACAACCAAGAAATAGAGGTCCCTCCTATCCTCTACCCCCTAGCAACCACTGATCGCATCGCATCTTTGTCCCCATAGTTCTTCCAGGATGTCATTTAATGGAATCATGTAGCCTTTTGTGTCTTGCTTCTTTCACTTAGCATAACGCCTTTGAGATGCATCCACGTTGTTATGTGTATCAGTTGTTCATTATTGCTGAAAGAATTCCATTGTATGAATGCACTATTTGTTTATCCATTCACTGGTTGATGAACATTTGGGTTGTTTCCAGTTTGGGCCATTATGAATAAAGCTATAGAAGCTTTTAAAGGAGTGACATGATCTGACAAAAACTTATAAAAAAAAAATCTTTCTGGCTCCTGTACAAAGAATACATTTTAGTAGGAGGCCAGAGGCAGGAAAGCAGCACAGTAGTCCAGGTGACAGAAGAAGGTACTGGCTCAAGTGGAGATATAGAGAAATCAATAGAATCACAATACTTACTTTGAAAGCACAGTGTAGAACATTTGCAATAATGAAAGAGTGGGAAAAATCAAAGATGTTTCCATAGATTTTGTCCGGAGCAACTAGATATTGTGCACCTCTTCATTTCCAATTACCTACCTCCCTATCACTTTAACCTAACAACTTCGTGGGTGTTAGATGGTGAAATTAAATTTGGGACATTAAAATTTGAAAACAAAATTTTCTATGAAGTCAACTATCTATCATCCAGTCCATAAAAAGAGATCTTTTGTGATAGACATGTAACTTCTAGAATCTTGTACTGAGTCTCTACACTTTCAACAAAACAACATTTATTTTCTCTTCAGAGTTACACATGGAATTCTAAGGATCAGATAATTTGGGGGATTTTAAAGCCTTGTCACACTCCCATTTTCGGTCTCAATATTAATTTTTTTAAAGATTTTATCTATTTATTTGAGAGTCAGAGAGAAAGAGAGCAAGCATGGGGGAGAGGGAGAAGCAGACTCCTCACTGAGCAGGGAGCCCAAGGTAGGGCTACATCCAAGGTCCCTGGGATCATGACCTGAGCCAAAGGCAGATGCTTAACCGGCTGAGCCACACAGACGCCTGGTTTCAATATTAACTGAAGAAAAATATTAGAACTGTGAGAGCCTTGCTTACACTGGGATGCCTGAGGAATCACGTCATCTTGAGAGAGATGATTCCCAAGGTAACTCCAATTCCATAAAATGAACTAAGTGTCCCATAGAAAGACTAAGAGATAAACACATCCTTATAAAGTGCCTCCCTTTAACTCTGAGAATTGCACACTTGTACTGCGCAGTCTATGAGGAGCCTCTGCCTAAAATCTTCTAATTAATAGTTTATGGACTGGATTATTTTTACCCTGTACTCAGGGTACAAGGTAAGTTGGAACTTGAATGCATTAAACAGAGAAACACTTTTGGTTTTTCTAATATCTGATACACATAACAAGGCAAAAGTGAGATTGTTTTCTCAAGTCACCTACATTTATATATATAGATCAGCTCTTTACTTTTTGCTGCATATAATAGACTCTGTGTGCTTAAATTCTTAGAAAGCATTTGGGTGAGTTCTACTTTCTCTGTACCTAGAGACATATAAACATAAAATAAATTACCAGCAGTGAGGACCGACCTTTGCCTCCGTCATCCCTCATCCCATGGGGAGATAAAAATACCCTTTTACTTAATTTTGAACCTATTTTTATATTTCTGAAAGGACTTAATTCTAAAGATTCATATTTCTCCTGATTTTCAGGTTACAGATTTTTTTGTCTGCACCTCTTTCTGCCTTTTTCTATATTAACAAAAGAATCCATAAATTGAAAAGTGTGTGGTGATATTTGGTGAGCCTTCATAGCTTCACAGTGTGGGAGCCTCTTTTTCAGTTACAGAGTGTATGTGTGTGAATGATGTATTAGAACATACACATTTATCAGTCAATATTATGATTTGCTGTGTGAAGATATATAAATGTGTGAATATCAGTGATCATTAGCATCAGATTCATAAAATATTTATTTAGCTGCTTATTTTGTGGATTACAGACCTACGCCAGACTTAAAATGAATACTATTGCTAGATTTTTACACATGTGTGTGATTTTTATCAAGTTTTACATTTCTAATCCATATTGCCCAACTCAGAACTAGAGTGCTGAAATAGATTAATTCTTATAATAGAAATAAAACTTCACTAAGCTTTTGGAATAAAAAAAAATAATAGCCAGTATTTGTTCATTGTTTTCCCCTGTTCTTGACATTGGTTTTTAAAATCAATGGGCATAAAAATCTTAGGCCCTTCTATGTTATGTGACAATGTTATGCTTTGTTAATTTTTTTATTTTTTTAATCTTTTTTTTTTTAAGGTTTTATTTATTCATTCCTGAGAGACACAGAGAGAGAGGCAGAGACACAGGCAGAGGGAGAAGCAGACTCCATGCAGGAAGCCTGATGTGGGACTCAATCCCGGGACCCCGGGACCATGCCCTGAACTGAAGGCAGATGCCCAACCACGGAATCACCCAGGCATACCAATTTTGTATTTCTTAGCAAGCATTTAGTGGCCGCCTACATTGTACCACACACCGTGTTAAGCATTGGGAACACATAAACATGAAATGGCCCTGTCCTCCAAACCAAAGTTCATTTTTTAGTAAGGAGACTACCATAATGACTATAAATTGGTTCAAATTTGATAGTATCCAATAACTTTACAAATATCTACACACAATGATGAGTTTATATGTACACATAAACACTCACACGTGTTTATACCATCCCAAACTTTACCAAGATACATATCCCTTTCCTCACCAAATATTCAAAAGACTATCCCACCAAAACCAAACCAAATCTAACCAAAACAAAACAGAAGACTATCCCACTACCATTTAACAACACATGTATTTATCTATATATGAGAACACACATATATGTACATGTATATACATATATACACATATAATATATATGTAATACATACATAATGTGCATGTATATACATCAGCCATTGTATAACTTTTTAATTTGGAATTGTACACTATTTTTATTACATACCATGCATTTCATAAATATAACTCAGCACACACATATTTTAAACTACGGCAAGCATGATGACTTCAGGCATTTTCTCATTCTGAGTTTCAATTACTTGTCTGTATAATGGGTATATAATACCTGCCTTATTATAGGGTAATTATCAGGATTTGCTAAGACAGTGTAGCTCGTGGCCACTAGCTGACATTAGAGCAGCATAAATGGTAGTTATTTCCACCAGCAGCAGTGCTGTTGTCATTGCTAATCAAACTCGGTGGCAGTGTTTGTTGCCAACAATGAGCACAAGTCAGCCAGCTGGGGGGCTGGAATTCGGACTTCAGCTCTGCCACCTAACCACAATATTTTACTCTCAGAATATCACTATATCTGTTAAATTTCCTATGTAACATTTCGGAACATTCTCATTGAACTACAGTAGAATCCCTTTACCACACACTTATCTTAAAACACATTTGATTTGCTTCTAGACTTGTTGTAGGGCCCTGGAAATACAAAGATCCACTAAACAAAGGCTTCTATCAAAGAGTAAAACCCTGAAAGGAAAATACATTGGTAGACAACTAATGACAATGCAAGGCAGGGTGTACTCTAAGAGAAATATGTACAAGTTATTATGACAAGGAAAGAAGTGACAATGTTTGAAGAAAAATAATTAGGAAAGGTTCTATAGGGCTTTATATCCAAACCTTTGTGATAAATCATTTTGTAATATTGATTTATTGTGTTCTGTATGTTACATTTGGGGAAAAAATATATGTCATATATATATATATATATATATATATATATATATATATATATATCCTACACATGGGCATAGATCTTACTAAATGCTTCGTGCCTTCCGTACAAAGTAAGGAAGATTTTTCTCCATCTTGTGCTAGACATTGTGCAAGGTGGCTAGAGATGCAAAGGCATATTAAGAAATACATGGGTATATTAATGCAGCTAGCATAAGTGCTTACTGATATATATAAATATACATATATAAACATGAAAACTTTCTCAGTGAAGCCTTCTGGACCAATCGAAGTGTACCAGCCACTACTCTCTAATTAGCCCACACTATATTCTTCATAGAACTTAACACTGAACTGAAATTACATATTTATATTCTTAGTTTTTCTTCCCCCCTCCCTCCTGGCTTTCCCTCTCTCTCTCTTTCCTTCTTTCTTTCCCTGTGTGTTTTCCAAACTAGAATGTAAACCTGAGGGAGCCAGGAACTTCTCATACTTCCCTGCAGTGTCTTCAGTGCTGAGAATCCTTCCAGACACCCATGAAATTTGTACTAAGTGGGTAAGCAATGAATGCACGCAGAAATACATACATGTGTTAGCCCCATAATCCCACAAGCACTAGCTTTATTCTTACCAGCCATTAAAGTTTTGAGTTTATTGGGTTTCCAAGAAAACTTGTGAATTAGGTTGCCAAGTATAAATGACTCAAAAATACATAACCGCGTGAGTTTCATCAATTCTACTGACAAACATAAATGAATCTTGTCTCCTGCTCATCATATCGCTCACATGCATTTTTTTCTATCTGTAAAAATAGGTGTATTATTAAAGCTACAGCAAATACATCAATGGTTTATGAAACTTGCACATGGGTATGAGACTATTTCTTAAACTTTACCTCACAACTAAATACCTGAATTGATGTTTTGTTTAGTGGCAGAAAAAATCCAGCTGAACTGATACTATAATCGCATATTTACTCATATCTTAATTATACTGCAATAATATCAAAGCCTATAACACAACTAGAATGTTTATCATGTCTCTGGTTTAGCTACATTTTTTTCTCACCCAGCCCCCAGGAAAATATTCATGAGGTAAAACTGGCAATACAAAAATAATTATTTGAAAAACATTATATGAGGTGAGTTGTTGCTTCTCTACTGGATGCCAGTTTAAATTGAGCTAATTTGTTTTACCAGTAGCTTAAGAAAACCCCAGCACAGCGGCACGACAATTATATCCAGGTGCAAGGACTTAATTCAACAAATTCTAGGTGGATCCTTCCAGTCTGCACGGTGGGCCCCATTCTCAGCTGTGGCTAAGAACAGATGCCTTGAAAAGCCTCTGTAAACATGATCCAGTCAGTCTTTGAATAGAGATGTTGAAATGTTTCCAAAAAGAAAAAAATTGACTGTGATAGTCTTATGACCATAATTCCAATGTACACATCATTGAAGAAAATGACATGGTAGGAATTATTTTACATATGTGAACAAAATAAGAAATGCAATTTATTCCTCTGGATTATTCTTTTCATATACAAGGTGTATATACATTTAAGATTATAAATTTTCCATGTAGATTTTAAGAGAATTTATATCTATAACTATATATATATAAATTTAAACCACTAACACCAACATACACATTGTAAATGGTTTCTGAAAGGACTTTAGTGATGCTCAAGACTAGAAAAGTGGGGAATGTCAAGCAAGGAAAATAAGCCTCTGAAGGATAAATATGCTTGCCCAAGTTCACAGAGCAGCTTATCTAGAGACAAGACTATGGTGTAATGGCCCATAACCTCTCTTTTTTAAATTCATTATTTTTTAATTAAATAAATTTCAGGCTCTTGCCTTATTAACTTTTTAAATAACTTTCTTTAAATTATATTGAGGAAACTAAACAAAAGCCTTTCATGATTTCAGGGCTAGAAATAAATAGCCAAGTAACGAATATTTTATTTTTCTAACATACTTTCTATAATAGTTATCTCAGAATCTGTTGTTTTTTCACTAATTACTAAGTTAGAATAGGAAACAATTTCTAGCTTCATATTGTAGCAAACTGCCTTTTTTAAATTAATGTGCAGACATGCACTAGGTTTGGATATATTTACATTCTAGTGTTAATTATTAATATGATAAGACTAGCAGGTAGATATTCTCTATGTGCATCTCCATAACCTTCAGTTTGCCAATGTTGCTAGGTCTAAATATATTAACAGATAACTACCAAGATTATTCCAAATTATATCATAAGAGATAGTTATTTTAGCTACTTTGTCATTTCTCATTTCACCCCAACTAGGAGTTTTCTATCAGTTTTTTAAAACAATTTTTTCTTAACTCTGATAAAAAAAAAATAAAAAAAATAAAAAAAAAATAAAACTTCTGATAATGTCCACATTATTTTTATTGTAAAATATCATATTTTACTATATTTTTATTATTAAAATAAAGCCACAAAGCTTATTTTATTAAAAATAAACTGTAAACATTAACAATACTAATTAGAGGTAAGCCAGACAATTTGAATTAAACCATTAGGTAGTGCTTATTCAGATGTAATGTGAATAGTCTGGACATTTTGAAAAACATCCAAATGGGACGCAAATAAAAAACTGTCAAAAATCTAAACCAAGTTCAGTCAGGCGTAAAAGACCAGTTCCCATGAACTGAAAGAAAAAATTAAAAGCAGTCAGAGGTCCTGAAAAAACCTTAAAGCTAGATAACAACTTTTCTCATCATTTGCTAGTGGATCCTAAAGAAGGTTTAATAGATAGACGGAAATCTCCAAGGCAGAGATTTTAGATAATTTTAGATAATAATCTAACAATTTATATCCTCATTATGCCCAATTTCCTCATATGTTAAAAAAAGCAATTTGGATGTGATATTCAACTTAAAACAGCAAGATCACAATTCCACCAAGGCATCCCTATCCAAATAATAAACCTTAACTCAAAGAATCAAGCCTTAATTGCTTCATTGTAAAACATTTAAGTTGTCACAGAGGAAGCCAACTTCCTATTTGAGGGAGAAAAGATACTCGACACTGGAAGTAATTTAAAGCAAAATAGCAACCAACATACAAAACATTCAAAAGCAAAGAAAGATATGTTGACAATCATTTTTTTCTTTCAACAAATATTTCTTGAATTTTAATACATGCTAAGAGTCAAGGTACAGAAATACATAAAAACTCAAGTCTGATCTTGCAGGAATGCAAATTTTCATAAAAATCAAAACACTATTATAAACAAAATCATTATACTTCATTAAATATTTTAATTAAAAATAATTTAAATATAGTTTTAATTTTTTGGAAAATAGTGTGTACATTTAAGCTAGGTTATCTAGGTTTAGATGCTAGTGTCATTTATTTTTTACTCAGGCAAACAAAGATTTTTTATTCTATTTCATAGCCTAAATATTTGATCAGGCCTGAGAATCAAAAATGAGAATATTTGACACATCATCTGAACTCCAAATAATTAAGATCACCTGAAAAAGTGTGTAAGATGTTTTCACACAAGAATGTAATCAGAGATAAGAGAAATAGTTCCCAATCTCCTAGGATCCTTGTTACAAAACTTACAGAACATTAAAGCTAGTGAGTGACCTTGGAGATGATCAAGTACAAAGCTCCCATTTCTCAGGTCAGAAAACCAAGGCCCAAAGACAATGAGTGACTTGCCAGCTAATTAGTGACACAGACTTAGGACTCCAATCTCTTTTAACCCAGTCTGGTGAACCCCAGCATTGTACTATGCTAATCCTCAGCCAAAGTTTATTGTTATTTTTCCACATGTAAAATACATATATTGAAGTTGTTGGTAGCATAAAGAAAGAGGAGTTTCAAACTGCTCAGTTTTACAAAAACCAAATTGTATTGTGTGAAAACTGCATGAATATCTACCACCACCCTCTATCCCAACTTACAGTGGACTGTGTTTTATGAAAATTACTCTTTATCTTGATAAATCCGTGAAATAAATGTTGAATATTAAAGAGTATTGAAATTGTTAAAAATGGTAAGTGACCCAGAATTTCTTAAGCATAGAGAAGTGACAAGAAGCAATTGGGGAAAAAAAAATCTCTAGAGAAGAAAGAAGGAAATACTGTGGTGTAGAAAATTATTTTAATGGGAGCATCTCTCTGCTAGCTAGACGGGATGCTACCCAATTCATGAATCCCTTAATAAAGCCAATTAGATATTTTTTAAAAATGACTTTAACTTCTTGAAGTCATTGAAAATTATGTTGCCCACATTAAGATAAATGTGCTACAAATACTTAAAAGTCATACCTAAGAGTAAACACGGTATGTATCCTATTCTTCACACCTTTACCTCTGTATCCCACTGGGTGAAACTGCAATGTTAGCAAAAATAAAAGTCTCTTGTAACTTATATGAAACTAATGGAGATTATGATAAAACATAGAGTATCATCTCTCTATTGAGTTGTTAATATGATTTTTAGCACAGTTTAATAATACAGTTTAATTTTAGCTTCAAAGAACATTGTTTTTAATTTCAATTTTTTTCTGCTTATACTTTACAATAGATAATTACAAGTGTAATCATTATTGGTCATTGGCCATTAATTTGTTTCAGCGTATGTACCTCAGTGGGCAGTAATTACTGCACAGCCTTCAATAAGATATCATTAACAAAATGAGAAGACCACAGAAAATATGTTAATTACTGTAAGTGCTCCATTGGTTCCTCCCTGGAATAAACAAGTCTAACAATTAAGATCACACTTACTTTTTGCCAGATTATATTATGCAGTGCAAAAAGAAGAGGAAAAAGGCATTGCTACATAATTTGAAGAAAAGATATTTGGGGGAATTAATATCACTTCCCTTTAAATTCAAAGCAGCAAATCTAATGACCCAAAGATAGAAAGCAGCTCTTGCACCAAGCAGCAATTTCATAAAAGCTCATAGTTAATAATGAAGGAAAAAAATTAATTGACTACTGTATCCTATTACAATGAGAAAAATATCACAAAATTATGTAAATGCTTTTAATATTTTTAAACGAATGTAGAGGAAGTTAAATTGATTTCCTATTAGTCCATGTATAAATAGGCTGCGGCATGTTTTAAAGGCTCCAATTAAGAACTTACAATATACCAAACTCACTTAGATCATAATTGGTTTTGGGGGCCAGGGTAGAGTCCAAGTATTTCTTAGCATGGTATTTACAGCATGTTCTAACCTGAACGCATAATCAAACTGTCTGTCCCATTCCATTCTCTTTGGCTTTTAATCTTAATTCTTCCAGTTCATCATTCAGAACTTTCTAAGCATGTAAGTCTTTTCTAAGCATTTGTTTTGCGCATCTTCAGATGTACATATATACATATGTATGTTTCCCATTGCTGTTCAATTAGGCCTTCTCTGCAACCAGGTTTGCCGTGCATCTCAGATCCAAACCCCGCAGCTGTTCCTGCCTTTCTTTTATTGTCCTAAGCAAGGCACATCTCATTTCACCCTCATTCTTCCGCAGTATCAGGCCTTTCCAATCTCCCTTCCAACTGCTCCAGCTGTACCTTTTACAGCCCAGCTGTTGGGAGCCCTTTACAGAGACCCTCCCTCTTCCTGACCTCAGGCAACTCCAACCCTCAACTGCTGATTTTCTAGTCTTTTCTGACGTTCTTTCAGGCCAGTTCAAGTCCTTCAAATCTCCCTTGACCTATAAGCTATGTCGAGTGTATTTGGACTTGATTGCAATCACTTCTAAAATTGTAAGATCGATTACAAACAATTAAAACTTCTCACTCAGCATCATAATCATTAATATTTATGCAGTATAAATTTTTCCTAAGTGTAGGATGTGTATGCTTTAAAGATTTGCAAATAGTATTGTCTAGAATAGCAACACCAATAATAACTGAAGTCAAAAGATGACAAGCTAAATGGACCACCATGGCTCATGACAGACTGCCTTCCATTACTCTTTAGAGTACTTATTAGGAAACTTGAACAGCTAGGTGTTTCTCTTTGAATGATCTGAAGAGTCTTTTAGCAATAGTGGTAACTCAGAGGCTTTCAAAACTAACAAATTACCAAGTGCTTCAAAATACAACTAGCATCAATGCAAATATAAAACAATCTGATCTCTGATCTCCTTCAGGACTCTTTCTTATGTTCCAGGATAACCCAGGACTTCCTTCTATAAGAATACTTATTGTTTTGAATTGTGGTTCTTGTTTACTAGCTTGTCTCCCCCAGTAGATTATCAAATTTTAAGGACAATGGACTATGTATCTCATACCTCACATGTGCTTGATTAATTAATTGAGTACATGGCCTCAGATAATAAAAAAAAAAAAAAAAGTTTTGAAAGTAACAAAGTAGTTGTGACACAAGTTTAGACTTTAAGAATTTCTGTATGTTGGTAAATTGAACACCAATAAAAATTAATTTTTTAAAAAAAAGAATTTCTATATACTTTAAAAACAATGTGGATTCATTTTTCATATGATTTGTTTGTTGTTTATGTTTCTACTCCAGGCATATATGCCTATTAGTTTTGAAAACGATTATTCTTTGAACTTTGACATGCTCGCTTTGGCAGCACATATATTCTTTGAACTTTGACAGGGCCATTCTGAGTATTTAGAGAGTAGAGTATCCACCTGAAAAATTTCAGATTTCTATACAACATACATAAATTTATCTGTTCATAGAAGTACTTATACATCATGGTGCACATATACATACTAACAACTCAGATATCTAATAACAAATATGATAATTTCTACTTTGTGGAAATAATATTTCTATAGATGCTACATCTCAGGAAGACACAAATTCTTATTTTTGCTAAATATTTATCTTACAATAGAAAAATAAGAATTGAATTAATGAATTTTGTAGTAAATTATTTCTATTTAACACATATAAACAAACATGGCAACAAATCTAATTCTAGAAATCCATAACTTTAAAATAAAGGTTAAACCCAAATATAATTTTAAATAACAGAAAGAAAGATAATACTTAACATTTAAATAAAGTCAATCTATATGGTTTCAGAGTATATCCAGATATTACATATTTTTTCAAACATTATACTTTTGTAAGATTTTATTTATTCATGAGAGATACACAGAGAGAGAGAAAGAGAGAGAGGCAGAGACACAGGCATAGGGAGAAGCAGGCTCCACGCAGAGAGCTCAAAGTGGGACTCGATCCCAGGACGCCAGGATCAGGCCCTGGGCTGAAGGCAGGCACTAAACCGCTAAGCCACCCAGGGATCCCAAACATTATACTTTTAACTGAATGTATAATGATCATTAGCAACTTGGAAAATGATTGTCAAAATAATAAGTAAAAGAAAACTCACAAGATGCCTTAAATCTTATACCTCTTTAAAAGTATTATTAATGCTTAAAATTAAATTTAAAATTTAAGTTTGACTTTGGCTACCGCTGGCCATGGGAATTCATAACTTGCAATGACAATAGTTTTGTAATTCTATATCCTTTTTCTCAAGAAATGCATGAAGCCAAAGTTGAGGCATGATTCTGTCTCTCCATTAATTCCCTAGATTTGTTCTCCCTTGACCTAATGTGACTTGTGCTCACCAGTACCCAGAAATCATTCTTAACTCTTATCACAATATTTTTTTAAGAATACATTTAAATACCTTATTTATTTCATTTGAATTAGTTATAGAATTTTAAGAAACACCCTTACGTCTTCTTCCTCTAGCCACAGTAAAAACCAAGCTTCAGTTACTGAAATGGAGAGAGGCAGGAAATTGAAGCTCTCTTTTAGTGTCAAACATATAGAATGAAGTACTATTTCCCAACAAAAACAACCTCAATTAATTTTCTTGATTTTCCTATAGCACAAGCCAGTCACTTAGTAGAACTTGATGACCAGTTCTTTAATATACCCTAAAATAAAAAGGATCTTGGAAATACAATTTCAACTCCCATCTACAGACCCCATTACCCAAGAGAAAAATGTTATCAATTGGCACATTCATTGCTGGTGGGAATATAAATCTCTGGAGGCAATTTAGCAAAGTGTCAAGTCTTTTTTGTTGTCATTGTTTAAAATACTACCCTTTGAGCCAGAAATTCTACTTCTGGGAATTTTTTAAGGAAATAATCAGGTTTGTATGCAAAAGCACAAGCATGATATTAGGCATAGTATTGCAAATATTCATAAAAACTGGTATGAACCAAAATGTTCAACAAGAAATTGACTTATAAAGTACAAAATTGCAGTGTAATCAAATAATGATGATATTAATAACAAGAAATGAAGTTTTGAGATGTATTGCTAGGTAAGCAAACAGACAATACTACACATCAGAATGTATAGGATATGAGCCTGTTAATATACGTATTTGCGATGGCAAAGGAGACAACGTACACAGGGAACTTTCTTCCTCTCCAGCACTTCTTAGTGTAAGCAGAAATGCTGGTTCAATATTTTGTGGTCTTCAATTTACAAACATCTCACTGGTCATCCTCTCTCTCTCCACCTTGGCTGGAGGTTGGTGGCCAGGAATCTTCAGTAGGAAGGTTAACGATGGCACTTCTCTGAGTGACTACATGGAGCAGAGCACGAGGGAGCACTGCCTTCCGTCCCCCCACCACCACTGTTGGCAATCCCCTCCAGAGTGAGAAATAAACTTTTGTGTTAAGCCACTAGTAATTTAGAGGTATCTGTTTCAGCAGCTGTGATATCCTAATACTTTTCACAGAAAGAGTAAAAAAACCATATATATCAAAATATTAATAGTAATAGTGATTAATGTTTTTATATTTTATCTCTTTCTTGCTTTAATGCCAATTTTGTAATAAATATTTTTTAAGAAAAGAAAATGTTTGAGGCAGGTGGCTCAGCGGTTTAGTGCCGCCTTCAGCCCAGGGCCAGATCCTGGAGACCCGGGATCGAGTCCCACATCAGGCTCCCTGCATGGAGCCTGCTTTTCCCTCTGCCTATATCTCTGCCTCTCTCTGTGTGTCTCTCATGAATAAATAAATAAAATCTTAAAAAAAAAAAAAGAAAATGTTTGGTAGTGCAAACCTCACAAATGGGATTTTTGACCCCAAAAGGTATGATTTCTACTTATAGAAAAATAAGTGCCTGTCTTTCATTACTATAATAGGTTTATGCAACATAAGGTAAGTATCAAATTCCCACTAATGTCTCCTAAATTGTGTGATGTTCAGTTGTGATTATATTCTTCAGAAAATAATTTAAGCATAATATATAATCATTTGCTTTACAGGGGCATTTTTCTTTGGTTTATGTCTTTAAGAAAAGCCACAAATTATCCTCTTTACTGTTGTTGATATGAAGCAAGCTCTACTACGAGTCCATTTCCACCCCTCCAGTCCTGAACAAATTAAATACCATCCTGCTGTATCTCTCCGACATCTCTACACTTGACTGGATCATCTTGACTAAACATGTCAGACCTGACAAATTTAGCTCTTAGAATGACTTTAACTCAGTTTTCAAGCCCTCTGACATACCAGTCAAAACTCTGTTAATGTGATTTACAGTTAAATTAAACATAAAAACATCATTAAAATAATGATAAAAGGTTAAGGCCTCGAGCTACAAATGCAGAGAAGAGAAGGCCATGCTGTGCTCTGTAGCTCAGTGAGCCTCGCTCCACCAGTTTGGCCTGGGCTGGGTGGCTCAGAGGGCCTTCTGTCAGGGGCAACCCAGTGAGAGCCAAACACCCATTTTAGCATTTCAGAACACTTAAGAGTCTGGGCATAAAAACATCTAAAACCTGCTGTGATCTATAAAAAGCAAAACAAAACACTGCACTTTTTGACTGATTCATACTTTGCATTAGCACAAGGCTTTTACATTTTACTTATTTTTATACCCACTTTACAGATGAGGAAAGTGCACCTTGGTTCAGGTCAATGTCACAAGCTTATAGAGGACAAGGATGCAACCCTTTCGCCTCTACCACCATAATCCATCTCAGGCAGCCTTTTCCATTGTTTGCCTTCTCTTTCTTCCATTAAAGTCCTTCCCAGTGAAATAAATCACACAAATCTGAGTTCTTGTCCATGTAGATGCCTCCTGAGAACTTTCCCCCTCCTCCTTCCCTCGTCTGTACAGTTCCATATGCAGATTGACTTAAATTGTTTCTCTTCAGAGATTTTTCTACACTTACTGGGCTGGATTCTTATCATTAAAAATCTTTTATCTCCATAGGATTGTCTACAAGCCATAATATTATCTTTGGCCAGACTGTGAGCCCTCAGAGACAGAACATGTGCCATATGCAGCCTGATTTCCCCAGATTGTAACATAATTCTTAGCTCATTATAAATTCTCAAAAATAAATATATGAATGAATGACAGAAAGTACACTATTTTTAAAGATATATGAATTGAAATTCACAATTTCTGAATGACTTGTTGTAGTAGATCTCAACTTTTCTGGTTCTGTTAAAATAGTCATTTCAGTGTCTCGCTACTTACCAAGAACATCTCTCCTACCCCAGCTTTGTCTAGCCAGCAATTTAATTGAAGCCCATAATTATAGCAAAGCTGAGACTAAAAATATTTTCCTTTATAAAATATCCCAAGACATTTTTTTCCTGCGGCTACATGTATAGCTTACTAAAGATACTTCAGTCATTCATTCTTTCTAAAATTATTTACTGAACATCCACTAAGTTGTAGGAACATGGGTTTAAATGATGTATCTGATCCAGTTTCTGCAGTCAAACAAGTCAGAGACTAGTTATGAACAAAGACAAAATGCTACAGAAAGCTGCAACTCTTACGTGGCGGAGAAATGCAGGGAATATTAAGAGGGCACTCAGAGATGTGCTGAATGGAATTAAGGACATCAAGGTAGCCTTTCTAGAGGAGGCAACCCTTGATCTGAGCCTTAATAATAAGCTTGTGTTAGGTAGACAAAGAAGGAGCTGAAGTTCCAAGCACAGAAGAGATGATATGCAAAGCCACAGAGATGAGAGGAGAAAAAAAAAAAAAAGAACGAATATGTGTGAAGAATAATAGGATCTTCATTATTAATGGAACATAAAAATATGAACACAGAAAGACTTAAAAGAGGAGACAGGTAAGGGAGGAAAGGAGGTAGCAGGCAAGGGATCACTGTATACTGTGTTAGAGTTTAGTCTGTGACCTCAAAGAATTATTACACACACACAAATCTATTTTTGACACCAAGATTTATCATTTAAAAAGTATACACTAGGGGATCCCTGGGTGGCTCAGCGGTTTGGTGCCTGTCTTTGGCCCAGGACGTGATCCTGGAGACCCGGGATCGAGTCCCACATCGGACTCCCTGCATGGAGCCTGCTTCCCCTCTGCCTGTGTCTCTGCCTCTCTCTCTCTCTCTGTGTACTCATGAATGAATAAATAAAACCTTAAAAAAAAAAAAAGTACACTGCCTAGCCTATCAGGATTTGATTATTTTATATCTGGTATTAAAATAGTGAAACAATCTTGGTAGGGAATACGGACCCCATCTTTTAGATCTTCTCCTAGGTCCCTGGTTTCCTTTCTAGGAAGAAATAAGGTACTGCTTAGATCCTTTCTGAAGGTAACTGCTGTAGCTAAAGGATTATTTCCTCGATCCTGTTGGTCCTGTGGGTGCTCTGTCACTTGGCCCCTGCTTCCTCTCTCACTCCCACTGTCGTTGTTTCTCTTCTGTTCTTTATCAACAATTTTGCCTTTGATGCCATTTCCACAAAGAGGCATAGTAACCATCTCCTGAAACTGTTTCCTAAGCCAACAACATAGAATGTTGTTGGGTCAGAATACAGCTCTCTACCGACCATCTTTACACATCCAGCCAGATCTTTTTCACTTGTCATGTTGGCACTCATAAAACACATCTGGGACCTCAGGCTGCCCTGAATCTTGAAAGAGTAGGGCATAAACCAAATTTTGGAATCCTCTGTTGATAATAATCCATTCAATATAGCACCTGGAGTGTTTTTTTATTAGAGAGAGTAAGTGCTGTGCTAAGCGGCAGTGATGCAGTTTGATGGAGCTGCCCCTGGAATGTAATAAAGAGCAGGGGACATGCTCCTCAGAGTGTGTTCTTGAATTAAAAGCCAATGGTTTAAGAGTTCACTGGAGAACCCAGGCAGGGGGAGATGCTTACTCCACTGCTGTTGGCGACACTGAGCATATCATTAGTCTATTCTAGTTAGCTATTTACTTCCAGGTGCAACTCACACACACACACACACACACACACACACACACATAGGCACAAAACTTTATATTGTTTGGTTCTGGCTAACTTCGAAAACACAGTCAAGCCTATGTGCTCCTTCAGTAGTGAAAATGAAGTTTTACTGCTAATGAGTTCAAAATATAAGACCCATGCACCTGGACGCTGTGTGCTTTGCAATTTCCATTTTTCCTTGGTTTACCCTTTGGAGATTTAATACAAAATCCTGCCTTTTCTGTTTGAAAATTATGGTTATTGGGGAAGATCTGAATTTTTATTAATTTTTTGCAACTAGTATTAATTTTTATTAATTTTTTTGCAACTACTATTAAAATAAGTATCTAAATAGAGATTCTTCTTATCATTTTTACATGAAATTCATAGTCTTACTGCTTCCTTTCTCAAAGTGAGGGAAAATCCAAGAGTATTTTAATTTAAATTAGTGAATTGTTTTGACAACAAATACTAGATTCTAGGTTGAGATGATATAATTCAATCATGCTTTATTAGTCAATAGGAAGGATTCCAGTGGTCACTTCTTTCAGTCTCTTTAGTAACTTAAGGCTAAAACTTCAAATTTTGAAAAAAAACATATTGATTTTATTATTTCTTCCACATTTGTGCAAAAGAATATTTAGCAAAAATAAGTATAAACAACTTATGCTGGCTGTCTCTCAATAATTCAAATGACTTTTTTTCCATAAAGGATTGACATGTACATTAAGTTATTCATCACATAAAATGGAATTCTGTTTTATAAGCATATATTGACTAATATTTCCCTATCATAGTCAGGATCTTATTTTGAAAGTTTTTCAGTTATATGCCTTACTGCAGAGCTTTTTTTATTGAAAGGTATTGAAATAACCGTGAAATAAGCTTTTAAATAATAGTGGTATCAACTATTGATATAAACTATAATATACATTTATGATAAAAGGAAACCTCAAAAGCATAAATTTGCAAACATAAAAAATGATTAGATGTTTTTCTAAGGACTAAACCTCAATTCATAATTATCAAAAGAATTAAATGCTTTAGATACCTCTGCATCACCTAGACAACATAGTTCAATTTCTCCTGATGCAGTCTGACATGGCACAACTACTAAAACCTAATCCAAGTCAAATCCTATTTTAATTGATTAAAATAAATGGATATTTTCAGAGATCAAAAAAGCAATATCTGTGTTATAGCTTCTATCCTTATTTTCCACTTAGTGATGATAAATGTTTATGATATGACAAAGTGATACATTTGTCTGCACTATTGGAGAACTTCCATGATTTGTAGAAAAGTTCTGTTTTTAATTAAAGTGTATTACACAACATTGGAATTTTTCTTCTTTATTATGCCAAGGAAGCATATGGAAATTTGAACTCTAAGATGTTACTGATTTATTCTGATGTTAGAGCATTTTGCTCCCATGTAAACATATCCTGTGACATGAATATCAATAGTTTTGTGCCCTAGAAAAGTCCATTATTATAGGTAGCATATGGTTTAGACACCGAAGCCATGAGGAATGTGAGAAAACCCAGTTTGCCAACCAAGTTATTCTAAATATTTTGTGCACCCCTAAGTTACAGACAGAGATAATTACTATATCTATTTTTTTTAAGTAGCCAGCTCAACTATAATCTCTTCCTTGTTTTGCATTTATTTTTTCAGCAGCTGAGTTAAATTCTTCCTACAAGATCTATAGACAAAGACCAAATATTGTGGACCTGCGTGAGTTAATAATATATCCTTTCCTAATTCAATCTCTCATAATTGCAGAAAATTTCTACTTTCACAAATGACACCGATTGTATCTTTTACTTCATGCATTAAAGAACTCTGAAAGTGAGCCACAAAAGATTGATTTTTATGTCTTTTCAAAGGGATTTGGATTCTTCTGAATTATAAAATGCTGAGTATAGTTTCCAAATACTAAATTTAGGCTAAGCCTAAATTTGTATTAAAAACATAATTTAAAAGAGTAGAATATTAATTTCAATATTATATAAGCTTTTTTTCTAAAAGGAGAATAATTTATGCATACAGTAACTCATTGATTTTAATGTTTCCCAAACATACCTGATTCATAAGAATTACTTTAGCAGATTATTCAAATAGAGATTCAAGGACACAGTGCTTCAGGTGGATTTTATAATCTGAACGTTTCAGAAAGTTTACAATGGAGACAGGGGACTGGATTGATATGGGTAATACACTTACTTCCAGTTTTAGTGTTCTATGCTCTATGAGTTGACTAAAAAACTGCAAATTCATTCCTTGAATACAGAAACATGCAGATGTAGATATAAATATAGGAACTGGCATAAACATAGATATCATAATAGAATTATTTTTGTGACAGATACAAAAACAGATACACAGATAGGTACAGTTGACCCTTAAATATACAGGCTTGAAACGTACAGGTCCACTTATAAGTGGATTTTTTTTCAACAAATATGTTTGTGAAATTTTTGGTGATTCCTACCAATATGAAAAAAAAAATCACAGACAAACCCCAAAGACTAGAAATGTTGAATGTAATGTTTACAATACTGATTATAAGTATGACTGTAAAATGCCATTTATATGCCATAAAAATCTTACAATAATCTGTTCATTACTGTATAAGCTAAGTTACCATAGAGCAATCATATTGCTGCTTCTTCATTATCAATGCATGAATCATTCATTATACTTGTAAATAATTATGAATTTCTTTTTTACATTATCTTTTCATTCTTGAGGTCTAGTGGTAATAGTACATATAATATATAACATGTATAATACGTAATATTATAGTGTTTGGTATCATATAAGACAATACTGATGTAAGTACTGACATGATTCATCTTATAAATGGATGACCTAAACTTGCAGTTTTGATAAAATACAGTACAATAAATGTATTTTCTCTTCCCTATGAGTTTCTTCATAACATTTCTTACTTAATGCTTACTTTATTGTAAGTGTATTATACTTACAACATAAAAAATATCTGTTAATTGATTGTTTATGTTATTGGTAAGGTTTCCAGTCAACAGTAGGCTACTAGTAGGTAAGTTTCTGAAGAGTCAAAAGTTATATGAAGACTTTTCACTGCATGGTGGTCAACACCCTTAACCTGCATGTTGTTCATGGTTTAACTGTGGATAAATTAATAGATCTAAATAAATATCATTACAGAGAACCTTTTTAAACTAATTCCATGGAGTTTTCAATTGGAGCTCACTGTCCTTTTCCAACAGATGTATATTTAAAATGTATTGGGTGGAGAGAACAAATGCAAATTAGCCACTGAAACTGTTCTCTACATATATTATATTAATTGCATATCTACTCAACAGTCTTTTTTACTAAAGATATAGAAGCAGATTGTATGTGTATTTATATAGATTTTTTGTTGCTACATGTCTAAAGCTAACTACAAGGCAACTTTGGATTTAGCAAACTTAATTTTTTTAAAAGCTCTATTAGCAGCTTTGGCCTGTATTGTTCAGAAAATCCTGGAGTAATAAAACTGGAGAATGATTAGATCTAAATATTAACTAGAGGCACTATTCTGTATTTCTAAAATTATCTTACTCTTAAAGGCTGTCTGCATTAGCCTCCTAAGAGTTGTCTGAATAAATAATTCTCAAATTTTAATGGGTATACAAGTCACCTGCAAATCTTGTT
This sequence comes from Vulpes lagopus, assembly GCF_018345385.1. Taxonomy (NCBI): domain Eukaryota; kingdom Metazoa; phylum Chordata; class Mammalia; order Carnivora; family Canidae; genus Vulpes; species Vulpes lagopus. The sequence continues at coordinate 43,328,508 of NC_054842.1, read as the reverse complement.
AAACTGAAAATTGATTTAGTAAATGGATGATGGAGTCTAAGCATATTCATTTCTAACCAGCTGTCAGATTATGCGAAAGCATAATGATAATCCATGAGACAACTTTCCATTAGCAAGGCCCTAAACAGTAGCAACAAAGGTAAACATTCCAGATATATCTCCTAAAACTTTTTTTAAAGATCTTATTTATTCACTTGAGAGAGAGATAGAGAGTACACCAGTAGAGGGAGAGGGAGAAGCAGACTCCTCACTGAGCGTAAAGCCTGACACATGGGGCTGGATCCCAGGATCCTGGGATCATGACCTGAACCGAAGGCAGATGTTTAACCCACTGAGCCACCCAGGTGCCCCTGATCTAAAACTTTTTATGCAATTTAGGAGAAAGATACCACTGAAGGAAATTTATCTTGAAACCATGTGTAACACCTCCTTGTAAGAAAACTGACTAGAGCTAAAAAATTTCATTTGTTTTAGAGAATTACAAAAGGAACCCAGATTGGGGTGTGCTTTGTTGTTCATTTGTTTGTTTGGTTTGTCTTTCATATATTCATCTCTACTGATCAGTAGAACTTTTCTCACTTTACAGAGTTATCATTAACATCATCAGCAAGAATAAATATTTATTATATGGCTAACTGCGTACAAATCATTAGGACCTATAGACATACAAAGAAACATCTTTAATAGTATAATTTCACTATATAATTTACTATTGTACTCCAAATAATTCCAAAAAAAATCATTTGGAAAACATGCAATAAAATAAGAAACAAAATTAATAAGAAATGGTTGTGAAGTGAAATAATGTAGAAAACAAAGATGAGGCCAATAATAAGATCCAGTATTAATGGAATTCATATAGTAACCTCTAATGTTAATGCTATAAGTGGACCTATATTTGGATCAGAGTCTGACCTTTAAAGCAAGAAGAGAATCCAATCACACACAAAGTTTATAGGCAGTTTACTTTAATAAAGCGTTCTGTGGAATTGATACCTGACAGAAATTTGTTTGGCCTGGCTTCATTAATTAAGAAGTCTCCATAATACCATGGAAGAGTCTACATCTTCAACAATGTTTCTTCAGCTAACACTACTGAATATACTACCAAATATAAAGAGGAAACATGCCTATAAAAGCTTATACGTTGGGAAAACCAAACTTCACATTTGGACCAAAGGTTATATAACAATAAAAAATCAGTGCTGCTATTTATTAGAATCAGTTAAGATATATCTGTGCCATATTTGTAACAATTTTAATCACTGAATATGAGAGGTACATATAATTTGTATTAAAATTTTAGTGAAATGTCAAAGAATATATAAAAATTTTATTTTTTTTTAATTTTTTATTTATTTATGATAGTCACAGAGAGAGAGAGAGAGGCAGAGACACAGGCGAAGGGAGAAGCAGGCTCCATGCACCGGGAGCCTGATGTGGGATTCGATCCCGGGTCTCCAGGATCGCGCCCTGGGCCAAAGGCAGGCGCCAAACCGCTGCGCCACCCAGGGATCCCCTGTATTAAAATTTTAGTGAAAAATAAAATTTTAGTGAAATGTCAAAGAATATATAAAAATTTTAAACTGAAAAGTTTCTAGATGGTATAATGGGAGTGAAATGACCCAAAAATATATAGACACTGGTAGATTGAAACAGAGCAAATTCTTTCCAATGAAGAAATAAATTCCCCTTCCACCTCCTCTCCCTTAGGTATTCCCAGGCTCTGTCTTCCCCTCCAATGGTCAAATGTATCAATAGAATTTTCTATTATTGTCCCCATTACTTCACTTCCTCCTCACTCCTCAACCATCTCAAATCTGGTTTCCACACATCGTCACATAGAAATCGCTTTCATAAGATTTTCCATTATCAATTTTCTAATTGTAGAATGTCACTTTTAAAGTTACTTATCTTCTATGTAAATGATAGGAAAAGTATCACTGGAGCAAAAAAATAAGACCAATTAGAACTAAAGAGAAGCTAATGAAAATACTGACTCCTAGTTGGGAAAAAAAAAGTACTATATATATTTACATGCTAAAATCCTATGATCCTATTATTACTAAAATACAGAGTAGGCGCAGAATAGCTTAACAAAAGGCAAAAGCCACAGAACAGCTTATGAAATGTAAAATTCACATGACAACATAATTATATATTAATAAAAGTTAGTACAGTATATATTAACTTTATAAAAATGCCTAAACAAAATCATCACTTAATAAAGGCATAAGTAAATATTGTATTTATTTTTATCTATACTTATGCAAAGGAAACTTATTCTTTTTCTTTGATTATTTAATCACACTTTATTTCTTTCATGTGTGTCAAATTCACTTTTAAAAAACTATTTTTCCTGTCTCAGAAAAGTCATGTATGGACATGTACCCTCATTTTTACTATTACAGCAATCCTCCAAGCCCCAAAATCTCAAATCTAAGTATCCTGAAAAAATAAAATTGTTTATAAGACAATTTTATTTCCAGCGCCTGGGTGGCTCAGTTGGTTAAGCCTCCAACTCTTGATTTTTGCCTAGGTCATGATCTCAGGATTATGAGATTGAGCCTCACATTGAGTTCTGCACTGGGTGTGGAGCCTGCTTAAGACTCTATCTCCTTCTCCTTCTTCCCCTCCCTTCCACTCCCCCTCACACCCTCTCTTTCTCTAAAATTAAAAAAAAAAAAATTATTAAAACAACTTTCTTTTCACATGCTAATAATGCTAATAATTAAGTAAATACCAACTCAGAATTTCTTAAGTCTAAGACCTGAATCTTCTCTGGGAAATACTAAGACAAATAAGACCTGGTTTCTCTCCTCAAGGTACAGATGGAGAGAAAACTGTAAGAACTATCAGAGGAGAATAAAGAGGTAGAGTGGAGGGATAGTTCAAAACCATCTGCCAACATATCAGAGAAGACAGAGCTAAAACCAGGTAATTAGGCTAAGCAGGGTTTCTCTACAGGGCAGTGTTGGCACTTGGGAACAGAAAATTCTTTGTTGCTAGGGGCTGTGGTGTGCATTATAGAACGTGTGGTAGCATCCCTGACCTCTACCCACTAGACGCCAGTAGTAATCCCTCGACTCCCTGGTTGTGACAATTAAAAATGTCTCCAGGCATTGCCAAACATTACTTGGAGGGCAAATTTGACCCCAATTAAGTACCACTGGGCTAGAGACAGATTGGGGGTGGGAGGTATTCTGAAATGGTAGATCGAATCTGAGCATAACTCAAAAAATCATATAGTCAAAGTTGTGAGAGTAATAATGAGAATGAAGATAAAGAGACTTCATTGATTAAATCATTCAAGGATGAGGAAACAAACATTTGTACCAAGTATTGTTAGATTCTTTGTATATAAGATCTAATATATATCTCTCTCACAAAAAAATCTTTCAAGTGGAAATCATTATTTCTGTTTCACAGATTTAGGAGCTATATCTGTTGATAACGTTATAACTTTCAGCATTCACAATGGCCAGCAATGGTAAACAATAACAAAAACCTCCAAACAAAAACAGAAAAAGCCCAGGACTAAATGGCTTCCCAGGTGAATTCTTTTTTTTTTTTTTTAAGATTTTATTTATTTATTTGAGAGAGAGCACAAGCAGAAGGAGGGGGTAGAGGGAGACAGAGAAGCAGACTCCTCATTGAGCAGAGAGCCCGGTTTAGGGCTCAATCACAGGATCTTGAGATCATGACCTGAGCTGAAAGCAGATGCTTAACTGATTGAGCCACCCAGGTGCCGCCACCCCCCCACCAACTGCAGGTGAATTCTATCAAACATTTAAAGGAGAATTAGTACCAATCCTTCCTAAATTCTGTCAAAAAATTGAAGGGAAAGAACACTTTTAAACTCATTTAACAAAACCAATATTACTCCCACTCCAAAGCCACGTAAGGACACAGAACAGCAAAAATTACAGGTCAATATCCCTGATTAACCTACATGTAAAAATGAACAAAATACTGACAAGATAAATTCAATAGTGCATAAAAAGAGATAATTCACCATGATCAAATGGGACTTATCCCTGGGATACAAAGACAGTTCAACACATGCAAATCAATAAATGTGAAACACCACGTTAATAGAATGAAGGATAAAATCATATGATGATCTCAATCAATGCAAAAAAAAAAAGCATTTGACAAAATTCAACATTCTTTCATGATGAAAACTTTCAACAAATTAAGTTTAGAACTCTCACCTCATTTAGTCTACACAATACTGGATGTCCTAGCTAGAGCAATTAGACAAGAAAAAGAAATAAGGTGTCCAGTAAGAAAGGAAGAAGTAAAGTTGTCTATTTACCAATAATATATCTTACACATAAGAAATGCTAAATACTCCACCAGAACTAACAAACAAATTCAGTAAAGTTGCAGGACACAAAATCAGCATACAAAAATCCATTGTTTTTCTATACATGAAAAATGAACCATTCAAAAAAGGAATTAAGAAAATAATCCACTTACAATAGCATTAAAAATATATTTAGGAATAAATTTAACTAAGGAAGTGAAAGATTTATATACTGTAAATTATAAGACATGAAGGAAAATGAAGACAGAAATAAATGGAAAGATACCTCATGTTCCTAGATTGAAAGAATTAATATTGTGAAAATGCCCATACTATTCCTATCACAATTCCAATGGCATTTTACAAAAATTAAAAAAAAATCTTAAAATTCGTAAGGAACCACAAAAGATGCTGGCTAGCCAAAGCAACCTTAAGAAAGAAAAACAAAGCTGGAGGCATCATACTGCCTGATTTCAAACTTAGATTACAAAGCTATAGTAATTGAAACACTGTACTGGCATAAAAACAGACACATATATAAATGGAATAGGATTGAAAGTCCAGAAATAAACCCACACATATACCATAAGTTAATGTATCACAAGGGTTCCAAAAGTACACAATATGTAAAAGACTGTCTGTTCAATAAATGGTGTTGGGAAAACTGAGTATCCACATGCAAAAGAGTAAAATTGGACGTTTAACTTATACAATATATGAAAGTCAAATAAAAAAAGAATTAAAGACTTAAATGTAAGCCCTGAAACCATAAAATTCCTGGAAGAAAACATAGGGGAAAATCTTAACATTCATCTTGGCAAGGCTTTTTTTTGGGGGGGGGGGATATGTCACCAAAAGCACAGACAACAAAAGAAAAATAAACAAGTGATACTTTATCAAACAAAAAATTTTCTGTCCAACAAAGGAAGCAATCAACAAAATGAAAAAGCAATCTATGGAATGGGAGAAAATATCTGCAAATCATATGTCTGATAAGGGGTTAATATCCAAAACAAATAAAGATCTTCAAAAACTTAACAAAAGCATAAATAAATAATCTAATTTAAAAAGGGGCAAAAAACTGACTAGACATTTTCCCAAGGAAGACACACAACATCCAACAGATAGTAGTAGGTTGTGGTAGTATCATACTTTTTCTTTTTTTTTTAATTTTTTTTTTTAATTTATTTATGATAGTCACAGAGAGAGAGAGGCAGAGAGGCAGAGACACAGGCAGAGAGAGAAGCAGGCTCCATGCACCGGGAGCCTGATGTGGGATTCGATCCTGGGTCTCCAGGATCGCGCCCTGGGCCAAAGGCAGGCGCCAAACCGCTGCGCCACCCAGGGATCCCCATACTTTTTCTTTTTTCTGTGATGTGATATTGCTAAATCATTAAGAGTACTTTAAAATACACATAAATTATTTAAACATAGTTTTCTTTTTTTTCCCCTTTAATATCTCCACACTTTGATGCCACAGTCAAATTCCATGTGTGATAGATCTTACTAGTGCTCCTCCCTTTCCTGGTCTTGCAGGAGAATTAAGCTTCCTTTCTCCTTTGAATTTTTTATAAACACATGGCATGATTCAGCAAATGGTTGTAATGGCAAATTTCGAAGGCTAATATTGAAATGAAGGCATAAGATAATAGAGACTCTATCAGCCTGGGCCCCTGAGTGATTCTGAGCATACCCCTAGCCCACCAACCCACATTGGTATGTAGAGATACAAATCTTTTAAACTGTTGAGATTTAGAGATTATTTGTTACTGTAGCATAACCTAATCTATCCTGCCTGTGACCATAGCCAAATATGTATAATTAGAGAATTTTACGTTTTAGGCTAAAATTATGTATTAGTTATTCTACAACTAAGAAATTTCAGAGATATCAAAAATCCTGAGGACCTCAAGAGGGTTAAAGGTCTTGTCAAACTCACAAAGTAATACATTTCAAGGATAGCAATCCTAATTTCCTTACTATCAATAAATCAAGTAAAGCAAGACCTGGCTTTTAATGAATTGATAGTACAGGCAATCAATGTGTCTAATTTCGAATAAAAGCTCACAAGTCCATAGATGTTAGTAGAGTCTTGTCTCCCATCTGTTACTAACACTAGGAATTAATAGCTGGGAATTGAGTTGTTTAGCAATAAAAATAAGACATGAGTAGTGGTTAGAGAAGCCTAAAGACACCTTAAGAGAGATAGTGATCAAGTATTTTTCATATCAGTAGAGTACTGAGAATTAGAAACTGGGTGAAAATTAAAACCTTTTCATTTTGACCCCATTTTAATGTGGCATAGCAATTTTCTTGACATGTAGTTACAATTAGATTGTAGTTTGCTGATAATTCTCTTAGTTTATAAATGAGACCAGATTATTCAAGATATTCCTAAAATAATGTCAACCTCAATCCATTCCTATCTGCTTTCTTGAACATAGAAGAGAAGCGTGGGTTGGTATGCCAGTAATGATACATAATTCACAAGCTGCAATATCAATGCTATTGCCTGTGCCTAGTGTGTTGTCAATGGAACACAAGGTTAATCATACATTAGAATAGATTCCTGTATAGTTTCAAGAATAAAAGCTTTAATATCTTGGATGGTTACATGTTTAAAATGTCACTGTCTTAATATAAAACATTCTGGAGATTTTTCATTTTCTTTGAGCCTTTTTTATTTTTTATCAACTTAATTATATATTGTGCCATTATTTGTTGTTTACTAGTCTGTGAGCTGGAAAAGTCAGAGGCTCTGTTTACATTTATATTAATGCTTGTAATACCCCATGGTGCCTAACACATAGTCTGTACTCAAAAAGCACTAGATGAGTTTAATTAGATTCTTTATCTTCAACATGGTCGTTCCCCCTAGTATCTTTACCTAGACTTCAAATCCTCTTCTCTCAAAGGACACATTGTATAGCACACAATGTCTCTTGAAGAGAGCATAAGAAGATAAAAGGTAGAAGAAGGATTAAATTCTGTTCTCTTTACAAGACTCTTTACTCTTATTTATTGACAGAAATTGAGATGGTTGACATGAATAACATGCAAAATACACCTAATAAATTAGAGGGAAAAAAGTAAATATTCTATCTAGAAACATTATATGATTCATATGTCAAAATATCCAATTTAACTCTGAGCTTTGTATAGCCAGTGCAGAAAAGAAACTTGTAAAGGTGTATAGTTCCTATTAATTGAAAGTAGAAAGCATATTAATTCCGTACAGAAGAAAATTCTAATACTTATGCTCTAAATTCTAAAAGACATTCTCCTGTGGGATTTAGTCTGAAACCCCTGAGAAAGAAATGGACCAAATGTTGCTGCTTCTTGTGATGCCTTCCAATTAAATCTACAGGCAGGAAGAATAATTCCACCAGGTCTAGGTTAATAGAAATAGATCGTATTGCCATTCTGTCTTCAAACTGGATCCGATGATAATACCTGGGTATCCACAAAAGTTGATGGAGCAAAAGCCCTTGGACTAATGTCGCTCAAAAAAATTACTTCTCACATTCAACTTTAGATGAAGGATAGCACATGGGAGAGATCACAGGCTTCCAGATTTGACAATCTGTTTCCTCTTGGACAACTTCTTTCATTTCCCTGAGCTTCAGTTTCCTTAGCAGAAATACACAAGTGAAGAATAAAAATCTGACACATGCCTTGGCAAAGGCTTAATTTGCTCCAGAAAAATAAAGAGGGACCTTGGATTTTAGATGGGCAAGCAAAACAATTACAATTCTTATGAGGCCTGAAAAGGCTATCCAAGATGTTTTTTTCCATGGAAGGTCCCCCTACCAACTAATGGAAGAGAAGCAAAGCCAGATAACTTCCCTCAGGGAACAACTGGTGTTCACCTTCAGTAATTAGATAAGTAGTCAAGTGAGCTCCCATATTTTCACACCATAGACTGGTCTAATATCAACCTGGGCATTATACGAATCAGACTCTTTCTGTTGTCCACAGAGAAAAAACTCAGCACCACTTCCAAGGCTTGGATGATTCTGAGCTGCTTAGCTTTTCCATGAGCATGCCAGAGTTAGTTAGCTACAAATGTATGCCCAGATCACTGAACACATGAACTAGATATATAAAGACATTTAGTATTCACTACACTAATTTCAAGAGCATGTCTTTGTCAGATAATGAGTTTCACTTTTCCTAGTCAATGTTGAGTTAATCTTGCTGGCAATAAATTCTATAGTTATTCACTTCATGGAACCATCAAAGCAGGTCATCAGACTGTGGAAGGATACCTTTTTCATCGTCCATGTGATATGAAGTTAGTTCATGTGAAAATACTTGCATATACATTAAACAAAAGTGAAACAAAAAAATCATCAGATTTTCTACCACTTGATATTATTATCTGATCTTTAAGTCATGGAATCGCATTCCTTCCAGACATGAGAAGTATGGATCACAACAAATGGAGCGATATCACTGATCTCATGCAAAACTCTTGTCATAAAATAATGTTTCTTATAACCAACTCCAAATTCTATCATTTCTCCACTGGTGCAGAAGATTCTTCTAAAAGACCTCACAATTTTTCTTCTATTCAGTATGACTCAATTAAATGTGTTTAATAACACTCTGTTTCAGAATAAATCCAACATCACAAGAAATGCAAGTAAGAAGCCAAGAAGGCCACATTTTTTACATGTTGATATCAGTTTTATACTTATTTTTTTATTAGTTTTCCTGTTTTGCCTTCTATGCATATTTTAATCTGAAATTACTCTCACTTCTAATTCTTTTGCTCTATTACTAGCACACCACCTACCTCACCCCACTCCCAGAAAAAAAAAAAAAAAAACTTAGGCAGAATAAATGGTCCAAATATCCCAAGGGAAATCTTTGCCATTTTAGTCCATGTATAGGAAAAAATGTATATCATCTGCTTGTGGCTCAGTAGCCTGTGAACTATGTGTTGGTAAGCTTAGTCCTGTTGGTAGTGGCAAAAATAATCACGCTTTGTATTTATGTAATACCTTTCTTCTGTGGACCTTGCAGGATATTATGTGTCTCGCATGACTAATCTTCATAACACCCCATATTTATGGGAATCTAATGAAGTAAGGACAATATTTTAACCTGAAAAATCATAAAGTGGGCAAAATTGATAAAAAAAAAAAAAAAAGATGCTAAACACTGCTGATCTTGTTAAGGGCATATGGAAATGTTGTGGGGCCAGACTCTCATTCCCCGTCACACTATATGCACCATTTTCCATAAACGAATCTTTTTTTTTTTCAATCTAGACAGAGAGCCATGACTGAAAGCTGAAAAGAAGAAAGATTCAGTGACCAAGCAGCAGAGTGGAACCTCAGGGCCTCTGCGTTTTCTTTTTAATTCTGTTCCTAATTTGTGATGTGACCCTAAGAAACCTTTTGCCCCCTTTAAGCCTTAATTGTTTTACTTACAAAATAGTATTGTGAAAGCATGTTGCTCTGCATCCTGGCTCTGGCTTCCAACACTCTATCTTTTGTAGTGTCCTTTAATTAATTTGTTCATCTATTCAACAAATATATATTGAGCATCTTCCATGTTTAAGGCACTGGGGCAGTTGCTTTGGAACTCTAAAGGAAATTAAGACATTCTCTGGAGCTTAAAAAATAGAAGCAGGAGCTTTTACATGTATGAAAACATATAATAAACTACTGTATGTTGTGTCATTGAATGATGCAAATAATATAGTAACCAGGTTCTGGAAGTTTGCTTCTGGCAGGCTGGGTTAACAGAAAGAGCACAGAACAAGAAGGAAAACCTCATCTGTAGATCAGCCACCTAGCTCTCTGAAAAATGGACAAAATAGCAGTGTGCAATCTCATAAGGTTGTTGTGATAGGGAAACAAAATTCTGTAGAAGAAAGCACATTGTAAATGTAAAGGGCTTTATTGTGGGGTGGTTGGTTTTTATTGTAACTAAAGAAATCAGAAAATACTTCAGGAGAATATCTCAACTGAGACATAATATTCTAAACAGAGAGAATGGTATAATCTAGAGCATAGGGCAGGAAACACGTTAAGAGAACTAAAAAAATGAAAAAATCAAAAGTCATAATAAGGAGAACGAATACCTTTAGAAAGTAAAAGGTGATGGAAGAAGTGAAGGAGTGGAAGATATGAAATCAAGGAAATGATGATGATAAGACTTATTAGTTTATTTATTCAGTTGTTCAAAATGTTGGAATGATCTGAAGGAGGACGGTGGTTGATCCATGGCTGAAATTGAGCTGATGATTTAACTCAACAAAATTGAAGTGATTCAGGAAATTTTAGTCCATTTTTGCATGAGGTGAGTTCAAAGAGAGATAAGAATGCAGAATGGAGAAGAAAGTCCTCAACCCTCTGCAGATCTCATCACAGTAGTGAGACATGGGGATGAAAGCCAATAAATGGTAAAAACGAGGGAGAAGTTAAGTCACAATGAATTGTAAGAAATAATAGAAAAGATTGAAGATATATAAAACTCCATAGTTTGCTTATAGTGAGACTCTGTTTAGGGTTCTCCTAATATAACATTCTTCAGCAAGTAGCTCCAATCTCCTCGTTAATCTACAATCATTAAAGGTCAAGATCCAAGCCATGTCTACATGGCATTCTCCATATCCCAGATTCAGGATAGTGCAGCTGGGAGCCATACCCTGGTCTGTGATCAATGACTTCCCTGTCAGGACACCTTGCCAATATCCCCCTTTCTTCTCTCCTTCTCACAACACACACTCAGATATCTACTTCTTCTTTTTTTTTTTTTTTTTAAGTAAACACTACACCCAGCGTGGGGCTCGAACTCACGACTGGAGATCAAGAGTAGCATGCTCCACCAACTGAGTTAGCCAGGCACCCCTCACATATCCACTATGAGTAAGTCACAAGTAGCTCAAACTCAGGGAAAATTTAGGATTTCTAGCCCTTAAGGTCAAAACTAGGTGCAAATTACTAGACTAGTATTTACCATGGCATATACACATATGTGTATTTATACAATGCTAAAGTTAATTTTCAATCATTTATCCATGTTGCATTAATATATAATAGCAATTGGTAAATATAATTCATAAGTTCTGGGTAAATTCAGAGTCACAAGATTATCTCACTTCCACAATTATGAAATATTCCTTGCAGATTTCAAATTATTGCAAACTAATATAGGTCGCCATGAATTCAGTTCTTGTGTCTAAATTGATGAAAACTAGTGTAATACATGGTTTCCATTGAATGAAACATTTAAAATACTTTTTTAAGTACACATGATTAACTAATGAACCAGGAATGAGAGATACTTTCTTTTAGTTTATTCCCCATTTTGTTTTTCACCTTTGACCTAGTTTTTCTTTCTTCTTTTGATAACTGGTTTGCCTTTGATCAACAAGAGTGAATGTTCAATGATCAGAATACAAGTCTTACTTCAAAGATCAGAACAGTTTCTTGATGGCCAGTCTTATGAGTAATTCAGTATTAACTGGTACATTTAGCCAGAGAATGTGGCTATAAATATTTCTTGTATATACTTTTTCTTACGAAAAGAAAAATTACTTTAAAATACGCATCTAACTATAAGTAGATCTCTTACAGACTATCAAAATATAAGTGCAATGATGATCATTATGTTTACAATATGTCATTCAGAGTGAACAGACTTCTTCAGGCGTTTCTATGATCTAATTTCTAAACTAGGCAATGTCTTACTCTCAAAAGCATTCCCATATAAAGTAATACCCTTATTAATGTGGTTTACTTTTTCTAAAATTTTCATCTTTTTTCTGTAACATCAAACTGATATGGTTTCTAATTATTTATATAAATTTCTCATGCTAAGTTTTCTTATAGTTGGCTCTGAACTACTCACTAAATAAAAAGACAAGTCTTAACAAGCTAATATCTATTTATAAACTTATTTAGTGATAAATAAGCCTCCTTAAAACAACTCCAAAGAAGCAGATACAATAGCCCCTCCATAATAGGCAGATAAATTAATCCCTGCATGTCAATTCACAGTTCAAAAATTGCTTGCATGTATTTTAATTCATTTAATCTTCACAGCATCCCAGTAAATTGAATTTGCAAACAATTTTATTATCCCTATTCTCAGATGAGGAAACTAAGCCTCAGTTAAATAAATTACTTGCTCAAGTTTATATAAATAATAAATATCAGAAACTAGAATTCATGTCTTCAAAGAACACCGTTTTGATCCAAAATGAACACTAGGGAGAGAACCCTGATGATTTGTCACTTCAAAAAGCATTTCATTGCAATGAAATGAAATATGAAAAAGAAATAAGAGATATAGAATTAGAAAGAAAGAAAAAACTGTCAAACAAAATTATTGCCTACATAGAAAATATAAGTAAGGGGCACCTGGGTGGCTCAGTCGGTTGAGCATCTGCCTTTGGCTCAGGTCATGATCCCAGGGTCCTGGGATCAAGCCCTGTATTGGGCTCCCTGCTCATTGGGCAGTCTGCTTCTCCCTCTCCCTCTGCCCCTCCCCTTGATTGCTCACTCTCTCTCTCTCTTTCTCTCAAATAAATAAAATCTTTAAAAAAAAATAAGAAAATTTACAGATAAGCTTTTGAAAGAAATGAATTTATCAAAGAGGCTGGGTAAGACAGTGTTCCTATAAGCAATAACATTTTAAAAATATATAAAACATATGTTGAAATAGTATTTAAAAATCATATTTACAACAAAACTTAAAGTACCTAAAAATAGAGTAACAAAAATACACAAGAACTGCATATGAAAATCATAAAACTTCATTAAAGCCATAAAAAGAGGACTCATAAATAATATTGTCTCTACCCTAAGAGTTATTTTAATTGGAAAACCCTGAAATATAAATGTTAGTGACATTTTCAAATTTAAAAAAAATGACAATGTTATATAATATGACCAAGGAAGACTTTATTGTTTTGACATTTTTGCCTAACATTTTAATACTGAAACCACCAAAACAAAGAAATAAATAAATGATTGCTTAAATGTTAATATCATTTTAAAATGGCCAGTAGGGGTGCCTAGATGGCTCAGATGATTAAGCCTTCAACTTTTGAGTTCGGCTCAGGTCATTATCTTAGGGTTCTGAGATCGAGCCCCATGTGTGGTGTGGCGTCTGCTTGGGATTCTCTTTCTCTCTCCCTTTCTCTCTGCCCCCCTGTCTCATAATGAAAAGGAAAGAAAGAAAGAGTGAGAGAAAGAAAGAAAGAAGAAAGAAAGAGAGAGAAAGAAAGAAAGAAGAAAGAAGAAAGAAAGAAAGAAAGAAGAAAGAAAGAAAGAAAGAAAGAAAGAAAGAAAGAAAGAAAGAAAGAAAGAAAGAAAGAAAGAAAGAATCAGGGGATCCCTGGGTGGTGCAGCGGTTTGGCGCCTGCCTTTGGCCCAGGGCGTGATCCTGGAGACCCGGGATCGAGTCCCACATCGGGCTCCGGTGCATGGAGCTTGCTTCTCCCTCTGCCTATGTCTCTGCCTCTCTCTCTCTCTCTCTCTCTCTCTCTCTCTCTCTCTCTGTGTGTGTGTGTGTGTGTGTGACTATCATTAAAAAAAAAAAAAGAATCAAATTAAAAAGACAACTCTCCACATGTAGAGGATAATATGGAAAAACTGGAATTCTCATGTACTACTGGTGGGAATACAAAGTTGTTCAACAGTCTGGTAATTTCTTAAAAAGTTAAATTTACACTGTAATGTGATCCAACCATTTCACTCCTAGATCTTTGCCCAAGAGAAAAGAGAGCATATGTTCATACAGCAAATTTTACATGCATGTTCATACCAGCTTTCTTTGTTATAGCCAAACACTAAATTTCTACCACCAGGAGAATAGATGAACAAATTGTGGTACATACATACAATCAAGAACTGCAATAAAAAGGCATAGACTTTTTATAAGCACAAAACAAAGCATAAATTTCAAATAATTGTGCTGAAAGAACCTAGACCGAAAAGAATATATATACCATACAATTCCATTTATATAAAACTCTGGAAAATACAAGTTAATCTAATCTAGAATGCCAAAATACAGATCAGTGGTTGCCTAGGGGACAGGAGAAAGAGACGACAGGGTGAGAGGGGGTCTTACATAAAGATATGAAAACTGTGAAGTTATGGATATTGGGTTTCACGTGTATATACAAGTGTCAAACTTACTGAGTTGTACACTTTTAGAATGTATGGTTTATTGTATTTCAAGTGTACGTTAATAAAACTTTTTTAAGTGATAAGGAGGTCAGAATAGTTTTAGCAGAGTAAATTTCTAACCTACAACATTCAGAACACTAAAAACTTATTTTATCAATTATTTACACAAAAATAGTTTCCTTATATACAAGATATTTGTGTTGGGACGACTGGATGGCTCAGCGGTTGAGCGTCTGCCTTCCCCTCAGGGCGTGATCCTGGTCCCGGGATCGAGTCCCACATCGGGCTCCCTGTGAGGAGTCTGCTTCTCCCTCTGCCTGTGTCTCTGCCCCTCTCCGTGTATCTCTTATGAATAAATAAATAAAATATTTTTTTAAAAAAACAAGATATTTGTGTCACGCATTCCTAAAGGAATACATCTACAGACTTTATTATGATAGGCCACTGAGTTTGGCCAGTAAGAGACTTTAATTTCACACATGACAGTCTTTTAATCTAATCTTTTGTGAAACTATTGAGATTCAGAAACTGAAGTTTGTTATCACCCTCTTACATTGATTTGAAATGAATTTTAAAAAATATTGAGTTAAATTCAGTGCTGAATAATTATGTGAACCAATGCAAATTTCTTCAACTTTCTAAGACTCCATTTGCTCATCTGTAAAACAGAAATAATTATACACCTCTTTCCTGGTTGTCATTGTAAAGAGAATTTATATCTGTATGGTGTGTGTACCATAGGTACAAAATAAATGGTTATTACTATTATATAACGTTATGAGATAAACAAATCTCATTGAAGACTTTGATAATTTTTCTTGTCTCTTTCTAACCAATTGATCCAATTATGGGTTTTCACACATATAAGTATAAAGTACTATCTATGTACACATATGCATTTCATTTGTTTAGCAAGTATTTATTAAACCCCTATAGAACTGTATGGCAACTATGAATTTTCACCATATTTGTATGTTCAATTTCACAGTAATAGCCAGTCCTTTAAGAATTCTAGCCATTAAAAAAAAAAAAAAAAAAAAAAAAAAAAAAAGAATTCTAGCCATTGAATCTGATCTTCACAATAATTATTATCTAAATATTCTTCCATGATTACTGTTTATTTAAATTTCAAAGCATTCTTTAAAGATTGGTAAAATTAGAATACCATACATATAATGAAAATTGTGTATGTGTGTTCAAAAAAGAAAATTCAGCAAAATGTTGAATTTCTATTTATTTGATGACTGAACAATTACTCAACTGTTTTTTCTTACTTTACTATAATGTCAAGATTTTTTGAGAGTATGTTTCATCTTTAAAGTGGGGTTTAAAATAGATATTTAAAGATTTTAAAATAAATCTTAAATAATGAATAAAATATTTACTGCCTAAATTTGGCAGGGTCCACAAATCTACATTTAGAAACGTCACTTGGATTCTCACTCCTGCTCATCCCCTCGTCACACTATATGCACCAACTTTCATAAGTAAATCTGTCTTTCAGTCTAAAGGAGAACCATGACTGAAGGCTGAATAGAGGAAAGATTCGGTGACTAAGCAACAGACTGGAACCTCATGCCTGTGAATTTCTTTTTTTTTTTTTTTTTTTTTTATTTTTTATTTTTTTTTATTTATTTATGATAGGAACACAGTGAGAGAGAGAGGCAGAGACACAGGCAGAGGGAGAAGCAGGCTCCATGCACCGGGAGCCTGACGTGGGATTCGATCCCGGATCTCCAGGATCACGCCCTGGGCCAAAGGCAGGTGCCAAACCGCTGCGCCACCCAGGGATCCCATGCCTGTGAATTTCATTCTAAATTCTGTCCCTAATTTGTGATGTACCCTAAGGAATTTCTCAGCCAGGTTCTGCCTCTCTTACTTGGCTTGTAAAATGGTGGCATCCACAGTTACTCTTCCCTCTGACTGGGCCTGGTCTCTGAGCAAGCATCGTATATATAATTAAGCCCTGCATTGGTTGTTCACAGTGACTCCTAGGAGAGATCATATTTTCCCACTCAGATCTGGTCATGCAAATATGTAAATACAGCAAATAGCTACCCTTTCAGACTGACAAATAAGTTGATCAGTATCACATTATCATTTGGTTTTCATTAGGAAAGAGTCCAAGATTGGTTGACTCATCTTCACACCACTCTCTGTATCCCACAGGGATCTGACAGTAGTAATGAGCCCAAGTACATTTCCATCAACAATTAGAACGAGCTGACCTTATCTCCTTATCCCTTAAGCATGTTAAAACTTGAGGAAAATGAAAAGTAGATTTTCCTCCAAGAAAATGAAATATCCTACCTCGGAAGTGAGGAACTTTATTTCACATGTTTCATAACCACCTACCATATGTCTAACAAAACATTATTTAAAGATGATAGAAATTAATACAGCCTGAACTGAGAGATCTTAAATTAAAATTTTAGGATCATTCATGCTATATCACCTCTTCAATCTTTATGGTAGGTTGAAATTCAGATATTCACTTTACACAGTAATAAGAAATTTCTCCCAAACTTCAGACTCAAATTTATTGAGGAATAAATATGCAAAATTCCAAGAAAGTCATGTAGGGCAACCATAGCTGCTGCTTGCCTGAAAATGAATAGGATGGCAGTGACTAGAAATCAGGGCCCAACCTCTGGCTATCAGGCATGTCATTCCAGTGGTGGTTGAGGGTAGGGTGGACCATGATAGTGGCAGAGCCCAAGAATGACAGAGCCCTTGCAGAAGAATAGTTTTTTAATACTTTGACAAAATCAGGGGATCCCTGGATGGCTCAGTGGTTTGGCGCCTGCCTTCAGCCCAGGGCTTGATCCTGGAGTCCCAGGATCAAGTCCTGCATCGGGCTCCCTGCATGAAGCCTGCTTCTTCCTCTGCCTGTGTCTCTGCTTCTCTCTCTCTGTGTGTGTCTCTCATGAATAAATAAATAAATAATCTTTAAAAAAATACTTTGACAAAATCATATCTGATTTAGGGGGCTATATCCCCTATACTGTAGCAATAACGTCACTAATAAGAGGACATTAATTACATTATTAATTCTTTCCATTAGGAAAGTAAGATATACTGGTCCAGAATTAGCAGAAACCTTTCAAGAACTTTTGGTAGAATGGTGTCATATTAACAGCTGCCCAGTCTCTCAGTAGGGTGCATGTTTATAATTTTTTTTTACTCATATCTTGGCCCATGGTTCCACATTTCAATTCCTGAGAGACTACAGATTTTTCACTGATTGTCATCTAGTGATATTACCACATTTAGTTAGCAAATATGTTCTGGAGAATTCTGAATTTACTATTCTTTCAGGTGGTATCCAGCTATCAGTTTGAAAACAGAATTCAGGAATTTCTAATTTACAATGATATTTAGAAATGAGTCACTCATACAGGCTTTCCCTACTTCCTACTAAAATGTACAGGAAAAAAAACAAATCCCATACCACAACTAAAAATTGAGACTGAATAAAACATCTAATATACAAAATTAGGGTGAAGAATCCATGAACTATTAAAGAAATAGAGCTGTATTGATTTTTTTTAACAATCAAGACTTCCTCTCAATAAACATAGACTGTTTTATTTTTTAAGATTCTATTTATTTATTTGAGAGACAGCATGAGCAGGGGCCAGGGGTAATAGGAGTAGAAGGAGAGGAAGAAGTAGACTCTCTGTTGAGCAGGGAGCCAGACGGGGGCTTGATCCCAGAACCCTGAAATCATGACCTGAGCCCAATGAAGGAAAGACTGAACCAAATGAGCCATCCAGTTGCCCCAAATATTGACTACTTTTTTAAAAAAGGAAAAAATACTGACTATTCTCTAACTTAAGACACACAACTTAAAGCATCCTAGAAGCCACGTATTGAATTCTTTACTGTAGAGGTTTAAGATGCTGCATTTTTAATTAGCCAGAAAACTATTTTATACACAAACATGCACAGAAATTCCTCTCCAACTCCACTCCCCCAAATTTGCATACTATATCCATTCATAGACCATGTGGAATGATGAGCAATGGCAAGCTAAATCCTCGGATGTCTGTAAGCCTAAATAAACTAAGCAGTAGTGTGAGCTGGGATTGGTAGTTTTTTACACATTCCATTAGCTCAGGGTATTAAAATCAAATCGGAGAAGGATAGGAAGGCACCTTAAAGAAAGAAGAACTATATAAAGAAAAATTCCTCCTAGAAATTTGAATAGAATGCCAACTTGCCTCCTGATTTGAGATCTGAAAAGAAAAAAACAAAACTCATCTACCATTCTCACAGACAAGAGGAGGGCCATGGCTATTACTGTTAAAAATTCTGAAGTGTAATTGGATCTGCCTCATTAATAGACAAGTACATGTAAAAATTCAACCTGATGTCTCTCAAAAAATATAGAATAAGGGAAAGATAGAAATAATTCTAAAAACTATTTACTCATTTATACAACAAATATTTCTTAACCTGTTCTACGTAACTAACACTCTCAGAGACACTAGACATAGAAGGGAAAATAAATGACATAAGAGCACTCTACACTAAATTTAAAATCAAATAGTCAGGCAAATATTAATAAAAGATTACACATATCTTAAAACTGTTATAAACATAAAGGTATGGAAGGACACATAAAGTTATATTACAGTATTCAAGACAAATTTTATAAAATTTCTTGAATTTTCATGTACATAAATACATTTTTTTCCGTATTTTAATGTAATCCAAGTATAAAATATAATGTAAAAAATGTGGCCTCTATAAAAAAGAAACAGAAACAGAAGATTGAAATAAGAGAACAAACCAGAAAAAGAGGACAATATGTACAATACGGATCAAATGCAAGGAAATTAAAGATGTAATGTCAAAATAAAAATCCATACTGGAAAAAAATAAAAAATAAAAATCCATACTGGAGAGTGAACAAAACCAAACAAATAACTGAGCAAATGAAATCAGTAATATGTGGAACAAAATTAAGAAATCCCTCCTACAATAAACAGGATATGGACAGATAGATGAAAATGATAAAATGAGCACTATAGTTTTGGAAAGCACAGAACAGAGAACTAACACATGAATAACCTGAATTTCTAAAAAGAGACTACAGAAAATAGAACTGAAAAATAGTCCAAAAATGGGGAAGGGGTTGGAAGTGTATGGAATATTCTAAACTGCAAAAAATCTTGTGTAACTAACATCAAACATGATGGGGAAAGATTAAACCAAAAAGATTAAACCAAAGCTTTTCCCTAAGATTAAGGAGAAAGCAAGGATGCCTGTTTTTACCATTTCTATTCAACATAGTCCTGGAAATTCTAGTCAGAGCAATTAGGAAAGAAAAAGAAATAAAAGGCATCCAAATTGGAAAGAAAGAAGTAAAATTATATCTATTCACAGAGAGCATGTTCTTATATGCAGAAAAAACTAACAAATACACACACACACACACACACACACTCACAAATTCAGTTAGAGCAAATAAACTAATTCAGCAAACATGCAGGATAAAAACCATACACACAAATCTCCACTGTATTTCTATTCACGTACAATGAATAATCTAAAAAGAAAATTAAGAAAATAATTTGCAAAAACTTAAAAAAGATAGAAATAAATTTAACCAAGGAGGCATAAGACTCTACTGTAAACTACAAATATTGCTGAAAGAAAGTAAAGACCTAAATGGAAAGGTATGCTAGGTTCCCAGATTGGAAGCCTTAAATTTACAAAATGAAAATACTACCCAAAGCAATACACAGATTTAATGTAATCTTAATCAAAATCCCAACAGTGTTTTTGCAGAAATGGAAAAGCCCGTTTTATGGGATGCCTGGGTGGCTCAGCGGTGGAGCATCTGCCTTCGCCTCAGGCTGTGATCCTAGAGTCCCCAGATCAAGTCCCACATCGGGCTCCCTGCATGGAGCCTGCTTCTCCCTCTGCCTGTGTCTCTGCCTCTCCCTGTGTGTGTCTCTCATGAATAAATAAAATCTTTTATTAAAAAAAAGTAAAAGCCCATTTTAAAATTCATATAGAATTTCAAGAGATCCACAACAGCTAAAACAGTCACACACATACACACACACACACACACACACACAAACAATTTGAAGAACTCACATTTCCTGGTTTCAAAACTTACTATAATCTACAGTAATCAAAAGAATGTAGTACTGAAGGGTAGACATACAGATCAATGGAATAGAATTGAAAGCCTAGAAAAAAACTCTTCACATTTCTTAATTGATTTGAACAAGGGTGCCAAGATAATTCAATAGAGAAATAATAGTCTGTTCAACAAATGGTGCTGGGAAAACTGATACACTCATTCAAAAGAATAAAGTTGAACCCTTACTTTAAATAACATACAAAAACTCACTCAAAATAGGCCAAAAACCTAAATTTAAGAGCAAAAACTATAGTGTCTTGGAAGAAAATATAGGGCCAAATCTTAATGATCTTGGATTTGGCAGTAGTTCCTTAAGTGTGACCAAAGCACAACAACAACTATATAAAATGGATTGCCTTAAAATTAAAATTTTGGAGGGATCCCTGGGTGGTTCAGCAGTTTAGCACCTGCCTTTGCCCCAGGGTGTGATCCTAGAGTCTCAGGATCGAGTCCTGCATCAGGGTCCCTGCATGGAGCCTGCTTCTACCTCTGCCTGTGTCTCTTCCTCTCTCTCTCTCACTCTCTCTCTCTCTCACTCTCTCTCTTTCTCTCTCTCTCTCTCTCTCTGTATCTCTCATGAATAAATAAATAAAATATTTTTAAAAATAAAAATATGTAAATAAAATTAAAATTTTTGTGTATTAAAAGACACTATCAAAAAAGGGAAAAAATAACCCACAGAATGGAAAAAAATATTTACAAATCATATACACAAAATATATATATAAAGAACTCTTGCAACTCAACAACAAAAGGCCAAACAGTCAGATTTAAAAATGGGCAAAAAAGGGGCACATGGCTGCCTCAGTCAGAAGAGCATGAGAGTCTTGATCTCAGGGTTGTGAGTTCAAGTCCCACGTCGGGTATAGAGATTACTAAAAATAAGTAAATAAATAAATAAAATTTTAAAAAAGAGAGAAAGAAGACACAGGTTCTCTAAATCTAAATGTGTGGAATAATACTAAAAAAATATATAAAAATGGGCAAAGAACTAGAATAGACATTTATCCAAAGAAGAAATACAAATGCTCAACATGATTAGTCATTAAAGAAACGTAAATTAAAACTACAATGAAATACCACTTTATACTCATTAGAATGGCTATTATCAATAAATTGAAAATATCTCTTTTGTCCTCCATTTGTTTTTTTAAAGGGTCCCTTCCTCCTGGCTTTTCCTCGAAGACTTCTCTTCACTTCAGCTCCCTCAGGCAGGGACTGTGTTTTCTCCCACTACTCCCTACTAGGCAAGGAGTTGGAATACACGCCTTTTTTTTCCCCTCCCCATTATCACTTCCAAACCATCCTTCCTTCCTCACTCCTCCCTAAAATTTTACTGTTTGCTGTGGGTCATCTGTCAGGCCCCACTATTTCTCATTTTTCTACTGTAATTCCTGAGTCATGGCTACTCTCTGAAACATAACCAGTATAAATCCTGGTGGTTTCACTATCCGGTTAGATGAGTCTTCTCATATCCGTCCTCTATTTCTTAATCTCATCTTCCAATGATGTTGCCATCTACTTTATTTCAGCCATTCACTCCATCCATCACACCCTAAACATGCACTATCCAATATAGTAGGCACCAGCCACATGAGCTGCTGAGCTCTTGAAATGTGGTTAGTGTGACTGACAGACTAAAATTTAAATTTTATTTAACATTATCTAATTTAATAAAATATTTTTAAAAGAAATGTGATATAGTTACTGAAAAACTTTTAAGAATATTTGGATCAATATGAATATGTAAATTGACTTTTTTTTCAATTGGATAAGTCCTAAAATCTAGCTACCTGTCAAGTATCTCTGATAAAAATTTAATTTCTTAGTTGAGATGTACTATAAACATAAAATATAGGGGCACCTGGACAGCTCAGTCAGTTAAGTGTCTGACTCTTGATTCAGCTCAAGTCATGATCTCAGCATCATAAGATCATGAAATTTCTCTCCCCATGCCTTCTCCCCACTCATGCTCTCTCACTCTCTTTTTCTAAAAAAAAGAAAGAAAGAAAGAAGAAAAAGAAAGAAATAAAGAAGAAAGAAAAAAGAAAGAAAAAGAAAAATTAAAAGTAAAATAAAAAAAGAAAGAAGAAAAGAAAAGAGTATGAAATATACACCAGATTCCAAAGACCTAGGGTAAAAAAAAAGAGAGAGAGAATGTAATATATTTTAATAATTTTTATATAATTACATGTTAAAATAATAATATTTTGGATACATTTGTTTAAATAAAATATATTACTAACATATTAACATTAATTTTGTCTCTTTACTTTTTATGTGGCTACTAGAAATTTTAAAATTACATTTGCAGCTTGCAAATTTCTGTTGAATAGCATTATCCTAGACCTGGTCTTTACCAATAACAGCACCATGATGCCAATTCCAAAGGTCCTACTCCTTGATAATGAACTTTCTTTCAACCTAATACCCCAACTCCAATAATTATTGAACCCACCAAGACATTCAATCCATTGATGGTACCATTTTACACTATCCCTCCTCCAGGTCAGCAGTTCCCTTTTGATCAACTTAAACTCCGTGTTCCATTGCTATAAATGAATGATGAAAAATGTAACAAAAATGTATTGCTACAAAAAACATGTAGCAATAAAACATTTATAGTTAATTTTTATTGTGTTCTCTAAGTGTTTTCCATTATTTTATTTCTTTAATCTCTCAACGATCCCAGTAGGCAGTTAATTTTACTTTTATTTTCTCCATAAGGAAACAGAGATTTTTGAGAGTCTAACTTACCCCAAATCCTAGAACTAGTGGTGGTAGAGCTTAGACTCTAACCAGGACTAGAGATGTTCTTAATCACTACCTTCTAGTTCCCCTTCACATGCTACTAAATCATGATAGAAAAGGGAGATAGATGAAGCTTGCTCCATTGAAGCAACTGCTGCATCAGAGGCCTGTAGGTTTGTCTTCTGCCTGAATTTGTCCCACTCTTTTGATCCCTGTCTCCTGTCTCTGACTCTGACAGATGATTTCAGATATATATATATATATATATACATATATATATATATATGAAGTCATATATATGATTCAAAACTATGCTTAGATACCTTCACAACCCATTCTCCATAATCTATTCCTTACATTAGCCCCAGGAGTTATTAATTTATTTATAAATTCAACAAATTTACTGAGGATCTCTGTACCAGGCACTGCTATAGGTGCTGGTAATAGAGATATAAACTGAACCAGAGGTCAGCAAACTTTAAAAGATCAGATAGTAAATATTTTAGGTTTTTTGAGCCAAGGGGCAAAATCAATAATATCATACTTACAAAATAAAAAACAAATATCCTCAATTTTTATTGATGAAGTTAAAATATGATTAAAAAATAAGTACAATCTTTTTTGTAATACAGGCCTTTTAATGAGAAGAATAAAATCCTTTTTCTAGAAAGTATAACACTTTGTTTGATTTAGATTCACAGTTAGCATTCCTATATTCAAACCCATTGCAAATATTCATCTGTACACTATAAGATGAAGCAATAACAAAAGGGCAGGCAAGAAATGGCTGTACTGTGCCAACCACTGAACTGAACATAAAAAAATTCCTTGTTTACATGAGGCTTCTATTCTCATAGAGGGGTAGGGGGGATAAGCAATAAACAAATGTAATATGCCAGACAAGGTAAATGCGATAAAGACCAATGAAGCAGGGGATCCCTGGGTGGCTCAGTGGTTTTGTGCCTGCCTTTGGCCCGGGGTGTGATCTTGGAGTCCTGGGATCAAGTCCCCACATCAGGCTCCGTGCATGGACCCTGCTTTTCCCTCTGCCTGTGTCTCTGCCTTTTCTATCTGTGTCTCTCATGAACAAATAAATAAAATCTTTAAAAAAAAAAAAAAAAAGACCAATGAAACAGGGAGAGAAGAATGAGGGTGACTAATGAAAGATGGCAGAAGCAATGATTTTATGTCAGACAAGCCTTCCTTGGCTGAAACAGAGCCCTGAGGAAAGCAAGTTAGTAAGCCATGGAAGAAACTGAGGCAAGAGGAGGACCCTTGTGAAGGCTCCTGAGTAGATGTATGCGTAGTCTGGGATGGTGGTGGGAAATAAAGAGGAGGTCTGGATTACAGAAGTCCTTGTCAGCCCAGAGTGAAATGTAACATCATGGCAGGGGGCAGGAAGGGAAGAGAACTGGATGAAAACTCAGGGTTAACTCGCCATTCTCGCCAAAGGGGATCATGCACACATGTGGCAATTTTGAATCACTCCTTCTCTCCCTCTCTATTTACTTATTTTTTATTTTTTACTGAGTGAACGGTGAATATTTTGTGAGCATAGGCTCTGAGAAACTTAAAAATAATATCATTTAAACTAATTCCACAAATACATATGGACAACTGTAATATATTTAGAAACTTTCCAGTTATTGTGAAAGAAATAAAAGAAACACAAGGCAAGGCCTTATAATCACAGAGATTCATAAACAATGGGTGACATCCTTTTCTGGGGGAACCTCCTGACGTGTGTACAGAGTCTTTAAGTAAGTGACCCCCTTCCACCTTAGAAGTCCAGTGAGGAAGAGTATCCCTCTCCCCGCCCCTGTCCTTGCACTTGACTTAGATTCCCTAATCAGAAACACGACCTCACACTTGAGACTTCAAATCCTGAACAAGTGATTCAACAATACATAGATTCGACAATATATTTAACAGTATATAGGGAATCCAAATTTCCCTGTAGCATAGAAAGAACTGAAAAGGGACAATTCCTTCAGTTTTATATTTGCTGTGGTGTAAGCTGCCTAACCTTTGTTTTTTGCTCACTTTCCAGCCTGGTTTTCAGCCTTTCCACGATTCTGTGAATCTCTGATTGTCATCTAGATAGCCAGAGCCCATTTCTATGGCTGATGACCAAGAAGTCTGTAATGTCAATAAGGGAAGGCAGGACAATTTGGACAATCCAGAGGACTACGGCTATTACAAGTACAATCAAGAAAATATCATTGCTATACAATAATGCAAATGTATACAAAACACTGAACTGCACACTTAAAAGAGATTATGATAGTAATCTTTATGTTATATGTATTTTATCAAAAAAGGGAAAAAGAGTGCAGGAGGAAACTTTTGGTTTTGATGGTGTACGCATGTACCAACATCAAATTGTATATTGAAATATGTGCAGTTTAAGTAGATTAGGTCTCAATCTGTTTACACAACAAATATTAAAAACTTGTCACTTTCTTATCATTTTATGCTTATTAGAGAAAGAAATAATGCAAGTCTTCACGGAAGAAGTAAAATTTATATTGACCCTTGAGAGCTAAACAGAAATTAAATGGGGACACCTGGGTGATGTGGTCAGTTAAGCTTTGGACTCTTGGTTTTGGCTCAGGTCCTGATCTCAGGGTCGTGAGATCAAGCCCGTGTGGGGCTCCACGCTCAGTGTAGCAGCTGCTTAAGATTCTCTCTTCCTCTCCCTCTGCCCTTCTCACCCCCTGCACTCTCTCTCAAATAAATAAATAAATAAATAAATATTTTTAAAAAATAAAAGAAATTAAACTATCTCCTATCCCTCCATAGAATTTTAAAAAGGAAATTAAAAAAAAAAAAGAATTCCAAACAAAACATTACTAGGTAAGTAGGAAGATATGGCTGTACCTAATAGGTATCAGGGGATGAAATAAAGTAGTGTTAAGGAGTCATGAGGGCAATGATATTGAATGGTTATGGAAATGTTAGCTTTTGGAAACTTTGTCAAAAAGAGGATTGGGTACTTGAATTTCTATGCAAGGACAAAGAAGATGGTGAGTAGGAATCAATACCTTGCTTATAAAATTATAAAAATGGACTACTTCTGCCATTTAGAACCTTCAATAGTTATTTTTTTTAAAGATTTTATTTATTTATTCATGGCAGAGAGAGAGAGAAAGAGAGAGAGAGAGAGAGAAGTAGGCTCCATTGCAGGGAACCCAACGTGGGACTCCATCCCGGGTCTCCAGGATCACACCCCAGGCCGAAGGTGGCGCTAAACCACTGAGCCACTGGGGCTGCCCCAATAGTTATTTAATTTGTGCATTCCTATGAATTATTATTCTTTCAATGACATATCCTATAAATCACTTTGCTGAGTATCTTTTCCAATCTTCTTCTAATGTGCCTTTGTGTGCTATGAAGGCTAGAAAGTTAAAAACTGAACTTCTCAGACTCCCTTGCAGTTAGCTTTCCAGATATCATGGTCTGCCATCAAATGTATTCATGCAAGACTAGAATTTGGATCTGAAGTAGATGGGAGAGAAGTGACATGAGACATCCATTCTGCTAGTGGAAATTGGGGCAGAGACAGCATGGAGCCAGGAGCCTTGATGGCAGCTTCCCAGGTAAACATGGTCATGGCAACATCAGCAGCTCTCTTGGCAGCCCATTTCAGGAGTGTGGCTCTTATAGGTGTCCCTGGAAACTCAACCTAGAGTCTGTTTCTTCAGCCCTCCCAAAGATTCAGCAAGCCATTTAATGCTCTGTAATAAATCTTGTTTGCTGAAACTAGCTCACTGGGTTCTGTTCTCCGAAACTAACCCTGACAAATATTTGTTCTAACTGTACTAGTTTGGAAAAAATGATCATGCTATACTTCGTTAATGAATAGCATGTGTAGGTACAAAAACACAGTAACATACATCTTTCCTTTCAAAATTGTGAAATATTGAGATTCACCACATTCTTATCATACCCAATGTCTCTCTGTACTCTTAACAAAAGAAAGATCCTATTTATCTAAATCTTATTTGGTAGAGAATATCAGTGTTAAAGGAATAAGTATAATGCATATATCCATTTTGGCATTTCAAAAATATTTTTCTTGATTAATTAGAGAAGTACAAAGTAACTAATTCTGATCTGGAAACATTTATTTGGCAGAACTGTCAATTTTATTCAAGATGCTCTTTAATGTATTAGACCAAAATTAACTGTTGTAATAACACGAAAATTCTATGATGCTATTATGTATGATGAGGTATTTTTTTGTTGTTGTTGTTGTTGTTGTTATGCAGCCTATTTATAGAGTTCACTCAGAGGCTTAAAGGGATTTTTTCCCATGGGAAAAGTGAAACAGATCCCTCGATGGCTCATAGTAGTAAATTTATCACTTGTTTTATCAAAAAGTAATTTGTTTTTAATAAAAACATTTCACTAGTTGACAAGTGAAATAATAAAGCTTTTTGGTTGTTGTAATTTCTAAAAGTAGAAGTGTGTGTGTGTGTGTGTGTGTGTGTGTGTGTGTACGTCCAGTACCTGAAAACTACTGGTTTATCCTCTAACATAATGTAAGTATTGGGTATGTGAGTATGCTGGTATGCATCCCATTATTAGGAAAGCATGGAAAACTGATTTTAGTATGCTTTTGCTCTTAGCCGCAGGATATAATCATTTTTTAACAGAAATTATGAAATTGCACATTAGCATACTATGTACATTTCAAATTATAAGGCTACATGTGTATATATATATATCGCTTGTGGATGCATTAGAAAATCTTTACTACTACATGTTCCTATTTTTTACTTATTTAAATCAATAGCAAAACAAATTATAATAAGGTCATACCAATGTTTCTCTATCTAGTCATGTCAACATTTAAGTATTTAACACATATTTCTATTGGTTTACATGTTAAGTATCTTATTTGTCTTGAAATATTATGCTTTTCAGAACAGTTTTTGGAAAGTACACCAATGCATGTCGAAGAGATGAAACCTTAGAAACAAAATGGTAAACAGAAGTGAAACAAAAAGCCAGTTTGATGAAAGTATTTATGAGGTACCTACTACTTCCGCTGCATTGACTTAGATTTATGACTATAGAGAAGCTCACCTAATGAGCACAACAAAGAATGACCAAGGGAAAGAAAAACATTACTTCTAAATCTCAGACACACTCTAAGCCGGTTTAGTTTTTCATACAACGAGCTATGCATCTGAACCTCAGGGCCACTTCCAAGTGCCCACAGGGAAGAGGAACAAAATGCAATCATTCAGACCCTAAATATCTAATGGTACGACCCTCTTATAAAACCCTTTTTTATTCTGAAGGTGAGTCTGCTTCCTGGAATTTATGCTGAAATGCAATTTGGAGTTCTTAAAAACATTATCTCCTTAACTTAAACATTTTGCATTTGCATGAGACACCAGGGAATATGAAATGATGCACTAATTGAAACATGACTTAATAAGCAGTCCATGAAACCAGGAGAGCCCCTGAACTGTAATCCCAGCTTGGATACCACTTGCTGTGTTTCTTTGGTTTAATTGAATAATACACCAGAATTTTAGTTCCCCCATTTGTTGAAAGAAATAAACAGTGAAGCTACCAGTCACTGAAAAATTGAATAAATTAAATAGTTAATTTTGTGCCCTTTTGTAAGGATGAATTACATATGTAGAATCATGTTTGCTACAAATAGAGCTTGCTGCCTAAAAGGCCTCTTCTACAGTGGAAAAGTCTACCAAAATCTATAGAGTATGTCTTGATTGCTGATTATTGATTTATCAAACTCAATTTTGGTATCTTTATTTGAGTACTACACTAATTGGTAATTCAACAAATTAGAATGGCATGAGCCATTAAGAAGAAAGAAGCAAATCTATTTGTACTGACAGGAAAAAAATCCCCAAATCTATTGCTAAGTGAGAGATAGCAAAGTACAATGCCAAGTATAGAGTATTCTATTAATTCTGCTTAAAAAGAGCTGAGAAAAAGAGGGACAGGAGGCAGGGAGGGGAGAGAGAGAGGAAGCGGGAGAAGGAGAGGAAGAATGATTCTAATCCAGCCACAAGGTGATGAGTTTTTCTCAGTGCCTAATATCACTTTTATCTCATCCTCATAAATACAGCACCTGTTTTAATGCTTGGTTCAAATGAGATGATTAGTGCGTATATATGTTATGACTATCATCTCTAGGATCTCGTTTAGGCATTTCACATAGAAAGCAAAAAGAGTTACACTCAAAATTAGTAAAGGTTGTATAAACATTTTTTTTTAATTTTTTTTTTTTTTATGATAGTCACAGAGAGAGAGAGAGAGAGAGAGAGAGAGAGAGGGAGGCAGAGACACAGGCAGAGGGAGAAGCAGGCTCCATGCACCGGGAGCCTGATGTGGGATTCGATCCCGGGTCTCCAGGATCGCGCCCTGGGCCAAAGGCAGGCGCCAAACCACTGCGCCACCCAGGGATCCCTATAAACATTTTTTTTAAGTAGTTCTGGAATTGCAAGCCAGCAAAACATTGAACCGGTAAGGAAAGGATTAAATAAAATGCATTATAACCACTTGGCTGAACTATTGTGTAACTAATAAAAATTAGTTTTAAAACTAGGCAGTAAAAAAAAAATAATAATAATAAAAAAAATAAAATAAAACTAGGCAGTAATAAGTAAAAATATTTAACAGTAGAAAGTTAAATGAAGGGGCGCCTGAGTGGCTCAATCTGTTAAGTGTCTGACTTCGGCTCAGGTCATGTTCTCAGGGTCCTGGGATTGAGCCCCTTGTTGGGCTCTGTGCTCAGCGGGGAGTCCTCCTTCTGCCCCTCTCTGCACTTGTGTTCTCTCTCTCTCTCTCTTTTTCCTTCCCTCAAATAAATAAATAAAATCTCTTTTAAAAAACTTAAATGAAAAATGAAGTATCCACTAAGTCTGAACATATGTATTCTCTATGATCCAACAATTCCACTCCAAGGTATATAGCCAACGAAGAATGTGTACATATATATTCACTAAAAGACATGGACAAGAATTTTCCTAGCAACACTACCTGCAATCACCAAAAACTATTTATTTATTCACTCTACTATGGATGGACAAGAGAAACGTCCTTCAGCACCATCACATTTATTTCTCACTGTGGTTATTTTCACAGGAGATATTTTATTGCCAACCTCCAAAGCAAAGAATAAGGAATTAGAAATCATATCAATTGGGACTAATATAGAATAATAATAGATAACCACTTAAAAGTAGCATGATACTTAAAAGACTGGCCATACAGCTGGACCCTGCAGTTTCCTGACTGCCCACTTGACCAGCTGCAATGGGCTGCGTCTCCACTGTCTGTAAGTGGAGGCAGAAGCATGCCAGCACACAAGGCAGCGTGTCTTTTCCCAGTATATCATGCACAGCTCTCTGCCACACTCTGGGAAACAACACTTCAATGAGATAGCGGCCTTTAGCTCCAGACATTAGTTGTGCCACCAGGAGCCAAGAGCTATCAGCAATAGCAGGGGAAAGTGAGGTGGAAAGCCCTGGCTAGAGACAGCACTGGCAGGACAGGGAGAAAGATGACCGTAGGAACAGCAGGAGCCAGAGATGGCAGCAGGAGCCACAAGAAGAGATGCCATGAGCTGCTCACTTGGTATAATGACTGCCCCAAGGTGAATGCATAAAAGCAACAAATCATGACATCTCGTTATAAGCTGGCTGTAGTGTCAGCCCTCAGTCATCATGACTGACTGACAAGGCTAAAAATAAAACCAATAGTAAGAATCCTGATTCTTGGTCTCTGACACCTCAGGGTGGTAACTGCTTCAAGATGGGACAGCTACAGCCTTTGCCAGCCTCAATTACTCCGAGTAATAAAGTGTCACTTAACAACTAGCTTAAATAGTTTGAAGATTCCAGCAGTAACTACTTCCAAATAAAAACCCTGCCTCATGGTTTTTTTTGTGTTTTTTTTTGTTTTGTTTTGTTTTTTTATCTCAACTGGTAAAAGAGCAGACTAGCTAAAGGGCATCAGAAACACCATCAGAAAACATTTGGAAGCCCTGGAACATTCAGGCAGATACCCAAGCAGTTTCTCTCCCATCAGAAGGTAGGGTAAGGGCTTCTTTCTAGAAGGCAATTTATGGAAAGCGACTAATATGCCTGTTGTTTACAAAACATCATCTGTTCCTCCTTTAGGAATATCATAATTATTCAATTTTTTCACAGAAAGCTCTCTGTGACCTCTCAATACACAAATAATAAAGCTGAGCTTAGGAACCTGGATCAGTTCTAGGATAAAGGTTGCTGTGCTTCATATTCAGGGAGTGAAATAAGAACAAATTACATATTTAAATTCAACTGATGTTAAAAAGAATTGCTTGTCCAAGCATTAAACATATTATGAGATTTAAATCACCATTACCCACAAAATAATCTCTTTGGAAATTAACCCAAGGCTGCAAATTTAGGTTGAAATTATTTAACAAGAGAGAATCCTATAAAATACTATATTATTTCAAGGAGAGGTTTTCAGAATTATATACTAATAGCCTGAAACTTAAGTATATTTTTCAGTATCTTTCTATTCTTCCATTCAACAAATACAGCTGAGGACTTCTCCTTTAAAAAAAAAAAAAGTGCTAGCACTAAAAACGGATTAAAAAAATCAACTGAAAGCAAAGTCTCCATGACTTTTCATTAAAGATTTATTTATTTATTTATTTTAGATGGGGGCTGCAGGGGACAAAGGGAGAGAGAATCCTTGATAAGACCCCTGCTGAGCACAGAGCCCAAAGCAGGGCTCAATCCCAGGATCCTGAGATCATGACCTAAGCCGAAATTGAGTTGGATGCTTAACCGAGTGAGCCACCCAGGTGCCCCAAAGTCTCCATGACTTTATAATATAATAGGGAAATTGACACATATCATAATTAAAATTCAGGAGAATACAGGATTCTATTATTGAATGACTTCTATGGGCCTGACCCCTTGTACCAAGGACCAAGTATATACCAATATTCTGGATTCTGGGAGCACATAGTATATTGGAAAAGGCAGTTATACAAGCAAATAAGTTACAAAACAATATGATAAAGGCTAAAGCAGGAGTACATAAAATGCTCTATTCTATAAAAGCATTGAGGGAAAAAAATTTAAAAAATAAAAATAAATTTAAAAATAAAATAAAATAAATTTTTAAAAAAAGCATTGAGGAGAAAATGGTTAATCGAGGCAGCCAAGGATATCAGAGGGGATTGATTACTTCTGGCACCTGGCAGTTATATTGGGTTTTGTGGGACGGGCAGGATTTCACTAGGGGGAAAATGAAATTGATGATGAAGAGGATATTCCAAGCAAAATGAACAGAAGAGACAAATAAGGCACAAATGTGAGAAGTCAAGGGGTTTGATAGGCACTAGGATCTACTTTTTATTTATTGTCCAGACATTATTTAGTAGTACCCCCTGACACTCAAAAGCGCTATCTTTTGAACATTGCAGTACATGGTCAAAATAATGGAAGAGCATATCTCAGTTCAGTACTACTCCAATCTTAGGCATTTCAGGGAAGATGGATAAGAATAAAGGAGCATATTAAGGAATCAAGATTTTTTTCAACTGTAGGCAATGAGGAGACATCAGAAATGTCTAACTGAGGATATATCGGAATAGGTACCTTTTAAAGATAACAGTAGTTGGCTCTTTAGAGACTGAACTGGGTTGTAGGGCTTGAATAGAATGTCTGACATTATAGTACTGAACTAAGGTATTAATGAAGAAGAAAATCCAGGTCTCAGTAAAATCAACAGGACCTTAAAGATTGATCAACAAAGGAAGACACCAGGACAGCCTCTTTTCTCAATACCCACTGAAGCTGTTTTTAAACCTTTACTGTGTCCTTCAAGTCCCAAACCATGTGCGCCAGACCCCAAGTGATAATCTAGGAACAATTCCACTAAGTCTCCTGGCTCTAACTTCGAAATTTCTTCCACCTCTCTCTTGTATCTTCAGTGCCCCTCTCCATCTACATAAACATAAATATATGCATTTCTCTATCAATTAAAAAAAAAAAAGCTTTTGTTTAAGGCTCTTTCCAGCCGTCTCATGCCTATCATCTCTGTAGTCTTGTAAGAGTGGTTTACACTCACCATCCCCAGCCTTCTATTGTCTCTCCTCTTAAGCAAATTTTAAAAACCACAAAAATAACTAATATGGACTGAGTGCTTACTAGGCTCCAGGCACAAGACTTTGCATGCTCTGTCTTATCAATCTTCTCACCAAAAACTCATAGTGTAGTTACCATTACTCAGAAAATGAGGCTCACAGAGGTCATCAAAGAGAGCTACTCTCTGGAGAACATCAGCCAAAGAGGCCTCAGTCATCACCTGTATATTGATGACTCCTAATATAAATGATTCCAGAACTGTCCCTTCCCACCTGAGCTCCAGATACCTCCTTTGAACCCTCTACACAGCATTTCCAATTGAACAGTCTGTGAAAAACCCAAACTCCATATGCATAAAACTGACTTTTTTCCTCCCTTCAATCACTTCCTGCAAAAAATCTTCTGGAAGTCTATACTAGGTACTTGAGAGTAACTCTTGGTTCTTCTCCATCTTCTTTCCTCCTTTAACCACCACACTATCAACTGTTTACCATGCCCCATGAGATGCATCTCTGAAATCTCTTGCTTATTCATGCCCTCCTTCCCCTACACTGCCCAAATCTAGCCCCATGTCACCTCCTGACGACAGCATTACAATAGCCACATGCTTCAATCTCTCACCTGTTCCACTCCTCCTCGACACACCAAACACAACCATCATGCCTACACAGACGGCTACATCTGTAGATGTCTTACACAGCTCTGATCATCCTCGTACTTAAAACCTTTATGGGCTCAAAGCTTAGCTCAAATGTCAGCTCCTTTTCCAACTGTGCTCCCTGCACAAAGGAGAGTTAGTCATCACTACCTTCAGGGTTTTCCCATCATAGTTCATGCTAGAGCAATACTTATCCCGTTTATGGTGCACAGCCGTGTGTGTTGTGTTTCTCCTCTCTCAGCTATGACTGTGTGTGCCTTGATGGCAAGGATCTGGACTTCTTCAGCCTTGCAGACCCAGCATCTAGCCTAGCGCTTAGCACGCATGTTAAATAAATGTTTGGCTAATTCATGATTTAGAAATGGCTGGATGATAACCATACAGTGTCAAGTCCATGTGCTGAAACAAGCTTTAATCATCTTTCTTTCCAAATATAAGGGTACTCATGAAGAATTTTACTACAGAACTCTCACTAGGAGGAAAAGGTAGTGAAAAAACAGTACCAGTATTTCTAGCCTGAAGCAGAAGGTGCCAAATCTCATGGAAACTTTATTACAAGCTTAATTTTCAGACAGGCTTGTCTTCTGCAAAGGTGTAGAGGTCAGATAACTAGCCGATTAACTTCTCT
This sequence comes from Vulpes lagopus, assembly GCF_018345385.1. Classification (NCBI taxonomy): domain Eukaryota; kingdom Metazoa; phylum Chordata; class Mammalia; order Carnivora; family Canidae; genus Vulpes; species Vulpes lagopus. The sequence continues at coordinate 43,293,715 of NC_054842.1, read as the reverse complement.
ATGCACTTCCATTTTGAAGACTTATCTGGACGTTTCTAAGGTTTTTCTTCCCATCTCCTTTGCTTTATCCTTCACACCCTCATCATTGAGAATGTTAATAGCCTTTAAAGAAATCAATATCCTGCCATCGGGCTCTCACAAGGAGTGCAGCGCAGGTCTGGCAGGTGAGTCATTATAGCACTGGTTATGGGAACAGCTGTGAACCTTTCCCAGGGACATCAGCTGGTATGCGAAAGGGCAGAATGTGGCCTTAAGATGAAACTGAATGCAAAGTCAAAATTAATTTAACTTATATTTTATTTATGATTCAATGAATTAATAATCAAGGATATTTGCATGGGCAAGTTTTTTAAGCAGTAGAGTATCCTTTGATTGAATTAGTATTTCCCTTCAAAAGACATTTTAAATATTAGTATAATAGAGCATATTGGAGTGAAACCCAAAAATCCATTTGTGAAAATTCTTTATACCTTATGCAGGTATTACCAATCCAAATTAGTGGGTAGGTAGTAAGCGATGACATCCTAACTTATATAGGCTAAAGCCATCACCAATTTTCCTTTTAGGGAATTTTCCTGTAGTAAAATTATGTAAGAAAGATGAGACTTATTGGTCTAACAGCTTCTGAGCTAAATCATTATCCTTCAGCATTATTTTTAAAATTATGCCCAAAAAGCCGATTAAAGAAAGAATCTACTTAGGTTTGAGAGTGATAAAGAAAGTAGGCATAAACGTTATTTAAATATCAAGAAACTGAGGCATATCCAACTGGTTCTTTATTTCTCCAAAGATGTAATTATTTCTGCATTCCTGGTTGAAATGTGTACACCTAGATTTTCCCTCTGAAATTGTTTTCATAGATATTCATATGGAGAAATAAATGATGGCACTTGAAGCCTTTATATTTATATCACACTGATAACGTAATTCTGCAATGTATTTTTACTTAATCCTTTTTGTGGTTAAGAATAGCAGAGTGGGGGCACCTGGGTGGCTCAGTTGTTGAGCGCCTGCCTTTGCCTCAAGTTGTGATCCCCAGGGTCCTGGGATCCAGTCCTGCATCAGGCTCCTCGCAGGGAGCCTGCTTCTCCTTCTGCCTATGTCTCTGCCTCTCTGTCTCTCATGAATAAGTAAATAAAATCTAAAAAAAAAAAAAAAAAAAAGAACAGCATAGAGTCAAATCCCAACTCTGCCCCTTTATGACCTATGTGACCTCAGACAAGTTACTTAACCTCCTCTCTGCCTCAATTTTCCCATCTGGCTGATAAGATAATATTACCTCAGTGTTTTGTGAGGTTTAAATGCAAAACCTTTAGGTACATGGTATAAGCTCTAGGTGTGTTGGCTCACTATTATCAGGTGCTCTTGTTTTCCTTATTTTTCTTAATTTCTGAATATTATTCCAAATTCTGGAATCTTTGGGGATCTCCTCCATCTCATAATTTTAAATAGCATTCACATGCAGCTCTCAGATGCATGTCTCTGAGCTGTACCCCACCACTAAATTCTCACTCCCCTCCCTAGCGGGATGTCTTACAGACATCTCAGAGCTAGCGTATCAAAATCTGTCCTCCTGACCTTCCCCCAGCCTAGCAAGTCCTCCTACTCTCCTTCTAGCTGATCAGGGTAAAGCCCTTGAAATCCTCTCAGACGCCTTCCTGTCTCTCTCCCTCCATATCCTTTTAATCAGGAAATTCTGATGCCCTGTCTTCTCTACATACATATCCAAACTCTTCTCACTACATCAACGGCCCTAACTCTGGTCACAGCTAGTGATTATAGATGATTATAATCGCCTCTAGACTGATTTCCCTGCTTCCACCCTTGCCTCCTTTAATCTGTTCTCCACAGCATTGGGGAGATTCTATTAAAAAACATAGAGCAGATCTGGGATGCCTGGGTGGCTCTGTTGGTTACGCATCTCTTGGTTTCAGCTCAGGTCATGATCTCAGGGTCCCAAGATCAAGCCCTGCATTGGCTTCACACTATGGAGCCTGCTTAAGATTCTCTCTCTCCCACCCCCTGGGTCCCTCCTCACACACTCTCTCTCTCTTTCTAAAATACATTAATAAATAAATGAAATATTTTTTTAAAAAATATAGCAGACCATCTCACTCTTCTACCTAAATCCTGCCATGGCTCCCCATCATTCAGAGTCAAAGGCAGAGTCCTCACAACAGCTACAGGCCCTACCTACAAAATCATCCCCACTTCTGACCTCACTTCCTATTAGTCTTTCTTTAAGCATTCTCTTCCAGGAGAGTTGCATGGCCTCTTGCTATTCCGTGAACCATCAGACATGTCACTGGAGGATTTTTGCACTTATTAGAACCCTAACTAGATGCTTTTACCTAAATATCCACATGGCTCCCTGCTTCACATTCTTCAAGTATTTGTTCAAATGTGACCTTCTCATTGAAGCCTCTCTGATCACACTATTTAAAATTACAAACCATCCCTCCCATGTCCCAACTCTGACCCCGAACTTCCTATCTCATTCCTTGCTTTCTTTTTCTCCATGACACTTCTTGCAATCTTTCCCAATACTTTAGCTTTCCTATTTGTGTTTCTTGCCAATCTCCCCCTGCTGTAATATAAGCTCCATGGAGGTAAATATTTTTGTCTGTTTGTTTGTTCAACACCTCATCTCTAGTGCCTATGATAGTACCTGGCACATGATAACTATTCATGAACATCAATAATAATGAGAATCAGTAAATATTTGGTAAATAGGGGCACCTGAGTGGCTCGGTCAGTTAAGTGCCTGTCTTCAGCACAGGTCATGATATGGGTCCCGGGATCAAGTGCCATGTTGTGCTCCCTGCTTGGTTGGGAGTCTGCTTCTCCCTCTCTCTCTGCTCTTCCCCACTGCTCATGCTCTCACCCTCTCTCTTTGAAATAAATAGATTAAAATCTTTTAAGAATATTTGAGAGGTGCCTGGGTGGCTCAGTTGGTTCGGCATCTGCCTTTGGTTCAGGTCATGATCTCAGGGTCCTGGGATTAAGCCCCACATTAGGCTTCCTGCTCAGTGGGAAAACTGCTTCTCCTTCTCCTTCTGCCCTTCCCCCTGCTCATGTGATCTCTCTCTTTCAATTAAATAAATAAAATCTTTTTTTAATATTTTTATTTATTTATGATAGTCACAGAGAGAGAGAGAGAGAGGCAGAGACACAGGCAGAGGGAGAAGCAGGCTCCATGCACCGGGAGCCTGACGTGGGATTCGATCCAGGGTCTCCAGGATCGCGCCCTGGACCAAAGGCAGGCGCTAAACCACTGTGCCACCCAGGGATCCCTAAATAAATAAAATCTTAAAAATAGATTAAATTAAAAATAAATAAAATATTTGGTAAATGAATAAGTCAAAGCCCTATGATTTATTTACCCATTTCCTTGATGAGTGACATTTAAGTTGACTTCTGTAATGTGAACATCTGTGCATTCTGTGCATGTCTTCCTAGAGCAGATACTAAACAGTGGAATATTTGTACAAAGTCATCTTAAAATGTACTGCTCACTTGCCCTCCAAAAGAACTGAATTAACTTATATTTCTAAGAATAGCATGTAAAAGTACTCCTTCAAAACCACCTCAAATATTTATATCTTTTAATCTATAGTTCTTCTTGCTTAGAATATCCTCTGTCTTCAACTCCCATTCTCTCCCTGGTGAAATTCTATCCATCCTTTAAAACCTGACTCAACTGCCATGGTGAAGAGGTAAGCAATCCCCTCTGAATTACCTGGCTGGCTCAATTAGCCATTATGAAGTGTGCTTTTATGGCACACTTTTATATACCTCTACTTTAATCTTTATCATGTTGTTTTGTAATTTGTTTGTATATCTGGCATTTGCACTATACGATGTGCCCCCAGAACCTAGAATATTAGTCTGTCCTTAGATACTGGTGGAATGTAGGCAGACAGAAGTCCCTCAATCAATACAAGAATATATTTCCTGGGATAATGTGGATTCTTGGTCCTCTCCTCCAGAGATTTTGATTGAATAGCTCCAAAGGAGGGCCCAGGAATCTGAATATTTATTCAGCACCTCCAGTGATTCAACCTAACCCATCCTCCAAGCATACCTTGAGGAATTCAGTTATTAAGAAACACTAGGGAAAGTATACTAGGATCAAGCTTTATAGAATTATATCCTGATGTACTACCCTCCAGTCTTACATATGTGTAGTTATAAAGTCACTTTTTACCCACTTTATTAGAGTGCGATTGACATATAAAAAGCTATGCATATTTAATATATACAACTTGATGAGTTTGGAGAAAAGTATACACCCATGAAACTGTAACCACAATCAATGCCATAAACACATCCATCACCTCCAAATGTTTCTTCCAGCCCTATTTTGTTGTTGGTTAAAATCTCGATATTATTAGGTATCTTCCCCAAAGCTCATGAATATCACGAACTGATATCTTCCCCAAAGCTCATCAATAATAATCAATTGATTCAGTAAACTGTTTATGAGAATAAAGAATTTACTGGCTACAATTCACCCCCCTTAAAAATCAAAGAACTCAAAATAAAGTTTTGCATTGTTTTAGTGCTGTTTCAACTTAGTGAAATACGAGCCAGAAGAGTTAATGTACCTTGTAAATGGAAGGAAACAGGAGCATAGGGGAGGAGAGGATATTATCTAACACCCGCACACACCAGACACACAGAATAACTAGAACAGGTATCATTACCCATTTTATAGAGATGAAAACAGAGGTTTAGAGTAGTTGAGTAATTCACTCACATACATTTCTCCTACTAACGGGTAGAATTTAGATTTTTAACCCAGGTCTTTCTGGCTTTAAAATTGATGCTTTTTTCCATTTTACGACATTTCACCCATATACTGCAAAGAAAATATAGCTGAATGTGTAAAAAAAAATTGATTTGTGTCTCTTGTGATGAATTACCTAACACTACCATTTAACAGTTGTGTAATCTTCTACTTGTCCTTTCTTCTCTTTGGGCTTCAGCTTCAGATGAGGGTAATGGATGGAAAAAAAAAAAATAGTGCTGACCAAAGGAAATCTATAGGAGCAAGACCAGCACACAGTAGCAGTCAGGAGATACCAAGGATGGTGACTCCTTTTGCCACTCTGCAGTGCCCCCAGATGAAGACTATGATGGATGATGTCTCTCTAGAATGAGTAGAGTGGTGCTCAGAATGAGAGCTATATTCGGTTTTGGTACTAATAAACATAGACAAAATGTCTAAGACCCATTTTGAAGTACCTAGTTCCAAATCTCAGCCCCACCACTGTACTAGCTACGTGAAAGCTGACAAAGCATTTAATCTCTCTCAGCCTCAGTATTCCATCCACCCAATGGGGATGATGGCAGTACCTTTCTCATGGGGGGATTAAATGAGAAAGTAAACCTACCATACAACAAATCTCAGTTGTTATTACCTATTTTTATTATGCCACAGTGCAATCAAGTAGTCAATAGAGGCAACTAAAATTTCCATTCACTCACAAATAGAAATAAAATCCAATATGCTTAGGTGCCGGGAGCCAAGCCAGCACAGTGTGTGTGCTCTATCTTGATGCCTATAAGAACCTAGAAGTTTAACTTAAGGTTCCAATTTTTGTTTATTCAATGTTGCATAAATATTATCTAAATAAAATTCTCAGGGAACTAGCAGCTTTGGATTTTAGGTGATGAAAATGATTGTGATTTTCTTTTCCAGGTCTGGAAACTATTACATGTTTTATGTACTTTGAGCAACAGTGTATGTAATATTCTACTTGTCTGCTTAACAAGATCACTTATTTAATATTATAATTGTTCTCTACTTTTTATTCTCCTTGTAATAATATATATAAGAGTACTTTTTATATCAGTGCATTAAGATAGTGAGAAGGGGGAAAATTAACAAGGCAGGAAACCACAAATGTTGGAGAGGATGCGGAGAAAAGGGAACCCTCCTGCACTGTTGGTGGGAATGTGAACTGGTGCAGCCATTCTGGAAAACTGTGTGGAGGTTCCTCAAAGAGTTAAAAATAGACCTGCCCTACGACCCAGCAATTGCACTGCTGGGGATTTACCCCAAAGATTCAGATGCAATGAAACGTCGGGACACCTGCACCCCAATGTTTCTAGCAGCTATGTCCACAATAGCCAAACTGTGGAAGGAGCCTCGGTGTCCATCGAAAGATCAATGGATAAAGAAGATGTGGTTTGTGTATACAATGGAATATTACTCAGCCATTAGAAATGACAAATACACACCATTTGCTTTGTCATGGATGGAACTGGAGGGTATTATGCTGAGTGAAATAAGTCAATCGGAGAAGGACAAACATTATATGTTCTCATTTACTTGGGGAATATAAATAATAGTGAAAGGGAATAGAAGGGAAGGGAGAAGAAATGGGTAGGAAATATCAGAAAGGAAGACAGAACATAAAGACTCCTAACTCTGGGAAACGAACTAGGGGTGGTGGAAGGGGAGGAGGGCGGGGGTTGGGGGTGACTGGGTGACGGGCACTGAGGGGGGCACTTGACGGGATGAGCACTGGGTGTTATTCTGTATGTTGGCAAATTGAACACCAATAAAAAATAAATTTATTATTTAAAAAAAAGATGTTATTAGACAGTAATAAATGACCTTTCCCTAACAATAGCTAGCCCCCTTAAGATGCTGGAAACCTTGCTTCCAAGGTTCCTTAGAGACTTAACCCTATCCCTAACCCCCTCCCAACTTGAAAGTATAGAATGTGCCATTCTTCATTACCCCAGTGCAGCTCTTTCTGTCCCCAAATGGCTTTTAATTAAGTCAAGGAAATAATATCAAATGGTATGAAGTAAGTAATCTTGTTGGAATACCAATAATGTAAAATAAGTTGCCTGAAATCTATAAACCATGGAAGGCCCCCAAAGTGTCTTACATCAACTTCAGAAGCAAGTTTGTTTACTACGAAGTATGTGTAAGAGTGCTCAAATGATTCAAATTTAAAACTTCTTATTTTAATTTCTAAACTTTCTTGTGAAAAGTAATTGAAAAGGGTAAACTTTTCACACTATTAGCTACTCCTAATTACAGATTACTTTTATCCACCACCTTAAAATACTTTGAAAAATGGATGAAAGCAATTCAAGACTTAGTTCATTTATTTTGTCTAACTTTATTTTTCATCCTATCAATGTTCTTTCACTTAACTTTCTACCTATAAGGTATTATAATAAAGTAACTTCATATTCAAACGCTTGATCGTTTTGTAAATAGCAAATGTCTCAGTTGTCACTTTAGAGGACAAATGTGGTATCAAATTAAGTTTTTTAAACTTATTTTCTTATAAGACTCAAACTTATATTTCGAGGACTTTTATTCAAAATCACTACTGCTGAATTGCAAAATGTTGTCTTTGTCCTTAAGACCATGACAGAGAACTTTATCTGCATTCAAATTGCCTACTGGTTTGTGGTATTTCAATAATAAAACAGCAGGATTGAAGGCTCATGATGAGAAATCTGACTAATTACCTGTTAGATGATAGATGGTTGTAACTAGGCAGTGCCAGTCACTGAAAACAAAACACTTCGAGATATCAATCAGCTTCCTGACAAATCCAATTTCCCTCACATTCAGCGGACAATAAATGGGAATTTTACCTCTACATCTACAGAGTACAGAGTTTTAACTTTAAAATATGCGTAATGATATTTTAATAAAGTACAGGTTTTTTAATAAGTTAGTATTTAAATACCTGACATATTCATATTTCAATCTCACAGCTTTTAAATAGATAGATGGTGGAAATAATTAACATTGTAAATCTGTATTGTATTCCATTGAGGAGGGCAAGGTGTACTTAATAGTAGTTTTCCTATTTTCTTTCTGCATTTACGTTTAACTCAAATTATTCACAACAACTCTAATGGCTGTATTCACTCTCTTCATTTTTTTTTAATTTTGTGGTAAATGAGTTGGATGTACATTCTACATGAGATTCAAAAAGCAGAATGCCCAATTAACACTGCCACATATCAGCATGTGGGCAGAGTTAAAGCAAAGAGGGATTGAAGCATGGAAATTGAATGTAGGCCCAGAGTAACACCTCTTTCTCCCTTATAAGGAGTGATTACATAGTCAATATTTGAAATTTATGATTAACCCTAATAAGTTATGACCTTCAATATCCAATTTTGTTATTAAAAACAAGAAAATTAAAGGTGAAGAAAGGAAGAGAGACTGTTTGCTTCCTATTTATTGAAGAAAATTGAATTTGTACTCAAAGACCTAAAAGATTAATAGTATATGGTCTAAAACCAGGCGCTTCCAAATGTTGTTAGGGAGAAGGTAAGTTGATACAGCTTCATTGGAGGATTACTTGACAATGACTATCAAAATATAAATGATTAGACATAGTAATTCACTTTAAGGATGTCTCTAATAATTATCCTCATATATCTCTTTGAATGTTCACTGTAGCACCATCTTTAACTTTTTTATTTATTTATTTATTTATTTATTTATTTATTTATTTATTTTTAAAGATTTTATTTATTCATGAGAGACACACAGAGAGAGGCAGAGACACAGGCAGAGGGAGAAGCAGGCTCCATGCAGGGAGCCTGATGTGGGACCTGATCTGGGGACTCTAGGATCACACCCTAGGCCAAAGGCAGATGCTTAACCACTGAGACACCCAGGTGTCCCCATCTTTAATTTTTTTTAAAAAAACATTTTTTTTAAATGGGAAAAAACGTAAGGTCCCTTCATAGGGGATGGGTTCAATAAAGTATTTGTACCCATACAATAAAACATTATGTAACCAAATATAATCTTTAGAAAGGATGAAGTAGATAGATCTGTATGTGCTGTTTTGGAACAACATTCAAGACACATTTTAAGTGAAAATAAGCCAGAAACACCTGAGCTTTTTAAAAGAATTTAAATTAAAGCGTATAAATACAAATACATATGTTTGATCAGTAATAGAAAATTTATGGAGGGATACATAAAATGCTAGCTATGGCTGCCTTTGGGAAGGGAGTCTAGAGACCTCAAAGGATGAAATACTCTTTCATACTCCTAAATTTTTTGAAATTGTATCATGCTCTTTTATACCCTTTCCAATAATAAAGAAATGAAAAAAGAGAAAAAAGGAAGGAAGGAAATACATGCACACAGATGGGTCTGTTTGACTGTAAAGACTACTCCTCTATAGCTGCTTCACAGTCAAACACTTGAGGAGAGGTGATTAAATTTTTTTAAGCAGCCTAAATTCTGCATGTTCCTGACACAACCATGAGAACAGAAACAAAAGATGTGGCCTGAGTTGATACTAATGAGCTGAACTTGACCATGACCATCCCCTGAGGCTGACTGCTTGGCTGTGACCTAGTCTGTGACTAAGAACTGTGATTGAGTGTTTGAGGACTACAGTATCTAATCCCAGCCACCTGGGAGAATGAAAGGTCACTCTGGCAGTGAAGCACTTCAAGCTCACACTTTGTCTACCAGCCAGGCAAAGGGGATTTACAAGGACTAGAGAACTTAGAAAAGTTGGAAAAGATGGAAACTCCTATCCAACTGATTCTATTCCTGAATACTACGAAGATATTGGAGTGAGATACCTATCCTTCCAGGGCAATTAAACACATGTTAGTGCGCACACACACACACACACACACACCATGTTTTGTCCTCTCATGCCCTCTTTGCAAGATGGGAATTAGATACCTGCAAAAAGTTGAAGAAAACCTAGAAACAACACAATATCTTATCAGAGCTAACACTATCAATAGAAGGGATGCATTTTCAAACAAGGCATGATACATTTGACTGGAAATCTCTACCACTGTGAAGGCATTACCATCCTAAGTACAAAATCAGGAGTCTAAGGTATAAAAAACATGATAAAAAACTGAAGTAGAGATGTGACTTACATAAGGACAGGCCACCTTGGAATAATAAGGCACAGAAAGCAGAGACGGACTTCAATCGAAAAGAAAAGGAGATTTAAAGCAAAATATTTACTTGTTTCTTAGGGAGAGAGAGAGGTGGGAAAGGGAGAGAAAATCTTAAGCAGGCTCACGACCAGTGCAGAGCCCTATGTGAGGCTCAGTCTCACAACCCTGAGATCATGACCCAAGCCAAAATCAGGAACAAAAGGACAGATTCATAGTGGAGAACGGAGAAAGAAAGACTACAAAGAAGCCAAGGTATTGGGAAAAAGTAAGGACAACTTTAAACAAAATGGGTTATAATCTCAATGGTAGGCTGGTACTTAAACAATACAGATGTGAAAGACATAAGAAATTATGAGTGAAACAATATGAAATCTGGAATTTTCTTCAAAATAATATAGGAATAGGGAGCAGGGGAGGGTATGGAAGAAACATGTGGCCCATTAGTTGATAAGTGCTGAAACTGGATGATGGCTCCATGGAGGTTTATGATAATATTTGTCTAGTTTTTGTATGTATTTAAAACACAGCATGATAGATTTTATAAAAGGAAACAAACTAAACAATAAGTGAGGGGTGCCTGGGTGGGTGGCTCAGTCAGTTAGGCATCTAACTCTTGATTTAGCTCAGGTCTTGATCTCAGGGTAATGAATTCAGGCCTCATACTGGGCTTCATCCTGGGTGTGGAGCCTACTTTAAAAAATAGGGGTGTCTGGGTGTCTATCTTCAGCTTAGGTCATAATCCCAGGATCGATCCTGGGATCAAGCCCTGCATCAGGCTCCCTGCTCAGCTTCTCCCTCTCCTCTCCGCTTGTGCTATTTTGGTCCCTATATCTGTCTCTCTCTCAAATAAATAAAGAAAATATTTAAAAAATAATAATAATAAGTGAAGGGCACCTTGTTGACTCAGCCAGAAGAGGAAGCAACTCCTGATCTCATGGTTGTGAGTTCAAGTTCTATGTTGGGTGTGGAGCCTACTTAAAAAAGAAAAAAAAAGAAAGAAAAAGAAGAAGGGGGATGCCTGGGTGGCTCAGTGGTTGAGTGTCTGCCTTTGGCTCAGGTGGATCCTGGAGTCCTGGGATCCAGTCCTGCATCGGGCTCCTTGCAGGGAGCCTGCTTCTCCCTCTGCCTATGTCTCTGCCTCTCTCTCTGTCTCTCATGAATAAATAAATAAAATATTTTTTTAAAAAGGAAGGAGGAGGAGGAATAAGTAAAAAAATGAGGTATGGGGACAAAAGAGACACTTGAGTTGCCCATATAATGTTGGATATGAAAAGAGGTGGCATTAATAAATTATAAGAGCTACGGGTCTAAGCTAGTGCTGTCTTGGGCAGTCCGGGATATATGATCACTCTACTTTTAACCAGCAGATTTCAAATATCAGGCTAATATGATTTAAAATTTGCTACAAAAACAAAGAGAGAGAACAACTTGTAACTACGAACATTCAGATCATTAGCAATCACATTTTTTTTTTTTAAGTCTCTGTCCCAAAGCATTGCTTAACCACTGATCCTTCTGGACCAGAAGTTGCAAACTGGTGGCCTGGGGTTGGATCCAGCCTGCAGATGTGTTTGCTTTGGCCTGCAATGTATGGAGTTACAGATTGCTTTTCTTAAAGCTTTTGGTACACTGCCTGTATTTCCAAGCTGAAAGATGTCATGTTAAAATCCAGATTTCTATCTTCTCTTGAAAAACTTGAGGAGTGTTAAGACAAGGCAGACATTCTCATGAGGCAAAAAGTCTACCCCGGTCCTCATTTTTCCCTAGTGATTTCTAACTCTGAGCTATCTTGCTTGATATCTTCTTTGGCTCCTACAGACACTTGACTTACCAACTTTTGAACTAGATCAAGCTCCCTTCATTAAAACAATGAGAATAAGCTTGTGTGCAAAAGCCACCATTCTATAAGCAACTGAAAATACAAATCAACAAACCTAGACAATTAATCTGGAAATTCCTGAAGTTTTGTAGAGTTTTTTAAAAAAAATTTTTTTTAAGTAGGCTCCATGCCCAGCACAGAGCCCAGTGCAGGACCGGGACTCAAGACCCTGAGATCAATACCTGAGCTGAGATCAAGAGTCAGCTCAAGCTGAACTAACTGAGCCACCCAGGTGCCCTGAGATTTACAGACTTTTAAATTAGCCCAACAGAAGAAGCTAAATCTATTTAGAAAATTCCACTTTAACTTTTCTTCATTTCAGATCATTTCCTATTTCTCAAAGTAATTTAGCCTGAACTTTGTGAGTAGGACTCCCAGAAATTCTCTTACTAAAAAAGACAATAGCCAATCTACAGCCCACTAGCGAAATGCAGTTACAGTACCCAGCCCAATGACTGTTGCCCACCCTATTTCTTTCAGCAAGCCCGGAACATCACTGGGTGTGTGATTATTAGCAAATCTTCATTAATTACAAGCCTTGTAAACAGCTGTGCAATGTGGGAGGATGGGAAGAAACAGCTCCTGTCTTCATAAGAGAGAACTGGAACTAAAAGAGGTTTCTAGGTACAAAGAATTCCAAAACAGGATGAGTTGTTTTGAGAGTAAAGAGAATAGCATCAGAAAGCAAGAATATTCACCCTAAAGATTGGTACCAAAACAACTAAAAAAGCTTCCACTCTTTATCACAAAGAATAATGGAGAGCTATAGTTGGTTTCAAAATCCACTTATACAGACTTACACGTTTTGAAAAAAGTATCGCTGGTAAAATTATCTATGGCCTATGCTGCTGTCTCTCGTAGGACAGAGAACCATTTGCCTGCTTAGTGTTGGCCCTAATCCAAGGAAGAGAGTTATCAGAGAACTTGAGGGACTTTATTTCCTACTGATTTCTGTTATGAAATCCTCACTGCAGCCAGATTTATGCCAACTCTTGTCCCTACATGGTTTGGCCTCTTCTACTGGATTTCCACTGAACATTTCATCTATATTAGCGTTTTAGGATAGGGATCATTGATATTCTTGGTACTAGAGCAAAAGAGTTAAGACTTATTTAGAGAACCATCTTAAACACTTCGTGGTCATTCATAAAATTAAAAATTATGCAGTGATTAGAAGAAAAGAGCTAGAACTATAAAAAAATAGCATGAATCCTTAGCACATATTGCTCCATAAAAAGTTGCTAAATACGTAATATTATCATTTCGTTCATCCTATATACCCATTATCTCCAAATCCTCTCCTCCTATTGTCTTCTTCAAACCCACTTCAAAGAGATCATTATCTCTACCATCACAAGCCCCAACTGTTCACGTCAAATCACTAATACCCTCTGATATTGAATTTATTGAATTAAATGGTCACTTCTCTGTCTCCATCTCACTTGATCTGCCATTATATTTGACACAGCTGATCACTCCTTCCTTCTTTTTTTTTTCTTTGAAAGACTTTATTTATTTATTCATGAGAGACACACAGAGAGAGAGAGAGGCAGAGACATAAGCAGAGGGAGAAGTAGGCTCCCTGTGGGGAGCCCATTGCAAGACTCAATCTCAGGACCCTGGGATCACCACCCCAAGCCCCAGGCAAATGCTCTTGCACTGAGCCACCCAGGTGCCCCTCACTCCTTCTTTCTTGAAACGTTTTCCTCACGTGGCTTCTAGGACACCACCTCTTCTAGTGTCCTCTTCACTCCCTGCTTCTCTTTCTCCTTTGGTAGTTCTTCCATATTTCTATGACTTCTAAATTTTGGAGAGGCCAAGACTTGAGCCTCATATCTCTTCTCTGCTTTCTTTACCTTCAATTTTTTGGTGGTCTCATTCCATCTCAAAGCTTTAAAAACTATCACTATGCTGCTTACTCCCAATCCAACTACCTGCTTAGCCACTCAACACAAATGTCTAAAGGTATATCAAACCTAACATTCCCAAAACTGTATTCTTGATTTCCACCAGTCCAACACATATACCCTAAAACCTTCCCCTTCCACGGTCTTCTTTATCACAGTTCATGAAATGTGCATCTATCTTTCCAGTTATTCAAAGTCAAACTTGCTGTCAACCTTGAGTTCTCTTTTTCTCACATCAACATCTAATCCAGAAGAAACCTCTGTTGGTTCTACCTTCAGAATTAATCCAGAATCTTGATTACTCTCCACTTTCTCTGCTACTCTTTTTCCAAGTCACTACCATCTCTTGCCTGAATCATAGTGATAGCCTAACATCTGACTGCTGCCAGCCTCCTTCAATCTAGTCAACTCAGAAACCATAATGATCCACTCAAAATATGTCAGATCAAGTTACTTTTCTCAAAAACTTACAGAGTCTTCTATCTCCCAGAGAATCAAAGTAAAGGCCTTAAACTTATTAATAAGAACCTGAGTGATGGGGGATCCCTGGGTGGCTCAGCAGTTTAGTGCCTGCCTTTGGCCCAGGACATGATCCTAGAGTCCTGGGATGGAGTCCCATGTCGGACTCCCTGCATGGAACCTGCTTCTCCCACTTCCTGTATCTCTGCCTCCCTCTCTCTCTCTCTCTTCTGTGTCTCTCATGAATGAATAAATAAAATCTTAAAAAAAAAAAAAAACACCTTAGTGAGTAGTCCCAACTCCTCTCCAGCTCCCAGAATCCCTTAGTTAATCTGACGTCTCCTATTCTTATCTCCCTTCTTCATTCTACTTCAGACTCACAGAACTTCTTCCTGTTCTTTGAACATGCAGTCACCTGCTGTTCCCTATGCTTATGTCTTTTCTCTACATGGCTTCTTACAAATTTTGGCTCGAATGTCACCTTTTCCTGACCACTTATTTCCTACTATCTTCAAGATCTACTACTCTGCAGGGCACTCATGAACTTCCCAAGTACCATATAACACACTTATTTAACTACCCTTATGTCTATCTGTCTCCTCTGGAAGGTAAATTCCATGAGGGCAACAATTTTTGTTCGTTTAATTCAATGTCTGGTGCATTCAATTACTATTTGTTAAATAGAGAAATGAATTTATATAATATTATACATTTTCTATGGAATGTGTGTATATGTCTATACCTCTAAGCCACATTTAGCTCTAGGGAGAGTACTGAGTAGGGAGAGGGTAAATGGAATCATGATTGGTGTGGGTGGAAGAGGTTATCAAAATGACACTTTATTCTTAGTAAGTATCATTTCAAATTTTTAAATGTGATAGTCATTATTTTTATATAATGGGGGATTGATTATTTGTTAATTATAACATATTATAACATATACACAACATACTGTGTAGCTCCTACCTCCTGCTCCCCTCCTCCAGCAACAGCTGATTTGACCAGTTTATATATCTAATGTAAACCAGGAAAATCAAATTATCTCTCCTAGGAAATTGAAATTGGTCATTGTGAGACTAAGCCAGTCAGAGGACTGTGAAAATTGGAACTAGCTATACCACGTGGAATTTGGGACCAATGTCAAGCAATACCATATGTAAAATGAATTTTGAGAGAGAAAGATACCGTAACTAAGGAAAGAAAGCTTATGCAAAAAAGAGAAACAGGAGACTAGATGGCCCAGATATATAGAGACAGAGATGCAAGTGGCCTCTACTTTTCAGTGTCCATGTTCTTTCCTATCAATAAACATCATTTAAAATGAACTACTTTAAATACAATTCTAAAAAATAAATAAATAAATAAATAAATAAATAAATAAATAAATAAATACAATTCTATTCTCTGTGACGTTTGTATCTTAACTTAAAGATCAATATGTTTTCCATAGTACAAATTAAGACAATATCCCAACATTGGAAACATTATAAAATATGAGAAAATATTCTCAATGGTGAATCCACTGCTTTTAATTAAAAAGCATGAGAAGGCTAAGACCAAGACTGATTCTTAACTTTGCAGGATTACTCAAATCCATATTAATTTGCATACTCTCATTATTTAATTTTAAGTTTCATCACTCTTAAGGCTATTCTTTAAAATTTATTCAGCAAAAACTCCTTAATCCTACCATACATTCCCGTCAATTGAAACAGCTGTTTTCATTCTGAATATTCCAAATTCTTGGTGAGAAGAGTTTCATGTAATATACTACTAATAATAAAGTACATAAATCTATTTTTTTTCCTTTTTTATAAACTTGAAAAGTTATTGTTCCTTACATTCCCATATGCATTCACTAGTGGAAGAGAAAACTGTGGGGTTACAGGTAGACCAGCATGAGTCACACATTAACATCAGCTTGTTTCACTATGCCCCAACATATAATTTGAAATATCCAAAGGGAGCAGGTGACACAAGTGTGAGCCTCCTATCATACCAGTCCCTGACCCAGAAGGTCATCCACAATAAAAGCATCTATTACATTGTTCCATCTCACTTAGTATTATGTCATTTATTATTTCCTGATATTTTTTGTTTCTTTGTTTGTTTGTCTTTATTCTTCACTAGAATATGGTTCCATGGGTGCTAGAATCCAAGATGTCTGTTTTGTTCCTCACCATTTCCCTAGCACTTTAGAGTATTTTTGCACCTGGCACAAAACAGGCACTCAGCAAATACTTGTGGGAAAGAATAAAAGAACAGTTTAATTATCATACCAAACTAATTCCCACTCCAGCACCTTTAGACTTTGTCTTTCCTTAGCCAGAATCCCCTTCCTCTTGTTCTTCTCAAGACTGTTTCCTTCACATCATTTAGGTCTCAGTTCAAATGTCAGCTCCCCAGAAAGGCCACTGGTTACACTAACCTCTCCACCACTCAAGGCCTCCCTATCACACTATACTGGTTTAGTTTAAGCATAGCCCCTATGACTCTGAAGTTCCCTTCTGTATGTATTCCTTCCATGTTAACTGTCACTGCCCCCTCCCCCCCACTAGAATGTAAGTTCCATGAGGAACTTTGACTTATCACTGCATCACCAGAACTTAGAAGAGAGCCTGGGACTCAGAAGGCATTCAATAAATATTTGTTAAATGAACGAATGAAAGGTTGAAAACTGCAGTTTCATTTTCTTTTAAAGATTTTATTTATTGATTTGAGAGAGAGAGAAGAGAGCATGAACAGGGGAAGGGGCAGAGGGAGAGCGTTGAGCAAGGGGCTTGATGCAGGCTCTATCCAGGACCCTGGGACCACGACCAGATCTGAAGGCAGATGTTTAACTGACTGAGCCACCCGGGTGCCCCGAAAATTGCAGTTTTAAAATATATGCCCACACATGATATCACTGTGCTTCAGTATTAGGCAACAGACAACAAACTAAATTGCTATATGTGTAAATACTTTTTGAACAATTAAAATTTCACATTGAAAAAAATAAAATAAAATAAAATTTCACATTGCATCTAGATAAAAGATTGACAAATTATATTTCCAGGTGTATTTAGAATCCTGGTTGGATGCAAGTTGCTTATAATCAGTAGCTTGTTCAACTTGGACTATCCTTACTTACTAGTTTCCAAGAGAGAAAATCTTTCTATCTTTCCTCACATAGACTAGAAAGGGAAATTGCCAAGAAGACTTCGCCACAATTAAACTACAACTATTCAGGGGATCCCTGGATGGCTCAGCGGTTAAGCATCTGCCTTTGGCCCAGGGCATAGTCCTGGAGTCCCAGGATCGAGCCCCACATGGGCTCCCTGCATGGAGCCTGCTTCTCTCTCTGCCTGTGTCTCTGCCTCTCTCTCTGTGTGCCTTTCATGAATAAATAAATAAAATGTAAATAAAAAAAACTACAACTATTCAGATTTGGCAAATGTATGCCACTGTCCAATGTATTTGTGTATACAAATAGACACAATTCCTAAAGGAAGAAAATGTTCAATTCCAAATAACCAACCAAAAAAATAACCCCAAACAAATAAAACAAACAAACAAAACACCTTGCATGTTTTGCTTGAATTTAGTTCCACTCTGTAATAGATTCAGATCTAAGAGGTGGAGGAGAGGAGAATCCCTCCTCTGGGCCAGAAAAATCACAGTTACAATCATCTCAAGCCGTCGGTTACTGCATTGATCCATAGTAGGCGGACTGGAATTCTTAATTATGGAGACATTCACCACTAAGCCAATTCTATATTATGCCCTGCAGTCCTCCCTCTACACTACCATTGCCAACCAATAGGTGGGCACCTGTGAGATCTCCCTTACACTCATCACTTTCTGGAAAATCTTATCTAATTAACTTCATTCAGTCAACCACTAGGACAGACAGTCAAAACAGATAAAAATGCTTACCCTCATGAAGTTTATGTTCTAACTACATCCCATTTAAAGATAGGTAAAAATAAATAAAAATAAAGATAGATTAAAAATGAAATGATGAATAGCAGATTTTTGATAAAGATGAATATATAGAGTCTTAGATTCACCAATAGATACAATGGCTCATATGTAAACACATAGTTATCCTATATCTCTCAGGGCACTCAGAATTATATCACTAAGGAGTATGTTTGGGATATAAATCAGATATGTTGCTTTTGAATTGTTTTCCTGTAACATTATGTGTGCATGTTATCCTCATTATGGGCTTCCCCTGAGCAGAAAATATGTTCTTCATTTTCTTTGTACTATGTTCAGGGGGCAAGTTGTACAGTGCCCCCAAATAGACTATGAGTTCATTAACTGAGTGTTTGTTGAATAATACATTGCATTTATAAGGTACTTTTTAACTTTTTAAAAGGGACTTCCATGCACATTATCATTATTAATATCATGTACATATTCTTACTCTAATGCTAGATCTAGAAGACAGCGATTACAGTAAGGATAATAGTCATAACACAAGAAGTATGTTTGAGACCACCAGCCTTGTTTGCTAAGAATCTGTCCAAGGTTGTTGTTGTTGTTTTCTTTTAGTTTTTGGAATCTCTGTGAAAGTCCAGACTCTAGATATCACAGGCACCAAGGAGGTTTTAAATCGCCAGCAGGTTAAGCAGGAGCAAGAAAAACAAACTTTGGGCCCAGAGAAAAATTCAAATCCAAGGGCACAATCTAGGGTGTTAGTCAATGACTTTTAAACTTCACTTTGTTAAAGTGTAGATTCCTGATGAACACCCGTTTAACCCATAGTTTCTCATTCCTCAGATATGAAGTTAGGGCCAGGAATATGAATTTGTATAAACATCCCTCAAATGATTCTGATCCATGTCCTCTGAGACACACTGGTCCAAAGAGAGCTTACCTGACTGCAAAGGCTAGGCCGGGGATGGCTAGTCAGTTCAACGAATGGCTTCCACAGCTGGGCTTGGTACCAGAGGTCTGTTACAACAGGCATAACACAGTGATAAGAAGTGCTTGCACAAGAACCACGGCTGCTAGAGCTGTATGGACCAGGCTCTAGCCTCAGGGAGGAAGGAACCAGAATGACTTCTAATGCCCTAAACTCATGGTACTGTCTAGGCTGGTTTGTATCCTTGGGGAGATTTGGGTCCCAGGCAGGAAAATCTAGCATAGTCAGAACATAGAAGAAAACTATGACAGAATAGTGGGCAGGACAGGTTGAGAGGAAGATAATTTTGCACTTTGAAGGGCTTCCTTATCCCCATCCCTAGTATTCTAGATCTGGCTAGAAAATGGAGAAGGGAAACATAAGCTAATACTAGAGGCCCACTATAAAAATTCAAATCTGAAAATTATAATTCAATCCAGCTTCTATAAGGAATTACATTATGAGGATGCTGTGCTTTCTACCTCCATCAGAGATGGCCCAAAAATGAAGTGTGAAGGGCAGATGTGTCATGGAAGGACAAAGAATGAGGCAGGAGTTAACCCTGAACTTCAAGAGTCTATATTTCGCACTAGAAAGATAGATGGCACAGCATTATGCTATATCAAGAGTCTCATTTTAAAATCTATAGCTATCATTATTTTTCCACACACACTAAGAGAGGCTCTACTATAATCAATGCACAAAACAACAACAGGTAGAAAGTAACAAACAGATCTTTCCAGGGAAGTTGGAACATCTTGACAAACATTCAAGTAACTCCAAGTTTAAATTATTAAGTTACATCTTTGCTGGCAAGGTGTTATGAATTGATACCTCGTATATAGGGGTATATGGAAAAATATTAGCATTTATTTAAACCAAAGGGAGCATTTTTACATATGTAAAAACCAACATTGAAAGAGGTTCATTGGCTTCTCCAAGTACACACTTGGGCAGTCAAGGATGAAGGAAGCAAACTTTTGCCTTTTTAATTTTAAAGTCCAAACAATTTCATTCTGCCCTCTGACTTATCTGCAGATAGATAGATAGATAGATAGATAGATAGATAGATAGATAGATAAAATAGACAGATAATAGATAGATAGATAGATAGATAGATAGACAGATAGATAGATAATAGGTAGATAGATAAACAGACACTTTAGTGGAGTTCTTCCTGACTTCTTATCTTTTTCTTTTTGCTAGTTTATTAAGAAAAAATAAATATATACAGAAATAGAGAAAATATTATCATGGTCTCAAGTACCCATTACCCTGCAATAAAAGTCTTAGTTTGTATAATCTCTCATACCCACCCCTCATCCAAGGTTATCTGAAGCAAATTCCAGATATAATATCATTTCATCCATAAATAGTTTAGCATAGACTCTAAAACAGCTCTCTTTTGTAAAATCAACAGAACATATGGTTTCACATAACTTAATGAGAGAAGGAAACAATACATTTAAATCACAGTGCATAAATTCATATTTTTATTATATCAATAATTAAGGGATTGCCTTCAGTGGTATAAAGCTGAAACTCATTGCATTTAAGTGATAGTTTTTCAAGTTCAGTGATTTTTCCATACCAGTACAAGTTCATATGATTTTTTTTTAATAAAAGGAATTCCTAGTCATCACATTTTCCCCAAATCAGAAACTTTTGAGTGAATTATGCCCACTCCATTATGAGTACTAGACTCTGGAAATTGTGAGATTTCCCACTTGAGGCTTCCCTCGTCATTGATTATGATGATAATCAACTGAATTATTCTTTTTCTCTTGATAACTACAGAGCTCTTGATTCCAGTGGCTAATAAAGGCTCTGGTATTGGAAGCAAAACTGTTAAAAGGATCGAGAACAGCAACCCAAAGCTCAAACGCAAAGCTCAAACAGTGTTTCAGAAAAACATACTAGTTGCCTTGAAAGAGCCACTCTGCTTTGTAGCAAACATTAACTACGTATTAGTTAGGTAACAAATATTTGCATATTAAATAATATTAGGTCTAAGATGTGCTTCAAAATAATCTTGGGGGAGAACAGTGGATGGAAATACAAACTGAATTGACTATAAGTTGATAAATGCTCAAGTTGAGTGACAGAGATTTATTAAATTGTTCTATTTTAGTATATGTTTGAAATTGCTCAAAATAAAAACTTTTTATAAAAATGATAAGAAATACGTGCAAATGACGAAACAGCGTCCTCAAACACACTTTTTGCAACCCCTCCTGCCTGAATCAACTCACCCAAACAGCTAGCAAGTACAAATCAAACTGCTCTGGGTTGTGCCACTTTCCAATTGACCCAAAGAACAGCAACAAAGAAAAAAAACAAAACAGGAATCTGAATAATATATAAACTGACCAGTTATTTCTAATTCTTTGATTGGTTACCAGTTAGTCCTACTTAGAGCTTCTAAAGTACTTAAATGCAGCCTTTTTCAGAAAACATGAATTATTCCTCGGTTTCATAGGGTGACTATTAAATGTTATAAAGTGGATATAAAATTTCCTTGGAAAATACTGCCAGAGAATCATGTCAGTCTTAGGGAAAGGGAAAACATATGGCTTAATATTTCAGAACAAATCGAAAATTCATGAAAAATTAGCCATATGCCGACACCTTCATAGTAAATATTTTCAAAGAGGAATAAAAATGAACAAAAGAACCATAATAAAAATAAGAAAAAGATGTATTTGTTAGTGACATGGGAATCTGTACTTAGATCAAACAAATAAAGGTAAAGAGAGAAATCCTGTGTAATTCTGCAAAATGGAAACATCCTGGTAAGCAGAAGTGTCCCCTTTTGAGATATTTGCCTGGAGTTGTCAGAACTTGGTCTCTGCTTGGTCTGACCCACATCAACCATTAAAATGGACACCCTGGTTGCTGAAAAGCTCTGACCAGTCCTAGAGCCCAGCATTCACAGAGCTTAAGCCCATCAAGGGAGCCCAGGCTAGCTGACTACAGATGGGCACTTGGACAAAACTTCCCCCAAAAGACAAAGGCCTGGCAAGGATTCAGGCAGCGAGCTCACAACACCACCTCCACCATCCTGAGAAAGGTCTTTTGATAATTCCCTATTACCTTAGGTTCCAGAGCAAGGGAGAGAAGAGAATAGGGAGAAGTAAAAGGGAGCAAGAGAGCAAAAGAGGGCATGAAGGAAAGAGATGGAAAAATCCGTGATACGATATTTTCTGATTGTCTAAATCAGCAAGTGACATCTTATATCTTCTGAAGAGAATCAGAAAGTTAAACATTCTGCAATCAGTTTTGTTTATGCCTCTCTTATAACCAATACCATATTTTTTACTTTATATTTTGAGTAACTGTGTATGTCTCTCCTACTATATTCCTGGACGGAAGAAAGCACCTGAAATTTATTTTTGAAATGCCATAGTCTCCATAACAGTAACTATACTTCTCTTTAATGTGTGTCGGGTTAATTAATTAATCAATCAATTGGTCTAGTCAAGTGCAGTTAGCTGATAGGTAAGCAACAAGCAACAGCTGCAGAACCTGTGGATTGAATAATATACTCAATATATTTAGCTCTTCACACTGAACTATCGAGGAGAGTGTGCAGGGGCATTGTGTCTTTTTCCTCTTATTCGTGTTACTTTGCATAGTGAGATTTGTATAGCCTTCAGTTCATTAATACATATAGCAAGCATATTTTACATCTATTTGCATATGACCAGAACTTAGTTTACATCTCCCAAATTCACACCCTGAAACAATCGAATTTAATAGTGTTTCCATCTCCTAAGCACCTTCTGCCCCTGGTTTTTGAAAATATGCTTTGTAATTCATGTAAACAAAACACTGGAAATGTATTTTATTTCCTTTTCAAATTAAGAAAGAGAAAAAGATAGTT
Source organism: Vulpes lagopus (assembly GCF_018345385.1). Taxonomy (NCBI): domain Eukaryota; kingdom Metazoa; phylum Chordata; class Mammalia; order Carnivora; family Canidae; genus Vulpes; species Vulpes lagopus. Next base: position 43,270,763 of record NC_054842.1, on the reverse strand, counting down.
TCCCTGTATCCTTCCTTGTTTTATGGAATGCATATTTCTGAAACAGGACTCTCAGAAAAGAAAACCTTAACAATGAGGTTTTACAATTAGTTGTTAGTTTATTTCATTTATATCCAAATCAGTTAAGAAGCTTTCTCTGGTTTAAGTTTTTGTCACAGAGAGAATTCTACCTTTAAAAGATTTTTTTTTTTAATACATTAGCAAGATTAAGTGAAATCACTGCCTTGAGGACTATATAAAAATTTAGTGAGCATCTTGTCTAGGGCATTGATTTCACAAGTGAAAAGGCTAAAGTAAGAGCCAAGAATATTAGCTGACTTTAGGAGGTCAGCAAATGAAATCATGATTGAAGCAGCACAAAAATCACATAACCTCCATAGATATTGTCTAAATTGTACAAATCACTCATTTGCAGATGTACACATACACACATAATGACCTTGAAATGTGGCCCTTCGATTCAATTATTGCCTTACATCTGTAAATATTTATTGATTCAGGAGCTATAATAATATTAGCTGACTTTTTAAAAATCTAATGAATATCCTAGGGTTTTTCCCAGCCAGGGTGTTGTATACATAGTCTGGAATATATCTTAGGCCTATAAATTTCAGCCTGTTGTACCAAAAATAGCAGAGCTCTCTGGAAAGATTTATAGTATATAAAAGTAGTAGTACGTAAAATGAAAATAGCACCAAAGTTGTTAAATACCAATTAACTGTTGTCCTCAACTCTAAATCCTTTTTATTCCAGCTCACACACATTTTTGGAATTTTAAATACAAGTCTAGATATAACAAACCATAAAAGTAGGTAATAATCATTAAAGAAAAAAATGTTAGACCTTGGACCTCTGTTTGTTTTTATTTCCCCAAGTGAGGTTTCTTTTCATTTTTCTTTTTGTGTGCAGGCATCTCTTTTCTAATATGTTTAACACATAATTCTTGGAAATTTTTGTTGATCCACGCTTGTGGAATTTCGTACACTTATTACGGTGAGTGTTCAAACTTTTTTAAATTCTCCTTTGTAAAGATTTTACTACTGCAAATTTATTTATAAGTTGTATAAGAAGGAGCTCCATTTTCACTCATATTTTACAAAATAATTATTGCACACTTCTGAGGAATCTGTATATATCTGTTAAATGTTTACCATATAATTATTGGTTAAAAATAAAATACTAATTTGTGAATAAAAGATCACCATCACAGTTCTGAACCAAAAGCTGCCTGCAAGCTTTAAAACTTCCAAAAGAAAACTTAAAGTTCAGTCAGTTGTTTTTCTGTCTGTGAAACACTAAGCAAATTACCTGCCTTCAAAGTACTTTTTCGGGATATTTCTACCTCCTATAGGTAGAACTACAGAGACTTTTCATTCTGGCCCTGTGGATACTGGCAAATGCATTTTATATTCATATGTATGAAGAATATTCTATATTTTTGACAGACGCTACTTACTGGTTTTATGCAGTGATACATGTGAGCTTTATTTTTATGTGCAGAATCTTTCAAACATCTAATTCAACAGGAGAATTTCAAAAAAGTTATTTATGACAAATAAGATCTATTCAAGAAATTTAAATTTGTGGATTATTGGTCCCCCTTATATATTGTCTTAAATCGAATGAATTTTTAATTTAATTCTAATATCACTCTGTTCTTTTTCCAGAAAATCACCTCACATCACCTGTGGAATTCCGTCATATATGGCATGAGGGTTTTTTTTTTTTTTTTTTCCTTTTGTGGAGAAGAGCCCAAGAGAGAATTCGCACCACAATGACCCTGCTGTGCCCTATGTTTATTCCGCAGTAATCCTCAGGGGAAAGATTTTGAAAATGTATTAGAGCTAGAACCAAGAATTGGTGCTATTTTGAAGAATTTAGTACTGCTTAAAATTCTATTTTAAATCAGATATTATACGTGTAACTCCTTTAAAACCAAAAGGAAAAAAAAAGAAAAGAAAAGCTGTGTTTGATGTTACAAATGAAAGGTTTTGTTCCTGATACCAGAGTGCACTATTCATTTATCTTGGCCCTATCGGTGTCGGTGGAGGTTTTTTCCCCTCCTTTTTGCTCAACAACAACAATAATAGTACCAGATCTTGGACTCAGAATCTGACCAAATGGAAAGGATGGTGTGAACAGCCTAGACTCAGCTTTATGAGGCAATGCCCATACGCACACCCACCCCCTTGGTTGATAGGAGATGACTAAGCTCCTCAAGCTCCAATCTACAGGGAAGTTGTAGCCATGCAGTTCCCACAAGAACAAATATTGGCGCTTCCACCAAGAATCCCCCAAACCGGTTACAAAGTGAGGAGCTCAAATCTACAGAAGGGTGGACCCAGGGAGCAGATGAGAACGCAGGAGGGTGCGAAGGCGGTAACTAGGCTTTGAGAAACCGAAACATTTACTGTCTGTATATATATATTCAGAGACATAAGAGAGAGAGACCTAGACATACAGAGAGAGAGAGACATATATAGAGAGAGAGACAATAGTAAGACTTTATGGGTACACGTCGCCCCTGCCTGAATACTAATAGCCTAAGCTTCTTTGCAACATTTACCGTCTAATAATTAATGATGCCCGCACCGGGCGCCTGGTGGCCAGGGCTGGGGTTCGGGCGACCGGGAGCCCCTGACGTCAGCAGCAGCACGGCCTGCGTCAGGTCCCCGGGGTGGCCCCGAAGGAGGCCAAAGGGGCTTTGGGGAGGGAGCCCGGGGCAGGGCTCGCTGCAACCCCAGAGGAGCGAAAGGGGCCAGCCAGAAAGTCCCGTCGCAGCAGAACCTCCGCGATCGGTGGCTGCGGGGCGATGCGGGTACCCCCGACCCGCGAGCGCCCTGCAGGCCCGCACCCCTGCGCAGGCGTCCCGGGCTAGACGAGGGCAGAGAAGGGGGCCAAAGGGACCAAGAGCAAGTCTGCAAGCAGCGATCGCTCCCCCCCCCCTTCCACTCTTGCAAGAGTCAACATTACTCTGTTTCCACCGACTCCCCAAAGTGGACCTTAAACAATGAAACAGACCCGGCGCTTCTACCTCCGCTTGACACAACTTGCAAGGTGGTGACCCCGGGGCAGCTTCCCGCCCGGGCCCCGGGAGCTGCGGCCGCAGCCCGGGCCAGGAGGGTGCTGGGACCCGCCGCTGGGGCAAAGTGAAATCGACCTCGCTGCTAACTGGCCACAATATTTCCTTCCTCCTTTCTCTCGCAGCCTCTCCCTTCCCTCCCCATTCTCTTAATTAACTCTTAGACCTGCTTTTGCAACCCTCCCAAGCCTGAGGGGTTCTCAAGTATTCGGAAAGGTGTGATTTTTTTCCTAAGAGGCCAGGACGTCTACCGTCGCGAAAAGGGTTCGCTCGGCGCAGTGGTCCTGGTCCTGAGAGTCGGAAACCCAGAGTTTGGCGAGCCATGGGCCTGTGCGTGGGACGCATCTACAGAACTCCTTCTGGAGCACATCCTGGGGCTCTCCTAGGCCCTGTCTGGATTTCTTCTACGTAGTCTCCTGCAGAATGACTTCTCTCCACCGCCCCCCGGCCCCCAGATTTCTTATTTTTAAACTATCTTTCTTGTTTTTTTCTTTTTTAATGAGAGTCAGTGCCCTCCTCGTTGAATTTTTCCATCTACACTCAGAGGACACAGGGGAATGCAGCTAGAGCCTCCCCGAGCAAAGACAAGAGGCCAAAAACGGCTTCGTGTACGTTTCCGCCTGAAATAAATTCGGGTCCCGGGAACCGCCCCCGCGCAGACCCAGCAAAAGCCGGCGGCGGCAGCCAGCGCCCAGGTGCGGACAACTGCCTTTGCCCCTGCGATGCCCGCCGCAGGACAGCAGCGTGAGGAAGTCGGCCGGGAGAGGGTCTGGAGGCAGGGAGCAAGGACACCATTTCGCTTCGTCCTCCCCCTTGCACGCTCAGAGTGGCTGGGAACTTCCACAGGGGCGAATCCCCCCCCCCCTTTTAGCGGGCTGTGCTCTTGGGGGAAAGAAAAGCAAAGCATTATCTGGCTCTGCATCCCCCCCCTTCCTTTTTAACTTAGAGCTTCAAAGTCAACTTCAATAAAATGACACCTTTCCTGAGTCAGTTAATAAATACCGCGGGAGCCACCGCACCCTCCGAGTGGCCGCAGCCAAGTCCCCTAATCCAGCCCCATCCGTGCGGCCCGGGGAGCTGCGGGTTCAGCCGCGGGCGCTCCAGGCCAGCGTCCCGGTGACCAGCCTGCTCTCCCTTTCTGGGCTCCAAAGTCTGGGGACAGATTGAACCAAATCAAATTGAGGGACGCACCAACTTTGAAACGGTTTTAAAATCTGTGACTCCCTCCTCTGTGAGTGCCCCGCAGCCTGGCGGATATAAGTTGTCATACTCTAGTGTCTCCATCGAGTAAACCAGTAACTCAAAAAATCTGTGAATCTCAAAGAGGAGTCCTTGCCATCACTGTGCCACTGCCTTCACTGGCTTGCCTGGTGTCAGGGTTTAGCACAACAGAATTCATTAAAACGAATGATTAGCCCTATTTATAAGCATTTCCTCAAAGTGGCGACTTGGAAGATTTCAGGAATTATTCAAGGAAGGCTTTGGGGGGTTTATGCTGTTCGGGTTTTTTTTTTTTTTTTTTTTTTTTTTTAAGGAGCTAGGAATTGTGTCTTTTTCTGGGTGTCCTTCACTGCCCTTTTCAGGCAGCGATTGGCCCTTCTGACATTTGGCTAAGCCTGGGGACTTAAAAAGATCATTTCCTCGTACACTAATTTGAGCAAAATCTGGATTCAGAGTGTGGGTTTACACGCCCAGCTCGAATGTCTAATGTATCAAATCCTCGTTAACGAACGGCCCGCTCCGTGGCCGTGTCAGCCAAAGGTCAGCCCCGTGCAACAGGGCAGCGCGGTTCAAAAGCACTTCCCGAGCCCTGCCTACCCCTCCCCCCCAAAAATCCATCTTTCACATTTCAATAAGCGAGCACACGGAGTTCCAACAAGCAATAGCAAGGCTGTCGGTCTGTCTTTTCCTCCTTTCTTCACGGTAGTGACATGCAAACGACAGTGTCCTAAGGCAACTACTGAAAAATTAAGTTTATTTATTTATTATTATTATTTGGGGGGGGGGGGAGGGCGGAGCAGGGGGGAGGTTAAGGGAGCCGGGTTAGTGGACAAGGTAATTGTCGAAATGTCCTCCAGAGGCACGTATATTTGAGAAGCGTGACTTAGAAATCTTCACTTAAAATAGCACCGACCTCGGCGGGGACTTCACAGCCTTCCAATGGGAACCATGAGTAAACTTTGTTGGAGACCTTAAGGGATTAGAAACTGCTTTGGGGGAAAGGGACGGCTCTCCTCCCCGGCTACCATCCCAACACGCGCACGCACACACATGCACACACATGCACACACGCACATGCACACGCACATGCACACGCACACACTGTAGAGACCAGCGGAAAGCTCCCGCTCCAGTGGTAGCTCTTGGTGTCCACGGGGACAAAGAGGACCCAGGAGGGCCAGGCTGGACCCTTGTCGCTCCCGCCTCGCTGGGGAGCCCCGCGACCTTCCTGGCTACCTTGGGGTCCCCGGCGGCGGTCACGCACAGCAGCCGCGGCGGCCCGAGGAGCCAGTGCAAGTTCTCGGCGCGCGCCTCGGGCCACGCGCGTGCACGAAGCCGCGAGCCCGGCCAGCTCGGGAGGCGGCGGGCGGGGTGGAGGGAGAACGCGACTTACCCAGGCTGGGCTCTAGATTGCGGGCAAGGTTGGCAGCAGGCGCAAGCCGGGCAGATTAGTCCGTCCTAGCGGAGACGGGCTATAGGGGCAGGGGCGAGGCGCGGGGAGGGGGCAGGAGAGCGCCTGTCTGGTTTGGGGTCCACCTCGGCCCCGGCGCGCTCCCCCGCCGTCGCCTCCGCAGACTAAACTCGGACTGACCCGGGGGAGGCCGCGGAGCCCGCCTCGCCTCCACCAGGCCGGAGCCTGCGGGCCTCCGGGGCTCTGGCGCCGACCCGGGGGCGCGGTGGGGGTGGGGGTGGGGTGGGGGTGGGGGAGGCGTCCCCACTCCCTGGCCGGGCACAGAGCAACCACGTCGCCAGCACGGACGCTGGCGGCCAAGCCGAGCAGCCGGGCGAGTCCGTCGCGCCGCCGGCCGCTGGCTCGCAGACCCCGGCCCGCTCCCGCCCCCGCCCCTCCCTTCCGCCAAGCCCCTCGCCAAATGAAAAGGGTTCTTTGGGCCCTGGCCTTTTGGGGAGGAACGCAGGAACCCACGCTGGGTTTGAGCTTTCTGCTCAGAGCGAGGCCCCACACAGGTCTTCATCCTAAGCTTGGAGCCCGCGGACGCTGGGTCGCCTCCCCCACCCCAACAGGCGACACATTCGAGCACAAAAGGACCCAAATCGCCGAGGGGTTCTTGTGCGCTGGCTCTTATGGCGAGGGTGGTGGTGGTGGGGGGGGGGTCGATCAAGGGATTCTGCGCTCTGGACCAGACGCTGGGCTCTCTGGCCTCTCGGGACGGCAGACAAGAGAACCCTCCAGCTCCAGCTCCAGCTCCAGCTCCAGCTCCAGCTCCAGCTCGTTAGGCCAAGCCCCGGAGTGTGGGGGTGCGGGGCTGCTGCCAGGCTGCTGTGGGTCCAGGTCCCTGCGGCTCCTCTCTGGCTCCGAGACCTAGAGCCTGGGAAAGACTGAAGGCCTTGTCCTGGCGGGAACCTTTCCAGAGCCACTGGGCCGCACCCTTACGCTGAAGGCTTGGAGAGTGGTGGCTGTCAGATGAGATGATGCTGTGACCCCCGGTCAGACCTGGGAGGGCGTCGCTGACCCTGGGTTACGCTGCACTGACACTAGGCCTCTCCCGTTGGCAGTGGGGGGAACCAGAGGGATGGGTGTCATTCAGTTAGCAGTAAAATCCAGAGGGGGATTGGAACCTGCGGGGGGGGGGGCATTATCTGATGACATAGGACCTAGGATTTTGACCAAAACCCCCAAAGACAGAACTCTGTATAGAGGCCGGTCTGAAAAGAGAATGATCGGGACCCTCCATCACTCCTCCCCTTTGTTTACAAGCTGGTCACTCCACCAGACAGGTTATGCGCTGCCCTGGAACTGTCAATACATGGGCCACAAAATATCACGCCACGTGAAGGACCCCCAAGAATGTCACCAGCGCCTGGACTCCTGATCTCTGTCACCAAATCCTGCACTTTCGCGGTCGGCCAGGGCAGTTCCTCCGCCGGGCACGTTTGAGTTTAACAGAAGTTCCGCAGCCCCTAGTAGGCGTGCGGGCTGACAAGGGTTACTTGGGAAGAGTCGATGAGAGCCTTAGAGCAAGCTGCTGCTGGCCCCCAAATGGGGAAGTGGTGGCTAGGGACACAGTGGGGGGGGGGGGGGGACCAGGAGAGCCGAAAGGAAAAAGGAGGGAGAGACAGACAGACAGGGGGACATTCGGGCCTATATCTGGTCACAGAGAGTGGGCGCTAGGAAAACCCGCTGCCCGCTTCTCTCCGCCCCACATCTCAGACCTGGGCTCTGCCTAGGGGCCAGGTGGGTGGAGGGTACTATTCCCCTTGGCTCTAAGGGACGTGATGGTACAGGGTGCCAGCTGCGGCCTGGGAAGGGCCAGGCCAGGGGGCCTTCGCAGGGGCCTGGCTCGGGGCTGGGGCTGGGGCTGGGGCTAGCGCACGTCGCAGGCCGCGACCCTCGGGGGAAGGGAGGCTCAGCTCGCGGTTCCGAGGCTGCGAGCACGGGCTGGAGCCTGTGCTGCCCGCCTGGCTTTGTGAACTCACTTAAACCGGCGCGGTTTGAAAACAAACACGTGCAGCGTCCTCGCCGCACTATTTTGGCAGCCCGGCCAGCGGCTTTCACAGGCCCGAGCCTCTGAGAGGTTCCCGAGCAGCCCGCGTGGGCAGAGGCGCCTCCTGCATATTCATCAGCACGTGGAACCGCGGGCCGCGGGCCGCGCATGCGCACTGCCCGCCCCGCCGCAGCCCGGGCCCGCGGCAGCGGCTTGCAGAGCGCGGTGCGGGGCTGCAGGGTGGCGCCCCGGGCCCCCGGGACGCTGATCGCCCGGCCTTAGGTGGGGGTGCTTTGGGGAAGTCTTCCTGTTTCGCCACCCCCCCCCATCCCGCCACACACGTCCACCCCAAAAGGCCGTGTTTATATATTTTCAGGCAATTCTCCAGGACAAAAATCTCCCTTGATGCATAGACTCCCCCAACCCTATCCTTCCTCCTCTTGGCTTTACCCTCCTCCACAACTCCGTTTTCTTTGCGGGGACAGTAGGATTTGCCCGGATAGACAGAAATGCTTTAAAAAGGAATGAGGTTGTGAGCTGCTCTCGCCCTCTTTGCGTCCGTATGTTTTCTGTAGCTTAATGGGAATTGTCACACAAAGGATAGATTTGCTAAGGTATCTGGCCTTCAAACGCCTGGCGGGTGTGTTCTGTTTCCCAAAGATACGATTCCCATATGTGTATATCCACGTTTGATAGTTGATTCTTGTGTATGCTATAGGTGAACAGATCACTAAGTTTCACAACCGAATTTCCCTGCATATACTAGAGATGCCCCGCAACCCTCACACAAACAAAATACTGTGGACAGTTGACAGACAGTCGTTATGTCTCTAGCATCTTCATGGCCAAATACTGTCATTTCTATACTAGATGGTTAAATCCTATTTTTTTTTTTTTATTCTTGAAAAACCCACCTCCAGTATAGCATCAATTGGAAACTTCATACTGTTCCTGCTCCTTGCTTTAAGGTGGAAATCAAGGTTAGGAACTAATGCCAGAATTCAACTTGCATGGTAAAAATAGTCTCTGGTTTGGCTTGATCTTGTTTCCTCTTGCTCAAGGAGAGCCTCTGGAGCAACCAGTCTTGTGTAGATCAATGGAGAATATTGCCCATTCTCTGTGTATTTTACACCATTGTATTTGCAATACACTTTGAGGACTCAAATGTGACATATCATAGGAGATTACTAACACTTATCTTATTTCTTGCCCCAAACTAGTGATTGCCACTCAAAAAAAAAAAATAGATTGCTGTATAGTTACCCTTATAAAATACTACTTTCTTTATCTAACCAGTTTGAATGGGCACATATTACTCATGGTGAATGAGATGGTAAAAAGCTGAGAGTACCATGGGTAATGTGAACCTTTAGTGGTTAACTGGCATGGGTGAGATACACCTTTTCATTACCACTCTATTTTCCAGAACTCTAAAACCAGAGTGATATCAACTGTGACCATTTTTATGAAAACAACACTTTCCTTTTCTAATATGAACACACGGTTCTAAGAACTACACTTGATGCTAGGAGGAGGCGAGAACTTTGTACCTAGAGAGGAGAAAATAAATTTGTAATTAGTATTTCACGTCAAAAAAAAAAAAGAAATCTGAATTGAGACTGTCTGAAATCTAATGGTTTCATATCTAGTGCACAAGTAATCCACAGCACAAGCTCAGTGTCCTCCTTTGGAGTTTGCCAGACCATGCACTGTTACTCCCCAACCCATCTTAAACTGATGCTGCTCTTTAAGGACCAGGGCCTTCTCAAAGCTGCTTCCTGGAAAGAAGTATGTTTAGGTACTAACCATACCAGCACTGATTCAAAGGGGTCCAACACACTTACTATATCTTGGCCTCAAAAAGGGGATGTCTGGAAGGTTTCAGAACTATGGAGTGTAGTTCTGTGGCCAGCCCTTTAAAAGTTCTGAGAAAACTTCACAATCAACAAATAAAAACATCTAAATGCCAGGCCCATCACCAAAGAAGGTTAGTGCTATTTTCATTGTCAGCTAAAGCAAAAAAAAAAAAAAAAAAAATGATAAGCATATGGGCCAATTGAAAGGTTACATCTTTCTTTTGGAGGTGGTTTGCTTCTTAAAGGTTAACTTGAATGCTTGACTTTAAAAAATCAAAATCATCAGCTGCAAATGCTTAAAGCAGTTGGGGGTAGCTTTTGAAGAAGAAAACAAAGGATCTGAAATGTTTGAAAATTACTTAACCCCCATATAAATGGTGCTTGTATATTTATATGCTTACTCTGTAAATGTACACACACACATACCACAACTCATTTCTCTTCATTTCTCAAATATGATTGCTTGTACTTAGGCATTTTTTGTTGACACAATATAACTTTTTAATAACTTCTCAGCTGTTTTAATCATTTCATAGTATCCAGAATACAATGCAGTGGAAATATGAATCAGGATGGCTTTCTGCCTATACCAAAATCCACAGCTACACACAGAAACCAGCCATTTGCAGCATCTTCAGCTCCTGCTAAATAGAGTCTAACAATATATCTCGCTGTTCACATTCATGTATTTCAAAACCTAATAGCCCATGAAGAAAAGTATGAAGAATACATCTCAAGAAGCAGACATTAAAGGTACCAGCAAAATAATAGACTACATTTAAGTTTGAAGCATTATTTTAAGCGACCTACATCATTAATGACTTTTTCTTTGTGGTGGGTGTTGGAGAAGAGAATGCATAAGGGGCATTGGCATAAATACTGGCTTCTACTGTAAAAGTTCCTTTCCTATGAGTGAGATTATTCACAGACACACACAGTATTCCTCAAAATTTTTAAAAAATTATTTGGCCTTCAAAGCCAAAAAAAAAATAATGTCTTAAATGTGAAATAGTTTTGAAGTAAATATTTACTCCTAAAATTTATATTTAAAATATCCTACTCAAATCATGTATCATAGTATACTTAACTATTATACAGTGACATTAAAGTGAAAAAAATCACCAGAAACATAACAAATAATAACACATTTATATTTCCAAATTTGAAGTAAACTGCTTTTAAGAATGGTCCAAAAAAAATGCACTGATTTACTATCTTCTTAAATGTACTTACAAAGTTAAAAAGCAGTGTTGTGATTATTATGATTATTATTGTTATCATAAATACTCATATCAGGATCCCAGATATTCTGATGTCTATGGGAAAGGGAAGGATTATTAATTGAGGTGTTTATCTTTCTTTCCTAGAGAGATGGAACTATCTTTATTCCTCTATTTTTTTAAAAAAAAATTATTGGACCTAATGTCCAGTGCCAATTCAAATACGACACTGTTAATCAATCTGAAACCTCCTAAGCCAACTGGGGCCAGCCTTTGGTCTCACAAATTTTAGGGGCTAGCAGAATTTCTTGTTTAGGTTTTCAACTTCCTCAAATCTCGCCAAACCTTGCAAGGTGGCGCTCTTTTCATGAAAGGTTGATATTTACTCTTATAATCACAATAGTATTTTTTAAAAAGTTAAACACCACCATCTCCATCCAGTTTTTCATGTGCTACATAAAGTGCAGACAACCCCCTCCTTCACCAATAAAACTTTGTTGGCCAAAAGTGACAAATACAAATGGCAAGATAGAAAAAGACATGTCAACAAAGGATTTTTAAAGAGAATTTAACATTGTGATTTTGTAATTGGTCAATGATATATTCTGAGAAATTAATGTCTCTTTGAAATGGATGTGAGTATCTTAAGGGGGGAGGGTCTCATACTTTTGCAAGGTTTTCCCCTCTTACTTTCCTCCTCAAAGTCAAAATGGCCTATGATTTCCTGAACCCACACAGTATATTGAAAAAGCAAGTCCAGGTTCGTCCATGTCCACAGTGAGGTCAGTTTCTGCCTCCTGCTCTGACACTTGCACACCCTTGCAGCTACAGCCAAGGCCCTGATTTGTGATCTCCCCTACGTTGTCTGCTTAATGGGGCGATCATGCAAGCTACAACCAGAGACAAAGAAGCTCGCGTTCCTACCAGCGCAGCTAACTTCGAAGGAGCAGCATAGCTTGCAAATCTATCAAACTAAACTGCAAGAAAGACAATCTGATTTAGAGAAAAGGCGTTCTGCTACAGTCATTAAGCACAAGTAATTTAGATTTTTTATATTGTCTCCTCATTTACAAATTTACTGTATCAACGCCAGCCAATGGAACGAATTTCTTAAGTAAATGAGAAATAAATAAAAGAGATAGAAAGATAATCAAATTACATAAAATAATTCTCTTCCCTAGATGAATTTTTGAAAGAACTAATAACAGTGGCAAAATTATAGGAATGATAACATATCATAGGAAGTAATTAATTTAAATTAGCATCACGTTTGAAGAAATATAAGTAAAACGCTTTATGGACGTTTACTTTTGTACAAAGAAGGAAGGTCTGTAAAAGCATGCATCAACATCCTGAAAATTAGTTATGGCCATAAATGGTTTAATTGAAGACAGCAATTTAAAATATGATATTGTAAATCTGCAACTCCGTTTCAGCCCGGGGAATTTAATTTGGGGGGCAGAGGAACCCTGTGCTTCAAGTTCATTTGCAACACTGCAGAGTGAGCCCCTGAGCTTCTGACAATTCACCTACATTAATATTGATGTCGCCTGTGCAATCTATTTCTGTTATTTTTATGGTTGTTATTCTACGTCTGCAAAGGTCATTTAAATTATACAGCGGCCGAAAATTTGTTTCATAAATTTTGATATAAATACTAATTACACCCTCTCGGAGAGCCAGCAGGGTAGCGTTCATTTATCACGTTTATACGACCTGCGATGACAGAAAGGGAAGGCGATTGAGAGTGGAAAGCTTTCCTCGAGACCCACTAAAGCTGGCCGAAGAGGCAGCAGGTTGCTGGGGGGTGAAGAAGAAATTCCTACCACAATCACTGAGATTTAAGAATCTTTAATAAGGTACGAAAGGTTACCAAACAGTTCTGGAAACTAAAGTGTACATACGAGTTTTTCTAGCCATAAATATTGAATAGCTGTAACATGAATAAACCGGCCCTTTACATGCGGATAAATATGGAAACTAGGAATTATATACATTATGTGGTTGTATCTTTTGCCAAAAGCAACGGACAGTTATAGTTTATATCTTTTTTAATATCACTTTACATAAACAAATGGAACAGTTTGACACGCAGATCCAGGCTCGTACTATACGAATTCTTGACAGGACGTGAAACAACATTTTACTGCACTAAAGTACTTAGACTTTGGGACGAGAAATGTTTGCACTTTATACAAAAAAAAAAAAAATCACATTAATACCAATAATATTCTGTTAGGTCGACGTGGAGACTGTAATCGTACAAAGTAATTCACATTTTGGTACACATTTACTAGAACATTCTTGCCATTCAGTACAAACAGTTGGCTTTCGGCCGCCCACCCCCTCCCCCTCCCCCGCCCGCCCGGCCCCTCCCCCCTCCCCCAATGCAAAGACCACAACGCCACGAACCCACCCGCCCGCTCCAACCGAGATATAACTATTTACAGAATCCAACAGTACAGTTTTAAGCTAATAATTCTGTATTTACAAGAATGCAAAGTAAAACAAAAACAAACAAACACAACGGAAGCCCAGAGAGCCTGTTCGATTCCGACGAGAAACTGGCCCTCGGTCGGGGTTGGCGGCCCTCGGTCAGGCGGCCGCCTTCTCCTCGACCACCCTCCCGCCCCTTGGCTACCAGACTTTTGCCAAAAAAAATAAAAAGAAAAAAAAAAGAAAAAAGAAAGAAAGAAAGAAAAAAGCAAGAAAGAAAAAGAAATAGAAAAAATGGAAAGAAAGGAGGGGAAAAAAGGGGAAAAAAATTAAAGGTTTGGGGCTTTCTTTCTCTTACTCGGTCCTGGGTCTATTGGCAGGTTTTTTTTTAAAAAAAAAAAAAATAGGACTGCGGTGTCTGGGCGGGGGGGGGGGGCTGTTTGATTCGCAGGGTTCATTCAGTAATATTTTTGTGTACGTGTGTGTTCAGTCTCTTAAATAGGGTTTTTGTTCGGGGTTTTGTTTCTGATTTTAAACGTACCATTCATTAAAATTGGAAGAGAGCGCGCTGTGGCCGGCTGTGTGGTGGACTGCGGAGGAGGAGGGCGACAGGGAGCTGGTGGTCGGGTTGTCTGTGGAGGGCGACACGATGGTAGGCGGCGTGGACGACTCGTAGCCGGAGCTGGCGGCGGGCGAAGGCTGCGAGCCCTGCGAGGAGGATTCGTGGACCTGCGGGGATAAAGCGGCGTTTTTACCGAGATAGAGACCCCGCGCGGCGGCGGCCTAGGTCGGGGCGAGGCCGCGCGCGTCCCCCCGCGCGGCGCCGAGGCCCCTTGAACTCCGGGGCGGCCGGGCCCGCGGGACTTGGGCGAGGGGGTCCCCCTCCGCCCTGCAGAGGCGGCGCGCCAGGGGGGACGGCGCCCCCGGGACTCACAAAAGAAAAGTCGATCCGGGAAAGGGAGCTGGGGCGGAGGCTGGTGCCCCGGGCCGCCGGCGGCCTCCGCTCGCGCAGCTGCGGGCAAGCAGACGCTCCGCCAACGCTGCCCGCTCCGATGGCCGCAGCCCGGGCCGAGCCAACCCGCCGGGACCAGCCGCGGCTCCCCACCTGGGGCCCAGTTCAGTCGCGGCCTCTGTCGGGTGCTCACTCCTTTTTTTTTTTTTTTTTTACTTTTATTATTAAACGGTAAACTTGGAACACCCTGGGGCGCCCTCGCTCCCCTCGGCAGCCCCCGCCCCCTCGGCCCAGCAGCACGCAGCACGGTGCAGCCGCTCGCTGCCCGCCTGCCTCCGCCAGCTCCTTGCACCACCCGGGCTGGCCCTCGCCGCCCGACCCCGGCCGAAGAGCCGAGCGGGTCCTGGCTCGGGGCGGACGGCGAGACCGCGGCGATTACCTTCATGTGTTTGCGCAGCGAGCTGGGGTGCGTGTAGGACTTGTCGCACATCTTGCAAAGATAGGGCTTGTCGCTCGTGTGCACGTGCATGTGCTTCTTGCGGTCGCTGCTATTGGCAAAGCGTCGGTCGCAGCCTTCGAACTCGCACTTGAAGGGCTTCTCCCCTGGTGCGAAAGGCAAGAAAGAGAGAAGCCTGATTGCAACAGATCCTGCGGCCGTTTTTAAGTTCTTTAAATCGTGGGGGGTGGGGGAGTGGGGAAATCAAAACAGAATGGAAAAGGCCGCAGCTCAGGGAGTACTTTGCGAGTTCAAGAACCCGGGTCTTCAACAAAGTCTTATACCTGCGGTGGAATTTTAAATATCTGAACTATTTTAACTCGTAATCCAATTGGATCTAGATTTTTATTATTATTATTATTATTATTATTATTATTATTATTATTATTATCAGCGGTGGTAGTTTTTCTAGATCCCAGAGTGGCAGCCTCCCTGGCTGCTGGTTTTTCTGCCCGCGGCTATTACAGACCACTTCGGGCGGCTTCCACCTAGCCCTCGCTTTCTAATTTTCACTTTGCGAGCAGATTCTCCTGCTGTTTTGCTCTTCTCTCCTCCCCCTACCCCCTCCCCGACGCTCCGCACCCCCCTCGTCGCCTCCTCCACCCCACCCCACCCCCTACACACACACACACACACACACACACACACACACACTCACATTTTATAAGGTAATCTGGGCCGAGAGCTCGGCGCTGCAAATCCTTCCCTCACCCTGGCATTAAACCCCAAAGTTCCAAACGCGGTTCACAGCCATCACCCAGGCAAACCGGAGCAGGGAAGCAAACAGGATTCCCGGCCTTGCTGGCGCTCGGGGCCCCGGGACGGCCTACCCGACGCAGACCAACAGCCTTGAGCTCGCGCGAACTTTTCTTTTCTCTTAACTGTCCCCCGGCCGGCCCCTTTTCCTTTTTAAAGGCCCGTGGAAGGTATCTGGTGTTTTGAAAACTATCTCACTGAATCTGATTGACAAAAAGAGACTCCTCAGCCTTCCATCGACTCTCCTAACTCTTCAAGCTTACTCAAAAAACCAGTCACTACTCAAATTGGGCTCTTTAAATATGCATAAGCCTCCAAAAGCCTCCTCGGGCGCAACTTACTTGCTTTCAATACTCCCCCGCCCCGACCCCCCCCCCCACCCGGCCCTTTTTCGGTTTTTGTTTCTTTCTCTGCGCCTCCACGCCATCTCCTCCGATTTCCTTAGTGCCTTCATTTGCAAACGTCTTCACTAAGGTGCCTAGCGGGAGAGGTGGGCCAGAAGCAAAGGTTTAGATTTGTCTGCAGCTGGAGCTGGAGCGCCTGGCGCCTCCGCCGCCGCCGCCGGGAACCGGCCACTTCTCCTGGCTTCGCGCTCACCGAGGACTCCACAAAGCTACGTTTGTCTCTCTGCTCTCCCAGCCTTTCTTTCTTTCTTTTTTTTTTTTTTCCCCCTCCAGTCCTCATTAAAATAATCTATATTCCCAGATACGTCTTGGAATGTCCGATCTTCTCTACACCTCTTCATAATTTCGAGCCTCAAACTAAAATACAGCGCGCACTTTTCACTGCCTGCCTGCTGGAACCTGGCGCCCCGGACCCAACCGCGGCCCGGTTCGCGCGCCCCGGCCCGCTGACTTTTGCATTTCGGGTCCCAGGCCCAGGATGCGGGGGAGGGGTGTGGGGGGTGGGGGAGGACGGGGGTGGTGCGGGGGGTCGAGAACAGCGGTTTCATACCTGTGTGCGTCCTTTTGTGGATCTTTAAGTTCTCGGAACGCGCGAAGACCTTGCCGCAGCCAGGAAAGGGGCAGGGGAAGGGCTTCTCGCCCGTGTGCACGCGGATGTGGTTGACCAGTTTGTATTTGGCTTTGAAGGGCTTGCCCTCGCGCGGACACTCCTCCCAGAAGCAGATGTGGTTGCTCTGCTCGGGCCCGCCGACGTGCTCCACGGTGACGTGCGTGACCAGCTCGTGCATGGTGCTGAAAGTTTTGTTGCACGACTTTTTGGGGTTGGCCAGCTGCTCGGGCTCGATCCACTTGCAGATGAGCTCCTGCTTGATGGGCTGGCGCATGTAGCGGAAGAAGGCGCCGGCGCCGTGATGCGCGGCCATGTTCACGTTCATGGGCCCGTAACCGTGCAGCTGCGGCGCCGCGTAGTGCTCCGAGCGCGGGCTGGTCACCTGGCCGTACTGCTCGGGCCGCGGGTACATGTCCCCGGAGAAGCCAAGCCTCATCTGCCCGTTGACCACGTTGGGCGACGCGTGGCCCGCCGCCTGCTCGTGGAGGCCCGGGAAGAGGAGGTGGCCCGCGGCGTCCGTGTGGCCGTGTGGGCCCCCGAAGCCTCCGGCCGAAGCCGCGAACAGGCTGTGCTGAGCGCTGGCGGCCGCCGCCGCGTCGCCGAAGCCCCGGTTGCGGAACAGAAAGTCCCGCGTGGAGTTGAAGGCTGCGCTCGAGTAGGAGCCGACGTGGCCCGGGTGGTGGTGGTGGCCCAGGGCCGCGGCCGCCGCGTAGCCGGGCGCCTGCGACGTGAAGGCCGTCTGGCCGGCGGAGGCCAGCTCGTGCGAGCTGGGGTTGAGCTTGAAGGCGCCCATGCCGTCGGCGAACGGGTTGATGCCCAGGCCCACGTCGCGCTCGGCCACGTCGCCCGCCGAGTGGTGGCGGGACGCGCCGAAGGTGGTCACGCCGATCGCGGGGTACTGGGGGCCGGCGTCCAGGAGCATCGTGGCTGCTCGGGGCGAGCCCCGGCCTCCCCCGCCCCCCCCACCCTCGCCCGCCGAGGAGGGAAAATCAGGAGGAGGAGGAGGAGGAGGAGGAGGAGGAGGAGGAACGGGAGGCGGAGGAAGAGGAAGAAGAAGAAGAGGAGGGAGGAGGAGTCGACCCACCTCGCGGAGTCCTGGCCCGCAGGCAGCGGCGCCGCGCGCCGGGACGCCCGCCCGAGCGGGCGCGGGGAAGCCGGACGGCCTCGGGCCGCGAGCGAGGCGGGCTCCGGCGCCCGCCGAGCAGCCCCCGCCGGCCGGGTGCGCACTTTCTCGCCGCTCAGTCTCTGCCGAGAGGACCTTGCGTCAAGGCTGCCCAGGGAAAGGCGTGGAGCATCTCAGCCCCCCAAAAAAAAACTTCCTCCCGGATTTGTAGCATAGAGGAATGTGAGCGCCGGAGCCGCGACTGCTCGCCCTTTCTCCGCCTCGCGCGCCGTCCGCCCCTCCTTCCCTCCTTCCTTCCTTCCTTCCTTCCTCCTTCTCCACTAGCCCCTCGCCCTTTCTTTTCTCCTCCTCTCTCCTCTCTCTCTCCTTTCTCTCCAGCTCGCCTTCTCGCTCCTTCACTCTCCTTTTTCCCCCTCTGCTTTTTTGCGGAGAAAAAAAAAAAAAAAAAAAGAAGAAGAAGGTGGGGGGGGAGGGAAAAAAAAAAAGAAAGAAAGAAAAAGCCAAAGAAAAGGCGCAAATCATGCACAATATTGTCTTTTGCGGTTTATCTTCCTGGGGAGAAACTTTCACCTCCTCAGCCGGGCGGTGAGCGCGAGACTGATAGCAGCAATCATTCCTGCAGATAAATGAATTGAAAGGACGACACCGTCCCCCCCTTGATGAATGGGAGCAGGGGGAGGCGTCACGTGCCGCCGACGCGGGCGCCCATTGGTGCGCCCGCGCTCCCCCCGCCCGCGGCCGCCGCGCCAACGGAGGGCGCGCCGAGGCGCCGCGCGCCGTTCATTGGCCCGCCCGCCTCATCAATCCCAGGTATTGTAAAGCGCTTGACATCCCCTTTTGACAAACAGGGCTGCCAGGAGTAGCAACTTTTTTTTTTTTCTTTTTCTTTTTTTTTTTTTTTTTTTTTTAGCCAATTTTTTTTTCCCTCTTCTCATGGAAAAAAAAAAAAATGTTTTGCCACGATTCCTTTTCCTTCTCGCAGCCCTACACACTCTTTCTTCTCATCCCTCTCTCGCTCCCTTTCCCTCTTCCTCGCCCACTCCCTCTCGCTCCCCATCTCCAACTCTACCATCTCTCTCTCTCTCTCCTTTTTTTTTCCCCCCTCCCTCTCTCTCTCTATCTTGTCCTTCATCAGCCCTGCACTTAGCTGAGCGATTTAGCTACTCGGGGCGTTCTCCGAAGAGTAGGAGGTGGGGATGGGGCTGGTAAACACAGGCACTTGCAGAATGTCCCGATTCAGCAACTTTCTTTTCTTTCTTCTCCCCTTTCCCCCCACCCCTTCAAGGGCAGCCAAGGAGGCTTTTGTTATTTGCTCCTTTTGAAGTTTGCTTCTCCCTTGCCTCGTCCCCCTCCTGTTCATAATTTAAGATCTCGGTAGCACACGGGCACTCCGCTATCTATTTACAAGAAATGTGATTTCGCAGGGTAAGCGGTTGCCTCGATTCTCTCACTTTTATCGAATCAATCAGGCTTCCTGCGCCCCCCCTCCCCCTCCCCCTCCCCCGAAAATAAGCACAGGTGGATGTGAGCTCTTAACTTTCCAGGTTGTTAAGGTGGCATTTTGTGTGTGTGTGTGTGTGTGTGTGTGGCAAATTGGAAACATTGTTGCCCCATTGGGTGTTTTTTCCCCCCTCTCCTGTGTTCTTCTTCTTTTTTCTTCCTTTTCCCTAGTCTCCCTGGGCTGCCCCCCGCCAACCCCCTCCTCTGCACTCCTGTTCCCAACCCAGGCCCCTTTCATTCAGGTAAAACTGTAAATTTCCCAACGCGCCATTGTTCTTCAATACTGCCCAAAGCTCTCTAGAAATCCCCGAATACTTTTTTGGTATTTAAATCCCCGATAGATAGGACCAATGTAAATTTTGTGACATTCAAACCTTTTCTGGTTCACAAATCAGTCACCCTTGTCACAGTTATTGAAATTCCGCAACTCGCCACACCAGGACGGTGGAAAAAGCGGGCGCGGTCTTTGTTGCCGACCAGGCTTTTGATCGCCAGAGAAAATTTACTTACCTTCAGATGAGTGAGCAGAAAAAGAAATAACACTCCCTTTGATTTAGTTAGGAAAATGCAGACATTTGGATTCAGTGCAAACATACAACACTCGCTTGTTTTCGCGATGCGGCCCTCGATTAACCTGTCTTTGCCCAGCGCAAAGTCTATTCAACAACTGCGCGTAGTTGCTTTTTGTCCCGTCCACAAAGAGCCATTGACTATATATTAAAATGATTGTTGAAAGGTAGAGGAGTATGGCACTTAAAAGCAGGAAAAAAAAAAATCCCTGTGACTCAATCAATTAAGGCGAGCAACATTTATGCATTTCAAAAAATGCACGCAGATGCGGGGGGTTGGGGGATGAAGGTTGCATTTCTCGCAGCTCTGTTTAAAACCCAACAGCCCGGGCCGAGGGTTTAGCTGAAGCGTCTGCATATTCATTAGGTCTAATTATTTTCTAGTAAGGAAAACACAAAAAGCCAAGAGTCGGAATCCTTCAATTTGCCCTTTGTTTCTAACTTCATTTGGCTTCTTTGCAGCTGAATCACAGCCCTAAACTCTTCTCAGACAAAGAAACCTCAACTCATCCTTTCACTGGCGGCCCCGTTAGGAAACTCACCAGTGCCCCGGGAAGAGGAAAATGAAAATGAATATTTTTTTGCCCAGTCGCCCGCGCTGGCCGCACGGGCCGGAGAAAGGCAGGGTCAGCGTCGGCCTCTCCTTGCCTTTTTAATTTTCTGGTCTTTTCATCGACTAGATTCTCGCTTGGTGTTGGCGAGCTGAGTTGCCCTTTCCCTGGGCTCTCCGGGCTCAAAACTCGCCTCCTGTATCTGGGATGGTTTCCCGGTGGCTGAAGGGACCTGGCCAGCATTTGCGCTTATTGTGCTGGGAAATAGAAATTTGAGAAAGAAAAAAAAATCATATGTTCTGCCTCCAGCAACAAGTCTGAGTGTAGCAGCCCAGCATTCCCCGCCAACTTTGAGTGGAACCGGGATGGGGAACGGAAGGAAAGGTCTAGGGTGTGAGGGGTGCTTTCTCAAAACAAAAAATACAAAAAAAAAAAAAAACCACCCAAAAACAAACAAACAAAAAAAACCCAAACTATTGTAGAGTTTGTTCAAAAAGATATATCAGAACTATACAGTCTTTTCTGCTGCCTACAAAGGGGAGTTGAATCTTGCCTCCACTGCAGTTGTAAAAATCTTATTTGCAAGGAGAAGTTTTCTCTAGAGGCTGCAGTGCTCTCACTAGGGAGAACAAATATTGAACCCACCTCGCCTGCCGTTCAAAAAAAAAAAAAAAAAAAAAAAACAAGGGAGGGGACCTGAGGGGGAATGGTAGCTGTTGGGAGGGGGAGAGGGAAAGTAATTCTTCAAAAAAGAAAAGTCAGTCTTCTCTCTCCAGTCCGTGGAAAATCCAAGGGGGACGTTGACAAGAGGGTATTTTTAGGAAACGCTTCCAAATATACAGGGTAAGAGTGAATGTGAGAAAAAAAAAAAAAGTTGTGGGTTGTAGAAGTTATCAAGTGGGATTTGCGGCGCTCTCTGCAGGAAACGCAAGCGGCTCCAGTTCAAAGCCACATGCACCAACGTGACATATAAGCCATTAAAATATCATCCTGACGGCTCATTTCTGCTTCATCATACATTCCCTAACTGCTTCCCGAAAGCTGGAAAAGGAGAAATGAAGGATGACCGCCTCGCTGGAACCACAAAAGAGAGGCTTGGAGGGGTTTGTGGTTCCCCCTCGGCCACCCCAAAGTGATGTGCAGAAATGAGGCGATCCCGGCAACAGGTGGAGCAGGGTAAGTGCCTGAGTCCAGGGGGCAGATAGCCGGGACCTGTGCCGCCAGCTGCTGGGTAGCAAGCGCCCTTAGCGGGGCCACTGGCACCCAAACCCCACTGGGGAAAGAGGCCCTGCTAGACTTTCTCCCCGTCCCCTCCCTCATTAGCCCCCCAACCGTAAGTATAGGCCCCACCCCATTGACACTGAGGGGAGGAGGGGGCCCCTCCGCCGAGGGGCAGCGCTGGGGCTGAGTCCATCTTTTCTTCCCAGGGAGGGGGGGCAAGGAGGACGCATGGGGCTCCCACTGGCACCCGGACCAAGAGCAGCTTGTTGCCCACCCGCCTTTTCTCCCCTCCCCGTACACTGCCTGGGTGCCCCACCGTGGGCACAAGAAGGGGAGTCGTGGCCGAGAGCTTCCTTCGCTCCAAGTGAGCAGGACCCTCGCCAGGAGAGGGGCCCTGCAGGCAGCTGCCCTGCCCTGCCCTTGCCAGGATGGCAGGGAGGGACTCGGCGTCCCCCTTCCAGGGTCGCTGGAGCTAAGTTAGCCAGGCTGGAAGCAAGATGATGGGACTTCTCCGCCCCAACCTGACGGCATCTGCCGACCGGGTGGCCTCGCGGCCCGGATCCTCGCCCTCGCGCATCCCGGGCCCGCCTCAGGAAGTTGCCCGCTGGGATCCGCTCTCCGCGCGGCCGGCCGGGTCGGGACTCGCTTGCTGGCCTCCGACAGCGAAGCAGGGCTACGATGAGCTCTCTGGGGAGCAGGCCGCAGCCGCCTAGGATTCTGGGGCTACCTTAGACATCCAGGGACACAGGAAATTAGGGGCAAGTGAGGCGGGAACAGAGCTGGGCTGTGAAAGAAAGCTAGGACTGCCTCAAAGGCTTGGCCGGAAAGTTTGGGGTTGATGAATGAGGTTGGTTGTCCGTGGGGACAGCTGGGAGCCAGCGAGGTCTTAGGAACGGTGAAGGGGCGTTGAGGGGCTGCACGGCGGCCGCAGGGTCTGCAGGAGGCTCTTTGGATTCCAAGGTCACATTTCCACCCCCTTTCGGACAGCATGGGCCGCCGAGCCACCCAAAGCCAGGCACCAACTGCCCTTCCTCTATCTGGCTGCGGGCAGGTGGGGGTGGCGGGGTGGTCAAAGGGAAGGTTAAATGTCGGGGCTGATCTTTCAGGCGACCCACTAATGCAGACTCGACTCTGAGCACACGGAGGTCACCCGGGCCGTCAGCCCAGAGCCGGGGAAACGGGAGCTCCTTCCTCTAGGGAACAGAAGAACGAGAAAAGACCATCACACAACCCAGGCTTGCTGCCCAGCTCCCGGGAGCTCCGGGCCCGATGGAGGGGAGTCAGGGAGATGCCGGTGCAGCTGGCAGCAGCAGGCCGCGGGCAGAATCGGGAGCCTTTTCGGGTTTTGCTTGGGAGCTCCCAGGCTGGCTGAAGCGCCCCTGCTCTGCACCCGCCCCAGCTGAGCTGTGGCTGAGAGGCCAGCATGCCTTTGCCTGAGCGCCTCCGGATTAATCAGTGTGGAGCAGCGTGGATGGCTCCGGGACTGAAATCTCTGGCTTGCAAAGCAGGCTGTAGGTGACCTCTGACCTTGGGCAGGCCTGCCCCATCCAGCGAGACCCCACAACGTTCAGCCTTGGTGTTCCCCCAAAGAAAAACGGTGCCTTTTGTGTGTACCCACGGGCCCACCTGCTTGGCTCTCCCCCAGAAAGATCAATTATCTCATTGGCTGGCACCCTTTCCTCTTCTCGAGATGTGAGGAGGAAGGTAGATTCCAATAAGCCTCCAGGTTGTGCTGCTGACTCCTGATTAAGTGGCCACGGGAGTGTGAGGAGACAAATCAGGAGCAGTCATTTGAGGAGAACCTAGCCAAGCATTTTCAGAGCTTTTGTATCTCTGGGTTGGCGGGGATCTCAAGTCCAGGGGCCCGGGGAGTGCCTCCATAGTCTTTCACCCCTCCTTCAAGTGTGATCACTGGCTTGCCAAATGGACTCAGAGTTTGAAGCAAAGGAGAAGATCTTTACCCTGGTTCCCTACGCTAGCCTGGTGATGGAGCTACTACAGAGAAGCTTAAGGTGCCAGTTGCCAGCCCAAAGTCTAGCCTGTGCAGCATTTTTTGGCATGTGTGTGGGTTTGTAATGCACAAAAGACTGCCAGGATCTGGGGGTAGAAGTGACCAGGCCTCTTAAGGGGGGAGGGACTTGGGCAGCCTTGTGGGTGGACGGGGGCTCTCTAGGGAAACTCACACCCATTTCCCTCTGAGGCAAGAAAGTAAATTCTATTAGTTCCAACCAACCAGGACTTTTCCTGTGCCAGACATCCTGCCATGAGGAAATTTTAGAGCGAGGATGCCCAGCATGCCACCCTTCTGTAGGAATGTAAAGTTGGGCCTCCTTTCTTTCCTGATTTGTGCAGGAAGGAGCTTATTACTTTTGGGGACAGAAGCCTTTTGGTTAAAAAAGAATTGAAAATAAATAAAACCCTCTGGGAAAAGGTGAGTCTATCCCCCACTCGCACTCCTCAGGCTTGGACCTAGAAAAGAAGGGAGAGGGAAGGGTGAAAACACACAAGCTAGTTCAAGCCCAGTTTGGGGATTGAGGGAGAGAGAAAGAGATCTTTGAGCATAGAGAATTGGAAAGCCTTTGAGATAGCAGAGCCCCATTTGGATTTGGCCTGTGGTTCAACAAGTTAAACAATCGCTTGTTCTGTGGGCTGGAGTGTCAAGACGGGCAGACGTCCTCATTGACAGAGGGCGTGCTGTGTTTGTCCAGCCTGAGACCTTTTCAATGACTGTTTGTCTTTCTAGGCCAAATTGAGAGTTGGGGCTGGGTGGATCGCCTCTGTTTGGCTGTTCCACTGTCTTTAGCATTGCCTGACAGATTGCAAAGGTCCCCAGGATGGGTTTCAGGCTTTAGGATAGCCAATGGCTTGGTAGCATTAGCCACAAAGCGAATTTGATAAGGAATGCAAAATAACAGGGGGATTGGGAGCTATTTCTGACATTCTTACCTAAGAAATGGAGACAACCAGGACCAAATGATACGAATAATACTTTTTTTTTTCTATTCTGGTGAATTTTATATTAACTTTAAAAAATCAACCAATGATGATTTCCAAATGGGCTTGGGAGCGAAGCCATGGGACGGTAAGGGTTCCCATACCACCATGAGCAAGATCTACAAATTTACAAAGGAATTTCTCTCTTCTCAATCCCAATACTTGTACCTCAATTTTTAACTTGCCAACATCCCAGAGGACACCCAGACCTCCCGATCACATTTTACTAAACTCAGTAAACTTAAAGAAAATAATGGGAATTTCTCATACAATAAATTCAAATTCTAGAAGTTAAAGGTGTTTGAATGCTGACTGGTGCTTAAATTCTATCTGCAAAGGAACTTAACACATGAGTTTCACCAAAAAAAAAAAAATCGAGTAGGGAAATGATTTTTAATATTTTTATTACAAAGCTTATATCATTTTGCAATAAATATGGGTAGTTCCCAGCAGAATCCTTTCTTTCACTTTTAAATTTGAAAATGGTCTAGGAAGGACTAACACTCTTCAGACCAACACTGATACATTCAAGGCACGCAATCTTGCCATACAAACATGTATGAAATTGTTTGACTTAGTGACTGCCCCTCTTTTCTTCCCAAACAGGCTCAAAGTCAGAAAATGAGATACAAGACTTCCTTGGTGATGAGGAAAAGATTACGGCTTTACCGAAACTCCCTGAAAGAGTCTAGTAAGTTAAAATCCTCTTTCGAATATTGGTTTGCTGAAGTTATTATTTTTTAAGTGGGAAGATTTGTTTTGTCTTTTGATTATGTTGGGTTGTGAGCTTGGAGGTGTTTCTGGAGTTCCAATGAAACTGAGAACAACACCTTGGTGCTTGATGCATTTGCACACAAATCAGCGACACAACGTCCCACCAGCAGCCAGCTAATCCCCCTCAATGCCTACTCATCTGGACATTCTAGAATTAATATTTGACGACTCTCTCATTGAAACAACAACCCCTGACCTTCTGCAGTTCCACTGTCACATTATTCTATGACATATTCATCTTGAATTCATTTCCAGACGATTTGATTGGAATGAGGTTTGACATGTATTGGCTTCCATGAAAGGAGCAGACTTTGATCTTGGTGATGGGGTTTACATGATATGCATCATCTTTACCAGGGACACCAGCCTTCTGCAATGTGGCGGCAACTACGTTCCCACAATGTGGTGTCTGAACGGGGAGTGACTGACAGCCGCTCTGTCAGGAATACCTTCATTGTGAAGAATTTAATTTAATATTCCATTTAGAATAAGCATATGATTTAGGGTTGGGTGCTTTCCCTTCCAGGCGCTTCTAGTTTCCCTCATTTCAACTATACCACCAGCTGATGGTTGCCTCCAAGGTATTCCCTAGTTGGAAGGAAAAGAAACCTTCTTAACAAAAGTTAAATGGACAACTCAGGAAATGGCTTTCTTCTATGTTTTTTGGGATAATTTGATGACAGGGTTCTCAAGAGAGATGTGCTTATTATGTAAATTCAGTTGTTTTAATTCCTAAGTGCTGTTCTGGAAGATCCTTTGACCATGTTTCTCAATCTTTTGTTGAAAAGATATTTAGCAGAACTGTTGCTTGGAAATTAAATTTTGTCCAAGTATATTTTCTTTCATACTCAGTTCCCTTCAGGATGATTAGGCCCAAGCTTCCATAGCAGAGGAGAGGAATAGCTCCCTTTATCTCCAGAATCCTAGATCTCATCTCCTTTGTACACTTTGGGCTAGGACACACGGTGGGCTCCTGGTGCTTAAGTTATTTATTTATCTTTTTCATAAGACTGGAGACAACCTCTCACCACAGGAATCTGAAGTCTGTCTGTGAATAGCCTATAAAGAGACTTTTCCCTTGTTTTGGGGGGTAACCTGGCTAGAAACAGGGAAGAAATGGTTGAACAAGTGACAGCAGATCTAGACACAGACCATTCAGACAACAAGGCTTGTTTTGGGTCAGGCTCTGTGCAGTGGCCCTCAGCTCCTGGGATCCTGCTCTGTGCATAACCTGCAACAGATAATCATCATTTAGCATTGCTTAAAAGATCAAAGTGGAAAAATAGCCCAGCTATTGATCCGAAACCTCCCCTATTTCTTTCTTTCCAAAGGAAAGAGGTCAGACATCCCCCTTTTGGAGCCAGGATAGGGAGGAGCTCTGGCAGATGTCATATTTCTATACAACAGGACTAAAAAAATCACTTTGGTATATGCTGTTGCTTTGACCAGCTGAGGTGAACAAAGGTGCTTAGGTCAGGTTTCTGGGCACTGGATGGATGTTTGGCATCTGGTGGTGGAATCTGTTCCAAACGGGTCCCTACAAAAGCCTCCAGTGCTTCTTTGACTTCTGCTGAAGATCTCTGGGCTGCAGAATGTGTCTCTCTCTCTCTCTTTTTTTTTTCTGCAAATTCAGCAGGAAAGTGAATTCAACAGTGCTCTACCCCCCCACCCCCCAGCATGGTTAGAAATAGAATGCTCCAGCCAAGCATTTGGTATTGGGAGTCAGGGTGCTGAGACAACCTTCTGAAAGAGAGGAACACCACTTCTCAGCCTGCCCTATCAAGTCAATGAAATCTGGATTCCTTGCTACCTGGCACTGGAAGACTCAAAGAAACAGCTCTGAAAACTAAAATATGCCTCCCTGCCATCAGTGTCCGCCTGTCCTCTACAGTTACTTGTGTACTGCTTTGGGGCTTCTTTCAAGTATGCCTTGAAGACCCTTATGTAATCACCCAGAGTTCCCGGTCTTTAAGTATTAGTGGGTAAATGGATTCTTTTTTTTTTTTTTTTTTTTTTCCTCTCCCTGTCTCTGTCCCTGGGAAAATGTCCCTCTGGGAGAATTCCTGGCCTCATTTCTGTGTTTAGCCAACGTGTGAACCATGTGGCTCCAAGGAACTTGTAAGGGTCTGGCAGCCTTAGTGACCTGCAGGTCAAGTAACCTCTGGCTACTCAAGAAGTATCTACCCAGGATGGTCCATATGTTTTTAGTGCTTCAAGAGAATGCTGCATCTGGGAAGGAGCTCCACGGGGCCAGGTTACTGTCGGCAAATTTGGCTGAATCAGATACATCTGCCCTTTCACTGTTGGCACAAAAAGCCACACACATGTTCAAAGTGTTTCAAGGGTAAAGTTAGTTCAGTGTGTAGCGTATTAACATCCTAAAGTATAAAACCTCTGCTTCTTATCCCTAGAGTCTACAGAGTCCCTGCTTAGAACTCAGGGGTCCACAAACTTGGAAGGGGTAAATTGCCCCTCTATTTTCACCACCTTCTAATGGAAAGTTACAATTTTCTTCTCATACATGTGTTGTTAACAAAAACAGGACTGTTAGAGTTCACTGACACCACAAGGCTTCCAAAAGGGCCCATAGACTAAACCTAAATACGGGCGGCGTTCTCTGCTGTTATTCAAAGCTTTTGATGCAGGTGAGGTCACAGTGTGTATATTAAGGGGTCCATTTTTGTGCAAATCAGATTTAATGAAAGCGTAAATGGATGTGGAGTTTGACAAACATCCTAAACAGTAGCTTATAGATCACATAGGTTCAGGTGGAAAGGGAAATATTTTTATTGCTGGACTACTGCAGAAGTATCCCTGCACTTAGGCCTGAATGCTACAGGAGGAGTTGGCTAAGCTTCATGTTGAGAGATAGTTGGGAGAAACAGCTGGGCAAGGGTTCCCAGGGAGGGACACACTCCTTTTGAGTTTAGGGAGTTTATATTTTTTCTGGTTTTGTTTTTTTGTTCGTGTGTGTTTGTTCATTTGTCTTTAGGAGCCCCCATTGGGTTCAGCTCAGACTTGCCTAGGCAACTGCAACATTCAACAGACACCTGGGGGGAGGGCGGCCTTGAAACCACTCTGAGACCCAGCCTGGCCATCACTTTGAGGAAGGGAAAACAGGGCAGAGGACAGGAGAGGAGGCTTCTGTGAGCAGAAAGGTAAATCCCAGAAAATGAGAGTATGGGAGAAGGTAAAAGCCAGGAAGGAGACAAATCCTCAAAGTCTAGTCTCAACACTAAGAAGTCCTTGGTTTCCAGAGCAGAAGGGATTTGGCTGTCAAAAGCTCTCCTTCAACTTTTCCTTTTGTCTTCTTTCTTTTCTTTTCTTCTTTCTTTCTTTCTTTCTTTCTTTCTTTCTTTCTTTCTTTCTTTCTTTCTTTCTTTCTTTCTTTTCAATGCTAACGCAGCATCTATTGGTTGCGTTGCTTAAGCTCTTCCGGCCAGCCAGAGGAGCAGAAAGACCTGGACTTGTCAAAGCCGAGGGAAATTGTGGAAGTTAATCCCTCGCTAAAATGCACCCGAGCAGGGAACAAAGCATTAAATGAAGAAAGTCTCAAAGAATCTGCCAACCATTATAAATAAGTTAATTATTTTAAAAAATTTAAAAGAAACCCCCTTTTACTGCCTAGGAAGTGTATAAGAATAGTTCTTGGTGCTGGGAATGGGTGGGGCAGCTCAATCAACTCCGAGTCAGAGTTCCTTGCAATCTGTCCAAACTTCTCACCTCTGCTAGGGATACAGGGTCTTTTACCCAATCCTTAAAACTTCTCTTAAAAATCCAAACCTTTCTTTGCTTTGGAGTCGCTTTCTATGGCCTCTAGGGAGGCCCAAGTACTTAAGTTGGCATTTTTGGCTGCAGAGAGCAAGGCAGGCGTCAGGGCGAGCAGCCCTTTAAATCGCCAAGCTGTGCAGCCGGCCCTAGCCGGTCGGAGGCACAAACAAAGGACCCCCCACCCCCGCCCACCTCCGTTTGTGCACTGCTAGACCAGGCCCAAACTGAAAGGTTTGTTTTGTTATGTTTTTTTTTTTTTTTTCCCCCCGCCGGCCGACCCCCACCCCAAAACGGTGGAACCTCAGCCCGGGAGGGCGTCCCGGGACAGCAGGCCATGGTGGGGCCGCAGTCCCTTGCACAGCCTGGGTGGGGGACCTTGGCGTCCCCTCTCCCCAGAGCCCTGAAGGCTGGCGAGGCGAGAGGCAGAGGCTCCGGCCACAGGCAACAAGTGGTGAGAGCTGAGAGTGGAAGTGCTCCCAGGGCCCTTTCCCAGAGGCTCCGTTTGGCTGCAGGGTACGGAGCTCAAGACCGGGACACGGGGAGACCCCGGGGTGAGGGAGGCCCTGCTTCCCCCTGCAGCCTGCCCCTCGCCTTTGTTTCTTTGGCCACCGGGCCGGCGAGGCGGAGTGATTTGCGGCGGCGAAGATTCTCAGCCCCTCTCCGGAGGGTGGCTTGGGTTCGAGGCCAGCCTCTCTCAGGTCATCACCACCTCTGGCTCGGGTCTGGCCCGGATTCCTGGGTTCACGCGTCCCCGAGGGCGGCTGGCCCTTGGGGAGGGGGGGGGGCGCTGGCAAGGCCAAATGGAAAGAATAGAGTGGGGAGTGGGGAAAGGGAAAGAAAGAATAAAGAATGCAAGGAAATGAGAGAGAGAGAGAGAGAGATGAATGGCGCACACACAAAATTCGGCGAAAGCGAGAAAATCCAGCTCAAGGGCTGCTAGCCCAGGAGCTCCTGCAGTCCAGGTCGGAGAGGCTGCAGCCCCTGGAAACAGGCCCCCGCCTCCTGCGGCTCCTGGGCCGCGCTGCCCGAGCAGCCTCCGCCCCCGCGCGCCCGCGCTGCCCCTCGGCCCCGGCGCGGCTGGATCTGCCCAGCTAATAGCCCGAGCCCTCGGCGCCCGGCGCAACACCCCCTGCCCGAAGTCGCGGCGACAGAAGACGGAGCCCAGCCCCGCTCGCTCCCGGAGCAGCGAGGCAGAGCGGCTCCACTCGGCTTTCGAGAAAGGAGGGGGAGGGGGCTCGAGAGGAGAGAAAAGAATCCGTGCCCGGGTCAGAGCGCATGAGCAGTAGAAGCGAGAGACGCTGGGGGTAGGGTGGGGCGGGGCGGGGCGGGGTGAGGGCGCGGGAGCGGGGGGGAATGTGTGTGTCTGTGTGTCTCCGCGTGCGGCGGGACCTGTCATTGCTGACGTCGGGCCAGGCCGCGGGCCAATAGGCGACCTAGGTGATTGTTCCTCTCCGCGGGCCCGGGCCGCGGCCCCGAGTCTCTATTCACTTCCTCGCGCGCCCCGCTGCTCCCTCAGTAGTGCACGGGGTTTCAAGCAGGCATTAGAGACCTGGGGGGGGGGCAACCCGAAACTTGAGGGAATCAAAAAAAAAAACAAAAAACAAAAAAACAAAAAACTTTGCATAAGTTGTTTTGTTTTGTTTCTGTTTTCTGGTGGTGGGTCTTTCCCCTCCCCGCCGTCAGGTGACTGGTGTGAGCGGCCTGACCTAGGGAGGTCCGGGGAGCCCCGGACGGTGCCTGCAGGCCGCGCTCCCCCGTGACCCGGGCGCTCCCGCACCACCGGCCCCTAAGACATCACCGCTTGCCTCACCTCCACCCCCTGCCGGGCTCCGCGGCCCCGAGCGCCCCAGGGAGCTGGCTGCCCAAGCACGCTTGGGGCGCAGGTCGGATCCCCCCGCAGCAGAGCCCAAGGCCCCCCAGAAATCCACAGACTCAGCCCTGCGCACCCCGCTGCCCCTTCCACCTGCCCCGCAGCCTCGGTCCGTCGCCCGCCCGCGGAGCGGCAGGGGGCTCTGCCGAACGGCCGCGCAGCCGGGCCGCAGCGGAGGCGCTTGGCTCCGCGCTGGCCACTCGCTTCGCTGCCGCCTCTGTCTGGCTCCCGGTCCCGGTGCTGACGGCAGAGGCCGTGGTGTGGCTGGGCTGGGCCTGCCCCCCGGGGCCTGGTGGAATGCTCAGCCCACGCCGCCTGTCCTCACGCGCGCTATTTGTCTCGACAACAGGTAGCAGCTCCGGACACCATGGCCCCCAGCTTGCTGCCGCCTCCAGCCCCTCGGTGTTCCCGGGCCTTCAAGAGCAGCCGCCCCAGGCCTCCCCCAGTGGCACTTTGAACGGACTCCTGCGTCTGGGGCTCCCTGGAGACATGTACGCGCGACCTGAGCCCTTTGCGCCGGGACCCGTGGCCCGCAGCGACGCCCTGGCAGCTGCCGCGGCCCTGCACGGCTACGGGGGCATGAACCTGACCGTGAACCTCGCCGCGCCCCACGGTCCCGGCGCCTTCTTCCGCTACATGCGCCAGCCGATCAAACAGGAGCTCATCTGCAAGTGGCTGGCGGCGGATAGCCCCGCGCCCCCGCGCCTCTGCTCCAAAACTTTCAGCACCATGCACGAGCTGGTCACGCACGTCACCGTGGAACACGTCGGCGGCCCGGAGCAGGCCAACCACATCTGCTTCTGGGAGGAGTGTCCGCGCCAGGGCAAGCCCTTTAAAGCCAAATACAAACTTGTAAATCATATCCGCGTGCACACGGGCGAGAAGCCCTTCCCCTGTCCTTTCCCGGGGTGTGGGAAGGTCTTTGCTAGATCAGAAAATCTCAAAATACACAAAAGAACTCACACAGGTCAGTATTCGGCACTGTCTGTCTCGTGCGGACCCTCTGGGGGAAGCAGGCGGCCTCTTCTGGGCCCTCGGGGCTGGATTTCCTCAAGTTCCATCTGGGAGGAGGGGGGGATATCTCGGTGTTTCCATGAGCCAAGTCCATAAAATATTAATTATGCCCTTCTAT
Source organism: Vulpes lagopus (assembly GCF_018345385.1). Classification (NCBI taxonomy): domain Eukaryota; kingdom Metazoa; phylum Chordata; class Mammalia; order Carnivora; family Canidae; genus Vulpes; species Vulpes lagopus. The sequence continues at coordinate 43,238,782 of NC_054842.1, read as the reverse complement.
TAGAGTCACAGAAGTTTCCTGAGGCTTTGTGTGGGGAGGATAGTGCGGGCTTTCTGCTCTTGGGGAGGGGGAGAGTGTGAAGGAACCTGCTTGGGTGTCTGCGTGTGCAAATGTGTATACCCTGATCATCGAGTTTGATTTTCAGGTTTTAAAACGGCACCGTTCCCCCCCCCCAAAGTCGTAATATATGCAACCATCTAATTTTCCTGGTCTTCTTGGAATCCTGGTGAAAGTACTCTTCCAGGGGAGGGCTTGACAACCTGGCCACCACCTGAACTGAAGGGTCATCAGGCCCTTTGTGCCTTCTTTAGGATTTAGGGTCTCGTGGGATAACTCTGCTCTCGTTTCTGGAGCCTTGGTGACCTGACACTTGGGAGTTTTGACAAACCCTTTTGCTTTAGCAGAGACCCAAGGAGACTCATCTGCCTTAACTGTCATTTACCGAGCTGTTAAGTGAAATGGGGACATGTGTCAACCACATCTGTTAGTTCTAGTTAACAGAAAGAAAAGGAGCCCGCTCAAGAGCATGCAAAGTTGAACTCCTCTGGCCAGAAGCATCTCTAATTAATGCAACTGCAAGGAGAAAGTTTTCACACTTCCCAGAACAGCCTGTGAAGTTACATTAATTAGTTTAGCAGTCGACGTTTGTACTCTCCCTAGCTAGGGTTTCCTGCCCAAACTCCCTGGAAGTTTAAGAAGTCAACATCTCTCCTCCCCTACTTTGGGGATAGGAGAAGGGGGCCAGTAGGGAGAGAAGAAGATAAGTTCCAGCTTGGTGCCTTACTTCTGGTACTCTCTTGGCGCTCTACCTTACTCACCTTTATTCTTAGTGGAAATATCAGCAAGTGTTAGAGTCGAAAGACTCCCCCAGGCTGGCGCTGCCACAGAAAGAAATTTGCAAATCCCGTTCTCTCCCCCAAACCCTGCAATCTCTCGGGGAAGGTCCCTGGCCAGGACACTGGCACAGGCGAAGTGCAGACCAAACTCCACTCTTGGTCTCCTACTTTATTTCCGTGGCACATCTAGACACGTAGTCTGACCCGAACTGTTTCCGATATCCTCCCCCCACCCCCTCAAGCATTTGTTCCCCCTTCCCGCCCTCAGGGTTTTATCCCGGGGGAGGGGAGGAGAAGGGAGGCCCTGATCACCTCCCACAGGCTCGCTGCTCCAGGAGCTGCCGGCCTGTACTGCGAAGATAGACGCGCAGTCCTGAGCCAGAGAAGGAACTCATTTTTAATGACAGGGGTTTTTTAAACAAACAAACTTTTACTGCTCTTTGCCGGCCTACTGTTTGAAGTCCGTGAAGCAGAAAATGGTTAAATTCTTAGTGCAATCGACCTACAGCAGAGAAGCAAGTTCAGTGCGCCCGTGCTGGCTCAGGTTTGCGTCTATTCAGGACGGAATTGCAAGTGCGTCCTTTCCACTGGCAGTCCTGATTCATTATCGCTGGAGTTTAAAAAAAAAAAAAAAATCGACTGAGCCTCGCCTGCTCCGGCTTTTCCTTCGAACCCCCCTCCTAAGTAATGAAAAGAGAGACAGAGAAAAACAAAAACAAACAAAAAAAAAACCCAAAATGTTTCTCAAATGGCAATAGACCTCACTGCAAATTATTCATGAAGACAGCTCTCGATTCAACAGGAAAATAATTGCCTTTTCAAATATTAATGGCGTTTCATTTCCTCGAGTCGCGGAAGCGGCGATCAGGAGCCGATTTCTCCGGAGTTGAGATCTCCCGGATCGGAATCCCGGGCCGGGCCTCGCCCGCAGCTGCCCCCGGCCCCGCCGAAGGGGCTCCCCGGGCGCCAGCGCCCGCAATCCCGGAACAATGGGGCGGCCGCGAGGGGGACGCGGGCCCCGCCGCCTGCCCCCCTTCCCGAGGCCCCCGGCTGGGGGCTCGCCCCACCTTCCCGGGCGGTGTAGACGGGGGCCGGGGCGCTGACGCTCGGTGACCCGGCCCAGCCACAAGTGCCAGAAAATGGCGCGACCGAACTGCGCCGCGGAGCCCGAACTTTGTCGGGGAGCTTGGCGCAGGGCCGGGAGGAGGCCTCGCCGGGCCGCTGAGCCTCTGGGAGGAGACTCCGCGCCCTCCAGGGCTTAGCCCCAGGCCCGGGCCGCTGCGGACGGGCCGCGGGGCCTGGCCCAACCCTGCCTCCCCCCACCCACCCATCCACCCACCCGGGGCGCAGCGCCCGACCTGGTGGGCAGGGAGGGGGCGGGAGGCAGCGTTTGGGGGGTGCGGTGGGGGTGGGGGCGCGGCGTCAGGCGAGGAGTCCGGGGAGCAGCAGCTGGGGAGAGGCCGGGAGGGCGCGGGTGGGGGGGGGGCGCGGCCTCACCTGGCGTCCCTGGGGCCTCCGAACTTCCAGGCTGCCTGAATCACCTTCAGTGCCCTGCTTTCCCCCTCTGCTCCTGGGCTGGGATGAAATCATTGTTTCAGTTTTACGGGAATGTCCAACGAGGTGCTCGCAAATGGGATAAGTGTGCGGGGAATACTTGGGGGGGGGGTGGCAATCAACCTCAAATTCTATTCCTCCTCTGCGCTCTCAGTAAATCTTGTTTTCTTTTGCAGGCCCTGAATTGCATGGTTCTTGTAAATGGTCTTAGAAAGAAAAGAAGGAAGGGAGGAAGAAAAAGTTTTAGTTTTTTTGCAGCTGCCCACAGGGATCAGAGGGGAGAAAACAAGGGGGCCAACAGGGACACTGGTGTTCTCTGCAGCTTTCTTGTTTTTGTTTTTAATCAAATGGTGCCGGTGTGCCGAGGAACGGCAGATGCCAGCACCGCCCCGCGTCGCACTGCACTGGCGGTAGCCCTGCAGGGGCAGGACGCAGCGACGGCCGGTGCCAGAACCCTGGGCTCCCCATCCGCAGCTGCACGGAGGCGAGGGCTGTGCGCAGGACTCTGACTCCGCCTGAGCTTCAGCTCGGCGCAGGAACAGGGGCTTTGTTTGTTCAGACCTGTCCCAAAGCACCCGTCTTGCCTGGAAGCGGCGGGAGAAGCGACCACAAAGGCAACAGTCCTCCAGCCATGCCGCTCTTTCTTAGCCGGACGCCCGGTGGCCTTTCTCTCAACCTGGGGCGCCCAGTGGCATCCGTCGGTTTCAGACGCCTAGACCCTGCCTCCCCACCTTTCCATCTGCAGCTCCGGCAGGAACCTGGGCTTCTGGGTGCTTGGGGTCCTCTCCACCCCCGCACTGCAGCGGAGCCAGCCGCCGGCGAGCTCCGGGCTCGGGGCTCGGGGCTCGGGGCCCGGTCCTCGGCCAGTGCTTCCGCCCGACCGCGCGCTCGCGCCTCGCCGCGGCTCCACGGGGCCCCGCACTGCGCACCCGAGCCCCGCGCGGCTCTACGCGGCCGCCCGCTCGTGCTCCGGGCCCGGCCGCCTCTCGGCAGCTGCGCTCCCCGCGGAGCCGCGGAGCTCGGGAGCGCGATTGCGCGCGAGGCCTCGGATCGCGCCGGGCGCGGGCCAACCCCGCGGCGCCCGCCCCCGGGCTCCGGCCTGCGCGGCCTGGGAGGCGACCGCACCTCTGCGCTCTGCGCGGGCCGGGGGAGCCGCTGCCCGCCGCGGCGTCTCCGGGAGGCCGCCGGGGGAGCCGCGTGGGACCCTATTGCCGGCGCGCGGAGCTGGAGGGCGCCCGGACGGTTCGGCAAGATCGGAAGGAGGCTGCTAACTGCTTGCCCTCAGGGGGTCGAAGGGAAGGGGGAGGGGGCTCCGCTTCCCGTAAGAGAAATCGCGTCTGGAGTGAATCATTGCTGAGTACCTTTCCCTGCGGCACGGATGCACATGACGCACACGCCGCGTGTGCATCGGGGGCGCATCTTGAGACCATTCCACCGCCTCGGCGTTTACACAAAACCTACTTTAGGGAACAATTTTGGCCGTGGCGGGGGGGGGGTGCGCGCGTGTGTGCGAGTGTGTGCACGCGCGCGGGGCGAGGGCAGAGGGACGCGTGGCCATCGAGCCGACGCCAGCTCCTCGGTCAGCTCCCTTCCCGGGCAGGGGTGCGTCTGGCTCCTAGTGGAGGAAATTTGGAGGAAAACAACCAGAGGGGGTCAGGACGGAAACTCGACTAAGATGGAGTCCTTGTCGCTCCTCCCCCGCGCCCTCCCCCTCCCCCCTCCCCCCCCCCGCCCGGCGGGAGAGGGGGAGGGGAGGAGGCGCGCGGAGGCCGCTCGGGGCGCGCTCGGGGCGGGAGCAGGGGGTGCTGGTGCTGAGACGCCGAAAGGCGAGGGGTTCCGGAAAACCTGTGCGTCTCTAACCAAAAAAAAAAAATAATAATAAATAGAAATTGCTTAGGGCGGTGAGGCCCCGCCGGGGCCGCGACCCGCCTACACTAATGTCTCTGCGTTGCCTCCACCAGGGGAGAAGCCCTTCAGGTGCGAGTTCGAGGGCTGCGAGCGGCGCTTCGCCAACAGCAGCGACCGCAAGAAGCACTCGCACGTGCACACGAGCGACAAGCCCTACACGTGCAAAGTGCGCGGCTGCGACAAGTGCTACACGCACCCCAGCTCGCTGCGTAAGCACATGAAGGTGCACGGGCGCTCCCCGCCGCCGCCCAGCTCCGGCTACGACTCGGCCACGCCGTCCACCCTCGTGTCGCCCTCGTCCGACCTCGGCCGCGAGCCCGCGGCGGCCTCCTCGGCGGCGGCGGTGGCGCGCGGCGCCGACCTGAGCGAATGGTACGTGTGTCAGGGCGCGGGCCCCGCCGCGGCTGCCCCCGCCGCGCCCCCGGGCCCCGGCCGCCACCTGGCCCCGCCGCCGCCGCCGCCGCCGCCGTTAGGGTTGCCGCTTCCGGTCCCTGACTGCTCGGCTAGGCGGGGTTACTGAGGCCGGACGAGAGGGCGAGGGAGGCACGGAGGGAGGGAGGCAACCCCTGAAGGGTCGAGCTCCGTTAAGGTGCTGACATAATGCCCCTTACTTTAACGTGCAGACGCGGTTCCCACATTGATTGCACAATCACGCCCAGCACCCTCCACCCACCCACCCCCACCCACACAGACGCCCTCGTGACTGCGGAGCATGGCACCACTGCTTGGGTAGAGAAGGTACAGCCAGAGACAGGCAGAAGGACAGAAAAATACACATTAGGAGAGTTTCTGTGCAAGCTTGGCAGCTGCAGACGGTGACATTAAGGCCACAAAATCCTCTCCTGGTTCGCAGAATGAGTGAACCAGGAGAATGTTTTCCTCGAGGCCTGGGCAGCTCGGTTGCCTCCCTACTCCCTTCCGAGCCCCCGTTCGCAGCCTCCTCCGAAGTTCTGATCGCAGAAGGTGGCAGAGGGAATTCCTGAGGCCTTGTCTTGCCTCTTTCCTTCCGCTTTGCCTCCCTACATTTCCCCCTCTTTCAGCTATCCTTTGAAACAATGCACAAGTCCCAGATCCTAAATTTTCCAACTATTGATACAAAGGAGATAAAAGGGAAAGGGCTTTAAGCACCTAACGTCGAGCATCACATGCCACTCTCCCACGGACTGGCCCAAGCACACAAATATATCGGTCTGCCTGTCTGTCTGCCACGTAAGCCTTATATGCTTGGGGTAGGGTGTGAGTCCTAACAACAGAAAATGCAGACAAAAGAGCGCTGGAGGGGCTCCAGGATTCTATACTCTGAAGCCTCCCGGGACCAATTACCCCATCCTCCCCCCACCACCCACTCCTTATAGAGGCGCTGCCTGTGGAATCTTGTGGGTGCTTGGCGCTGGGGGTGCAGAATGGGCCAATGACGTCACTGAGCCAAGGCCTCCACAGTGAAGGGATCTGGCCTAGGCAACAGTGTCTGGATGGATCACGTCAATTCTGCGATGATCTTTGTAAAAAAAAAAATCTCAGGACTGTTGGTCTTCTTTCTTAAAAACTGCGTGTGTGTGGTGGGGAGTAGACGAGAGAGATGAACTACAGTAATAAATGTTTTAGAGGCAAACACCCAATGGATCTAGATAGAATGTGTATTCGAGATACTGGGTACCAAGTCCCCAGATAAAGAACCAGATATTGGGGGCAGAGGAGAGGAAAGTCTTTGCAATTGTTGCCAAGCAGGGAGAAATCGGCCTGTTTCCCAGTCTCCTACCCTCTGCAGGGAGGACGGGGCTGCCCCCAAATCCTTACTAACATGAGGGTGGAGGACAGAAAGATAAAGAAGGGTGGAAAAGCTTGAGTAGGCCTATCCCAATCCCTTAAGAATTTAGCCATACGTGGGGCTGTGGTAGTCCCACCTATGGGGAGCCACCAAGACTGGCCAACAAACAAGTCCTGGTCCTGCCACTCTGCTGGATTTTCTTCCACACTCTTCTCTTCGGATACTATTAGACAATTCTCACTCCTGCCCTGCAGCCCCACCCTTTCATCAGATAAGTAATGTCCTAACTGTAGTGGGATTGTTTTCGTTACCCCTAATAAAACCCAGAATCGGTCGGAACACACCCTTGGCGTATACATCCTTGTGGAAGTGGTACTGCAATCCCCTCCCCCAGGCCCCTCGCCGTACAATAGCGTCCAGAGGCCGCCTGGCCAAGGGCCGCGGTCTGCGGCAAACACCCCGTTCCCATCGGGAAACACCCGCCCCGCCGCAAGGTGCAGAGGGCATCTGAGGAGCTTGCTTCTTCGGACGTTTAAAAATTCTCCCCTCTCCAAATAGGACCCCTTTCTTCCTCTCCTCTTCCAGGCCCCGGTTTGCCTTCCACTCCAATCGCAAAATAGTGAAATAAAATAAAAATGCTTGGTCGGCCACTAATAGCCTTTAATTTTTCATTTGCTTGTTACAGATGTCCACCGCGTTGCTCGCAAGGTAATCTCGCCCAACGCAGCTGAGCGCCCGCATCTAGCGCCTGCGACATCAAAGGGTCCGCGCACAAAGCAATGTTTCTTCGCCACGGTGCATCTTCATGGTAAGTTAGGATTTCTATGGCAATGGGCAAGTTGCACTGAAATCCTGAAAGGCCGAGCCTGGAGCCCGTCCAGGCTTTTCATTAAGGACATAATATTTACGTCTAACAGGCCTTTTTTCTTGTGTATACAAGTATATATTTTTGTTTGACGCGGACTAAATCATTTTCATTTAATTTCCGGTAAACAAAACCCACGCGAATGGGCACTTGTTCCCGATCATAATAAAAATGGATAATAATGTGAGGGAAGAAAAGGGCCGCTTGAATCGCCGCTCAGCCCCCTTTGTTTCTGCTTTCTGCGGTGATCAGAGGGCGCATTTGGGTTTGATGGCGAGTTTCTAAAGGCGAGGAAATGGTTTGTAAGAGGGGAAAGAAAAGGAGAAAGGTCTAATCAAGCTCGGGTTGTTCAAAGAGTCGGGTTTTGGGGTTGAAAGTGTGAGTTTGACGGTGCATCAGCATGCCGCGTTAGGCTCGCCATGGAAATGCGCGCGGGGAGCGGCCGCTTCAAAGGCGGCACACTTCACTGCAGACACTCTATTAAGATACATTTGCGCTGACCTTTGCTTTCACGCCATTTAATACTGTCACTGCGTTCTCCAGTATATACTTCCTCTTTGGGACCAGCCTCGCCCGCCTTTAGGGGTTCACCCTGCACTCCTCTGGGGAGGAGGGGTCGCTTTGGTGCCTGGGCCGCATTCAGGAAAGGGTGAGCCGGACTCCACACGTCCTGACTGCGCCCCAAAGAAGCTCCAGGGTCAAGAGTAAATAACTTTAGGCAATCTCAGAAGCTTAACAAATGAGCATCCCCAGCTGGATTTTGTGCAAAGCATCTCTGCAATTTGAGCAGAGTGGAGGCCTGAATCTGAAAGGGACTTTGTGGAGAGGGCACCCTGGAGGAGTCTGGGGAGTTCAGACTGTGCCTTTGGGACATTTCCACTCTGGCCCCCAGAACAGCCCATTCTGCTCCTCCATCCCAGAAGTCTCTTGAAGCCCCCCACACTGGTTTCTCCCTAGCATGGGGCATAGGTTACCCCCTCAGGCCTACTCTGGCCCTGGGCATGAACTCAAGAGCCCAAGGCCAAGGGGATAGGGAAGATGGCAGGAAAGTTAGAAGTCCATGTTCCCTTAATTGTCTTGTTGTTTATTTTATCCAAGTACCCCAGTGAATAGGGGAAAAATAAACACGGTGGAAAAAAAAATCAAACAGTAGAGTCTTCTTTAGTGCCAGTCCTTGTGGTTGAATAAAAAGGATGGTCCGCTTTCTATTGAGCTGAGAAATCTTTGAAGTGGGAGTTATTATCTGAGACATTCCTGCTTGTCGTCCTAACAACGCTGATGAAACGTAAAAGGTTCTTTGTCAGCGATTTGTTCTCCTCTCTGTCAAACTCCCTCTGCCCGGTTAGTTTCAAACCGTTTCTAAAGAGATAAAATCAAACTTCTTTAAAAAAAAGAAAATACATGCACACTACACCAACTGATAACTTTAGGACTGAGTCCTGCTAAGGAAAAAACAAAAGCAACACAGAGACATCAGGTCCAAGGTCTGTGGAGGTGCGCAGATGTTGAGGGGCCCTTTGCACTGGCTCTGGGACATGGGGGAAAGAATGCAGAGAAGGTGTAGGCCGAGGGTACACACCCCAAGAACACACTGTGTGTCTGCTTCTCTCTGCACTGGCCTGCACTCTCATCAGCCCCAGTCAGGTTACTTGGATGAACCTCCTTTGGGGGGGACTCCTTAAACTCCCAATATTCTTGCCAAGGATCCTTGGAACCTAAGGCTGCAGCCAAGCAATTGTTAATATTTTCTGCTCCTTCGGAGACAATCTGTCCTAAAAATAGACCCATTGTGTATTTCTTCCCACTAGCAGCAAGCAATCAACAAGCCCTTTCTGCCATTAATAGAAAGTAGAGTGGCTTGAGGGAGAGCCATTTTTACAATTTCCTGTTTTCCTCAGAATTTTGGCAGTTGAAGTTCAGAAAGTTCAGTTTACAAGATAGTGTCCCCAAAGTGCATGCAAATACCCTCCTCCCATCCACATATGCAGTTTTCATTTAATATTGTGCCCTGGAAAGTAAATTTCACCCTGTCCGGCCTTCCCCCAACTTCCCGACGTGGTTTTAAAGGTGGTTTAAATAAACAAGGATGTACCGGCCTCCCCACTCTGTGTGTGCTGAATCAATGATTTGTAAAGAAGTTTCCCCAAGCTGTAACCCATGCTGTTATTATAGTTGCTGCAAAATGTTGTCTCTTATATTGATTTTGATTTGTTTACTGGAGGTCCCCATATGTTTGTTTATATTGCTAATTTATGGGAAAATGTAATGATTGCAATGAATGTGAATTATACAGACAGGCAAATGTTTTGTAATCATAAATTCACACACATACACACAAAGCTTGACTGAGACCTTAGACTATTTGGTACATCTCCACCCACACTGTTTGTGATTTATCAGCTCTCCTTTTAGATCCTTAAATTATGAACTAACCTGAAAGGAAAAAAATAAAGTTGTTATGTATTTGATTGAAAGTGATTGTTCAATGAAAAGCATAGTTGAAAGCTGTGGCTTTAATCTTGCTGTAAATATGTACAAATGAATTAAAATCTGTGATTCTCTTTCCCTCCAAAGAGCGTCGTGTACATGGAGCTCCGTTTTGCTATTTTCTTTGGTAATAAATGTTGTGATGTTTCCCTTCCTCTTTTGAATTCGAGTGTCCTGTTATTGCTTCATCTCCCAGGGAAAGATGTGGGGCCCTCCTGAAGCCTCCAGTCCCTTTGCTGGCCTTCCCTCCCGGTTTTACAGAAACACTTCTGGAGCCAGGTTGTTCAGGGTAGCAACACGCAGGGACCCAGTAAAGCGGCCATTGTGAAGGAGGCCACCCTGGCTCCCAATGTCACCCCAGTAACACTGACACTCAACAACCAATTTACATGGGGGGGGGGTAGGTAAACCGAGGCTCTCACTGTCTTCCCACTGCTCAGGCGCGGTGCACCCTCTCACAAACCACCTTTGACTTCCCAGGCAAAAGCCTCTTTCCTAGTTGTGGGGAGGAAATACAGGGGAAGCAAAAAGAGAGGGTGAGCTGGCTTCAGGAAGCCCAGCCTGGGCCCATGGGTCCCTCGGCACAGCTGCCCGCAGGAGTCTTCCCCCCCCCCCCCCCCGGATCCCACCCCCTCCTGCAGGAGCGGCTGCTCAGCCCTCGAGGCGCCCTTCAGGGGGCGCGAAAGGCCCAGCCAGCAGACTGCAGGCCTCAGCCCCCCGCGACCCTTCCCTGCGCCCGGACTGGGATCCTCAGTGGGGTTTGGCGTGGGGTGCAGAAGGCCTTCTTGGTCCTGCCACCTAGAGAGATTATCTCAGGTGCATCAGGACCTCTGGAACCGCCAGCGCCTTCCTGCCACCTCCGCGGCGCTCGGTGGGCCGCCAGGGCTCGGGCGCCCTCCGCGCCCCCCCCCCGCCCTCCACGCCCCCAGGGCGCGGGCGCTGCGGCCTCTCCCAACCGGCCCGTGCGCCTGGGTCGGGCCGGGGCCCCCGCTGCGCTAATAAGCGGGAGGGTGGCGGCTCTTAGGGTTGGAGGCCTAGGTCCCCCAGAAGCAGCCCTGGGGCCGAGGCTGCAGGCCTGCGGAGGCTGGATGGAAGGGCCCAGCCGCCCGCGTCGCCCGGGGCCGCCGAGGCGAGGTGCTGCGCCGTGCGCCCCCTCCCGTCCCGCGCGAGGAAGGGCCCCCCTCCTGCGGCCCGGGGCCAGCCGGTGGGGCCTCCCGAGCCCGCCTCCGGAGAGGGCCTCATCAGAGCTCTTCCAGCGACGCGCGGCGGTGCTGGGGCGCCCCTGGGGGTGCGGGGGAACGGCCTGCTCCCCGCCTTCGAGGACCGCCCCGGGCCCGGGGAAGTCGAGGCAGGCCACAGTGCGCGGAGGGAGGGAAGGCTCCCGTGCACCTCGTGCCCCTCGGGCTCTGGGACAAGCCCGCGCCCCTGATGCTGGGGAAGCTCAGGCTTCCTTCCAAGAAAACATTTTTTTTTTTTTTGGCAGAAAGTTGAATGGTGTGACTTTTGGCGAGGGGTTGGATTCACCGGTCCCCAAGTGCCCCCAGGGCTAGCCTCACCCTAGAGACACGCGCACGCATCCTTTGGGGGTTCCGCGCCTCCCACTGCGGAGCGCAGCGCCAGGGAGCGGTTTGGGGGTGTCTTGGCCTGCCGGTGACTCCCACCCAGCCCTTCCTCCCCGGCCGTCCACGAGCCAGGGCACCAGGGAAAAACCTCCTGCGCGGTGGGAAGGGAGCCTTTGGCCAGGAGCCAGCCTCTCAGGCTTGACCACCTTCGGCGCTCTGCCCCTGGATAAGTGATGAAACCGCCTCGGGCTGCAGTTTCCTCATCCGCTAAATTGGGATGGACTTAACCTCCCCCCCAAACTTCTTTCCAGCGTTAAATAAGATGACCTTTGAAGCATTTAGCATTGACATGTTATGTGCCTGTTGTTACTGTTATTATTACTTCTACGACTGCGACTTTACCTTCCAGACACGTCCCCTGGTCTGGTCCCCAGAACCAGATTCTTCAGACCTTACTAGAAAATGTGGTACCATGGTGGGGGGGGGGGGCTCAAGCTCCAGAGCGGGGCGCACCTTTTCGGGCACGCCCCGGGCTAGATGTGAATTCGCCATCACTGAGAGTTCCAGAGCCTGATGCTGCAGGCCACTAAGATAGAGACGTAATTTATTTCTAAAAGGCCCAAGAAAAATGAGAGGGGATCAGTTTATTTCGGTGCGGAGTGGAAGCAGAAGAAGCCCATTCATCTTAATGTCACCCCCATGACTTGTTAAGACCATGGCACTACGGTAAACTCTATGGCCTGCCCTGCCCAGAGGTCGATTTATTTTTGTCATAAGTGTCTGCAGCCAGCGTGAGGTAGGTGTTGGGTTTTTGGAGGCCTGGGTGTAAAGGGAGAGAATGTGCAAGTGGGGAATAAGGGTGACCCGGGACAGAGCATGTGAACAAAAGTCACACAAAAGATGCTTTTCCAGGAAGGCATCAGAAGGTGGTTTTTTGTTCTCTTTTGTTTAGATTTTTATTTTTAAATAATCTCTGCACCCAAGATGGGACTCAAACTCATATCCCCCAAATCAGGAGTTGCACGCTGTAACTAGGGAGTCACCCAGGTGCCCCGGATCCTTTTTTTTTTTTTTTTTTTTTAAATAATGATAGTTTTCTTGTACTGAATTTTCATTCTGGGAAAATTAATAACATCTTGGTCCTCAAGTGACCATAGTAGTATGTTCCACTTGTCACCAGCTTCCTGCCTGGGCATCAGAACAGCACTGCTTTTTCACCCGAATATCTTCAATGAGGAAAATGATTGAGAGTCTTCTAGGAACTTGATCAAGTTCAGATCCCAAAACCATTTGGGAAAAAGAAACTCATTAGACAATAAGGAGAGGTCTTGGCAGTTACCTCTGAATGTTCCAGTAGCCTTACAAATGTCCAAAACAGCTGCATAGAAAAAAAAGAGAAAGAAAAAAATTACCTCAGGATGCAAGTTAATCAAATGTAAATATGACCAGGGAGATGGATTTGAAACTTGTCTTGCATTTTTGGCTTCTTTAGATCCAGTGAGACTCTATATGAGCCAACATTCAGGGCAAGAATATTGATCAATTCAAAACAAGTCAGACAGGGCTGTACATGGTTCTGAACCTCATAATGAATGGGCAACCTTGGGAAATGTTTGCAGAGGGAAGAAACCAAAATTGGGTAAATCTGTATGGTTTTGGCTGTACCATGCAGTTGTAGAATAATGGCAAAAGGAAGGGGTAAAAAAAAAAACAACCCACCAGCAATATTATCGGATGATTTATGCAAAGTATCAGAAGGATGACCCAGTTTTTTTCTTGTTTGTGGCTGACGGCTGGCCCATGCAACATCAGATTAGCCAGATGAAGATAGTGTCCCTTGCCAGAACTGGGGAGAAAATGCAGACAGCTCAAGCTCCTTGGCTTCAGCCACTGCAAGGGTTTGCTCAGGGTTTAATGGAGGTCTCTAGCTTTTGCACTATCATATTCAGTAAGTGTTTAAAAAATGCACCCAGCATATTAGTGAAAAGTGTTTTGCCTGAAATGTGCATATTTCGAAATCCTGAATAATAGGCGTCTGTCCCTGAAAGTTTGCTTATTTATTTCCTCTGAGAGAAATGGAGAGGGTTGCCTAGTACATGATGCACATAAGCGGTTCTCAATCACACTGCAGCAACTTTCACCTGAGAAAATTTAAGTGTTTCAAACATGCTATAAAAATTTCCCCTACATTTTCTGCCGATGCATTTAGGAAGCAAGGACTCCATAGTCAAATGCTTTCTATCATTCAAAAAACCTGCCAATTAAAAAAAAAAAAAACTGTTGTAGAAAAACAGAGCTTCCTTTAAGTGTGAAATATCATTTCATTGTAAAAAGTTAAAAAAGGAGCGGTAATCCAACTTCCGGATACTGTTCTGAATTATTTCACCAGACCCTTTTAAAAGGGGATTAGCAGGGCTTTGGGAGCAAAATCCTTCTGTTTTATTCAATCTCTGATTTTATGTTATAATTACGGGTTGTAAAGACTCTGGAATTAGTATGCAGGCACCGTCAGGACACGATGCAGGTGCTATTCTAATGGTTCAGCTTTTTAATTAAGAAAAGAGGTAAGAAAATTGAATCATAAAAACACTTTTGTGAGAGCTGAGAACATTGAAGCGACTGCATGAATAAAGCCTTTATACCTTCCCCTGACAGGTCAGCTACCAAGGCACTGACTTACGACCTTTTCAGGGCCAGACAATAGTTAACAGCTTTCTCACCTTGTCCCCACCAAACCAAACCTTCTCTCCTAGGACAGATCTTATGGAAATTGCTTTAAGTAGCTTGACTTTCACAAAAAAAAAAAAGAAAAGAAAAGAAAGAAAGAAAAAAAAATTGCAGTTGGGACAGATACATGTCCATATTGAAAGGCCTATTCGTAGGTTCCAACCACAGATGTCTGTCTTGTTCTCTGGATCCCTTCTCATGAGTGGGGGAGGGGGTGTACAGGAGGCACACATAGTTTATGGGGGAATGGAACCTGTCCTGAAACACCCACATAGACAGAAGCAGGACCAAGGCCAATGTAGACGCCTCCCTCAATTACTGGGAAAACACAACAGAAAGAGAGGCAGAGGCTGCAAGTCCTTCTGCACTTCTCTGAAATGGACTCTTCTTTAGAGGAAGAGATTTGAGCTTGAAAGCAATGCTCTTCTTGAAGGCCTCCTGTCAGTGACTGTGTCTTAGTGCTTTGTAAGTTCCTTCAGCTCTCCAGTCACCCCCAGATGAGCATCTGTGAGTAAAACTGTTCTTGCTCATGAGACACCAACACAAGTCCCCCAGCTCTCCCCCAGAGTGATGTTGGAGAGCCTCAGACCTTGAGGCACTCAGGCCCTGGAGCCCCCATGATTCTCCTATCCCAGGCTTTGCCAAAGCCCAGAGCCTGGATCTGAACTCTCAGGGAAGCCCCCACTCTGTCTTCCTTGGGCTCCAGTAAAACTCCACCCATCACTCCTCCGTCCACCCCCTCTGAATCTGGGGACCTGGTCCAGGACCAGCAACCCAGGCCATGCCCTTTCTGAGGAGCCCCGGCTCGCCTGGGCCCAGCCTAGGACAATGCGAGTATTAGGATATCAGCCGCCCTCGCAATGATCACGCGTTCAACGATTTTGTTTTCACGGCTGAGGGGGCTTTTTTCCAATGTAAATCAAGCGCTTTAGTTATTAAGGCCGAACACTAATCTCCAACAACCTTGACATAATGTGGCCGGGCGCGCCGGCCCACTTCGCACCTGCAGTCTGAATAGGGCGCCTTGTCAATGGGGGACACGCTTGTTGCCCCGGCTTGCAAAGGAGGGGAGTGAATAAGTCAAGCTTTGTGAATGCCCATGCGCGCTCTCCCTCCCGCCTTTGATCACGGAAAATGTCTTCTAATTTGTCCCTTTTTCATTGTAACAACGTTTTCAAGGCTCTTTCTATTTTTTTTTCCCGAACCACATTTTTATAAAGAACATAAATCGCCCCCCAAAACAAAAGGGGCGCGCCCCGGCCAACTGGCGCCATCCCGCTTCAGTGTCTTGAGGCCCTGGAAAGTTTGTTGCTTCTTGAAGCTGGTCTCCCAGCAAACACTACCTCGAAGGCCCCCAGAGTCTGCAGCTCCAAATCCTGACTTCTGGAAGGAGGGTGGGTAACTGGCTGTGGGAGAGGAATGTAGAGGGTTCTCTATTTGGGGGGACAGGAGAGAGACCCGGCCTAGGGTAGGGATCAGAAGGGTTTTGGAGCTAAGATTCATATGGGCAAGACCCAGGAGCAGATGTGTCCCTAGAGGATGTTATGCCACTTCTTGGCCTCTCCTGAACTCAGCGGGCAGTTCCTGGACCCCGTGGAAGTGGAAATGGGTTAGCCACCTTTTATTACACAAGGCAGGTGTAGGTGCTCACAGCACTCTAAGCAACAGCTTCTCTCCTCTCATCACCCTACTCCTGCAATCAGCAGTGGTCCTGAGTTCTCCACAGAACCGGGTAATTGGGGGATATCTGGAAAGGCTACCTGCCCAGAGACACGCCCCCAGGTCTTCTGTGGGAAGCCGGAGCCACTTCTCCCCATTAAAAACCCTACAAGAAAACAGCATCAGTGCCATTTATTCAGGGCCATGAAGCAACTTCTTTGTGGAATGTGGATTTTATTTGGGATTGCAATTCACTCAAAGTCTTTCTCTGTGAACACAGGCATTAATGACACTGATGTCTCATTTGGTGGGATATTAATTATCCAGTTGCAAATCAATGAGCAACCTCTGCTTCTCCCCCAACCCTACTCCCCACATCAAGTTTGGATTTCCAAATGTTTGGCGGAACTTCTTGCCAGAAACATTTTTATCCTAGAGTTTTAACTTTATTCCTTCTCCTCGATTAAATAATTTTTCTTTGAGGCAGGCTGAGACTTTTTTTTTTCTTTTTTTCCCCCGTTAGTCATTACTTTAGTGCAGGCTTGGGGTAAGAAAACTAACATAACCCACTAATACAGTTTAAAACACTTTGATGTCTTGCCAAGAAACACTTCCTTCAAGAGAGAAGTCAACATTTGTTTTTCACATTAAATGGCGTTTAGTTGCCAGTGGAAAAAAAAATAATTCTAAGGACCACTTTTTAATTCGATGGATAACAACCGCAGGGGTCTAAAAGAAAATAACGACGATAGCTATAGACACAAATAACTAAATTACCAAAACGTTAGTATATCTCCCGGCTTCATTAATATGTAACAGACTCCCCAGTTAATCTCCAAAAGCTAGTGTTCCCCCTGTAAAATAGCACTCTGGGACGAATTGTACATGAGATCAATCACTGCTAATGCAGGAAGGTTTACTGCAGGAAAGGGAAAAAAAAAAAAAGCTATTTACACCTTCAAATAGAAGCTTTTCAGATTTAAGTGTAAGAGCCATACATCACCAAGAATAAATGATTATGAATTGGTAAACGCGCCCTCCAGCGATTAGCTATGCGACGCTATTTATCATTTCTTGGGTGGTGATGGTGGTGGAGGTTTTTTTTCTTCTTCTCCTTTGGCTTCTTTTTAAAATCATCTGACTGTTCGGGAAGAAAAGCTTGACAAGCAGAGGAGAAGGGGGGAAAAACACCGCGGGAAAGTTTGTTTTTGCATACACTCCAAGTCATCAAAACGTGGCCATGCAGATAGAAACAGGGTCAGATGTGGAGAGCGGAATAGAAAACAATGCAGCCCTTTCATTGTTTCATTTGTTATTAGGAGATCATTTGCCTATTGACGTTGACACATCAGCAGGTGTATTTTTTTTTCTCTCCGTTCCCTCTCTTTACTGATCCCCTCCCTCATTATATTTCCTCTCTTTAGTCCACGCATTCAGGAAGTTCACCATCAGTGCATGCATGCATGCATGCATGCATGCATTTATTTACTATTTATTTATTTATTTATTTATTTATTTATTTATTTATTTATTTAGGAACTTTTCTCTGGGTGCGTGCGGGGCGCCGCAAGCCTGCGCTGGTGTGCGTGGCAGCGAGCCTGCGCAGGGCTAGGGCGGGGAGCCCGCGCAGCCACAGTTGTCCGGGGAAACGGTGCTCCTGCCAAGGCATGGGGTCAGGGACTCCTGGGGACCCCGCTTGCTGTTTGCAACACAAAAGCATATGCAGCCCCTAAACATTCCAGGAGAGACAAAGGCTGCAGCCGAGGGCTGACTTAACCCTGGTTAAAAGTAACCCGGAGCCCACCTCCTTGGCCCAGGCCGGCTCTGGAGGCCCGGGGGGAGGCTCGGGGACCCGGCCTTGGGGCCAGGGGTGCCCAGGCTTGGGCGCCCGCCGGGGCTGGGACCCGAGATCGCCGTGGGGGGTGCGGCGGGGTGGCGAAATCCCAGCGTCGGGGGGCGGGGGGCGAGCGGGCCCCCTGGGCTTCGGGCTGCTCCGCGGCCAGGCCGACGACCTCGGGGACCCTGGGGGGCCGCGCGAGCTCCACCTGAGGACGGTGGAAGCCTTAGCGCTGTGGACGGTTCCAGAGCCAAAGGTGTAGCAGGAGGCAGGGGAGGGGAAGGCTCACCTGCCCGCTGCTCCCGAGGCGAGGAGACCACGTTAGGCAACGGCCCACCCTTCATAGCTGGATGGACTCTCCAGGAGCCCTCTGCAAGGGCCACAGCCCTTCTTCATCCTTTTAGGGGTGTTGGGTGTTTGAACTGGGGAGGAGAGGAAGCTTTGGGGGCCAGTTACTGTGGGTTAGTAAGACCTCCAACTGAAAGAGAAGGCCAGGACCCAGTTATTGCATGCACTCGGTGACCCACAAATTCGGATTTGAGTGGTGTCAAGAGCCCTTTTCTTTAGGTTGGGGAGATTTTAGGATGGCTGGTAGGGGAGTTCTGGCTCTATGTCTATCAGAGCAGGTGACACTCCTAAGGGCTCTTGCAACCAGACATACATTGGGCCTTGAGATGGTCTCAAAGTTGTGGAAGAAACCCAGGGCATGCCCTCCACAGACAGGAAAAGGGCTCTCATTTCAGACTTAGTTTATGGTTTGCTTTTCAAGTTGAATATTTACAAAGTGTTGTTACCTGCGCATCCCAAAGGAAGAAAGATCCCACCGCCTCACCGAAGAAGAGTTGATTAAAAAAATAGTTGGAGGCTGGACATAGAGTATTTAATCATGCCTTCCCAGTTTTAAAATATATTATGGAGTTATTACAAAATAAATTGATGTATAGGGAGTGCGGAGAGAAATGAAGTGTCGCTCATTTTTATTTCACGCTCTATTGTGTAAAATTTTCTTCCCTTTCCCCCAACGGAATCTTCTCTTGTTTTGATAGCTTATGACTGGCTCCTGTAGAAAATCTTCTTGAAGAATCAGTTCAGACATACTGACCTTCAGGGAATGGATTTCTCTGTTACTTTTCAAAGCTGGTACAGTTCTGTGCTTTGGGAAAGAGAAATGGAGAGAAGGAATGAGCTCAGAAGTTTGAAAGAGGAAACGTGTATTCCTCTTGTATCTCCCTCCCAAGAAACCTTTAATATTTTGCACCTAAATTTGACCCCAGGAAGGAAAAAATTGTTGACAATAAAGCCTGTGAAATAAGCAAATTGTCATCATGAAGATTTAATTTTGCAACTCCAGCAAAGCATATTATTCATTTAGTTTCTATTGTTCTTCAAGATGTTATTCTTAATTTTAAAATTTAATGCCATTATTTTCTTCTGTACAACCTATTTTTGAAATAAAAGATTCCCTTTATGATATGTTTTTCAATAGTGAGTCTCTAAAGATCTATAATATTATTATTTATCTGAATTTTGTAGCTCTGAGGGCTGTATACACGATGTAATTGCTTTAACATGTTTTCATAAATTACATTCAGAAATGTGTCATAGTAAATTACCTTTGTAATAAAATGTAAAAAATGCAAATGGCTGTTGTCTTTATTACGTTTTAAACCATTGGTTTATCTGCACTATTTCACTTGTCACTTGCACAATATGTTGGCTAAAGGGGCGGCACAGTTTGATAACAGAGAGCTGGGTCCTGTGTGTAATCTTGCAGGCACGTACAGTTTGGGTCATTTCCTCATCTCCCGCAGAAAAGACATTATCCCGCTCATATTTACATACTTTTCAATATTTGTCAAACAATCATAAATTATAAATTAATGAAATGTTCGACAGTCTTCAGAGATCAGACTAATGAAGACATTTACCTTTTTGGTGATTTTGAGTCTCATCTTTGTAAGTTTAATGACATTTTGACGCTCACGCTTTATTAGGCTTTATTAGATTTGTCCTTCACTCCCGCTGTCATTCAGATGTCTCTGCAGAAACATCACCTGCTTCAGGTACAAGAACAAATCAACTTCGACCAGGAAACCTTCAAAACAGGGGCTCTACAACCTTAGTTTTAAGAATTAATGTTGACTTGGGTCTAAAAGACCACTAAGAAATTTTTACAGTGATTTTTTTTTTTTTGATGAGAATGCTGTTACATTTATTTTGCTAGGAAGCAATAACACGGAAACTCAGACGGAAGTGCAGCTCACATATACTATAATTTCAAAGTGATTTACAGCAGCAGAATCAGGAATGAGGGAAAGCAACTCTGATCTTGGATTCATCTTTTGGGATTCTGTGAAATTTCCTTTAGATTGAGGATGGATGCAGTTTGTAAACCCTCTCTTGACTTCAGAGGAAAGGGTCTCATTTGGAACTTGGTTTCAATCAGGGGATGGGCACCACCTCACCCAGCTGTGGTCCCAGGCAAGCAAAGGACTCCTCCCAAACACCACCACCCACTGGATGCATCATTGACCCTTCAAGCTCAGAGGGAACCGCAGTCGTGCGTCTGCTTAGCCCAGGACAGGAAAGGAAGGCGTAAGTGCCAAGTGTCCGTGAGGTTGACACATTTCCCTGGAAGATGTTGACTCCCCATGCTCTCATGATGATTGATGGCCACAGGGCTTTTTAATAAAATTATAGGTGATGAATTTAATTCAATCCAGAGAGGTCAAGCGACCAGCCTTGACTTAAGATTCAAATAGTAAATCACATGGAATAAATGCACATCATCCCCACCCATCCCCAGCCGTGGGTGGAAGTGAGCTGGGGCTTTGGCGCCATCTTACTCTAGACAAAGGGCAGGGAGCCCGGGAAGTCAGAATGTCAATGTCTCTGTCATCAGGTTGGGTAATTTTATTAGCTCTCTTGCAAATTTTATCAACTCGTGTTAGTACACATCACCCCGCAGCGCCACCAGCCGCCTGACTTCCCTTGGCCTGGCCCACGAGGGGCATGCATGCTTTGTGGAGGTGAGAGAAGGTGCTGGAATGAGGGAGAGCTCAGCTCTCCCATGATTATCTGGAGTAGAAAGAGGGGTGAGTGTGAGTGAGAGGGAGAGAGAGAGAGAGAGAGAGAGGGAGAGAGGGAGAGGGAGGGAGAGAGAGGGAGAGAGAGAGAAGCCAACAAGAGACAATTTTAGAGGTGGGCGCCCAGCTGCAAGCCTTTGCCTCCTCCTGGGCCAACTGAGCTTCCAGCAAAGGCACGAGGAGGCGTTCGCTGTGGAAGGGGGGGAGCAGGGCCCCCCAGGAAGTGCACGGACTTGTAGGTTAGCCTTTGCCCCTTTATAAAATATATATCAGGAATAAAACGGCAGCCCATTAGAGGCCACAATCAGAACCCATAAAAATGTTGGGAGCGACTTCGAAATATCTCCAAACACTACTTTTTTAAGACACAACGGAGAGTTATTAAGCGGCTTCTTGGTGAAGCAGCGAGCCTGGCTTCCGCAATCATCAAAAATTGATATGTACCGCTACTAAAGTAATTATGCGCCATCCTGAGGATAAGGGAGCGGGCAATTGTTAATCCACTTGCACACCCGTTGACTTGCAGCATCAAGCTGCAAATAGCTTAATTAAGTCATACACGTGGACTATAACCATATTGCTCCATTGCATTATGCACACTATATCTCAATTTATTGGGACAATTAATGCGAAAGCTCCACCTCGGGCGGGTTTGCCATCCACCCCGTGCCCAAGTTCCATTCGATCGACGCTCTCCTAGAAAGCCAGAACCAACCCAGAAAGCCAAGAACAAATGAGAATTAAGGAGAGAGAGAGAGAGAGAGAGAGAGATCCTACTGGGGATGGGGGTGGGTAGGATTTGTGAGCAAACTTTGGCCCATCAAGTTGTTAGAATGGGGTGTCACAAAAGGCAAACCGAATGCCTTGGACATGACATTTGTCATGTCTTAGCTGGTCACCTATTTAAGTGGGAAGAGTCCCCAATAGTTTTTATTATAATTGTAAAGCGCGAAGCAAAAAAAAAAAAACAAAACAAAACCATTTATTAATCATGAGAAATCTTCAGCCCGGGAGGTCAGGGGTCTGTTGGAACAGTTATGCAAACCCACTCCATCCCCACAAACATCTACTGGCTACAAGCAGTTTGCTCCTCTGAGTTCAAACTACAGAAATCTTCAGGTTACACCAAATCGATACCCACCCCCCCACCCCTTAGCAAACGACCAAGACACAAACTTCTGACGGGGTAGCCCCCTTCTCTCCTATTTCCACTTTTGCAGGTATAGAAATATTCAAGGTGATCCGGGACTGGAAGTGCTGTCACCTGTGTGGGAAGGAGCCTTGGCAGCAGGGAGGAGCCGACAGAGAGGGAGGCGACCGGACAGTGGGTCCAGCTTCCCCCACAGGTGCAAAAGTCTGAGAGCCCCTGTCAGAGTTGGACGTCAGGTGCCCCCTCCGTTCAGGTGGCACAGGACCTGCAGCCCCTGCCCCTGGGATGCCAGGCAGTGCACTAATTTGAGTCTGAGCAGCGAGCTCCCCAGGTGAGACATAAATTGACAGGAGGTCTGGTCCTCATTGGCCCCTCAGACAGAGCGGAGCCCACGAACAATCTTTCCACACTTCAAACCTCACCAAGAAGTGGGAGACCCCAAGCCGCGGACCCAAAGGGCCTCTCCTGTATGTGCCACTAGAGGCCGGCTGATGTGGGCCGGCCCCACATCCTGTGGGCTCTTGCATGTTTGCCCCAAAAGATGGGGACATGACTTTGATAGCGTGAATCAGAGGTGCGTCTTGGATTCCAAGCTACCGCTGTGCCTCCTTTCTCCCCGAGTCCGGGAGAACTGAGGGCTGCGATTTCCACGGGGACCACCCCCCACCCCGCACCCCTTGCAGGTCTGCTGGGAAGCAGGAGGGTGTTTCCTCCTGGCATCCTCTGCGAGGAAATAAAAATACACGTAAGCGGGGGAAACCCGAGGTGTGAACCTGGAGTGTGCCGGGCTGACGCTCTCAGCCTCCCTGGCAGCTTTTTTCTAGTGTCTTCTCCAGGTTGTTTTTCCTTCACTTCCAAACAGGTAGACAAGCATCACTTCGACTTTTCCAAAAGATCTTCTCCAACTCAGCTTTGGAGGTTTTTTTCCCTAGGGTCCATGCGCCTTTAGGGGAGGAGGGTTGGGGATGCTCCAGGTCTTCCCGCGGATACCTGGGCTTCTGCAGCTCGCTCTGGAAAAGGAACGGGTGACCCGGCGCCCAGTGAGCAGGGTTGCCTGGGGCGGGGGGAGTTGGTGTCATCCTGGGATCGTCCAGGTCTCTGTCTTGACTCCAAAGGTCCGGGACTGTGCACTTTTGGATCTGCAGAGCCAGCAGAGTGAGGACGTGGGTCCAGAGAACCACTTATGGGGAGCTCCTGCTTTGAGGTACCCTCCAGGGCAAAGCCTGTGTCAGCACTTCTAGGAGAAAACAGCAGTAGCAGTAATACCAACACGCAGGTATTTCTCGTGCACTTTCTATAACCGTTTTGCATGCGCAGTCCTATTTAAAGCAAACGAACAGGCAAAAGAAAACACCATTTGACACAGATTCTATTTTTGTGCCCATTTTAGAGATGAGAAAACAGAGTTGGAGTAGTTTAAAGGACTTTGTTCAGGGTCCCTCAGCCAGGAAGTGGCCCAGCCGGTACTTGGAGCAGCTTGCCGCCCAGGGGCCACAATTCTTCCTTGGGTTGCCTCTCCTCTTGGGGAAGTGTGGGGCAGTTCAGACCCTGCCTTCCCTTCCTTGGCAGGACGGGCTCTGGGAAGTCCGTTCATTTCTAGTGCCAGTCCTTGCTCTCCAGGCTCCTGTCTTCTTTCCCACTGATGCCCCCAAATCCCCTGCAACTGGGGTGTGTGTGTGTATATCTTCCAGGTTTAAACCTGGGTCGGTGGGGTCCAAAATCTCCAAATCCTTCTGAAAATCTGCCCCTTCACCACATCCAGTTCCCGGACCAGTAGTAGAACAGCAGTCAGGCTAGGGTGGAGTCCATCCGGACGCCTTCCTGGAGGTGGTGGCCAAACTCGTTAACCTGACTACATCTTGTCTGGGCTGATGGTGAGGGATAGGATCCCGGGTGGCTTCAGGTCCTCCCTCCCCGTCTAGAAAGGAAGAGGTCCAGCTGCTGTGATCTGTGATCGTTTATTCCTTCTTCTTCTCCTCCCCACCTCCTATTTCTCTGCTTAACCAACATCTTAACTCCAAGACTGTGGCTCAAAAAGGATGCACGTTAATTTCACAATTTCCATCCCAAAGTGGGGATGGACCCCCTGTTGCCACCCCAATCTGTGCCTCTTTGACCCCTAAGGATGTTATAAGGGACCCCAGAGAAATGTACGGAGAACACAACTGCTCTGTGTGTTGGGAGACGGGTGAGCCGAACTTCTGATTTTCTGCAGTGGCAGGGGGCGCGGAGAGGAGTGAGGCAGGTGGGGTGAGCAGGTAGCCCTCAAGTCCAAAACTCCAGGCTGTCCCTCGCCTTCAAGGGCCGTGGCCTTTGAACCAGGATCCCGGCAGGGCCCGCAAGGAGCCGGCCTACCGCCTTCACAGCCCGCTTTGCCCGGTGCCCCGCGCAAAAGAGTTTAACTCTTTTATCAGAGGGGGAAATTGAAAAGTGACTTCTGCAAATCCCAAGTCGGGGGCTCAGCAGCAACTTCTGGGGAGGGGGGAAGAGAGGTGGGGGCCGAAAAGGGAGGTGGGGAGAAAAAAAAAGAGCGGGGGGTGGAAATCCATTGAAAAAAAAATAAAGATACACGCGGGATTAAATAAGCTAAGCAGCTCAGCCGGCGGAATTCTAGATCTGGGTTTTGAAACCAAGAGGGTCCCTCTACCTTTGGCCATCTGGCTGTTTTAAGCCCTGCCCCATGCTGTATGATTTTAGCTGAAAATCTCTTCCGTTGCAGCTTCTCTTTTATTGAATTCATCAAAAGCAAACTTTCCCTGAGTTTTTTCTTTTTTTTTCTTTTTTTTTTTTTTTTAAGACGGCTAAAATAATACGCCGACCACTGTGACATTCTCCGCGCCCAGGCCATTTTTCATAACGCCGCGGATCCGCTTTTGTGCCTCTGAGGCGACTAAACAGATGAATAACGAGCAAAGTCTCCCGAAAGTAAGCTCGCAGCTTTTCTCGGCGCTAAAAAAGTTAACTGAAATGAGAGGTGCACGTGAAAACCCAACACCCAAAGATGGGGGGCCACACTTTTAGGACTCTGCATGACAACGACGTCTTTTTAAAAGCAAACTAACCCCCACACCCGCGCACACGCGCGCGCGCGCACACACACACACACACACACACTCACACGCACGCACCAGCACACTTGCTCACACAAACTACACAAACTTTAAGCCTTGCGAAGCTGCCCAGGTGGTGTTTTTGGAAATTTTGGTAAAGACAGAGTGAAAGAAGAAGGTTCTGAGGCAGGTTCTAGCTGGCAAGGATGGGAGAGGGCAAAAACGCGGTTTTATCTATTATTTTAGTTTTAGATGTTGTTTTGTTTTGCTAGATTTTTTTTTTCTTTCTTTCTTTCTTTTTAACCGCAGCTAGTAGGCAAGTTGTTTTCTGGCAAGAGGCAAGGAATGGCTGCAGCACTCAAGGAAGAATCAAAGTGTTAAAGGACGCTCAAAATGTAGTGTTGTGGCAGGTCGGGGTAAGTTACTTTTTTTTTTTTTTTTCTCCCCTTCCCCTCCTGTTTGCTCTTTGGTTTTGGAACGCAGTAAAAACGCACTTGGAGTAGAGTTTTCCTGTTGTTGTTGTTTGTTTTTTTTTTTTTTTTTTTTTTTTTGCGGGGGGGGGGTGGAGAGTAACTCCAGGCTCCCTCCTGGGGTGGCCGCCTCCTGCGACCCTGCTCTGGTTTTGCAAGTGCTTTGCTGGGAGGTGCTTTCCCGCCGAGCCCCGTGGTGCCCGCGCAGGGGCCAGCGAGCCCCGCGCGCTCCAGCCGCTCCCGCCGCAGAGGCAACAAGTCCCCGACCGCAGCCCGGGGCCCGCCGCTCGCCAGGTCCCGGGAACGGATCTTGCACGTGTAAACTACTTGCTTGTGGACGCGCACAGCTGCGACCCTCGGGTGTATGGGGGGGGGGGGGGGGGGCGGAAAAAAAGCCTCGTGCCTTAAATGGACGGTTTAGAAAAACTCAGCCATTGGTTCTCGCCAGATGATTATTGATGCAAAGTAAACCCTAGGGTTGGAGCGCGCGCGCGTTTGTTTAACCCTAAAAAGTATTCCGCATCCGAGTTGCTCAGGTTGACGTCCACTCGAAATCGTTTGCTATTTTTTGTCCCCCCCACCCCCCACCCCACCGCCAGGGGCTAAGAAAAATAACGAGGCGTCATCTGTGGGAGATGGGTGCAGACCTAGTAGTCCCCGGGGAGCAACGCCCCAGCCCCGTGCGCGCTCACTTGCAGGAAAAGTGGCCCCAGAGAAACTCGACAGGCGGCTCCGTGCACGCGCGCACACGTTCCCACGGACGTGTGTCACGGGTGCGTGGTGCTGCTGCATGCACTTGGCTGCGGGCACCGACCCGGGGCTCTGGGATTCGGTCCCGGGGGTGCGGCTGCTGCTGCTGGTCTGCGGTGCATGTTCCATAGAGCGCGGCTATTGAGGCGCCCGGGCCGAGGGCTGGTTCGCTGGGAGCGCGGGACAGCGACCCGCGAACGTCTGCCGCGAGCCCAGATTTTATGGATTCTCACGTTCTCCCCTACCCGGGAGTGTGGCATAGACACGTGCTGCGCCAAAAGGATGGGGCAGGGCGGACCCCGATGTTGCCCGAGCGCGCCCGGGAGAAATGCACCGGGCGGCCGCGGAGGATGCACACGGGGCCCAGGGGGCATCCGAGGCGATTTTGGTTCATTAGCAGGCGCGACTCCCCGAGCCTGGGTCTGGCGGGGCCCGAGCATATAAAATGCAACTTTTGCCCCATTGGTTCGCTAGGTGAATTAGCGCATACTGGGACTGAACAGTCCTTGACCTTTGCCTTTATGTTTGCGCAAATGTTTGCCTAAAACACAATCGGCCTTGACAAGGGAGCATGCTACCGTGTGACACTGCCTATTCACCAGATAGATGTTCCCTGCCACACACGACCCAGAGCAGCCTTTTTAAATGGCTTAGGTATTTGTACAAACCGTATAAATTAATGTCGGATGATTGCTAGTTGCTAGTTAAATACAAGACAATTTAGATGTGGGATACACATCTCTCTTTAGTCTTTCTTCTTCTTCTTCTTCTTCTTTTTTTTTTCTTCCTCCCCTTTCAGAAAAGTCGGTAAGATGACCAGGAAACAAACAAACAAAAAAATGATAGTGGAGAAAAGTTAATGTTTAGGGAAGGCAATAGATTCCTGTTTGATAAAATGGGCACAAGAACGTAATTCCCTTACAAATGACTTTTCCCACCAAGATGGGGAGTGAATGAAGCAAGAGAGAGGAACAGTGGGGAAAACTGAAGGACAAATGCTCAGGACAATTAGTAATGGGGAGGGGGGTTTGGGGAAGTGAACCCGAAGATCCTGCAGGATTTATTGTTCCTGGAGGAGCCATGAGAGTCAAGAGGCTCTCAGGACTCTGGCAACCCCGTGGGACTGGGGAAGTTTTACCGATTCCTGAGCTTTATGGTTTTGAATACTTCCCCCAATAAAACTAAATACTTTAGCAGGAGGGGAAAACATCTTGTAAAAATCTAGAATTGGTTTAAACCTCCTTTTTAACCTCCACATTGTAGGTTTGAAATGATTTAGAGACCTAGGCTGCCTTTCCCTGAACTTTGACATAGGAAAAAAAAATGAATTTCCCTCGGCTGTGGTTTCTAGCTGGGTTCAGAATTTTCCACATTCCTTTCATTACCAGCAAGATGGCAAAACCGCACTGATTTCCAGGGCTTAATTTCTGGGGTGGATGGGACGGCAGAGACAGGGATTACAAAATTAAGCAAAACAGGGACAGTTGCAGTATTCCTTTAGGGAGTGTCATTCCTTTGGGAGAGAGGAGTATTTACTTTCTTCGTTCCAAGAGGATGCAGTTGACCAGGAGAGTACCAACTCAGGCCACAACCTGGGGGTACGGATTTGAATGTCTGAGAGTCACTGCGGTTTCTCTAAACATTGGCCAAGTTGCTTTCAGGCTTCCTTTAACTATCTGCAGGTGGTGGGCCATCACTTCTCCCTTGGAAGCCCTTTCTCTTGTTCCCTGGGTAGAATTTACCTTCTCTCTGGTGGGCTTTGGGTCCAGGGGGAAGTTTGTTAACAACAACAACAACAACAACAACAAAAAAAAACAAAAACAGAATTCTATGTGTTCCACATAGAATTTTGGCGATGCACGAAATTAGCAGAAAGGTATAAACGACAGCAGAATGCAAAAGACAAAAGATAAATTTAAGAACAAGTACCTTGCAAAAAAAAAAAAAAAAAGAAAGAAAGAAAGGAAAAAAGAACAAGTACCTCGCAGGGAACTGTAACACAGGGAGGCTTGCAAGAAGAGTAAACATAAGTGATATGGAAAATAATTCAGGAGACTATTTCTATTTTTAAAAATACCCCGCCCTACGAATTTCTTAATTAACAGATCAGATTTGTTAGTTTACCCTCATTATTTAATTAATAATGTGTCAGAAGTGAACCATTTCAGAAACAGTTCTGTAGAACTGACAGAGTGTGAATGGTAGTCTACACAGTTTTGGCTTTTGGTTTAGAAAAGCAGGCAACTGGATATGCGTAGAAACCATATTTCAGTTCTCAGAGGATATTTGCTCATTTTCTTAAGCTTGTAATCATTTTAACTATTTAAAAAAATAGTTTCATATTAAGATAGAGTGGCTCTTGATAGTCTCTTCTCTCTGCTCCTTCTCATCCAATCTTTTAGAGGATTTAGGAATTAAAGATTTATAGAAATGCACACTTTAGAGCTCTATTATCTGAGATGTTCTACAGTGACACGGAGAAAGCAAGGCAGTAATATGTTTCTAGCCTTTAGCAATATGTTTCTAGCTATCTTGTGGCTGTGCCTGTGGTACATGAAATTTGTTCAGGCTTCTGGGTGAATTGGGACCTAGAATTTATAATCGGCGATGATTAATATAAGCAACTTAGGTTCAAGCTAGTTGTAAAAATCAGT
Organism: Vulpes lagopus; assembly: GCF_018345385.1. Classification (NCBI taxonomy): domain Eukaryota; kingdom Metazoa; phylum Chordata; class Mammalia; order Carnivora; family Canidae; genus Vulpes; species Vulpes lagopus. The sequence goes on along the minus strand of NC_054842.1, from coordinate 43,210,419 downwards.
TTAGGAACTCCAGAGGTTTCCAGGTTTGCTTACTTTGAAATAGATACATGTTTAATAAAGCACATCAAGTTAGAAAAAAAATCAACATCTTAGATAAAATATAGTTCACATATGTCCTAGGTATCAACTATTCAAGTATTTAGTCCACATATTCATTTAGTTATTCAGTTATAATGAATCAAATTGAAGATGAGAGATGATCAGCTCAATTAATTTATGATAGACATCCAGAAATTGTGCATATTTCTGGACAAAGCTGATATACCATTAAATATTTATATTGTGAAATCTGTAGGTGGTTTTATCTAGCAGTGCTCAGGAGGACATATAGTAATTAATTGATACAAATAAAGACATAGTATAACTGCCAAAACTGCTCTTATTTAAATGAGTATCACAACTTTAATGGAGAAGAAAGGAATTTTCTTTTATTATTTTTGGAAATAATTAGGCTTCTACAATAATATTACTTTCCTTAGGAAAAAAAATTAAAAGGTATAAAAAAATCTTAGCTTATAACTACATTTGAAAAATTAAGGTAACTGATTTATTCTTATGAGTTGAGCATTTGAGAAAATCCCTGCTGAAAATCATTTCCATATGAAATTAACATTCATTAAAGGTAAAATGATTGCATTACCTGACACTGAAACTGTAAAATCTTTTAGATGACTCTGTAGTATATGCTAACCGCTACGTTAATAATCTTTCTGGCTTGATTGTGAAATGTCATCTGCCAGGATCTGTGAAACTTTCCATTTTACTGTGCATTGAAATTAAGCTGAAGAAGTAAATTTAGGTTTCAGGTGCTGGAGACCCTGGCCTCTCCTCCCATTCTATCTCCTTGAAGGCACATCTTTCCCTCTAATTTATGTGGACACAGCTTATATTGTTTTAAAAATCCTCAGCAATTACTTGCTACTAAATTCCATTCTGCTTTGCACATGAAAACTTACAGATGGCTTGGAGGTATGTGAATTTAGCTATTAATTGCCAAACATGAGTTGGAATAGCCCAAATTTGCGCATGTGAACAGCCAGGCCTTGCTAGAGTTGAAGTTCGGAGACCAGACTTACCCTACTGGTGACAAATCTAGGTTTTCTTGGTACAGAGAAAGAAAGAATCCTTCTTACCTCCATTTTGATTCACAATCTCTGATCACATAAATTGTGCTCTGATTTCCAATGCCTAGTGCATCCAAAATCAGGCCCTAATTACCTAATACTAGCAAAGACAATGGGGATTCTAGGGGGAATACTTAACAGGGCTTGGATTCCAGAGGGCATTTGGAAGGGGCCAAGCCAAACTTTACCCAGGGAGTGAGATTTAAGATCTTTTCTTATGGCTGGTCAGGGAAAAATCTCGGATTTCCAGAAAGGGCCTCCATCCTCTGTTTTAAAAGTTGGGAATTCAGAATTCAAGGAGGAGGGAGCGGTGAAGGCATTAGAGGGGAGGGCAGGGCCCAGGAAAGTGCCCACACCTGAGAGGTGTGGAAACCACATTCTCACCTGACAAATCCAGGAGTCCCTTAGTTTGATAAGAGGGCGTAGCCAAGCGCTAGTGTTAATCAGTCACTCGCAGAAGCCGATCCCCACAGAGAGCGCCAGCGTGGCAGGTACTCAGAGTGTTTGGAGGGTTGGGGTCTCATTCTCTGATTTATTTGAAAGCAGGCTGGTGGGGGAGCAAGGGGCCAGGAGTAAGGTTTTCCCAGCTCCTGATTCTGTCGCTCATATTTATCTGATCACTGTTCATTTTTTAAAAGATTTTATTTATTTATTCATGAGAGAGAGAGAGAGAGAGAGAGAGAGAGAGAGAGAGAGAGAGGCAGAGACCCAGGCAGAGGGAGAAGCAGGCTCCCTGCGGGGAGCCCGATGTGAGACTTGATCCCAGGACCCCGGGATCCCGTGCTGAGCTGAAGGCAGACACTCAACCACTGAGCCACCCAGGTGTCCCTGATTACTATTCATGTGTATTCCCGGCCTGTCCATAGCAGCTTGGGAGACGTTGGAGCAGGGTGCACCTTACCCGCTCTGCTCTCCGCACTCACCTTCTCCCATCTCCCCTTATGCCTCACACCCTGTCACCCTTTCCGACTGCTTCAGCCCTTCACAAATCCCCTCTCCCTCCTTCTCAACCCTTCCTATCCCTTCCTCCCCTTCTCTCCTTCCCCCTCTTCTACTCCCACACAAACCCACACCCCTCAGATCTCCTCAACCCTCATTACTTCTCTCACTTCTCTTAGACCCCTTACCACCTCCCATCTCTTTAGCTCATGCCCCTTTGTGTCCTGTGCACCCTGTCCCAGCCCCCTGTCACCTGTGCCTCTCCCCCAACCTTTCACATCAGCCACTCTCTTCGTCCTCCATGCTCTGCCCATGCCCTAGCATATCCCCATTTTTTACACCCACAATATTCGCATCTGTCACACTCCTCACACGTACTCCACACTCACACTCGTACTCTCACTCATGCACACAAGCCACCCCCTCAAACTACCTTTTGTCCAGTGGCATTTGAACTCCTCTCTGTTTTGAATGACCTAACCTCCAGCATCTTCCTCCCTCCACTGCTTCCTTCTATACCTGGGGGTCAGTATCTCCCTGTCTCCCATTCTGGACTTCTCTCTGAGGGAGGGAACATGGCTGATTTCCCTTCAGGTTTTTCACCCCTGAGGGCTCAGCCACCTCAGTGATGGGGCTGGACCTGCAGCAGATCAGAGCAGAACCTCTGGTTGGACTTCTGTGCTAGGAGTCCTCAGCTTCAGACAGCTTTTCCTTGATTCCCTTTCCAGTTTGTCTCTAGACTGCAAGAACACAGACTCCTAAATATACAATTTCCATCAGCAGGTGGGTGGTTGGGTTTCTTAAATTGGTGGTTTTTCAGTCTGATCGAGCTTCAGAATCACCCAGAGCCTATTAATAAAAATAAATAGATAAATACATACATACATACATACATACATACATACATACATAAAATAAATAAATAAATGAAACAACCACAGATTGCCGGGCCCACTCCCAGCGTTTCTGACTTAGTAGACTTGAGGTAGGACCTGAGAATTTGCATTTTTAACAAGTTTCCAGGTGATACTGAAGCTGCTGTTCTGGGACCACATGTTGAGGGAATTTAAATGATATCTCAGCAATAGGAAGTGCTCTTGTTGTATAGTTATGAGATGGGGCAGGGGTTCCAAAGAACATAGAAGTGCAAGAGCCGAATGATGCCTGCTGGATGGGAATGGTGCCCTAAAAATTTCTCAAGCCAGAAGACACTCTGGAAGTGTACATTTGTTCTGATGAGTGATTAATTTCTCAGAAAATGGCCAAATCATCTTCATGGTGAGGACTTTCATGAGAGGAAGGGAGAAAAATAAGAGGGTGTGTCCAGGACATGTCTTCCTAAGCCCTCATTGACCATTTTCAATGAAGCTAATGGTGATTAGAACTAGGAGTAATTGAACCTTGGGTCACTGAAAGTGCTGGTCGGTCTCTCTGGGTAAGGTTTATTGTTTATGAATCTTAGTGTGTGTGTGTGTGTGTGTGTGTGTGTGTGTGTTAGGGGGCTTGCTGACTACCTTTGTGGTTAGGCTTCCTTTTAAATGAACAAGAGGGCTCCAGCCTTACAGAAACACCTTTTCTACCTGGGTAGTGGTTACCATGGTGACTTCCTTTTCCCTCTCCATCTGCTTGTGAAGAGGCCTCACAGACTTCTCCCTTCAGTCCTTCTTGAAGGCTGGAAAGTAGCCCAGAAACTTTTGGCCAGTTCGTTTTATGCCTTTTCTATGGTCTAGGGAGTGGTTTTCTTAATTTATTTAGAACTGCAAAGATATGTGTATAAAGGAGGGAAAACAAAAAATTGAAATCCTTCAAGTCCACCTTGTGTGTGTCTATGTGATATGCAGTTAGAGAACACATACTATAAGCAGTCATGATGCTAAACTGTAGTTTATTTCATATTTGAGTTTACTTGACAATACAAATCTCAAATTCTGGTTCCCTACGCCAAGAATGTCTATACCTTTGTCTCTCAGCTGATTTTGCCAGCAGTTTTCATTCTCATTTTCTCTAGGTTTAATGACCAAGGCAGAAATTTCTAGTCTTATTTTGAAGGATTGAGTCTAGGGATTAGAGTTTTGAGGTCTTAGCCAGAGTGTGTACAATATTTCCATGTTTACAAATTCGTAGCAGCAGTTCAATATCCCAAATTTCCCCTCCTTTCTCCTCACATTACAAATAATCATGCTAAGATGCATTAGAAAAAAACATAATTGCATTAACAGTTTCTCTTATTATCTTGCTATTAAAAATAAGAATTAGATTAAAAAGCTAAAATTTGGGGCAGCCTGGAGGGCTCAGCAGTTCATTGCTGCCTTCGGCCCAGGGCCTGATCCTGGAGACCTGGGATCGAGTCCCATGTCGGGCTCCCTGCATGGAGCCTGCTTCTCCCTCTGCCTGTCTCTGCCTCTCTCTCTCTCTGTCTCTCTGTGTGTGTGTGTGTCTCATGAATAAATAAATAAAATCTTTTTTAAAAAGCTAAAATTATGTTCATTCCTAGCTTTTCTCTCAGTTTTTTAAAAAAGTAAACATAATTTTGTCAAATATCCATTTGCTAGTATGTTTTCTGTTATTTTTTTCCTAGCCAAAAAGGTTATAGACATTGTTAAAATGTTTCAAGAGATCATCAGCATACCAGCTCCTTAAAAAATGTTGGGATAGACATGATAGTACCCAGACAATCCAGTTGTGAAATTTTAAAGGTTTCAAGTTGGTCTTCTTTCCTTTCTTCCACTTATTTATGATTTCTGTATATTATTCCCTTTTTCAAATTGGAGCCTTTATCCAATTTTATATCAAATTGGAGCTTTTTTTAAAAAGAAGATTTATTTATTTACTTATGATAGAGAGAGAGAGAGAGAGAGAGAAAGAGAGAGAGAGAGAGAGAGAGGCAGAGACACAGGCAGAGGGAGAAGCAGGCTCCATGCCTGGAGCCCAATGTGGGACTCGATCCCGGGACTCCAGGATCGCGCCCTGGGCCAAAGGCAGGCACCAAACCGCTGAGCTACCCAGGGATCCCCAAATTAGAGCTTTTTAATATGGAAAAGCCAGAGGTTGTCAAAGGAATTGGATAGTTAAGGTTGAATCTAAACCGAGTAAATTTCTGAAGTATATAAAATCCATTTAGTAGCTTGAAATTGAGATGAATGTAATGCAAATCTGTGTTTTCTGCTATCAAAATAGAAAACTCAATGGGACAAAATCAATCTATAAGCCTGTTGTTTGCATATTAGACTTGATGTAACCAGTTCAGTTAAAATTGCTACTATATTTAAGTTGTGGGCGATGAATGTATTATCTAAAGAAATGGTCCTCCAAGTACCTTCAACCAAGATTGATGATCTTGCAATGGCCTTGGTTTGGGGAAAATGGTCCATGTATGTTTTGGCTCAGAGATGGTCTCACCAGAAATAATTTTGGCAAATGACTCATAATTATAACGATGATAATATTAATGTTACTGTCACTTGTAGGGGGGGACCCCTGAATTCAGTGTCTGTTTACAGATCGTTTGGCATTTTCCTCCAACCATCTAGTCATACTATATGGCAAAGTGTGGCTTGTTGGTTGTTTCTTTGTTTTTTATTGAGGCATAATTGACATATATTATAGTTTCAGTGTACAACACAAGCATTTGGTATTTGTATACCCTGTGAGATGATCACTGCAATAAGTCTAGTTACCACCTGTCACCACACAAAGTCACACATTTTTTTTTTCTTGTAATGAGGACTTTTAAGATTTACACTCAGTAAATCACAAGTATGCAATAGGATATTGTTTCTTATATGGGTTAACCCCTCCCTCCCTTTGGGTTAACCCCCTCTCCTGCCCCCTAGTGGAGGGCTTGGCAGTGCACCAGCATCTGGGACACCCAGCGATTATTTATTGATCACCTGCTGTGTGCCAAGCACCGTAGGGGAAGCCGAAGCGTGTCCAGATTTGGGCAGAGTCCAATGCTACACAGGGGCTTTGTAAGATGACTTAAGATTGAACAGATCGTAGCGTCAAGTCCTTGTGGCTCCTCACCTCGAGGCCTTTCCAGGACCCTGATGTCCCTCATCTTGCAGTTGGAGCCTGACTGGAGGCATCCCTGGCTCCCAGGAGCCCCCACAGCCAATTTGGGGTGGAGAAGCTGGCCACTCGTCGGCAGGCCTGGATTTGCCTTCTCTTGTATAGAGCTGTCCAGTCTGACCTGTAGTTACAACCAATCCTGGATCAGCATTGTCAGACGTGGCTTCCACCACACTCTGTTTGAAGAGGCCCATTTTGTGCCGTGGCAGCCACAACAAAACCCAACTTTCCTCTGTGACTTTGTTCTTTTGATTTTTAATAGATCAAAGACCCGGAGGGAGGAAGGAAAAGCAGGGGAGGAGGTGGGGGGGGGCAAGCGAGGGGGTAGGGATTGTTGTCGTGTCAAGATACAGCGCCCATTTGAGGCCACTAGCCCCATTAGAAGGAAAAAGTGCACGGAAAAGGGCGAGGAACCTGCACTTGGCGCGGCATTGTTTGGGGGATTCGAGCTGGGCCGCCCCTGCCTCCGCCATACAGTACCGTCTCCATGGCAACGCAACCTGCTGCTGCCACCGCCAAAGTTGAAGACGCTTGAAAGGGCTTGAAGGGACCAGAAGCACAAGCCTATTTCGGTTCCCCGAGAACAACGGGGAGAAAATGAAGCAGAGGGAGAAAGGAAGAAGAAAGGAAGGAGAGGAGGAGGAGGAGGAGGAGGAGGAGGAGGAGGAGGAGGAGGAAGAGGAGAGGGTGGGATGGGGGAGGGAGGGGAGAGAAGCAGAGAGAGGGAGAGGGAGACAGAGAATGAATATGAATGAATATGAATGAATGAGAGAGGGAGGGAAAGAGAAGAGAGAATATGGGGGGGGAGGGGGAGGGAGGGGGAAGGCCGAGAGAAACCCCACCCCAGGCCCATGAATGCTGGCATTGTCCCTTCTTTTCTGAATCTGATTTACCATATCATAACCCCCAGGAAGAAGAAAACATCAATATCCCGAAGGAATGGAGATGTTTCTATGGAAAACCTAGGAATTTTAGTCCATAACAGATCTGGTGTTAAAAAAAAAAAAAAAATCAAAGAGATGAAAGGCTGAGCTCCCTGGAGTATCGATGCGTCTCTGAATTAAAGATGGACGAGGCCGACTACAAAGTACTTTTTCTTCTTTATTCAGTCCTCTGTTTCCATTTCAAGGGAGGCGCTGGCCTCGTCATATCTGGACTAGACCGTCACTTGGAACAATGTTAGGAAGGGGAATAAAAAGAGGAGTGGGGGGCACTAGCAGCTCGGCTTCCCCTGCCCCAGCCAGGTTTCCAACTATGTCCTCAAGCAAGTCTTGGTGCAGGTGTCAGGCCGGCCCTCCTCATAGAGGAAGCTCCTGGAAAAACCCACCCCCACCCTCAATCCCACAGGGGCACTTAGGAAAAATGAGGTGTGCTGAAATCCGGGGAAGAGAAGGGGTGTTCAGGGCTGGCTCGACAAATTAAGCTCAGGACGTGCTCAAAGGAAACAGTTTCAGCACCGGGAGGACGTGGCAGCATCTTCAAGGCCTAGATGTGGACTGGGATGGGGTTTAGGTCACCCTGGGTTGGCGGATCTTGGGGTAGCCACACAGCTGTCTTTGCAGATGTGGGCTCCTGGCAGCTTTTCCAAGACAGTGCCCCCCCCCCCAAGAGGGAGACATTGTGGGAGAGACCCAGTCAAGTGAGGCATCTCCTTGCCTGCTGGCCCCTAAATTTGCACATCTAAGAAACAAATTCTCAATGTTTTTTTAGATACTTCTGGCAAGAAAGACTAGCTGACTTCCACTTTTCTTCTTAAATCTAAGGCAAGCTGAGAAGTCAGGGATTGTGATTACGAGGTGTGTCAGTAGAAGATCATGGAAAGGAATAGACCAGTAGCAGTCCCAGATGAATGACCTCTTCACGTGCACAAAGAGAATTCTCTGCCCCAGCATGCAACGTGTTGTGTGGGTCTGTGTTGGCGGTGGGAGCAGGCTTTGGGGAGAAGCTGTTCTCGCTTGCACAGTGGCCTGTGGGTCTGCTGTCTGGCTTCTTCTGGACACTGAGGCTGGAAAATTAAAACAGTAAAATTTTACAAGCCAGAGACTCTCTGCTTCCTCCGGAAAGAAGCCACAATAATCAGTCAGGCGGTCTGGACCGTGCGTGGGGAGCCGAGCCTCCAGAGGCCTCAGCCCTTTGCCCCACAAGTCTTCCCCTTCCAGTTCTCCAAAGCTAAGGGCAGCATATGAATATTACGGAAGTCAATTAAGTTGTTTGCAAACACACACAGGCCAGTGTGGACCACGGAAGGGGTGAAAGCGGGTTCCCAGGGTGGGATCAGCATCTGTACCGGCCTCCAGCAGACCTGGGGTCAGGCCCGACACTAAGTAAACAGTGCCTCGGCTGAGGGTCTCCTTTGTGGCAGCTGCAGCTGTCCAGCTGCCCATTGTCCTTCTGGGGCTGGAGACTCCATTGCTGCCCCTGCACCAACTCCGTGCACAAACAGACCAGGGCGGGCTACCCAGACCCCCACCCACCGGGGCCCTGCCTCACCGGGGCCCCAGGCCACCAGGCTTTCTTTTCTGTCTCCCCTCCAGCAGCCCAGCAGCATCTCCAGGCATTTTTTTTTCCTCCTTAACTAACAGTGCAGGTGCAAAAAAGTCCAGACTCTGGGGGACGGTGGGAAGAAGGGGGATAGGAGGAGAACTATCATCACAAAACAAAAGAATAGGAGGTTGAAAATCACAATAAAACTGGAAGCAAGAATGATCTTGTTAAACAGGAATTCTTCATTTATCCCAAGTTATCTGTCTTGGGATAAATTGGGGAAGTTGCCTTTCTTGGAGAAGTTGGTGTGTTCCATACAGAAGATGGGTAACAGAGGACCCCTGAGCTAGTGGGTATGTGGGGGGGTGGTCTTGGGTCTTGGCTGACTCAGGGGCCCTGATGGAAATTGCCCCAAGGGTTCAACCGCCTGGACTGAGTTCCACACTCTCCCTCTCCCATAGCACCTGCCCCATCCCCTCTCTGACAAGGGTGGGGATCAGTACTGCTACCCCTGGAAGCAGTAGGGGTATGTAATGTCATGATGGATCACTGAGTTTTAGACTGGTTTTTGTTGGATTCAGACTCTCAGAGAACTGGGACTTCAACCTGTTCCACAGAGTAGGAGCTCACTGGGGTGAAATGACTTTGCCCTCCTGAAATCTGGAGCTGTAGGAGATCGACAGGCCAAGGGGAAGTTTGCAGAGCAGGTAGGAGATGAAGTAATGGGAATGGCTCCTGAGATGAGGCCTTCCAGACCCATCTCCACCCAAACAAACTCTTCAGGCTCCATGGCTCCTATTTCAAAAGAATTTGTGGGACACATTTCCCTGAATTGCGGCCTGAGCAGCCAAGTGCAAGGCTTGTCCAGCTGCCTCGGGTCTGCCTTTCAGGCCCTCACTGTGTCCAACGTCAACAGAGTGGTTCAGATCCTCAGACAGCCAAGCTTGAGCAGCCTCAAAGCACAGTGGTGTCCCAGTTCAGCGCTGTGGCTAAATGGCACTTGCCAAAGAGTCAGCCACTTGCCTCCTAGCTCTGGGAAAGAAAAAAAAATAGTGGGCTGCTCTTGGCACCAATTTCCTCATTATCCTCATTCTCCATTAGAGAAAAAAAAAAAGTCTTAAATTCCATTTTGATTAACAACTGTCTGCCAGACATTGGAGAGTAAGACCTTTTTATCTGGTTTAGGTGGCTTGTGTCTTAATCCCTTTATTTCTCGAAATCCTGAATTTAGAAAGTTGGATGTAAAAATCATACCAAAAAAAAAAAATTAAAATGCAATTAAGATGTTGCTGCTGAAAAAAACAAAACAAAACATCCCAGGGCCTGACTGAATCAAAAGTCTTTGACTCAGACTCAAGGGTTTCAGTGACTCAGGTTTGTGCCATTTCTCCATCAATGGTCAGGAAGTTGGATTGTTTTTGATTTTAAAAAAAAAAAAAAAAGACCCAGAGAATAGCTAAGGGGTAATTGAATGAGGGCCAGAGTCCTGAGTAGCAGAAGCTTCAATTCCTGCCAGACAAATGTGAGGAAATCGTTTAGGGTCTTGACTCCTCTAAGCTTAATCGTCAAAACTCAATGAACAAGAAACACAGATGAGTTTTAGGCATTCTGACCTGGGCCCTGGGCCCTTGCTGGTGTCATTTGCTGTGGGAAGGAGGGAGGGAGGGCGGTGGTGGGGACATGGAACCAACTGTCTAGGAAGTCTGCTTTCTGGTTTTCCTAACCAGGAAAACTGTAGGAATCAAAAAGAAAAGTTTTGCATCAACGCAGAAGCTTCTGGTCCCGACCACCTTGGGAAGGGGATGTGGCAACCGTGGTTTCTTTTTCTTTTCTTTCTTTTTTTTTTTTTCTTGTTAGTTCAGGTTCCCCTGGGCAGACTGCACGGGGACCAGCAGCAGCCTCCCAATGCGGCCTGGAGTGGAGAAGCTTTTTTTTTGCAGCTATTATTATTATTATTTTTTTTCTAGAACCACCATCCGCCAGTTGCAGGGGCCCGCTTCCGTGCAGTTTTTGTTCGGTGAGACATTTGCCGAGGACAAATCCGATGGCAAAGCGTTCCTGGGGCAGCTGTCCCAGTGGCTCGGACCGCGGGCGCTCGGGGGCGCGCGGAGCCCAGGAGCCTGCAAGCGGCGCGGGCAGCTCAGCCGCAGCTTTGCAAACGCTGCGCTTTCCCTCTGCGTTGGACGCGAGCCGGCCCTGCTCGCGGGGCTCCCCTAAGAGTAGCAGAGCATGTGGGAAAATATTGGGTAACTTTGCCACAGCCCCAACGAATAAACAGGGCAATTAAAATGACGCAGATGCTGGTGCTGGATTCCTCGGTTTCTATGATCATTAAAGGCAGCGACTTAAGGGGGAAAAAAAAAACTTAATTAAGACTAATGATGGAGCTTTTCTTCTGGTGAATAGATGGCGCGTTAAACCAATTAGACACATTCATCAAATTCTTTCCACGAAGTTTTTTTTTTTTTGTTTTTGTTTTGTTTTTGTTTTTTTTTTGTTTTTATAGACATTTATGTTATGTTCTCAATACAGCGCAGAAAGTCGCAAACCCTTAATCGCCCAGCGCAGGGGCAGGTGGGGGAGGCGGCGGACCTGGGCTTGGGGAAAGCATCCCCCCCCCTCCCCATCCCACCCCGGTCGTGTTCCAGAAGGCTGGCACCTGAGGGTTCGCGCTGGGCTCTCTCCAGTGCGGCACCAGTCCCCTTCTCACTCAGCTTCTTTTGCAGAGAAATCGCTCAAAATTAACGAAATTTCCACCAAGTCCCTCCCAGGGGTATAGAACAGCGCCTGGAAAAGGCCAGAATTAAGAACCCTAAGGGTGGAAATCGAATAACAGCAAAAATAATCTCGGGGCTCCCCGTCCCTTGCCCCGGAGCCTCCTGCGGGGCGCGCGGGGCGGCGGCGAGGGGGGCTCGCCCTGCCCGGCCCCTCGGGCCTGGCTGCCCCCTCGGCCGCCCGAGCAGACTTAGCCGGAATCTCCCTGGAGCTCCGATCCTCTCCAACCGAGGGTCGTGGACACTGAACTTCTGGGGAGTTTTGGGGTAGCCTGAGCGCCTGGGGCCTCCTCTAAAATAGGCGCCCCCCCCCCACATCTGCTGCCTGAACAGGGACTTCTTCCCATCCCGGTGCCAGTGGTACTAGTGTGAGCAGGTGGGCAGGAAAGGCAAGCGACTCTGGGTGCCCCATCCCACCCACCGCAGCCGCACGGTTGTCACCAACAGGTAAAAAGGGAGAGAGGAAGGCGGCCTCAAAGCAGATCCCGGCATCTAGTGTCCAGCATTCCACGTACACCCATAGGTGTAACAGAAGTCTGTGTGTGTGTGTGGGGGGCATATATATTCGCTTCATATATACATATTTCTATATCTTCATGTCTCACCTAATATGTACCGTTGTGTTTGATGAACATGGACATGCACTATCATTTTATTTTCACACATCACAAGAGTAATTAACTGGTGGTTTTGTATTACTGTACGTTATACATGGTGACAAATATTGTATTAGGTGTGTAATGCCACTTTAGAGTGGTATATTCAGAGAGGACAATAGAATTTGTGTCCGAGGACCAAATATAGGAAGCATATTATTATATGTTAGGTTCTATATGCTAGGCTGGGGATATGTGGCTATTTCAGAGTGTATATTTACAATTTTGGACAGTGCAGAGAGGAACCCTTTGAACTCCAGCTCTAGCAGGAGCCAACCCTGGCTGGCCAGGGCCACAAGTAGTGCCATTTCTAACCTTTGCTCTTGAGCATCACTCTTGCATCATCTCCATTATCTTGATATAACTAAGGAAAGAATAACAATATGTAGACAAAACACAATGATTTTATTCTCACCTCTATCCTCCGGCTGGTTGTGCCCCAAAGCTGTCTTTTTCTTCCTTTTTTGGTGGTGGTGGTGGTGGTGTGTGTGTGGGGTGTTTGAGTGTGATTCAGCACAGGGGAACTTTCCCCACGCCTGGTGACTTTTTAGGGCCAAACTCCGAGTCCTCGGAGGTTCTGAGACACAGGGCAAAGAGAGGGAGCAAAAGGCATGACTCAGCTCTGCTCCTGCCACCAGGCAGAATGGGAGTGGAATGGGTGGAAGAGATTCCAGGGTGAGAGCCAGCATTTGGACTCTTGGGCATGTGAGCACAGTTCCCAGGTGGAACTGTCTTTCGAGCCAGCTGTTCCTGAGTGCGAGACTGTGACACCAGGTTGCAGTGAGGAGGGGAGCAGGGGAGAGCAAAGTTTGCAAAACTCCGATTTGCAAGAGGACACACTTTTTGAACTCGCCACGCAGATGGTGCAAATCCTCCTGCAGTCATTTTTCAGCTCATCCGGAAGCTGCTCTCTAAGCGAAGCCCCAAAGTAAATAAACACCCCCCTCCCTTCTCAAAGTCATGCCTTTAAAGCTACCACCGTCGGCTTAATTACGCTTGAATTATGCAAGGAGCTCCGCCGAGGATGGAACTTTAGACAAATAATTGCGCCATTGTGCGCGCGGCCGACCCTGCGCGGCCTCCCCCGAGTTTCCATCCCTGGTGCTGGGGAGGCGGCGGGGCTCGCAGCACCCCCCACCCCAACCCGCAGCCGGGGCCAAGCCAGAGACTCCTGCCTAATTAACCTACTTCTCCACCCCGTGGATGTCAAGATTTTAGGGGAAAAAAAAAGGTTGGGGCAGGAAAAAAGGGGGCACCCAGGGCTCCCCCGACCCCCTCCCGCGGGTGGAAGCAAAGTTACTTTGCCAAGTCTTGTTGATTCCTTGAAAGCTTTTGCACTTAAGGCAAAACACCTTGAGCTGTCCAGGGAATTAATTGGAAAAGGGACTTTGGGGGGAGCTCGAAGAAGAGGAACGTTTTGGGATGGGAATACCTTCTGTGTCTCAGTAGAGATGCAGGAAATCTTCGCGGCCCAAACAGGCTCTCAAACTTGGGGAATAAATGGGGGAAAATGTGAAGATCTCCATAATCTCTTGATGAGTAATTAATTTTCTCAATGACTGCAGTTGATCTCAGATGTAATTTCCCGAGTAGCAAAGAGTTAGGGATTTTTAACTCAGAAAGAGTATCCTCTCCTGTTAAGTTTGGTGAGGATTACTCTGCTGGTCAGGAAGCTTGGATTATTTAGGATGTTCTACTGATCGATTTCCCATTCAAAACCAAATAATTCATTTCCATTTACTTTGATTTGGATAGAACTGCCAATTGTATTTTCAGGATGAGGAGTCATCTATTTGGATCATGTTCTCAAAAGAGAGAGAGAGAGAGAGAGAGAGAGAGAGAGAGAGAGAATTCCGTCTGTAATGACTTCCAGACCTCTTGAGTTCATATGGGAACTCTACTAAATTGATTGGCTATTTGGCTTACCAAGTCTTAATATTTTCTTACATAAGCAAAATTCACAATCTACTAGACTTCTGTAAAGGTAATTTTGGAAGAAAGTATATAGGCTTTGAAATTTACAGAAGCTGAGGCCCGAATGAGCATTAGAACAGAAAACTAAGTCATTTTAGGTTGTTAAAAAGGTTCTTTTTAAAAAAATATAGATGCTTTGCTATTCAATTAGTTGATCCCCTCCAGCTTTAGAAACTCCACAGGACTCTAGCTAAAGGTGTGCACAAACGTTTTCCCAAAGGGCTTATGTATATTTATTTATTCATGGAGCCCAAGGCAACCTGTGTTTTATAAGCAGAGATAGCGATGGGATGAGGGGCTGAAGGAGGTAAAATGTTTCTGAAGTGAGTTCCTGAGAAGCAAGTTCCTGAATGGTGTTCTTTCTTTAGGAAAGTGATTTTTCAGCACACATATGTTGCAGAGAAAATAGAGTAGATGCCTTGCGTTAATGGGTTAAGAATCCCACAATTAACTGTCTCTGCATTTCTCAGTAACCGTTTTATTATGCACAAACACGGATATATGCCTGCGTGTGCAAACATAGAGACAAACAAAAAAATATGCCCAGAAAAATAAGTCATAAATACAAACATGAAAACAGAGGTGGTGGGGACAGAGTCAGAGTAGGCGACATAGAATTAGTGAAGATAAGGGCTGTAAGGTCTGTGACTTTAGGAAATGCTAATTTATGCAATTCCACCTGGCTGAAGGCACAGCCATCCTTGGGTAGCCCCTGACAGGGTACCCAGAAAGTGAGCACAAGGCCTTATAATGTGTGCTTTCTCTGGAGTAAGAATTAAAATGGGGAAAATGGTTCTGATCTCACATTTAATAAGCACTTAGAATTCTAGAAGACTTGGCAGGAGCTCTTTATTTTGAGTCTATAGAATAAAGCATTAGCATTGATTGGCCATTACTCTTCCCCAAACTTTTCTGTAGAGTCTCCTCTTTATCTCAAATTCCTTCAAATTTTTATGAGAAATCTCTGATCATCTGCATAAACCCTGACATTTTTATACCCCACTCCTTGATCATCACTTAAAAATTAAGGTATATTCATCTCAAATGAATGATCTAATTCCTAGAACCATACAGCGATTTAAATATATTTTTCAAAAAAATATATTTTTCTTTTTTTTCTTTTTCTATTGCTATCAGTTAAATACCTCTGAATTTCCTCCCACAACTCTCCTTTAATATAAAGGGCTAATTTTTAGTTACCTCTAAGAATCTTTGTAGCATATTTCTTTGATTAAAAGTTGTTTTTATTCTCAGTTGTTATGCCGTTTCCCGAACACTATAAATATCTGTAGCTCCTGAAATATCATGAAGTTCTGGTCTGCAATTAGTCAGCGACCCAGGTTTATATTATTGTTACATATTCAAACAACTGAGTAAAACTATTATTTGGCTATTATTAGAGATGGTTTTCTAACAATTGAATAAATCCGTCAGATCTATTTTTTCCTATCTACTGAAAAATACTTTGCTTGCAATGGCTTAATATACCTTTTCTTTTAGCTTAAATATCCTCTTTCTCTTATGAAGATTTCAAGGCAAGATCATAGCACAGCCATTGAAATGAAGGATGATAAAGAAAATTAACTTTCCTAAATATGCATGATTTTGCTGTGTGGTTGGTCAGATTGTAAGAAAATGCATACTGTTGCTTAAGCTTATTGGTGGACCAAGAAAATACTTTAGTCAAGTTTTCGTATCTAGTATGCTTAGGAATGAGGATGAGAGTTAATTACAATTTCTTTCCCAAAGGAAAAATTTCTCTATAATATTTGTTGTTTTCAATATCAACAAACCTTATATTAGAAATATGGTTGTATGACCTTAATCAACTAAGGTAGAAGAATACAGTAATACAGTTTATATGATCATCTTATTTCATGAAGTATGAATGTGAATTAAGATAATTATTCAACTGGTCAATATATTTTAAAACATTGGCTTTATATATGTATTTGTATATTCACACATACAACACATATATATATACCCCCCCAATGCACAGATTGAAGCAGATTTATGAGTTAAAAACCTTTTAAAAAGGTTGTTCATTTATACAAGGGTAAAGATACCTGTAATGGGATAGTCTTTATATATATATATATTTTTTTTTAGCCAATGTAACAAATGATAGTTAACCGTTTGCTATGGAATAAGATTGATAATATGCCACCTTCTCTAATGATCATGTTATATTTCAAATTTTAGATATTCTATCCTGTTAAATAAGCTTCTGCAAGAGAGCCTTAATTTAGACACTGGTTGAGTCACACCTTTAATATGCTGGCATTTATTAAAAAGCATACTATTATATAGCAGCTGACTAGAAATAGTTTTTATGTGTATGCTATTATAAATGCGGAAAATATTTATTCACAATCGTATCTTTATAGCAAGTTCTTCAGTATTTTCCTACCCTAATCAACTCATTATATCTTTAAAACAGCGTGGGTTTGGTATAACACAACTATAGAATAAAAATAGGAAGGCAGTTTATTCATATTGGCTGCAGTGATATTTACCTCACACTGGACACATTATATTTTGGAGTTGGAGCTGATATTCCAGAACATGTTGTGCCAACCTGCATTGAAATGCTCTGTTGAAAAACGGAGGGTGTAGCCAGCCTAAGTGCGTCCCTAGGCGCAGGAGGACTTTTATGGCTGCCTGTTTGTTTTTCAGGTGGGGATTTTTACCACCTTGCTCATGATGAACCTGATACACCTTCTTTGTGTACGGTGTCTGAAAGAACACTCAGGGGCCCTTTTAGTTCTAAAGGAGCAAATGTCCTCCCAATTTTCTATAATGTTGAGAATTCAAAACAGTGATTTCATATATGGAATTATTCTTTTTATTCTTTTCTTTATAAAAAATTTATTATTTTTGAAGTTTCCAGTGTAATGATTCAACAATTCTATAAATAACTCAGACCTCATAACAAGTATACTCTTATTCCCTTTAATCTATTTCACCCATCCCTCATCTTCCTCCCCTCTGGCCAACCCCAAGTCTGTTCTGATCAGCTTTGTACACACACACACACACACACACACACACACATATGAACTCAAAAGAATGTTTTTATACCCCTAGAGAGCATTACTGTTAGAGAATTAATACTTTCTTTTTTTATTTTATTATTTTATTTTTATTTTTATTTATTTTATTTTTTTAAAGGGAAACTATGAAACCCAAGGAGGTCTTTTTTTCTTTTTCTTTTTTTTAAATTTTTATTTATTTATGATAGTCACACACAGAGAGAGAGAGAGGCAGAGACACAGGCAGAGGGAGAAGCAGGCTCCATGCAGGGAGCCCGACGTAGGATTCGATCCCCGGTTTCCAGGATCAGGCCCTGGGCCAAAGGCAGGCGCCAAACCGCTGCACCACCCAGGGATCCCTACTTTCTTTTTTTAAATAAAGATTTTATTTATTTATTCATGAGACATACACACACACACACACACACAGAAGCAGAGACATAGGCAGAGGGAGAAGCAGGCTCGATCCCGGGACTCTAGGATCATGCCTTGGGCTGAAGGCAGGCACTAAACCCTGAGCCACCTAGGGATCCCCGAGAATTAATACTTTCATGATTTTATCTTTTTTATAGTGAAATAAGCATTGAGAGAACTTTTATAAAACTAACATCGCTTGAAAGAATTTGAAGGGATCCATTTACCTTTAGGGATCTAATGAGAGAAAGGTGAGCATGAAACCTGGCTAAAACGAAATATGAGAGTCTAGAGAATTTTTCATCATTTAGATAACTTTGGGAGTAAAATATAAGAGAGGCTTGTATTTGGTGGAGAACCAAATATCACATCAAATCCTTCATTGTACAGGTGAAAAAAAATGAGGCTTATGGAAGTGAACTGATTCTAAATCAACATAGCTGGTCAGACTTGGGCCTTCTGGTCTCCATCCAGCTTTTATTTATGGGAGACTGTAATCTCTTTGAAAAGCAGATCTGTGCCTCTCACAACTTTGTGGTATCTGTGCACGCTTTAGAACAGAAAGCTCTCAATGAAAACAGTGAAATTAAAGTCCTGTGTGTGGATTGGATTTCTTAAAGATGGCAAGACAGATCATTCACTAGAACCCTATTTTATTCTGAAAACCCTGGAAGAAGGGTGCAGTAGGGATGATATGGTAATACACTGTTTCAGTGGACTCTTATTTGAGAGAAAAGGAGGCCTTCAGTCCTTGGTCCATTGAACGTTGTGATTCCAAGACTGAAATACGTGATGTGATATAGACATCTAGACAAAAACTTTTAGAAGCCGTAAGAACCAAGATTAGTGCCAGAATATGAATGTGGGTAGGACTTGCACAACTACAGTATACACACAGCAGGTAGAAATCTGAAAGCATAATTTAGCATAGAATAAATTATCCAAACACTATCTGCTTAGTAGTATATAACTTAAAATATATGCTTCATTATTACTTTATTTTTCTCCATTTCATTTAGGGAGCAAAGTGCTCTTTAGCGGCCTAGAAAAACTGTGTTGATTGCCTTGTGTTTGATTTTAATTTAATTTTTTTTTATTTTAATTTAATTTGTAATAATTGGCCAAATTAGCAAAATTTTGCCTTTAAAACATGAAATATTCATCCTATTACAACTTTTTATTTTTTGTTTTTTAAAGATTTTTTTATTTATTTACTCATGAGAGACAGAGAGAGAGAGAGAGAGAGGCAGAGACACAAGGCAGAGGGAGAAGCAGGCTCCATGCAGGGGTCCCAACGTGGGACTTGATCCCGGGTCTCCAGTATCACACCCTGGACTGAAGGCAGTGCTAAACCACTAAGCCACCAGGGCTGCCCCTATTACAACTTTTTAAATTGAAAAAGGTAAATTCCCCCAAATTAAGTCATTTCCCTAGGAAAATATTGGGAGAAAATAATATTTGATCAATTAATAACTACACAAAAGGCTTTGAATATTGCAAGATTTACAGTAGCTCTGGGGAAATGATTTTTTTTAAAGTTTGTATTTATTTATTTGAGAGAGAGCGCACAAGTAGGCAGACGGGTAGAGGGAGAGGTACAAGCAGACTCCCCCTCTGAGCAGGGAGTCCAATACAGGCTTGATCCCAGGACGCCAAGATCATGACCTGAGCTGAAGTTAGATGCTTAACCGATTGTGCCACCCAGGCACTCCGATCTGGGGAAATGATTTGCTGTCTCTGAAATAAGTAAATGCTGATAATTTTGAAGATTTGACAGTCTAGTCATGCTTTTATGAACCAACAAAATATATCTGGAGTATATAGTTTGAGTTGGGAAAATGCTGTTTCTTCTTGCCCATCAGGCAGTTAGGCATTTGTTGACACCTGCCTTATATAATCTAAATTTGTTGCTGCATTCTGAAGGCTGGAAATTTGGGAAGATAAGTGCTTTATTGCTCAAGAATGTCTTCTTTATTAGCTTGAGAATTAGTGTGGCTTTCTTAATACCCATCCTAGAATGGGGATATTGACATTAATACTTGTATTGGGGCTTACATGATATTTTGGGGTTTGGGGATATCACTTATCCTGCTTGGGTGTTCCTGGGTCACCAGCTGGCTTCATCCTCCTTTCCCCCCTATGATTCTGTTCTACAGTAAAAAATCTTTCTAATTGGTGGTATGATAGTGTCATAGTCTAGATACTTTTCCAGGGTATTTTTTGTTACTGGGAAAATATTGCTCCATTGTTGTTAGCATATTTTAATTGGGATTTTTTTCTTTCTTTCTTTCTGAGCACTACAGAGTTAAGTTGGGTTTATAAAATCAGTGAAAGATAGTAGTTCCACAATATAATGGCACAGAGAAGCAGTATTTTCGAATTTTTCCAAGAAGCAGATTGACTTAATTTTATTTGGATGTGGGGATAAAGCATCAGAATTCAGGATGTGATGATGATGATTATTATTTTAGGGAAGGAGAGAGAGAGAGAAGCAGAGGGAGAATCTTAGGTAGGCTGTATGCCCAGCATAGAGCCCTCTGCAGAATTCCATCTCAGAACCCCGAGATTATGACCTGAACCGAAATCAAGAGTCAGACACTTAACCGACTGAGCCGCCCAGGCACCCCAGGAAGGGATTGTTTCTTTCTGTCTATGATAAACAATGGCACCTTCCAGAGAATGTTACTTTTTAAAAAATATTTTATTTATTTATTTATTTATTTATTTATTTATTTATTTATTTATTTGAAAGAAAGAGAGAGAGAGAGAGAGAGAGAGAGAGAGAATGAGTAGTGGGGAGGTGCAGAGAGAGAGAAGAGAGAAGCAGACTCTGCTGAGCAGGGAGCCTGATGTGGAGTTAAGCTTCGTTTTTGCAAAAAATTAAAAAAGATATTTCGGGGTACCTGGGCAGCTTAGTGGTTGAAGGTCTGCCTTTGGGTCAGAGTGTGATCCCAGGGTCTTGGGATCGAGTCCCACATCGGGCTTCCTGCGTGGAGCCTGCTTCTCCCTCTGCCTATGTCTTGGCCTCTCTCTGTGTCTCTTATGAATAAATAAATAAATAAAATCGTAAAAAAAAAGATACTTCAGTTCCAAGGACCTGCTCTTGGGGAAAAAAAGGCCGGTTCAGGATGCAGAAAACCATCTAATCTGAATGTATGAATTCATTATCCCTTCAACTCTACTTCATTCCACATACATCTCCAATCATATAGAGTTTATGTCAAACCTATAGTGAATGATTAAAAAACAATTCAATCCTCAACATACTCGTAAGGAATGCCTATCCCTTTTTAAAAATGTCCTTATTTTGAAGTTGTTCAATTATTTGTGTTGCTGTTGTCAGCACTATCACACGCCTACTCCGGAAGCGTGTGCAGAGTTCTTCATCACAGTAGGTTGGGCAAAACATTCCCTCTGAAAGGATGGGGCAAAGCATATGTCTCCATCTGACTACTGTCCTTGCCTCTTAGGCTCTCACAAATGCAGTGCTTTATTTTCTCTAGAAAAGATATTGGAGGCGCCTGGGTAACTAAGTTGGTTGAATCTGCCTTTGGCTGGGGGGCGAGGGGGTGATCCTGGGGTCTTGGGGCCTGGGGATTGAGCCTGGCATCAGGTTCTCCGCTCAGCAGGGAGCCTGCTTCTCCCTCTCCCTCTGCTTACTTTCATCAAAAGAAATAATATTAATAAGTTAATAAAATTAAACAGAAATATACTAAATTCAACGTTATTATTTAATCTTTGATTTTTTAAAAAAGATTTTGTTTATTTATTCATGAGAGACACAGAGGGAGAGGCAGGCTCCATGCAGGGAGCCCGATGTGGGACCCGATCCCAGGACCCCATGATCAGGCCCTGAGCTGAAGGCAGATGCTCAACCGCTGAGCCACCCAGGCGTCCCTACATAAGATACCTGATTTAATTGTCACTCACATGTACCTCATGCAAGAGGTGTCCTCTTCATTTATAAAGAAAGTTGAGTCTCAAAGAATTGAAGAAACTTGCCCAGAACGTTCAAGAGAGTGATCATATAATTTCTCATCCAGAGACGCTTTTGAACATGAAAGCAGAGACTAGGGATAGTTATGCCCAGACAGCAGGTGTAAGAAGGACTTTCCACAGACACACCAGGACACAAGTTATCCACTCAGTATGTGAGTGACTCCATCAGGATTCCACCCTAAGGTTGTCTGGAGAGCTGCTGCAACCGTCTTGTGACCATGAGGAGAGTGTGACCATGAGCTGAGGGTGAACACAGAGCAAGGAGAGAAAGAAGTTAGTCCTTTGATGGCCATGTCGATCCATTCCATCTTCCATCTTCATGATAGGGAGAGAATAAGTATGTTTATGGTTTAAGTATTTCTTTTTTTTTTTTTTTTTTTTGGTATTCCGTTACCTGAGGCTGAATACAGTTTGAAAGAAGGAAAGACAGTAAGTAATACAAGCAGTGGCAATGTGGTGTGACCTTGCTAAGCTAAGGGGAGGGCAGGACACTTTGAGAGATCACTTAGGACCATCTGATCTGATGCCATGCTAGTGCATATAGGTGTGTGGAGGGGAGATGGTTGATGATAGATTCCTGGAGGAAAAGACATTTAAATAGTAACTTGGACATTGAAATGAATTTTGGTTACCTATATCTTTGTATTTGGAAACAGTAAGTTTTCTCTCCCAAGAACTTTGAGCTCAGTAATTTACAAGTGCTTTGCTTGACAATTGTGACAGGCAAAGAATATTAAACTGAGTTGCTAGGATCAGAGTGATTCAGGGATTCAACTTGCAAAAGTCACCTGACAGTATTGGGTTTATTTGATTTCTGTTTTCGTTTTTACTGGTTTGTATCAATTTTCATCCAAGTTTGGTGGCATGAAGTGTTACAGCACTAGTTATTTTTGGCTTCGATTTTTCCTCTTTTGTTGAGCTGGGGGTAAAAAGAAAGGAAGACCTCTGAATTCATGAGTGCTTTGTTAAAAGGAAGAAATATACTGAACAATTCAGAATGACACAAACAATGACAATTGTAGAAGACCACCTGTTCCATGATAGTTAGTCCTCAGAGATTTTAAACACGCTTTCTTCCCAGCCTTAATTGCCTCAGGATGAGGCAATTCTGTGTATCTGTTCAGAACCATTAATAACCTACTTCACCTGATTGCAGCAAGTGTTTTTTTTTTTTTTTCCTTTCAGATTTGTCAAATGGTAAGTGCAAGGACTTTATGCACTGATAAACAACAAAATTGACCAAATTTAGCAGTAGGTCTCAGCAAAAGGCAATTTCTTCTTTCATCTTCCATCTAATTTGACGACTAATGGTTTTTGAAAATCTAAAGCTGGATGATTTCTCCAGCACACGTGCTAGATTTTGATTAGATTAAATATGATCTGCTTCTGCTTTGTTCTTTAGAGTTGTTCTCTGGTTGTCTTCCCCCCATGTTTACGAGATTTGATACAGACTCCCAGATT
The DNA here is from genome assembly GCF_018345385.1 of Vulpes lagopus. Taxonomy (NCBI): domain Eukaryota; kingdom Metazoa; phylum Chordata; class Mammalia; order Carnivora; family Canidae; genus Vulpes; species Vulpes lagopus. The sequence continues at coordinate 43,187,491 of NC_054842.1, read as the reverse complement.
GCCGTCTCTTTGCCTTGTGAAGATGGTATCCTGTTCATCTATTCTCTTTCTTTGAGTGTTCGTGGTATTTCCCATTTGATTTGTGTGACTTTGAGCAAGTCATTTAACCTCTCTGTGCTTCGGATTTATTATTTGTTAAATAAGAGTGAAGAAGCTAAAGAGACAATGGGATATGTTTTCTGAGCTTAGAAAATCATCAGGTCTGCAAAAATTCTGGAATTAGCACACATAGACCAATTCTATTTACTTTGCATTCCACTCATTTTCAAAGCTCTTCCTTCAAGGGCGGAGGGCTCACTACTATGGCTCTAAGCCCCAGCATTTTATGCATGTGGTGTTCATTTTAGAATGATTTAAAGAACAACTTTAAAAGGGAGAAGTAAGTACAGAATAATAACCTAAAGTGGTTTTTGCTTGGAGAAAACGGTGTGCTTTGTGATGATGGTGTGGGAGTGTGGGGATGAGCTTTGTGGGCTGATGAAAAAAATGCACTTAAGTCCAGGGGCACTTCTTGTGTCATGCCTTGTATATTAGATGCACACAGCTGTGTCCCTCCACTGCAGTGTACTTGGAGACTTAAGAGCTGGACCTCTTGTACCCTTGGCAGGAGGCAGGGCTTCAAAAATATTTAATTTAAAATATAGAATCCTAAAAATCTGGTCTTTGAAAATGAAAAGGAAGTGACACAAACCGTGGCTACTTAAGTGGCAAAATGAAAGCAAAAGCACAGTTAGAAGGCGTAGAAATGTGAAAATGTGCCGAGGAAATATAGGGAAGCCCACAAAGTGTGATAGTTTAGGAGAAAAGAATTTAGATGTTGAAAAAAAAAAGAGTGGTTCTTAAGAGATTCCAAAGTTAATACTGAAAGTCCACTTTAAAGATATACAAAAGCCAGGAAAATCACTGGAAAATCATTTGGAGCAAAACCATATGTATAGAAAAAGGCTGAAGTTTTCTAATTCAACCTTTTATGATTTTCCAGACTCAATGCAATCTATTTCTGCTCTAACACTTGCTGACTTGTAACCATGTGCAAGCTATAATCCCTTCTTTTTGACTCAGTTTTTCTCATAAGCAAAATAGGGAAAATAATAGTGTCTATCTCCAAAGGTCTTTGGAATGAGAATGAAATGGGGCTATACCTGAAAAGAGTATAATAGAGAACATTCACATAAGATTAGCTGAAATTATTAGTTATTATTATAATCACCAGTACAATTATTATTGTCATCATGGGGAGATGTTTTGAGAGCATGGACTTTGGAACCAGATTGCCTGGCTTTGAATCCTGGCTCTGCCACTTGCTCCTTGTGGGTCTTTGGTCAAGTTACTTAAATCTCTAGGTTTCTGTTTCCTCATCCATAAAATGGGAAGAAGAGTACTTTCTTCATGGAGTGTTTCATGTACATGAAATGAACTAATGTATGTAAAGAGTTTATAACTGTACCTGGCTTACTGTGACATTATGATGATTATTTTTCTGGCCTCATCTTATCCCTCTCTACCATCAGCCACACTGACTGTGACATTCTGTTTCTCCTGTGCATCAAGAGTTTATGCTTCCAGTTCTTTGTCCTTGTCACCTCTTCAGCCAGGCCTTCTTCCCTGATCACTCTGTTTTTCTCCCCACCCACCGGTACTCTCTAGGTCAATTCCTGTCTCAGGTTTGTCCCAGCATTTTCTAACTGATTTTTTAAAATGTTTTTGTGTATGTTATATATATTGCTTCCCTGTTTTTTACCTGACTCTCTCCACTCTTACAGAATGTAGTCTACATGCTTGATTTGCTTCTGAGTCCCAGCACCTAGGTTAACACCTGGCTGATAGTAGGCACTCAAAAATAGTTGTCACAGGAATGGGTGCAACTGTGATAGAGTGATCTGGAGATCAGTGAGTGGTCCTTGAAGACAGTCTAGAATAGGGCTGCTCAAAATGTGGTCCACGTTGGGCCCAGTGTTGGTGATGATACACTCTGTCCAAACAAGGATACTTAGAGAATGAAAGAGGGGTTCTGTTAGTAATCATGTCAGGACTGCAAGCACTAACTGGGATAATCCACAGTAAACCTATCCGTGAACTGGCTGCATTAGAACTACAAATGGGAGGATGGACTCACAAAAATGCAGATTCCTGGGCCTCACTCCAGCCCCACAGCGTCCGGATCTTTATTTTAGGAAGTGCCCTGTGTGATTCTGAAATCTGAGAAACAAGCCAGAGTTTGAGAACCCGGGGCTGGGGATTAGAACATCCTCCTTTGAGGGTTTTGTCCTCAACCCAGGAGGCTTCCCTAAAGGTGTTAAATACTTAACACTGTTGTGTGGGGGCTGCAGTGGCTGCTGTGTGGGAGCCAAGTGCTCATTAGCACTTGTATAGGAACCTCTGCCTGTTCTTGAGAGTTAATTTCTTGGCAAACAATGAGAGTCTTCATAAAGCACTTCTGCAGAGTGAGGACAAATTTGGGGTAATGTAGTGCAAATTGTAGGAAGTGAGTACATTAGCACGAAAGAGATTTAATAAGCCTGGAAAAGAGATTTAGTATGTCTGGCAAAAAGATGTAAATTTGGGGGAAACAAGGTGAATATGGCAACAAAAATAAAGGCCAATCACTCATGGTTGAAACCCCTTCTTTTGTGAAAAAAACTAATGCTTCTGAGAGAATATGTCAGAGTCTGTAGATCACACCAACACCTGTAAAATATGAAATGTTTTGTGGATTTTTGCTACATGTATCTTTGCATTGATGGCATAGACAGTCTTTTCTGGTAATGGGTAATGGCAAAGTAAATAAAGCCTTTACTGCCCTCTGATTTTCTAATTTCTCACTTCTATCAAGAATTTTCTTATTTGTCCATTTCATCTCCCTGTAACGGGAGTGACCTACTAATTGCCCTTTTGGGTTTCCCTCATGGCATCACAAATCTTATCTCTTTTCCATCCTTTTTAAAAACATTTTCAAATTCACTCCACTTTTGATCATCCCTGACACAGAGGGTTAATGTATGAATTTATACCTTGATCAATTTAAAACCTTACAAATAGGTAGTCTTGTTTTTTTTTTTTGTTTTTTTTTTTTTTTATAGCCTTCTGGGAACAAACAGCAAACAGCAAGCCTTCATTTAGACTCCACTCTTTGTTAAATAGGTCATTAAACAAAAATCATTAAATCCTAGAGATATCGTTTTATATAGGGTCATGTGTAAGAGACAGGTGTCATTTACATACCTTGGTTTGTATCATTTCCCATGGAGTAAAAAGAAATAGATGGAGAAAGTGTTCTTGTGAGGTCTTCATTTAAAATAATATGAAAAATAAGAATTCACCCGTAGGCATGTTAAAACAAAATCTAAAAGTGCATCTTCCTCTCACTGATTACTTTCAGTTTGTATATTTTATTTCTCACTATGTGAACCTAGCCATGGGATTTGGCAACCACTCCAAGAATCTGAATTTTAAAGATCCGAGGTAAGAGGTTGTAGTCATAGCTATTTCCAATCCCAGGAATGAAAATGCTGTGTGTGGAGTTCATGGAAACAGTGCTTATGATTATTTATATGTTAACCGTGCCATAATAATTGAAAGAAAAATCCCAGTATCATTAGAAATCAGGTGTCTGTGACTTTAAAAGTTTTTGGCTCGTGGCCAGCCTTTCACCAGCATGCTGGCCACTTTGGGTAGCACTGGCAACTTCTTTCGCAGGTTTTCCAGTTGATGCGGTTTCAAACAGCAGGAGGGTGACGTCTCTGTATTCAGAACACCTAACAATGCCTGTTCAAAACAGATTCCTGACTCCTTAAGCTTGCCTGGAAAGATTGTTTCTCTGAAATCTCCTCTAGAGACATGGAGCTATCTTAATTACTTCTAACATTAGCTGAGTATTTAAAATATTACATATTACAGTTTCTAGCTAGCTGTGTTTCAGGGCCTCCTCTATCCAAATAAATAAGCATCAGTGTGCTCAGATAATCCATTATATCGTGGCATTTGTCAAAAACAACTTCAAGTAGAAAAATAAACTGTTTCTCAGTGAAACATTAGCCTCCTAATGGTGGACACGTTTGTTCTGGGAATCAATAGCTTCAATCTAATAATTTCTATAGTTTTGAGAGCCAAGCTGTTGTCAAGATGCTGGTTCTAGTTGAGGGAAGTTGCTTTTATTTTGTAACATGGATCTCTCACCCTCTCTCCTCATCACCTTCGAATTTACTGTAGTCAACTGTGATTGCCTTCAGGTTTTGGTTTTGGAACTGTGGTCTGGGGGGGGGGGGTGTTGGAAGTGTGACTTTTGCTATAATTCAAAGAGCATACTTGAAGGTGCTGTAGGATGCTGGCTGTGATCTTTCCAGAGTTGGAGCAGAAAAATACACGTTTAATAAAATCAGATTGAATACCACGTTTTTTTGTAATCCTTGTGGCTATCATTAAGTACTTATTTTTTTGCATAAGTTTTCCTCTTGGATACAACTGGAGTTTAATTTTTAGTGTGATATTAAAATTATATATAAACCAATAATTTCTTATCAATGAGTACATTTCCATGAACTTTTGGACAAGAATAAGATGATAAGATTTAGGATTTTTGTCCTGATTCCAGGTTAGATAATTACAAATCACTCTGCACCAATGTTCTTTTATTAATGATTATGATTTCTCCCTTCCACCCATTTCCATTTCTAAAATTGGGAAGAAATTACTTAAAATTCTTATGTTTTATGGTTTGGATATCAAGTCCATGTAAAAATAACAGTTGTTACATCTAAAAATTTTTAAACATACAAAAGGAGTATTATATCTGCTTGACGCATGATTTTGTTATCAAATGGCATATATAGATTGCATTTAATTCCTAAAATATTTCCCATTTCTTTTTTCTGACTCACCAAGGGAAAATAATCAAAATAATAGCCACAACGAATAACTTCTTATAAATTCCATTCCTGGTTAGCTATTTCTACTCTGAAAGCAATACGACAAAATAGAATAATTAAGATGATGGGAATTTAAGATTCATTTCATAAGAATTCCAAATTCTCCAAGTTTTATATTTCAAATGCTATTTCTTCAAGTAGGATAAATCATGACTTTTTTGCCTTTTTAATTTAAACATATATTTTGACTCATTTATAATTTAAAAACATATAATCTGAAATAATATATTTTCCACTCATGTGTGTACAGTTTCTGTTCTTACAACTGATTTGCTCTGGTCAATCAAAAAAGAAATTCAGAGTCATGCATTAGAGTTATCTGATTATTCAAACTTTCCTAGAATAGTGTAAAGGCAATTTAGAAAATAATGGAATATACGTTGTTTACTCTGCGTAGAGTGCTAGAAATAATGAGAGTCTCAGAAAATAATATCAACACATTAGATATTCAAGAGACTGGAGATGCGATACTAGGAAAAATATAATGCAAAAAACCACAACCACAAAGATGTAGGGGATAATGAAGAGCAATTTAGACAAAGGACATTAGCTGTAGTGTTGATTGTGGCAAAAATAACAAAGCAAAAACCATGACTTTTGGCCCTTTGTTGGAAAAAAGTTAGGGGCAACTGAAATATTTGGAACATATGTAATTGAAAGAAATAAAAATTCCTTCATGAAAATTGGAAAAATGAGTACAGGGCTACAGGCACCAACTACAAGGAGATAATGAGGGCTACATGGGAGTCGAATGCAAATATAATGAATTTTAAGGCAATGATGCTTTTTATTTGTATTAACTTTTATCAGTTAGCTTTTTCTAAAATAGCAGGCTTTGTATAGCAGGAAAGATACTTTATGTTGTAATATCTTATGCTATAATTGGATAAGGATCAAATAGATTTTTAAATTAGCTAACTTCTGTTCAGGGCATGTACCAAATACCTCCATATGTACATTTGAGCTGGAAAGAAAAGCTGAAATCCTCTCCCACTTAAATTTAGAGCTTTTAAAAACTATAATAAATTCTATAAATTATAAACCAAAAAGTAGCTTAAAAGAGTTTCAGAGAGGAAGAGAGAGAGAAAGACATATATTTTACTCTAATGGACCATATAGCATCACTCAATTTTAAAATTTAGATTTGACACAAGTGAGGGGGAGGGAGGTTGTTAGGCTGATATGAACTACACCAAGAGGAGAGAGATTCTTAGGGGTAAGAAAAACAAAAGGTCCTAAGAAAAGCGAAGAAGGAAAAGAAGAAGAAAAAAAAAACAAAAACAAAACAAGACAGAGATGGGAAAAGGAAAGTGCTCAAAAAGTGTTAAGCACAGCCAATATTGAACAAATTGTTTCCTTAATTGGAATCAGCATCTCCATCCTATTACACCTATGGTATGCAGTATTCTGATATTCAGTGGGGAATAAGTGGAAGGAATGAACGTGGTCATTTACGCTACGAGGCATCTACAGGAGTCTTGGCACTGTTTGGGCTCTTTCACCCTTCCCCATCAGTCTGTGAGAAATAGGCAAACTGGGTCATGTTACCTCTGTCCGCACATCTGCACAGTGTCCAGTGTCTTGTTAGGATCCAGCTGTATTTAGCTATTAGAACATGAAAAACTCCTATTAAGGTTCTTAAAGTTGTAATTAAAACCAGATTGTCTGGAGAACACTCTAATGGCTCCGTAGAAAATGGCCCTCAACTCCACTTACTCAATATGAAATCAAATGTTGCAATTAATTGTAGACTGTGCCGGGGCAACCCTTTCTCTGACCACATTCCAGGTTCTTGAATGGGAAACGGGTATACATTTCTGATGGTGACTGAGTTGTGCCTTCTGCTCTCTCAAATCAGCTATCGTCCCATCCCTTTGATTCCTTTGGTCCTCATCTGCTCATTTGCAGTTTTCGAGAACAGGTATTATAGCCTTGCACCCCTGTAGACTAATGTTCAGCGAGTTTGTTACTCCCACTGAAAATCATTACAAGTTTGGATCCTCTTCTTTCCTTTGTTGAATGGGTTTGTTCTCCTTACAGAATGTCTCTGTCATGCAGTTGTCACTTTGAGTGTCCACTACTCTGCTGCTGCTTGTCCATGCTGCTCCAGCTTCTCCTGCCTCTCTCTCCCTTTGGGTTTCACAGCAAGTTGGGCCAGTCTTTCAGTGCTCATCTCTATTTGGTGACCTATGGTGTACCTTCTCTTCACTCAGCATTTCACCATGTTTGGAGAAGTGGAGGCTCTTAAAGAAGTGGAGGGGAGGATCACAAACTCTATGATCATTTCCTTTTAAGAAGGGTGGGTCTCTGGGGTGCTGCGCCGGCTCAGTCGGTAGAGCATGTGACTCTTGATCTCTGGGTGGTGAGTTCGAGCTCCACCTTGGGGGTACAGTATAGTCGAAAAAAATGTTAAAAAAAGAAGGGTAGTTCTCAGGCCATCTGGCTGACCAGAAGGCTAGTTGTTTCTTACTGTGATTTCACTGGGTGTATATCTCTTCCTTAGGATACTGAAGCTAGAAAAGTCTAATTGCCTGCAGGACTACTTAGAGGTTATGTCTGTTTCCCTCACCCAAATAAACCAAATAAGAACTACTTCAGTGGTGTTTTTGTATACTGACTATGTGACCTAGGGTAAAGTTCTTAGCCCCTCTGTGCCTCAAATATATGGACGTGTTTGTAGTACTTGGGTAATGATTCTGTAAGACATGGGTAATTATTTCTACTTATTGCACAAAGTTGAAATGAGTTGTGCAAGGATGAGCACAGATACAGATATACCATATCTGTAAATTTCTCTACAATATTTGGCATACAGCAAGTGCCATGGAAGTTTTGCTATTTTTATTATCATTCTCTCAAGAGCAGATTTATAAATACAAGAGGGCACATATGCCTGCTGGATTGTAGGTCTAAAGGAAGACATTTCAATTATTCCATGATCATAACATTTATATCTAAGAGCAATAAACTTAAATTAGTTGCACAGCAATATATTTTATAATGATATTTTTAGGCTGTGAAATATGCTTCCCCTTCCCCGGAAATAATAATTGAAATAATGTGGCTTGAATTTATTCTTCACCCAGGACTGTAGAAGGGCGAAGGGGGGGGGGGTGTGTGCTACTTTTTTGAGGAGGGAACGCGCTACTTTGATTATTATATTTGGGGGGTAAACACTTCACAAAATGGCCTGCTCTAGATTTCGGATTCTTAACAGATATTGCCAATTTCAACAGTGTATCTCTTCAAAAGGGAATCCCTACTCACAGTGAATCACAGAATTGTAATCCTGTGATGAACACATGAGTAGGCTTTATATGCTCATATGATAGTTTATCATTTATATGATCATATTATAATTTATATGCTCATATGATAAAATATGAGAGAGAGATAGAAGTGTTGAAAGGTATTAACCAAGATTTTTGATACTATGTGAATTAGATGACACTTTCAAAATTTGAAATATTTTGAAGAGAAGTGACAAAAGAGTTCAAGTTTTGCCCGAAGCATAGTTTTTGGACTTTATGAAACAATGAACAGATTTCTTCCTGACCACCCAAATTGTGGGTGGTGGGGATGGTAGGGGAGAAACTATACAAGTTTTGCTTTTTGCGAAAATATGCCTTCAGAGAAAAATAATAATTTTTATTGTCAGATCATGAAACCGTGAGACTCCTCTGATGTGACACTTTGTAGAGTAATATATTTATGTTTTTCAAAGATTGGTGTTGTCATATGCATTTCTAACTTATTAGAGGAGTAAAATGTGGGGATCCTGGGGTGGCTTAGCGGTTTAGCGCCTGCCTTTGGCCCAGGGCGTGATCCTGGAGATCTGAGATCGAGTCCCACGTCAGGCTCCCTGCATGGAACCTGCTTCTCCCTCTGCCTGTGTCTCTGCCTGCCTTTCTCTCTGTCTTTCTCTCTCTGTGTCTATCATGAATGAATGAATGAATAAAATCTTAAAAAAAAGAGGACTAAAAGGTATTTTGTTGGTTTTGTTTGACATGGAACCTATTGAGCTATAAATGCTAGTTATAGTTTGATATGTTCACTATGTTATATTGTTTTGTATATTCCCTTTTAGATATTTAAAAGCTTTAAGATATCTTACATGATAAAGAAGTATTAGATATATACTCGGTCTACACTTATTTTCTTAGACATGACACATTTAGAATTTAAGATATCTGGTGTGTCAATCTTTCTATATATTATTTAGAGAGAAATAATAAGTTAGAGGCATTTTTTGAGGCTTCACAGTGTCAAACTGGCTTTATAAGATGCAATTAAGCCTAAATATTTCCAATGAGAAGGCTGAGGTTGTTTCTTCATTGTTGTGTCAGTATTATTTTCAGACAACAGAAGACATCATTTTATTAATTTCTTTCCTTCTTTTCTTCCTTCCTGCCTCCTTTCCTCCTTTCCTTGCCTTTCTTACTACCCGCTCCTTCCCTTTCTGTCTTTCTCCCCCCAACCCTCTCTTCCTTCCTTTCAATCTTCTTTCAACCTTCCTTCCCAGCAACCAACCTTCCTTCCTTCCTTCCTTCCTTCCTTCCTTCCTTCCTTCCTTCCTTCCTTCCCTCCCTGCCTCCCTCCCTCCTTCCTTCTCCTTCTCTTCCTCCCCCTTCTTCTTTGGCAATGATCTGTAGATGTTCAAAAGGATGACATGATTTTAGCCTTTAAACAGTTTAAAGTAATACAACTAGCATGGGTCTGTGTACAGGCACTTGGGAAAGAGCTGTTGCATAACAGCTAATAATACAACCACTCAGGTGGATAGAGTGAAATATCTAGGATTTTTATTATAGAAAAAAAGTTGCTAGTGAAATATAAATCTATAAATATTTGTAATAGTCTCCCAAATAAATGTCTCTCTATAAGAGTACATCACTGTAGTCTAAAATATCTAGGAATAGGGACGCCTGGGTGGCTCAGCGATTTAGCGCTGCCTTGGGCCCAAGGTGTGATCCTGGAGATCCAGGATCGAGTCCCACGTTTCTGCATGGCGCCTGCTTCTCCCTCTGCCTGTGTCTCTGCCTCTCTCTCTCTCTCTCTCTGTGTCTCTCATGAATAAATAAATAAATAAAATCTTTAAAATAAAATTTCCAGGAATTTTTTTTTGTTTTGTTTTAGGGGACATGCTTTCATCTGATAAGAAAGAGTTATTATATTTTGTAGTTTTGTCATATTGCAAATATTATGGAATATAAAAGCAATTCCACATGACACAGTTTAAAATTAAACCTCTGTTAGATTTTCTTAGTAATGAAGCAATTTCTATAACATGAGACCAATTAAATAATTTTGTTTTGAAATAGCAAATGAATGAAAGGACTAATTACCAAGTAATTACCCTGTATTATTTGATTACTACCTAAATAATGTAGATACAATTTTCCAATGGATTGTAGTTTTATTTTTACCTGATAAAATGAAAATAGATTGAGGTAATCTAACATCATCTATCTAATATAGCTAGAAATTGCCTTCCAGGGCTACAGAAAGATATTATTTCCTTGCCTTTTTCATCTTATGAGCACCATAGGAAAAGTCTAGGTATGTGATTACATCTAATTTGATCTCAACAAAGAATAAATCATTAATTTGTCTGAAGGTGTGGAGAAGGATTGGCTGCAATTATTCTGCAACTAGTATTCCTAGAATTTGATTTTAGGGGCATTGATGTTGGAAAGTGGGATATTAAAGAGAAGACAAAAAAAAAATAAAGAGAAGACAGTGTAAATAATCTTTTAGCCAAAGGTAAAGAGGAAAGTGGAGAACCAAAGATTCAGTAAATACATGTCTCTACCTTTTAAATACTTCTGAAAGTGTATTGAGTACATACTAGTTAAACATGGCACATTTACCACTAAATCTGATGTATTTATATGAAAGGACTAAGATAGTATTATTCTAATATAACAAAAAAATATTGGCCCATGTGAAATTTACACAAATCCATTTATAATATCAGGTCAATTACATGTTTCTCTTACAAATCAAAGCAAAATGCATATTCCACTTTTTTGATTGTACGTAGGTGTTCTAGAGCATCATCAATATTACCTTTATTGGGTGTAGAAATTGTTTGCTATTAAACTGTGCTTTAGTTTGCAAACTAAAACGTGTGCCACAGTACCACATAAAAGGCTGGCTGGCTGTCATTAAAAGACATCAAAGGAAAGCCTCCCTGAAGTCTTTAAGTTTTATGGCAGGTGCCTCATAGAGAATGTCAGGTCATCTTGGGAAACTAGAAGAAGACTCCATCTAAACTCAATTGTCTTTGGTCTCTTTCATCTGTTTGGGAAGGTAGGCATTCTGGGTTAGAAAGTGTTTTGCGGTGATTGGAATATTGGACATCAAGCCTCTCTGATTTCAGCTGCTCTCAGCATGGAGGCTGCAGTCATGGTCTCTTCTGATGGACACATCTGGGGAACAGAAAAATGATCCTTATGATAATGTCATCGAGTTCCTACGAAGTGCAGAGGGATAAGCCTCTTTTTTTGGCTCTTCTCAGGACACAAACAGGGGGGCATATTTGGTATGCATAGGCGATTCAGTATGACTTTGGAAAGGGACCATTTCCAAATTTGAAAGCACTACTCTCATTCGTTTAGTATGGGATGGGATAATTTCTACAGAAGAACAGAATAACGGGATTTCTATTTAAACAAAGTAACACAATAAATCCAGCCTTTTTTCTGGTTAAGCCTACTCATATAATTATTTCCTTAATGAGATATTACAAAAACCTATATGGAGAATAATATCTTTACAATCAAATTAGGGAACAACTGATGGCTAATTTTTAGCAGATTAGAAAAATGCATGTATTACACATGAAAACAAACACTTATGGTCTTAGATGTTTTTACGATTTGCTTTCCAGCCACATCTGCACCATCTCAGGGTACATTAATTTAATTTTGCTTAACAAGTATATCTTTTATGTTGTTATAAGCCTAAAACATCTCTTGGCTAGTTGTTTCGACTTTATTAGGACCAAACAAAATTTCCACAAGAGCATAAATTACTGTGAGCTCTGGAGGCTTATTTATTTATTTTGGCCTAAGAATTAATATATTTAACGAATACAGTTTAAACCATTTTGTACTGCTTTGATCATTCACTTACATGTCATTAAGTAGTCTAAGCATTTTATTATGAAAGGGCTCTGTTTACAAATTAGACCAAAGAACACGTTTCACACTGAAGATCAGCATATATATTGTATTTTATTTCAGATGCACATGACACAACCTTAATATTAGAGCCAGATGATTAAAAGAACATTACCTGAGCCATGAGAGTCACTGAATGAGCTATGCTAAATTGGTTGTTTTCTGTTTTGTGATTAATTGTGCTTCTAAACCATATTTTAGTGTGCTTTGTTTTTCTGTCCCTAGTCATCCCATATTATTAAAGAGAAATTCTGCATATCTCTCCTGGAGTCCAATTAAGGATTTGCATCATGACTAGATTTTTCACTTTAATTACTGTATATAAAGTAGGTTTTGACTTATTTCCATATTTATCAAACTATGCAGAAGAAGCAAAATTCATCAAATAAACAGATATCTGTGGCTATAATTGCAGCCTGCATCGAGCATGTAGGAAGAAAATATGAGGGTCCAAATTTCATTATGTAGAACATAATAAACATCTGAATAATTAAACTGTGTGTAAATCATAGGCTTGGCAGTAGTAAGAATAGGAGAGACACCTTCATTTGATCCAAAAAATATTTTAAATATAATTCTGAAAATACATCCTGAACATTAGACAAACAATGAGTTGAAAAAAACTTGCATCTCTTACCAGGTGAAAAATATAACATTGGAAATGTACATTCAAAAATTGTTTTTTAATTAGTTGTAATACATGATGAGCTTTCTGTGTACATGGATTGCCAGGAAAAGTCCTTTTTTTCTTGCAAATCAGAGAATAAAACCAAAAGGAAGTTAATATTAGCAAATTATTTTGATGGTTTTTCTTTGTACTTAAACTGTAAGTAATTAACATTAGAGAAGTGACCCATCAATTTCTAGGGACTAAGAAAACACTCTTGCTTTCTAAATATGTACAGTTTAAAGGTCTAAATAATCATCTACTTAAATATGTTTAGCCATACTTCGTGCTTGTGTTTTGTAATATGTAGCTAAATAAATATAACAAGTGTTGCTTTATTATAGTAAACATTTAAAGATGGGAAGTATATGGATATTATGACCAAGATGCTAAAAACTTGGAAACCCAAAATTTTTCATTTTAAAAATTATTTTTAAACTTCCAAGACATTCAAAAAATATTTCAAGTGATTTTTCCTTTGGTTATTTAATTGCAAAACTTAAAGTGTCTCTAGTGTCACAAATGAATTGGGTTTATTAATTTCAAAACTTTCAAAACGACATTTTTAATTTAAATTTTTACCATAGTTAAGCTCCTGACAAGGAAAGTTTAATTCTAGTTATTGTAAGCTTGCTAAGGGCTTTGAATTAATTTATCTTGTAAGCCCTGCTGTGAATGTAGCTGGTTACTTTTGAATTAGATATTAAGGACAGATAAAGTGATGAACCTGCTTGGCTTCTACTATATGAAGATTCATCATATTTTGATTTCCACCAGCTCCCAGAAGTGAGGACGTCTAGAAAATAGGATCTGCTTAATGTTGTCTGAAATTACTCATTTCTCTCTTGCAATTGGTACAGAAATTTTCTTTTCACTTTTAAATATGTCACAAAATATGAAAATGTGGCCTTTTAAAAGGTAGCTACAGCAAATCATATCAAGGTCACTATGCAATAGACCAACTAAATAACTTGGGTGTGTTCCAATATCCAATGCATGGGGACAGTGAATATACAAAATTGGTTATGGAGGTGCAATATGTAAGGTTTTTCTTCTGGGGGGAAATGAGGAAATAGGTTTGTATTCACTCAGATAATGAGTTACTGTATATCTCTTTGTACTAAGAATTCTGATAAGTGTCTGAATACTTTTCTTGATCCATTTTAATGTTTCAGCTGGCCTTTCTGGGCAGACTTGCTATTCTCTTAAGATTTATATGCAGGTAACTATTGAACAGTAAACACAAAATCACAATGGACTGTATGTGAACACATGAAAAGTGATTGATAGAATTGAAGAAAATCAGTAACTGGAGGTCTAATGGCTTCTCCCAGCAATAATTAATTGTTTGGCTTAAAACTGTTTTCTTTTTAAAATATTTTATTTATTTATTTATTCATGAGAGACACAGAGAGAAAGAGAGGTAGACATAGGCAGAGGAAGAAGCAGGCTCCATGCAGGAAGCCCGATGCGGGACTTGATCCCGGGACTCCGGGATCATGCCCTGATCTAAAGGCAGACACTCAACCATTGAGCCACCCAAGTGTTCCAAAAACTGTTTTCAAAATCCATATCTATGGATAAAATCATTTAGATGATCGTCATATAATAAATGTTATGTCATCAAACCAGGAGCAAAAGTTTCAAAGTGTCTGCTAGGGGGTGCAAATATTGCTAAAATATTAAAGCAGGTAATTAGGAAGATAGAATTTATAAATTTCAATGGTGCAAGTTACAGTTTGGTATTCTGAATAGAGGACACTTAAGTGTAACATTCTATGAGCCAAATATTCACCTTAAGGCTGAAAGCAATTTTCAATAGTATTAATTTTCTAGAATGAACAAAAACTATAACTGACATCATATTTCATGGATGATTTTTTAAATTTCCACACTGGTTTTGACTAGAGTGATAATGTTAAATGAATAATGTAGGAATTTAGGAATGATAGGTATTTTTTGAAGAAAGATTTAGTTTTAATTTACAAAATAGATTTCCTTTGTATAATACCCAGTACAGAATCATGACCATAGATTGTTTTCCCTCCTCAAAAAGAGAATGTGGTACTCAAAAGGAATATCTGTAGGTTTCTTCTTAAAGGAAACGTTTGCTGGTATCTAGAATTTTTCTTAGCTCAAACAATATGTTTCATTTTGTTTATTTTTCCTCTTCCCTAATCAAACCTAAGGCTTCCACTGTAGAGAGAAAGGTTGTTTAAAAGAGAGATTGTTGGGCTTTACCCCAGATCCACTGATTTAGAATCTGAGGGATTGAGACCCAGAAATTTGCATTATAAACAATATCCTGAGCAGTGCTGTGCTAATAAATGTTTAACAACTTGCTCCATGAAAAGTAGTGTGCTGTAAACTTTATTGATGTAGCATATACAGTGCACAACTTAAAAATAATTAAATACACAATATTCTTTTTTGGTAAATTCCATATAGCCAGTTGATTCCTACAAAACAATTTCCTTAATTTTCGCTGAACTATTTTATCTGTAGCTAAACTATGGTTGTAACTGATGAATGAATATGGCTCCAGCATGAATGTTGGTTGACATTTTTCTTTATGGTAAAACAAAAATAAACAAATGAAGAATATATTGGAGGGGGCCCTGGGTGGCTCAAATGGTTAAGCATCTGCCTTTGGCTCAAGTCATGATCCCAGGGTGCTAGGATCGAACCCAGAGTCAGGCTCCCTCCTCAGTGGGGAGTCTGCTTCTCCCTCTCCTCTTACCCCTCCCCTCTGCTTGTGATCTCTCAAATAAATAAATAAAATCTTAAAAAAAAAAAGAATATATTGGAACTCACTTATTAGTCAATAATGTCAGTAACTTCTTTGTTGAATATAAGATAGTAGTTTTCAAATACTGAAAAGATGTTTCTTCAATTTTATGCATTATTCACAATATAATGGTTAGAGACATGTCATACTTTTAAGTGTAATCTGCATTAGAATAGACAACACAATCAACAAAATATAAAGTCTGTGTTGTGGCATTTTTCGAATTTTGTGGTGTAAACACGCCTACCTTGCCAATTTCAAGCTATCAAGGTGATACACTTGAAGCAAGGTTGGAAAGGGATGCCCAGTAGTATAGAATTATATATTTGTTTTTTAAATTTTTAAATTTTTAAATTTTTATTTATTTATGATAGTCACACAGAGAGAGAGAGAGAGGTCGAGACATAGGCAGAGGGAGAAGCAGGCTCCATGCACCCGGAGCCCGACGTGGGATTCGATCCCGGGTCTCCAGGATCACGCCCTGGGCCAAAGGCAGGCGCCAAACTGCTGCGCCACCCAGGGATCCCTTTTTATTATTTTTTAAAATTATTTTTTAGAATGATATATTTGTATCGTCAATATGACAAAGTAAATGACGTGAAGAGCAAGTTCAATCATAAAATATGGTAAATAAGTAGGAAGTGATGAGGTTTTAGTGTTACCTTTATTTTGCAGATAATTTATTTAGATAATTTAAATACATTTAAGATAATTTATATTTAAAAAAATAATTTAATTTTTAAAAATATTTTATTTTGTAAGTTACCTCTACACCCAACATGGGGCTCGAACTCACAACCTGAAGATCAAATGTATGCTCCATGGACTGAATCAGCCAGATGCCCTTAAAGTGTAACTTAACTTTTAATAGTGATTATGTTTAACAATTGACTCCTAAAATTCCTTAAGATTTAACATTTCAAAAATTAATATAATTATTATAATTAGAAATTTCTCCAGACAATAGATTTAGAGACAGATTGTTTTTCTAATGGATTGAACACAGTTTATATACATAAACGTGGCAGGTTGTTGTGTATGTGTATTAACATAAAATCACAAAGTATAAAGTGTCCTCAAGGCACTTAGTTTTATGCTAATGATGGTAGGAAATGCAGAAATAAAAGATATGCTTTTTTTAAAAAACTTTAGATTTTCATAGTGTATTTGTATGAAAATGTTAAGATAATGTAGTGATGACTGCAAAATGAAATGTTAAAGTATGAAGGCAGATCAGTATCTCTGTGACAACTATAAATTAGTAGGGAAGGTGTCTTGGAACTTAACTGGGAACCTGAGAAATGGGTAGTCAAACCTAGACACTGGCCTCATCTTATAAAGGAAGGCAGACCATAACACACAACAAAAATGAGAACAACAACAACAAAAATGAGCAGAACAAGCACAAAATCCAGAAGTTTTTACCAGTCCTTCTCTTTAGGTTTCAGTGGTGTAATCTACCCCATGTATAGTTCGAGGGTGTTAGGATTTTACTACTATCTGTTCACAGGGTCCTTAATCCTAGTCTGTTGGGGTGCATCCTCCACATCCTTCCTCTGATCTGTTCCCTCAAGGTCTTCCACTTCTCAATCCTTTAACATCTTTGATTTTCCCTCACACTGCCTTTCTTCCCCCTGTGAAAGTTGGTCTACTTCTGCCCCTTCTAGTTCTGTTGGTCAACAAACACTAAGTGCTACAGGGTCAGCAAGAGGTTAATTGGTTCCTCATTGGTCGGTTTAACAACACATTTTCTTGAACTGTGTAGTGTAGTCAAGTTCAGAGGTGAAGCCAGAGGGAGGCTACGCTTCTATGTGAGTGCACTTTCACACAAAAGTGGAGACTTTCTCACAGAACGTAGATAAAGCAAGTCTTAATGAAATGACCCATCATCCAAGAGAGGAAAGGGGAGAGTCCTGATTCCTAGGAAGAAAGGTTAAGGGTCATGGTTTCTCAGCACTCCATGCAGGGCTTATCACCCTGAGGAAGGAGGGTGTGTGTGTCAGGCATTGCTCTGATGGCCACATAGTTTTACAAAAACGGGTCCTTGCTCAACTGGCCAGAGAAGACACAATAGTGTCTTAATACTCATTTTTCAGTTTAGCATAATTTCATGTTTCCCTTGTTACTTTTACTATGTGAGCATTGTTCACTCTTAAACCAAGTAGTGTTCTATGATTACATTTTTAAAATTTATTTTTTATTTTATTTTTTAAAAATATTTTATTTATTTATTCATGAGAGACATAGAGAGAAGAGGCAGAGACATAGGCAGAGGGAGAAGCAGACTCCAGGTAGGAGTCTCATATCAGGGATATGGGACTCAATCCCAGGACCCTGGGATCATGACCTGAGCTGAAGGCAGACGCTCAACCACTGAGCCACCCAGGCGTCCCCACATTTCTTTTATTATGTAACTTTTCCCCCGTGGGGTTAATAATTGTCTTACTTTTTAATTTTTTAAATAATTTATTTTAAAAGAAGATTTTATTTGTTTATATATTTGAGTGAGAGAGCGCAAGCAGAGGGAGGAGCAGAGAGAGAGAGGGACAAGCAGACTCTGTGCTGAGTGGGGAGGTGGAGTTGAGGCCCATTCCACAACCCTGAAATTATGACCTGAGCCGAAATCAAGAGTTGAATACTTAACCTACTGCACCAGCCTGCCCATATTTTACTTTTTGATTTGCTTAATTTCTTAGCACTTCCAGTCAAGTAGCCTTCCCAGGCTATAAAAAATCTCTCTAAAATGCTTCCCATTGAGTAACGTCTCATTTCTGTTTGGGTTATCTGTTTTTGAATTTCAGATTTACTTCAATCTTGAATCATATCCTCATTTTCATAAAACACAATCTCTATTATCTTCTTGAGTAAAAGTCCAAAGGAAAGAATATATTTGGAAATTTGCATGTGTGAAGATGCTTTTGTTCTATTCTCACACTTTATCATTAGTTAGAATGGATGTAGGACTCTGGCTGGAAATTTTTGATACTGTACAGACTCTAAATTGTGACTTTTATTTTTTAAAAAAACATTTAAATCTTAATATTGTTACTCATATAATATTTAACCATGTGCAACTTATTATTTTTAAATTTATGTATTAAGTAATGTAGTGAAAAGCGCCTCAAATTCACTATGTCCAAAATAAAACTTCTTTTCTTCCTGCTCCACTTCCGGTTTTCTCATTCTTGATGAATGGTATTACCATTTATCTAATTATACTTGTTAGAAACATAACCCCCATGTGCAATTTGTCATTAATTCCCTCAATGTTCCTTCTGATGTATTTCTCCAGTGCATCCATCTCTCTTCCTCTTACCTGTAGCAAATTATTCTAAGACACCATTCCATTTCACTCTCCAACCCAGATTTCCTAACTGATCTTTTTATATACACTCTTGTCCTCTTATACACTACACCTCGATTGATGCTTTGGAAATACATATCTGGTAATGTCCAATTCCTACTTAAAATTAGCCTTCGCCTTCGGTGCATTCCCATTAGTCAAATTCCTCCCAGTGGATAAAGACCAAGATCTTGAGCAAAGTTTACCAGACCTTCTGTGACCTATATCTTTAGCTTCATTTAGTAACACAATTCCATGCCATATCACCATTGTTTTGGTTACTCTTCTTTATCATTTCCTAATCAGCCCAAGGGTCTTTGCATATGTTCTGTTGTAGGGAACACTCCTTAATCTCTCTTCAGTCTCTCCCCCTACCTAATCTCTATATTTTAGTTCTACTCACTTCCTCAGGGCACCTTACCCAACCTCCTATTTAAAATTTCCATCATAAGAAAAAAAAAATAAAAAAAAAGACAAAAAAAAAAAAAGACAAAAAAAATAAATAAAATTTCCATCAAAAATTGTTTTCATCATAAATTACAATGGCAATTTTTGTACCTTTGTGTCATTACTTAATATCGGGCTTCTTAATTACACTATTAATTACACTCCATAAAGATAAGAACCTTGCCTATCTTCATTCATCAGTGTATTCCTTGCATTTTACATATGCCAGACACATAGTATGCTATAATTAAATATTTGTTGAATGAATGAGTGCTTTTTCCCTTGCCTTCTCTTCCTTTACTTTCCCTTCTCCTTCTTTGTTTATTTGTTTGTTTCTTTTTCTTTAACTCTTGCTCTTTTTGGGGAGGTGATCGTGAATGATAAACTGATTTTATTTGGCTTAATCAAGAAAACAAGCCAATCAAGAGCAATAAAGTAATTATTCAAAAATATTTTAATATAAATAAAATACAGATATTTTAAATAAAAAATGTTTAAAAATTTCTTTGAGTTTCCAGTTAATAAAATGGTTATAATTACAGTAGACATTGTAATAAAAGTGTTTAATTTTGAAGTATACTTATTTGGAAGTTTACAGTCCAGAATATATCAGGCTCATAAAAAAAAGAAATTAAGGATATTATAAAGTTTAACTTGGCAGCATTTAAAAATTTCAAGATATTCAAGTTATTTTGCTTAAGGACAGTAACTTCAGCAAGGAATGATTCATATATTGTATGAGATCATTTCATACTTCCTATTTCCTAATGAGATTTTTGTTCAGCTTAATTTAGAAAACCATCTATTTAACTTAAAGTTTCAGAAAGGATTTGTTATAGATGTATATAGGTACACCTTAGCTTTCTACTTGAGAACTACAGATAGCAGAATGTAGTATGCTTGAAAATAATGATAGTATTATTTTGAGTGTTTTCTCAAGGGACCACACTTAGAATTGAGAAGGCAAATTTTTTGTATTTCCACTCACATTTTTATTTATGACTATTTTATTCTTTCATCTTCAAAAACCCGATTTCCCTTTTATTGGATAATAGTTTTCCAAATTAGAGTATGGATTGTGCTACGTACGTCCCCAAAAGGGAAATTTGTGAATTTTAGATAAATGTCACGTATTTTTGTTTAATTATCTCAAAATATATAATACAGCAGGGGTGAATGACAGCTGCATGAGGATGTATATATTCAAGAATCCTCTCGCTGGTTTTTGGCAGAGCTTGCTGTAGTTCCAGTCTCTTTGTTTACCATGTGCAAAAGACTGGATCAACTTTCAAACACTTTATTATGGTTTAATGGGGGAATCATTAGTAGATGAGTTTAACAGACCCAAATGCTAGACACTCAGTGGTTTATTTTTCAAGATTAAAATAATGTCTGTTTCTAACCTTCAGTAGTTTAAAGCAAATTTGCATACAGCTGTATCCAGTTAAGTGCCTTTCAGACTTCTTGTTACATTAAGAATGTACAAGCATTAAGAGTGCTTGTAATACAATTGACTTTAGGCTGAATTTTACATTAATGGCCCCCTTTGTTATTTAGCTGGCATTAAAGGCTTAAGTACAAGAAAATCCATGTACAAAGCATATCATTTTTATTTTAATTTAAGCTCCCAAGAAATTTCGTGACTAAAACATCCGTTATGCCATTTGGAATAATTTTTTTTTTTTCCCTAAAGCTCTTTGTAGCAAGAGACAAATGTTAGCAGAATCTTGAAATGCATAGTTACCTCAGGATTGCTGGGTGAATTGATAAAGACTACAGTGATACAAATTGGAACCACAATGGCCAGGGGACACAAAGCTGATGGGGTTTGGGCCTCTCTTAGGATGCTGTTAGGAAAAGGGCCATTAACACTGGCAAATAGGAAAAAAAGGCTGTGAGTAGGATGCTAACAAGTATAGCATGGGAGCTGGTGCAGACTCTGCCAGAACAGGAAGTGATTTCAACCAATCTGTAAGGGGAATCCTTTGGACAATCTTTCTTCAACAAATGCCTAGAAATTATACTATTTAGATGACATCGGCTTGCTTATTAATATCTTTAATAGGAACTGTTCAATGTTAATAAAATCTCTTTCTCTAGAAATTTTGGGTTATCCTAGGTACGTGAATTTTATCGCTCCCTTTAATGTTACAACTCTAAAATACCCTAGTCTGCACTTGATTCTATTCATCAAAAATTAGGCCATTACTATGCACAAGGCACTAGGCCAGGAGCTTTTCTATCTTACTATGTGAGAAATGCATTGAATATAATTGTGCACTTCTTTGATGACCTGGGATCTTGTAGTGCCTCCTATACTCTCCATTCTGAATATTTATTCTCATTGAAAATCAGTTCAGAAATGGATGTCAATGGTTAAGGATTCTGCACTGAACTCTATGACTACTCTGGAAATATATACCTTTGTGTTTGAAACTTTATTCCTTTTTAGTTGCTGCTTTTTCTTAGCAGTTAAGTGCTGAGAAAAATTTGATTAATGAGGAAACTGGATATTTTGATTAATTAAGGGAAGTTGAGTTTCAAATAATTGAGTCTTTATCACAAACTCATCCTTTCTATATGTTTTTGGTTATTCTTTAAAAGAGTGCTTCTTGAGATGAATCTACCTGATATAATATGTAAAGTGACTTTTCAATGCTTAATGAATGAAAGATGAGAAAGACAGGAGGGAAGAGATGGAAGTTTGCGATTCTATCTGCTGACTGGGAATGGTATACTCCTGAACTACTACTGAACAGTAAATCCACTGGGTACAAATGAGTATCTGAAGAATCTGATCAGAGAAAACATCTGATTGAACAAATACACATAGCCAGGACCTCCCACTAGTTGGGTGGAAAATAGCAACTTGGGAAGTAGGTATGCTCAGAGATCCTCGTGCTAGAAGTGTGGGAGGATGACACTTACTTTGGAAAATATTCCAGAGGGCTGGATAGCAAGATGTAACCACAAGAATTAAGATAACCATTCACTCCCCATACTTAGATACAACATCAGGGCCAGATCTGAGGTAGAAACCAATATCTGGATTTGCAGAGTTCCAAGATTGCAGAGGATGAACAGAAAAGGCATATGAATGATCTTGGTCAGCGGATACTGGCAAGTGGAGAGCTCATGCCTTGTCTGACTGATGAAGTGGTTATCTATTGTCTTCATATGGAAAGGCAGACCCAGTATGACTGGATCTTACAATTTTTAAAGAGGTATCACAATTTTATTATCCTGAATTTTAAATATTGTAATTAATGTACATTAGAAAACCAGAAAGTAGGTCAAAAAATTAATGGGCCAGATATAAGAATTTTCCGTATTTATGCTATATTCTTAACATGACCTATGAAGCCCTTACTTTTCCTTGTCTCCCACTGTGCTACTCCTTCATCATTCCACACTAGCAGCACTTGCCTTTCTTAAGTTCTTCAAATGATTCTGCTTCAGTGGTGCTATTCAATCATCCTTTTTGTTTGGTTATTTCTCATTCATCCCTGAGATGTCAGCAAAAATGTCACCTCTCAGGAAAATTATTCCTAACAACCCCCAGTCCTCTAAAATTTGGCAAAGATTTCTCTCTTAGGACTTTGGACTTTTTGCTTATCATTCTACACGGTTAGTATTTGTTCTCTTGGGGGGCAGGCAGTGAGAGAATCCAGATATTTGTTTCTTGTCTACTTCCCCATTGAACTATAGGTATCACAAGTTTGGGGGCTTGTCTGTTTTGTTGAATGCTGTTTCTCCAGAACTTACATTGTGCCGATATAGGACCCCAGAATGTATTTACTGAGCAAATCAACTAACTGTGCCACCTGGCACAGCAGAACTAAGGGCACATGAGATCTCTCCGTGGTCCTGAAAACTATTTGTGACAAGACAGGGCCACTTGTTTGAAATATTTTAAGTAGAAGAATGTATGACACTAGCAGCTACTAATAACAACTGGCCAGGAAAAGGGAAAAGTTGCAAAAGAAAAAACTAATACCAAGAACTAGTATTTACTGAGACTCTTCTGTATATATGGTTCTCGGCTTTATGTACATAATCATATTAAATCCCCACAACAACCCAGTAACATAGATATTTTTGCCTTCATTTTGTAGACGAGGGAACCAAAGCATAGAGAGATTAAATTGTTTTCAGAAGTTCCAATTTTCAGAAGTGACTGAGATGCAGTCCAATAGTAGCTTGTTGGCTCTAAAGTTCATTTTGTTAACAGAGAATATGAGGTCATGAGGGTTGATGGAACTTAAATGCTTCTTGTCCAAACAGAGGATTAGTTTTCTAAATTCACGTAAGGGCTAAACCTCTGTATGTGATAAATGGGCTAATCATCCCAAGGGTAGGATTAAAAAGGTAGCAAAGTTTGTGAATCAACCATGATACAGAATATTTAGGAAACAATAGACAAGACTTGCTTTTTCAGAATTAGTTAAGATAATAGCTTCCCTGCAGTAAATAATTAACACATTACATTAGTTACTGAATGCAAAGGATAGATATTGTCTATTATCTTCAGAAGTCACATTTTGTCAAAGTATAATCCTGAGAAGAAAAGATAATGATCAGTTTCATGATTGTAGATTTTTCTTTTGGTTGAAGAGCACCTGGAAATGTGCAAGGGGTATGTTCTGTATCGTAACAATCTTAATTTTCTGAATTACCTCCCCAAATAAATTTACTCTGGAACTGGGGATATTACTTATAAAGGATACTCACAATACTAAACATTTATTTGTACTCACAGTGTTTGAAAAGAGATTTAGCTGTGTGCAAGGAACTCCTTTGGTATGCTTCTGATGTAGCTTTTGATGAATGGATTCAGGTGCAATAACACTAAGGAAACACAGAGGAAAAGAAGAGGGAGAAAGGAACATGATGGTCCCCAATTCAAGTTCAAAGTGTTGCCTAGGAACTAACCCATGGACATGGGGGGACCCTACAGTGACACCCACTGTGGAGGTGCAGAAGCAGGAGATAGGTGTTTATGCCTAATGCCCAGTACATGTAGCATCACTCCTGGTTTGTTCAGATGTTGTAGGTAAGCATCCCTGGTGGTTATCCCCTAATATATTCTTTTTCCCCTTTGGCGACTTCCACCTCAATGCATCTTGTCTTTACTCTCCTCCAACTGCAATTTTACAGACTGCAGAAGAATAGGAGCTCTAGGTGCTGACTACTGCTGGAAGTGGGAGAATCATAGAGTTCATGGGGTACTTGATAGTATCCAACTCTGGCAGACACACTTAAATTTTTTTTAAAGTCTCTAGTAATGAGACTTTAGCTTTAGCTTTAGTAATGAGACCTTTAGTAATGAGACTTTAGCTTTAGCTTCCTTCTTTTATTACACAATGAGACCCTTCAGATTCAGTTTTGAACATCTATGAAGTTGTTCTTATTTGTTACTTGTTTTAGAACGTATACACCATTTAGCCCTCAGAGGATCAATAAAACAACCACTAAACCTGTTGATATATTTAAAATTTCCAGAAATAACAGTCTGTGTCTCATTAAGTACTCATTTAATTCTGCAGTTTTTACTTAATTTCTTTTCTATGAAAAATGGCAAAAATGTAAGCATTATAGACAGGATATTATGGTCTGGAAGTTGGCAATCTAACAAGTTGTTTTTAATTTTATGGCATAGAAGGTGAAGAATATAGTATAATACCTCATGCTCCTTTCTGCTTCCTTCAACCTGTCCAGTGTAAGAGATATGGTATACTTTTCAACCGGTTGCTTTTCAGGAATAGGGTTTGATGGGAAAATGAGATGCGATTTCAAAAGTTACCCTTCTAAAGATGGCACGTTCACAAATAGCTGGAGTGAAGTTAAGGTAAGGATGGGGCTTTAGAAGTAAGGGCATTAGATCAACAAGCAATGCTCTCTTTAGCAAACTAAAATTTGTCGTCCCTCTGTGATTTAGACCTGCTATAAATAGAAACTGTTTAAAAGGTGTTATTTAGTAGTTTCCATTATGCAGCTGTCTATTTAAATCATTTAATTTTGGCATCTAATCCAACTCCTAGTCTCCATCAGAGACAAATAAGAAACCATATGTGAAGGCATCTGTGGAAATCTTCCTTTTATTTATGACAACATTAAAGTAAGACTCTGATGTCAGTTACTTAACAATAATAGACGTTCCTTTGCACCTATAGTGCTGGGTTACTTGGGCATATCCCTCAGTGGTATCTTATACCTACTGCTGTTTGCTTCATTATATACAGATGCACAGCAGTGGAGACAGTAATAGTCTTTCTTAATTAAATAAAGCTAAATGTTAATTAGTCCAAAAAATTGATTTATTTTTAGTGCACTGAAACTTTTCATACTGGGCCTTTTGCTTTTAAAGAACAGGTTGTATTCTCATTTAGAACTTTACGTTTTCCCCCTTTATTTTGGGTTTGTATTTGGAGTCTTGTGGTGGGCTCTAATCGTCATAGAGAAATTATAGGTCTACAGATGTTTTCAAGATGTTCCTCTGTCAGTAGCAGATTATCCCCTGTAGCAAAATCTCATTAAAGTGCAATTTACAGAGCTCTGCTGATGTTGCCATCAACCAAAATTAAAGGCATTAATTTTTCAAAGTTCACAGAAGTCCTTACATAAATGATGTAGCAGTTTGCAAGAACAATTTACAGAAGTGTTATTTGCAGAATTAACCTACATTAACAGAACAAATGTTGTAAGGGTGGAAGAAAGGGCTGGGCAGTGAAATTGCAGCTGTTCCCATTTTATATTAGGTGCTTGATGTAAAGAAGTGTTGAAATGTAACAATGACTGCTTGCTGGGTGAAAAGTTGAGAAGGGAAAACAAGAATTTGAACGACCTCGCTAAAGAGTTAAGTTCATAATAGAGTGATCACCAGTTGGGGACACCCAGTGAGACCTTAAATTCTACTTTGAAACATCTGTAGTCAATATCTTTTAAAATATTCTCATTTAGAGAATGAGTTTATGTAGCTCATGTTGCGAGTATTTCTCTCCAATAAACTGCCAAATGTTTGAGAATTTATTATCTGTACCTCAACATCCTAACTAGCTTATGTGCATAGTGGTGGTTGTGGCCCAAGATAGTAAGGTATGTCTTTCTCCTGGTAGAGGGATGTACTTTTCCCTATCATTATGGCATTTCTTATGCATGTGCCCATTTTTCTCTAACAGAATCTCTACCACTGAATTTAAAACATCATAGTTGAAACTTCAAAAGGATTAGAAATTTCAGAGATTAAAACAGAAAAAAAAAAAGACTTTCCTTTGAAGTAGTAACTATTTTCCTAACCCATTTGTCTCAGAACAGAGGGTACAGTTTTTAAAACTCATTAATCTTTACAAGTCTTTTTCCTTTCATTACATTAGTTATTTCAGCCTGGATTTGAATCTCATTGTATAAATGAGAGGGCTCATCAATCACACCTGGTCTCAGCCATGCTTTCTCTGTAAGGCTTATGCTTTCCTGAGATACCAAAGATGACCTTTCTTTATTTCAGGAAGTCTCGGTGATGCTTGGTGGTTAAAGCTAACTGTTGGGATGTTATCTGTGCTGGTGCAAGGTTGGTTTTGACAAGTGGCGTCAATGGCAAACACAAGCTGTTTCTGTTTAGTAGTCAGCCGTTGACTGTGAAATTATTTCCTAGTGAACAGGTATGCATACCATACAGTCACCCCACAAATGCTCTTACGGCCATATCAATTTTTGTGATTTGACCTGTTTCATGCATGCCAGGCTGAACTTGATTTGTCTTAATTTTTTTTCTAGAGGCATATCAGGTTTGATTACACTGATTTTCTTTTTCCTGTGAACATCAGTAAATTCATGGTCTTTTATCAGGAAATTCACCTTTTGATGAGTTACTCTGATGAGTGTGTCTTTACCAAATCTTAAAAAAAAATTCAACAAAAAGCACTATTATAAAATCTTAAAAACATAATTGAACACAGTGTGAAAAATCAGGACACTGGGAGAAATTTGAGAAAGAACACATTTGCTTTTGGTGGGTACAAAATTTAGGGATTTGCTTATAAACTCTCGGAAAGTTTCCTATCTGAAAATGACAGTTCCTCATGGGACCAGGTGAAATACATGTCTACTGGCCTTTCTGTTGAGGTTTGCAAAGAGGATATCAATTATGTTCCAGAATGATGGGGCCATCTGTTAAACAGGGGCTGATTTCAAATCACCAAATATTGGTAGGAACATTAAGCCTTGCTAATTTGCATAGTATCATTATCTCTAATACAAAAAATACATTTGGGAAAAAGTGAGTATTCTCTGGTCCATTCAAGTATGAAGATATCCACTTGGGTACAGTGCAAACCCTATAATATTTACAGTGGGTAAAGTCTACAGATATTACTCATATATGCCTTGACATAGTGAAAGCAGCGATTGTCACTTTATTATCTCTTAGACAATAAATGTGAGAAACAAACACAGATGGACTATGGATTTGATTGAAAACCCTAAGTCCTGTCAAACATTCTTGAATTTCACTCTAATTTTTCCTTTGTTGTATATCCCTTACTTTGTTTCAATAATTTACAAATACAGGGTAGATGATTTATTTTTTGTAATATTGGTGAAATAAGTAATTTGCTCATTTAGATAAGGTTTTATACTTCACTTAAGGTGACTAGTCTACGGAAATATTGGCTGAATAATTTATTTTCATTTATATTTGATGATAAATTTTCCTTACTCATACAAGACCTCATTTAAAGAAATAATTAGCCAATAGTAAAAATAAGGAATCTGACACAATAGTATATGCATATATTTATATTTACACATCTAAAGCCTAATAATAATTATATAGCATCAACATTTGTAATATCTAAACAAAATTTTAGATATTAGTTTTATGAATGATTTGAGAAAAATTACATATAATAATGATTCATAAAACAAATGTCTTTTTTTTTAAGGATTTAATTAATTAATTTATTTTTAGAAAGAGAGAGTTCATGAGCTTGGGTGGAGGAGCAGATGGAGAGGGATAAACAGACTTCGCACTCGGTGTGGAGCCCCATCCCATGACCCTGAGATCATGACCTGAACCAAAATCAAGAGTTGGACACTTGGCCGACTGAGCCACCTAGACGCCCCAACAAATGTCTTTTTTTTAAAGTTCCTATTAACAAAGAAAACATTGTGAAAAGACTTACACTTTCATTGAATAATATTGGATGTTACATTTGCAATATTACTAAACATTGATTACAGCCTTTGTTCTTCTGTTCTCAAGTGAAGAAAGAGTGTTTTTGCATTTGCTTTGTCAAAAGTGAATTCCACTTCAAATAACAGATTCTGGAGGCTCTATATTTAAGCAAAGTTCATTTGAACTCAATCTGGACCCAACTCATGATTCCTGGAGTTAATAATTTGGGCAATTGTTAATCCTTGCAAATGTGCCGTGTGACCCATGGATTTTCCTTACGTGGGCAGCTTGTACAGTAACTCAGCAGCTTTGCTGCTGGTCTGACCTGGCAACACCTAACCTTGGTCCTCTTGCCTTGAGTTGATTATTAACAAGCTTCTTCCCAGATACTTAAGTTCTCACCAGCTGTTCTGTCCCCTGTCCTCTTTAAAAGCATCTTTGGACTTAGTAATGAAGGGGATTCAATATGTATTTCTTTTGCCAACTGTGGTCAGAAAAGTGGGTAAATCTACTAGTCTCTATTCAGAGAATACCAGGAAAAGCTTGTTTGTAAACTTGATATCTGGAATGAATTCAACATATTCCTTATGTTTAATTTTGGTCAGAGAATTAATGATGGAAATAGCCATCTAAAGTTTTAAAATTAGAAAGTTGGTAAAGTTGGTTTTTAATTATATTGATTTCTCCTCCAACGTCTCATCCTCAACCACAAGTAACAGTTCATAATTCCTTGATCCAAATGAAGGCCAGTGTTTAGTAGACCATTATTCTTCATGTCAGTTAAATCAGTGAATGTTTGTGTCAAGCACCGTGCTACAATGGTAGTATCTGGAAGGTAGTAAGGTTCTTCTTTTTCAAAAAAGGGGAAACAGACATGTGTACAGCCAGGAATCAAGCAAAATCAAGAACACCTGCAAGAGAGATGGAGCAAAGTACTTTGGGAGTGTGGAGGAGGTACTCTCTGCAGCAAGTGGTGGCAAATGAGGTGGCGCTAGATGAGAGCACAGAATTTCATTAGGAGGAATACCAAGATGGCAGGAACTACAATAAAGAGGCATAAAGGTACATGATGACTTTTATAGGATTACTGATAATTAGCCTTGAAATTAATTATTATAAAACCATGAGTACATATATATGTAATATAGTACATATATAAAACATAACATATACTTTGAGGCATTTGACCAAGACTAAAAATTCATTTAAAAATATTTTATTTATTTATTCATGAGAGAGAGAGAGAGAGAGAGAGAGAGAGAGAGAGAGAGGCAGAGACAAGGCAGAGGGAGAAGCAGGCTCCTCGCAGGGAGCCCAACATGGGACTTGATCCCAGGTGTCCAGGATCACACCCCGGGCCAAAGGCAGCACTAAACCGCTGGGCCACTGGGGCTGCCCTAAAAATGCATTTTCCTTCCCCAAATACTTTCTTGTTTTATTTTATATGGGTATGTAAAATGATCAAGCATTCAACCTTTTGTGTTGTCAAAAATAATATTAATCAGCTAGTGCCTCTGAGTTTTTATAACTTTCCTTGTTTTCTGTTTAGTGTTATCTATAAAAATTTTACTGATAGAGATTGTATTGGTCATAATAATAAGCATTAGTTTGTTTTCTTCATACATTAATATGCAGATACGTATGAGAAAGAAACAGAGAATTATATTCTTGGACATAGCAAACTATTTTGTTATATGTTGAGAATATTAAACATTAAATTGACTAATCATAAAAAGT
This sequence comes from Vulpes lagopus, assembly GCF_018345385.1. Taxonomy (NCBI): domain Eukaryota; kingdom Metazoa; phylum Chordata; class Mammalia; order Carnivora; family Canidae; genus Vulpes; species Vulpes lagopus. Next base: position 43,157,228 of record NC_054842.1, on the reverse strand, counting down.
GAAATCAAAATGTCCTACAAATTTATTAGAAATTTGGACTTTTACAGTTATTTGACCTTTTAAATATAGCAAAATTTAAGTTTGTATGATATTTAAGGATTTCTAAAGAATAATCTATTGCAAGAAAATTACCTAATATATAAAATTAAAACTGTTGTCACCTTGAATATATTTTAAAACCTGAATATTATTTTGGAAACTATTAATATTTTTAGGAATATATGGCCAGGAAAACTTTTAGGAAAAGTATCTCTTTCGAGATATGAAAGTTGTTTAATGTGCTTTGTTTTATCTATAAGCTTTCGAACAGTAAGTATTTTTATAGAAAACTTTTAGATTTGACAAATAATGAAGGCATAATATACTCTATGCTGGCCACTTCAGGTTGAACAACCTTTTTCTTTCTATATGGTGCTGATGAATATAGACACTTTCCCCTTATTTCTAAGAAGGTCTTTTGAAATACAAATTTAGGAGGTTTTTCTGGTCATAACATACAAAAGCAAATATTTTTCTCCAGTTAATTTAACTTTTAGATACAGTAAAAAGCATGCTTGACAGTGATTTAGCAATTTAATTACCATAGCTTATCATAAAACAATAGTAAACCATGCAGTCATTTTGTTGCTTCCCCTGAAGCTGGAACAAGATGGTCAGAAGGAATGAACATGCTTTGTACATAAGTATATAACATTAATACTTACAATACTTGTTTTGCTAGTTTTAAGTTTAATTTTCTTTTAATTTATTTCATCATATTAATGTGGTCAACAGTAAAAATGTATCAAGTAATGACAACTAGAGGATATTTATCTGAAACATTGTGAGCTGACTATAGTCAGAATGGGGATGAGCTTGGGCTCTGGTGTGGGGCAGTTTGTTTTCAAACCCAATTCTGTTTTTACTAGCTGTGTGACTAGGGGCAAGCCACTTACTCTAAATCTCAGTTTTCTGTGTTGTGAAATGGGTATAATAATAGAACTTACCTCATAGGGATTGTATAATGATTAAAGTAAGATGACACATGTAAAGAATTTAGCACATTGTCTGGTGTTTGGTAAATATTCATTCAAGTTTTAATGAATATTGCTATCAATAATATAATAATAAATAAAATTAATAATATTAATGGTAAAATGTGTTAAAGTAATATGAAAAATAAAGCTAGTTTCATAGTAGTATAAAGACTACATAAGTCATGTTAAATAGACTAGGTCACATTCTTCTTGTAGATATTGTAATCCCTGAAAACGTATTATTTAATAGACATGAGTGAAATATAATTAATTAGAATGTAGTAAAAAGAGGGACGCCTGGGTGGCTCAGTGGTTGAGCATCTGCCTTTGGCTCAGGCAGTGATCCCAGAGTTCTGGTTTCGAGTCCCACATCAGGCTCCCCTTGAGGAACCTGTTTCTCCCTCTTATCTATGTCTCTGCCTCTCTCTCTGTATCTCTCATGAATAAATAAATAAATCCTTAAAAAAAGAGAGAGTATAGTAAAAGGAAATTCAAGTTGAGAAAAATCTATTGCACAACAAAAATGGAAGTTTTATTAACACTGACTTGTGTATTAAGATTGCCTTATCTGTCAGAATTCTTTGCTTCCTATAGTTCTTCTAAAATTGGAATTGGCCTGTCAATAAGTAGCACGGTAGGCTCTTCCCTACCATAGAGGAAGCATTCCAGCCTTTAGATGTCTATATAACAACACTGGATGCCATGAGTAAAGAAATTTATAAGATAGCCACATGCCATTTTAAAAGGATAATCCAGGGACACCTGGGTGGCTCAGCGGTTGAGCATCTCCCTTTGGCTCAGGTGGTGATCCTGGGGTCCTGGGATGGAGTCCCACATCAGGCTCCCTGAGGGGAGCCTGCTTCTCCCTCTGTCTGTGTCTCTGCCTCTCTCTCTGTGTCTCTCATGAATAAATAGAAAAACTCTTTAAAAAAAAAGAAAAATCCATCTCTGTATCTTTGAATCTATATATCTAGTTTTTAAAGAATATGTTGATCATATATATGGAATATCTGGACATATTTATATCATATATCTATACTATGATCCAGATACATATATTTGTCTGGATTTATATATATATCATAACGGTGTGTATATATATGGGTCATATATGTATATTTATATATACCTGAATCATAAATGTATATGGATCATATCTCTATATAGGTCTATTCTTTTTTTTTTAAGATTTTATTTATTCATGAGAGACACACACAGGATCCAGTCCCGATGTGGGACTCGATCCTGGATCTCTAGGATCACACCCTGGGCTGAAGGTGGCGCTAAACCGCTGAGCCACCCGGGCTGCCCTGTGTCTATTCTTTAAAGTCCAGGTTTATAGATATCTGGATCTCTCTCCATATATGACCAGATGCATATCTACATCTATGTTTATTTCTATGTCTCTAGATCTACATCCAGATGTATGTATATCTGTAGATATAGATATCTCTATCTATAGATATATTGATTAATCTGGATCATATAACTATAGATATATTTATTCTTTAAAATCTATATAGATATATATCCATATTTTGTACAGAATCAGATAATGTGTGTGTGTGTGTGTGTGTGTGTATGTGTACGCACACAGTTTTATTTCAGCCTTTCTCCCACCCCCACGCCAGTGTTGCTAATAGTAACTCTTCTGCCTAATGACCAATGCATGGCTTTTGTGAGCTCTGCTTTCATTCAGCTGGGGTGAGTGCCCAGGCAGAATGAACTTAAGGAATGCTTCACGCTTCCTCCACTTTGTGCTTTTTCCCCCTTTTTCCCTTTCCATCACTTCTTTTTGCTTTCCTCCCATCCTTTCTTTTTAGCCACCCATTTTTTTTTTTCGATGAGGGAAGATGCAATTTTGCATGTTTCCTGCTTGCAATCGTTGCTACCTGTTTTACTAGAAAGTAAATTGTTAGGAGGTTAGTGCCCCACATAACAAATGAGGGTGTGACCCCTCTTGATTCACTTGATTCACCAATTCCCTTCCAGAATTGTATGGGATGAGAAATTGGTCAGTAACGGTCTTGCCGGCACTCTGCATAGTATGACAATTGTGTGGAAACAACAATAGAACCTCATTGAGTGCCTGACTCTCTGTGCCTGGTATCATGCTAAACACTTCATACCATTATGTCATTTTATGCACTTAAGTCCATATGGTATGTAGTGTTCTCTCCTTTTTATAAATGAGAAATCTGAGGTTTTACAGAAGTTGAAGACTTAGCGGTGGTGTTGGAAGGGGAACTCAAATTTGAACCCATGTCTAACTCCAAAGTCCATGTCTGTAACCACTAGGCTTGTTGCCTCAGTTTTGTTTTATTTAAAAGTCTATGCTTTCCTATATAATAACTATGGTATTGGGATAGGTGAAATATGGAGCTTTAGCTTATGAGAAACAGATGTTGGAGGTACATGACCAAATGTTGACTGGAAGACTCATTTCCCCCCACATTTTTCTTCAGTGAGATATCACTTGGGAGAAAAAAAAAAGCTTTTTCTCTTTGTTTCACTTGAGAACATTGTGAAGATTTAAAAGACAGAATATATTTGTGACAAAAGGATTTATGATAGAGAAGGCAACTGGTTTTCAGAAAATTTAGGTTACAAATTAGTAATAATGATAATAATGATCCAGTGCCTTTCCTCTAAGTAGACTCAGATGATTTATAAAATGTGAAGGAAAACATAATTTTACTCTTACCCGAGAGTAACAGACTCAGCAACAGTGTGAGCTTGCTAGAGCCATGCTTTCTATACAGCCCTGGAATATTTGAGAGCTTTGTGTTGCCTGTGTTAAAACTGATTTAATAATTAACCGATTCAGTAATATAAATCTAGGTTCTTGTTCCGCATTGAGAAAAATACTAATTGAATAAATAACAATAATGTTAAAAAAAATTCATTTATCTGGTCTCTGTAGAAATCAAAATGTACTGTTCTGTTTGTTAGAAAGCTATCGAACCACATGTCTATACTGGCTTAATTTGAATTTATATAGATGCAATAATACACGCATGCATTTGAGTGTAGAAATTTTTATTGCTGGAATAAATCTGTTAGCTTTCAGACAAAAAGAGTTTTGTTTCGAGAACTGTTTGAATTTCTTCCCTGCACTTTTTAGCCTGACTGGTGCCTCTGAATAAAAATAATGACTAATTACTGTGAAATCCTGTTCAAATGATAGGATTTCTGGGAAAAGAATTACCAGATTATTTTACATATCCTAGCCATTTGTAAATTGTTTTGTGTGATCCCTCCAGAGGAATGACATATTTGCTCGGCAATTTATTACAAAAATTTGGACAAGGTTTTAGTCTTAATCTTTGAGATGACCTCTAGGTCTATCTTGGCTTTGCCTTACATTAGGACATGTATATGTGAAGTTTGTAGAGGACCATGGGAAGCTATAATCCCATTCTGGCGTAGAGAGAGTCTTCACCCCACATCTGCATGCAGGTGACTCCAGGCAACATAGGAAATTTCCAAAGATCCGAAGGTGTCACAGAAGGAGCCCAAATTATATTCATGTGCCTTCTCTTTACCACCCAACATTTATATCTTTTCCAATTCATGCACACACTCTCAGCTTTTAAAATCTTTTCTGTAAATAGGATTTATGGAAACACTTGGGTACTAGCAGAATCCTAATTCAACTCCTAGGGTTCTTTACCCCTTAAAGAGGTGAAGTTAGCTTTCCTTATAGCTGTCAAAACAACATTTCCAGTTTCACAGTTCCTGAGTCATATACTTCATATGCCAATATGAGGCGGTAGGCGAGTTGAAAAAAAAAAAAAAACACAAAAGCCTGGACTGCAGATTTAAATTCTACTTTTGTCTATATTCTTGACAAGCCTGGTGACCTTGAGTGAGTCATTGAACTCAGTTCAGTGATGTCTTAGTTTTCCTTCTGTTATAATAAATAGAATTTCAGAGCTGGAAAGAAGTCTTGGATTAGAACAAAGGTCCTAGACTCAAGTGTCTGGACTGAGGAGCCATAGGTGACCTATGAAGTGGGCCTGATGTCACATAATAGAATGTGATGAGGACTACACTCTACTGGAGTTACAATGCCCAATCTAGGAGAGGTAGGGGCTCAGAGTTAATGTTACATGAGAATCTGCCCAAGTTTGACTAACCTTTATATATATTATACATACATTTTTTATATATATAATATGTTTATATATTATATATTTAAGTAGGCTACATGCCCAACGTGGGGCTTGAACTCACGACACTGAGATCAAAAATTGTATGCTCTCCTGACTGAAGCAGGCGTCTCTGACCTTTATGTTATTTAAGGGATATAAATTCTCAGTCAGCTACTCCAAGGGTCTAGGGGGTCCCCACAGCTGCCTTTAGCTGCAGTAGGGGTCTCCACAGTGCTCATGAGGTAGGTGCTCAGTATAGATGGCTCTGTGGCTCTGGAAAGGGCTTTTGAGGACATTTTTTTATTTTCTTCATCTGGTTTTTGGAGCTTTGAGTATTGAATCATGTTTCCATTAGATTTTGATTAGTTGTGCCAGGAGACAAGAAATTTCCGGGACTGTTTTTTTTTTTCTCCTACTGAAATTCTGTGCAACTCTTTCTGATTTAGCAACATATCCAACAAGTGAACCGATAGCAAAGAGGGTGCCAGATGAGTGATGTACAAATCTTCCGGTTGCAGGAATGGCATTGCAAAGAAGACTGTCTAGTAGCAGGCACCTGGAGAATGACACCCTGTAAATTAGCTGGGAAAAGGGGCTTTGAAAAAAAATCAATCTAAAGCTATTTCAGCGAAGACCTTCAGAAAATACAAGATAGATGGATGGAAATCTCTGTCTTACATGCAAAGAGGCACTACAGCAGTGTCTTGAAAAGTCCTGCTCTGGGATTTTAGCTTTCCTCATCAGTAAAATGGACATTACAATAGCAGTACTAATGCCTCCCTCACCAGAATGGTGAGGCTATGATAAATGGGATAGTACATAAAAAGGGCCTGTGGCAAGAGCATGAAAGAAATGTCAGCTCTTTATACCTGTTCCCCACCCCATCTCTGAGTAGCCTGAGCTCTACTTGTACAGCCTGAGGTCATATTAAGACAGTGTCTGCTTTGTGCAGATGCCTCAAAAATATATGTTGAAAAATAGACATGTATACATGATGACTATATACTGATTAATATCCATGATGATTAGTAAATTAGTAGATTGGGCTTGTGTTAACGTTGTTGTTTCCTGTCTAGTGTTTTGTTGGTTTAAGCTGAAGATTGTTGTCAGTACTCCGTTTGCTTATCAAAATAGTGCTGATTAAATTATTTTAAATTCACTTATATATTATATGTGAATATACAAATTAAGTTATATCACATTATTAAATATCAATATATTAACATTGTAAGTGCCCATCATTAGTAAAGGTCAGTTAAATAATAAAACATTAGGTTCAAAACTTAAACGTCAGCAGAGGCAAAATCTTTTAATTTGTGGCAATTATCTGGTTCATTGACCATCGCTGTGATGTGTGTCATTATATATATGTATGTATATGTATACACTCACATACAAGGTAGGGCCTAGAGAAGACAATTTATTATTATTTTTTATTTACTCTTCACTGTAACTTGCACAGTGAAAAATAAAGCCAATGAAGTAGTTGCCCTGCATCTGGATTACCAAAACATTAAAAAAACATGATAAAACATACATACAAGATATGCTATTTGCTTTAGAAGAGCAAAGAGGATTATTCTTATCATGGAAGATGTGGTAGCATTGTTAATTTTAACCATCAGAGGTGTAGTAATCACCTCTGAATACTGAAGTATTTAATATGGTATATTAAAGTCAGTTGCTATAAGTGCTATTGACTCCAATTTTGAATTTTGAATAGTTTGAATAGCCCATTTTTTTTAATGCAAGTAGTATAGAGTAGTTTGTAAACAACTTTTGTGGGTTTTGCAAATGTGGGTTCATTTACTTCTGAATTAGTCTTATATTAAGACTTTAGAATACAGTCCTGTTAGTAATCAACTTTTCATTATCAAAACTACATCAGTATCCTTTGTGCAGCACAAAAACGAAACAGTAATTTAGATTTTTCTGTTAGTCGATTGATTGATTTTTTTTTTTTAAAATAAGTAGTTCCTGAGCCAAGTTAGGAACATAACCGAGTACCAAGAAGCAGATACAATACTGCACACACATGCCACTTTAATTCCTCTTATTTTAGTGTAATACTTAAAGGCTTTACCACAACTGATTGCTCCTCTTCATGACTATCTTTCTGTAAATTTAGTGGCTCCACATTCCACTCTGTTATTATCCACGTACATGGTAATAAATCTATTTTTGCAATGGCATTAAATATAAGGCAATTATTTTCTGGCATAATTTAATTTGCATTTCACATTTTGTAAAATTTTCCATCAGTTATATCTTTCCAGTACAATAGTTTCTAGTTCAAGAGAACAGTACAATTAGAGAAAGGACTCTATAAACTATATATGAGGCCACCTTTATTTTACATACAGGGATAAAGTAATGTGTATTTGACAAACGAAATTGGCTTGGAAATTGAGTCCTTTGGAAATGTTTGCCAATGTTTTAGACTGCTGATCTATGTTAAAAAGGGGAATAAAGTCATGCTTGTAATGGAATATTTTGAGAAGTTGATCTTTACTGTAAACTAATTTATTTAGTGTCACCTATAAAATATGTGATTAGCAATACATTTTTGCTTTTGCTGGACTGCAATCTCCATGACCATAGTAGGGACCATTTGGCATCCTTCCCATGGCACACCCAGCCCTGCCTGCTTGGGATCTCTCTTCCCTCAGCAGCCTCATCTCCTGCCTGTTCTTCTCAGTAACTGCACTCTGGTCACAATGACATTCTTCAGGTCCTGAAACTCAACTTTGCTTCTTTCTATCTCAGAGCTGTAGCTAACTCTTCCTCATCCAAATCAGATCCCAGGATAGGATGTATTTTCCCTCTCACATGGCTCTCATCATAACTGTCTTCTTCCCTTGTAGGAATGTGAGTGTAGTGGGTAATGGCTATATCGCATTGTGGGTGGAGTATCCTGCATGTAGCACAAGACAGTATAAGCTTGTTGAATGAATGAATGAATCCCCTAATATTTAGCACAATGAATTCTTGCAAAATCATATGCCAAATAAAGTTATTTCATGAATATATTGTTTCTGAATTTTTTCCAGCTCTAAAACTCAAGCTCTTTTATTTATATTTATGTGTTCACTCTGAGCTCTTGGAGGACACAGTTATATTTTTTTAAAGATTTATTTATTTATTTTCAGAGAAAGAGAGAGAGAGTGACTCGGGGGAGGGACAGAAGGAGAGAATCTGAAGCGGACTCGTTGCTGAGCACAGAGTGGGGCTCCAACCCAGGATCCTGGGATTATAATCTGAGCCAAAATCAAGAGTCGGAGGTTTAATGGACTAAACCACTCAGGCGCCCCTAGAGGACATAGTTAAATGGTCAGGTGCAAATGCTACATTTGTCATTTGCTAGCTGCATGAATTTGAGCAAATTAAACTTTTAAAGTCTTTTTAAGATGGGGAGGATAACGTTCTACTCCTAGAACGTTGTGGGGTCAAGGCTTACTTGAGATAAATACTAAATATTCGTTAGCCTTTTTTTTTGGCTTTGCATTAGGATATCTATTACCAGTCAGAGAGGCTGCAATATCCGAAGCCAGATTTGCTTCTTCTGTGGTGTTAGACTTTCTTCAGAAATGGCATTTCTGTATCTCATTGTAAAGCATTTGTAGGAAGGCCTCATGAAGTTGTTGAAGGTGAAGCATGGGACTATGCTTTTGTGGCCTCAGTTACTAAGCAGTTGTGTGACATGAGCAGAGTAATATAACCCTTCTAGGTTTTCTAGTTGGCTTTAAAAAGAAATGCCTTGAATCAAATAATGTCAGGATAGAAATTTTATGATTGCAGCTCAGATGCCGGAATCATTCCCTGGAGGCCCAGTCCCCCTTTAAGACTTTAAGTCCTATGGGTGTAATGGCAGTCTTGCTTTTGTCAGCGGGGGGTGGGAGAAGATACAGGGGGTTGGCTCTAACACTATCAATATCTTACCCAGTAAAATATGGGTTAAATAAAGCTGGCAGCAACCTGAAGTCTAGAACATACCTTGCCATGTATACATATATATATTTTTTCATAAGCTCATCGTATGGATAGAAATTTGGAATAGAATCCAGTAATGAACTTGTCACACCAACGGTGTCTCTTTCCTCTTCTCTCTTAACCTATAAAAAGCCTCATTTGTAGAAAACACTTTTAAATACTAAGGGCATTTTTGATATAACCTAATGTAGTCCTCAACGATGGCTGCTTGTTCCCCACATAACAGGAAATGGCCCTCTCAGCCATTCTGTTTCTTTTTTGTTGTTTGAGTATGGATATGTATAAATGGTGAACAATGGCACATTTAGCCTAGAAGCAAAGGGAGATGTTCACAACCAGAAGTGGCATTCGATACAGAAAGGGGGGGGGTGTACCCACACAAATACGCAAAGGAAGGCAACTAATGAATAAAACATCTTTTTAGAAGTGCAGAAAAGTCAGTTGCACCATGTTAAAGCTGTTGCCAGGCAACATATCTTTTCACAATAAACTCTGGTGAGTCAGATAACTCATGGAGACACTGAATTGGCAAATGTAACTGCTCTCAGGCAACTTCTACGGGGTAGAGAATGCTCACAATCCTTTGCACAACATCAGGAATGCATCTCTTCTTGTAACAACTTCTTCTTTGAACCACACCATTTGTTTTTGTCTCTTCATGGGAATTCCCAGTCTTTCTGTCTGAATTGCTCTTTATCTTGCAGGCAGCCAGGATGAACATGCAGATCAGGAACACATTCTTCACGGTCTAAGGCTGGGAGAATGCAGGCATCCCACCTTAGGTGGGGAATGTGCAACTTCTGCAGGGGAGTTTATAAATCCGAACAGTTCGAGCTATGAGAAATCCATGTTGGTGCAAGAGAAAACTGAAACCAGACCAAACCCAACGCCCTGCACGTTTATTTATGAAATCAATTTAATGATCGAGGGAAAATCCCCCCGAACTTGGCCATCAGGAAGCACACCGGACACATCAGGAATAGTGATTGTCTTTTTGAGGATGGAATGAGATGACCTCAGGACCACCCACCCTTGTATTAGCAGAGCAGACTGAAAAAGCAGATTTTCGAACAGTAACTTGCTGTCTGATATTCCTGGCAGAAATACAAAAACATACTTCCATCTCAAATTTATGGCACCATAATGTATTCCCTCTAAGCTTTCCAGATCGTTCCCATTGCCAAATGTGACCAAAGCATAATCACAGCGACTAAACAAATTAAATGTTCAGTTAAAGACAAGCTCCCAAAAAATGAGTAAGGGAAAGAAAAGCCCCCAGATTGGTCATAAATTAATGCCACGTCAGGTTTCTCAGTCAGTGAGCTCACAGCTAGGCCCTTTGAGGGCTGCTATCGTGCCATGTGATGACGTAGGGAGAGTTTTGTCTCCTACAGGATGGGACTGCATGGCACACGCTCTTTCTCATCTCAAATCTTGCTTTATTTGCAATATGCAGCAACAATAGCCAGCTTTTAAAAATAATTTTAGGTTGTTTTTATTTCATACTTTAAAGTACATCTCGTTTTGGGGGGGATAGCAAGACAAATAGCATGACAAATTATTTTGTTACCTTAAGATCAATAAGCTTTCAATATTGGGCATGTTTATTGAATGGGATTACACGTCTTTATTGTGGAAATTCCCTCCTTCACATGTTAAGTGTTAACATTTAAAACTGTACTTTTGAATACTTCACTCTTCTCCCACTGTCCACTTTTTGTGGGTGTACTAGTTTTCAAAATTTGATTGTGTTAAATAATATGACAATTTCTGTTTTCGGGGAAAAAGAATTTAGCCTAAAAGGTTGAAAAACAGCAAAGCTGGAGAAAAAAAAAGCCTCTTTTATACATTTGTACAAATTTGGCAGTTGGGTATGGCCCTTAGAATTATATATCCCAATTATTTTGTTATAGTTGCAGAAATCAAAACTCTGCAATATGAAATGACTTGCTTAAGTTAATCAGTCTAATTTGTTAGCTGACTCGGAAATTGGGCTCTTAGATTTTGCAATACTCTCTTATATATTATTTCTGACTATTTCTTGTAATGAAATATGGTAAGACTTTGAAACACAAATGAAAGAGTATTATCTCCATAATTTAGACAGGAGAGAAAGAAAACTGCAATGCCAAATATAGTAATCTATATTTCACAATAGTTTTCCTTATTTATTTTAAAAATCAAAATGTATTTAAGAGAACTTTATCTAAATGTGTGTCTTGAATATAAAAATACAGGTGAACAAATATAAAAGTATAGGTCAAGTACTTATATTGCATAGCTATTTGCATAGCCATTATTCACTCTAATAAGAATGGCTATACCTTAAAAAGAATTTTCTTCTTCTTTTCTTTTTTAGAAATGTAAAAAAGGGGGAGGCCCAGGTAGCTCAGTGGTGAAGTGCCTGCCTTTGGCTCAGGGTGTGATCCCAGAGTCCCGGGATCGAGTCCTGCATCTGGCTCCTTGCATGGAGCCTGCTTCTCCCTCTGCCTGTGTCTCTACCTGTCTCTCTGTGTATTTCTCATGAATAAATAAATAAATATTTTTTAAAAAAAATGTAAAAGAGGAAGCAAGTTATAGGTCACTTAACAAAGACTTGAAATACTCTTAGTGACTGATGTGTATCGGTTGGTGACCGATAGTGGATTAAAATTGATCATCTAATTCTACAAATTCATGTGGATTTTTCCTAGAATAACTATTATCACCTTATTATATACCTCAAAGATTATACTATGTAGCAGGTGAAGTAGTCATATTAATGATTTAAACTTGGACAAAGTACTAAGCTTATTCACCCATGAGATAGAGATAGTAATACCATAAACATTCACACAGGGGCAAAATGAAATCACAGATAGGAAACTCCTGTCAATTATAAAGCACCATATAAACATAAGGAAGTATATTTCTTATATATGAATATCAGGAACCAAAGGACAAGGTTCAATTTTCCTTGTTTTGGGCAAGTGATTAGCAGGGCATTAGTGTAGCAAAAAGATATTCTAAGACAGCAAACCTTTATGACTACCTAGTGCTTGAAGCTATGAGAAAAATACATCTGGCTCCTAGTTTCTTCTTGTAGGCCTGTAAAAGTTTTCCATACTTTTGTCACAGTTTAAAAATAAAAGATTTAAAATGTGTATTCTGAACCTTAAATTTTTACTACAAATTATTTTACAATGGAAATAATAATTAATGTTGTTGCAGAAATTCATATCAAGTTATAATAATTTCAGCCTATCCTTTGTAACTGCATGTTTCTCCTATTGCTTTAACACTAATTTAGGCCACATTATATACAAAATTAAATCTTACTTTTATAGCTACACCCTTGGGGTTCAATGAAAAGGCTTTATGAGCTAGAAATTAAAAGTACTGGTTGAAAATACTATTACATTATACCAGCGATTATTAAGGCAATTTACAAAGTTAGTGCTAAAACTATGCACATTTTTCATTGTTAGCCCTCATATATTTAGTAAGCCCATGGGACTGTTTGGTATATAACTTGGCAAATAAAATCAATTGAAAAGTAAATAGCAAATCAATGGCATTTATCACAAAAGAAAATTACACTATACCAACAGCAACATTTATTTAACCCAATATTGTTATGAATTAACCCTTTATTTATTTACTTTTTATGAATGGACACATTTATACTAAATGAATCCCGGAAGACATTTGGGTGCTGCATTCCTCAACTACAAATGAATGATTGATTTTAACCTGGCAATTTCTTCTTTTACTATGGGAAGAAAAATGGTGAAATTTATGAAAGTATACTTTTCATAAAACATACTCTCGACTTTTTAAGACTCTCATAGTTTCTCCTCAAAAGTAGCTGAGTTGTGGATATGTTTATGTCTGGAAGCCTGGTGGACCTCAGACACATTTTAAATATTTTTCACAATTTAGAAAGAAGTATTAAATAGATGAGTAAATTTAAGCTAGATAATACACAGATAAATTATTCTTTTTAAAGACTCGAAAAAACTAGTAATATGTGAATCACTATAATATATGCATGCATATGTAACGATATGACTCTATCATCTTTAACATTGCATGTAAAAGTGATTTACAGTTATTCCACATGACTCTGTAAGTCCCTATGGTAAAAACCCCAGGACACTTGAAGACATTCCTGAGTTTATTTTATTAAGTGCATCATGAACTTTTGGGTGGTACACAATGTTATGGTATTAGTGGTACACAATGTTATGATGAAAAAACTTCTCTATTAAGAAAATATTTGAACTTCTCTGGCTTCTCCTCTTCACTATGGTTGATACTTTTGAACCTGTAACTATATTGCAGAATATATTGCAGGCTGTGGTAACTATATTGCAGAATAATAAAAATAAAGTTGTCTCCGGAGTATGTCTACCATCAGGGTTAGGAAGAAGCAGGGGATAATTTTAGGATCCAAAAGAAGTAGCTAGAAAGGGTGGAGTGAAGACGTTGTGCCTATTTCTAAGTCAGTAGAAGCCAATCTTTTTGTGAGAACACGATACTCATCAGGCCAAAGTAGGGGTAACAAATCCAAATATCTGCATGCATGCACCTGGCACTGTTGTAAATCCTGCCAAATATAAGACCACAGGAAATGGTGGACTTGTGATGAACCAGCCAGCAAGGGCATGCCTGCTTAGGTACAAGCACACTGAGGAATTTAAAGACCACTGTGAGGCCCAAGTCAACCCTTCTGGAGGCTGAATTTACCCAGTGGGGTTGGTTATCATTTAGTAGCCTCTGAAAATTTGGCATTACTCTGTGTGTGTGTGTGTGTGTGTGTGTGTGTGTGTGTGTGTGTGAGAGAGAGAGAGAGAGAGAGAGAGAGAGAGAAGAGGGGAAGGGGTACCGTCTACACTGACAGTTATACTAGATTTTCAGAGACTGATGTGTTACAAACAGTAACACATAAAGCTTGAAAAAACAGATAGAAATCTACCACGTAAAGCTTGTGGATACTTTGAGTAAATTATTCAAAATAAATAAACCTAAAATACTGATAGGTAACTCTTGGTGAGGGCAAAATAAAGCATATAAATGATAAATTAGTGGATTATTCAACATTTCTATCATCTTACTAGGACAATTTCTATTTTATCCAAAATACAAAGAAAATGGATTTGTGACTGTTTACTTGGAAGAGCTGAAAACTGTTTCTTAGTGGATTTCCATATTTATAACTCCAGCAAATAATTAATGTAACTAATTTGACTGCATGAAAAGTAATTCAATTTTATGATGTCTACAACAATTAAATTTATCAGGGCCCATAATTTATGAGAATAGAATAAAGCATAATAATGTGGAATTTCAACTCTCTAAAATGTTCCTATGGAAGAGGACTCATTTTTATATATCAATTCATAGAAATATTTTGTAATTTTAAAATAAGCCCTATCAGTTCTTAGCTTAAGAACAGAAATTTGAATATTACCTTTGGACAGTTCTACATAATGCTAATAATAATATGTTATTTACTTAAAATGTTCTGACTATTCATGGAACCATTCACTTAAAGCCATTAATCCGGGAAGTTGCTTGTTCTCAAGAAGTAAGACCAGAGATCAAAGCGCTATATTTATGATAAAAAAGCAGATAGCCATAGAATTAACATTTAATTCCCTAAACAATTATTGTATCCCTAAACAATTAGCTCACATGCTTTTCTGGTGTCTCTAAATGAATGATTTTAAAATATGACTAATAAGTAAATGGGGGGAAAGACTACATTACTTAGGAATTTTATTAGGCTGTCAATTTAAATACTCATTCCTCAGGCAAAGTGCAACTTCACATTTAAATAAATGTATATTAAACACTTTAAATTGATAGCACCAACTCTTCCCTGGGGTATGAATCATTTAGATTTTTCTAGTATACTGTTGTAAAGCACAACATTACATTATACTACATTAATCTAGTATATTAATATCTTTGATTATAAATTCACCATTAAGAGGTAAAAATGTGTGGCTGCTATGTTTAATAAAGAGGTTAAAAAAAAAAAGAGGTTAAAAACTGCTAGACCAAGTAGCAAAATTATTATTTTTTCTATCTACCTAGAAAAATATCATTATTTCAACATTAACTGTATCAATTATTTTAAAGCCAATTATTAAAATAACCCTCAAATTTGGTCCGTTAAAAATGGACTTTAATGCGTAGATCATTAGCCAATTAAATTTAATCATTTACACACCCCAGAATTCGCTATCAAAATGCATGCGATTTTGTTCTCTAACCTTAGTGTTTTAGGATATAAACTATTTCATCTTATTGTTACAACAGATCATTTTTGGATGTATCAGAAAATCAAATTATAAGAGAAAGTTGAAATGAGATATTCAATCAGACATATTGTTCTTTTCCGTTGAAAGGCCAGATTTTGAAATTTTGAATTAAACTGAACTGATTTGTTGGTTTTAAAGCTTGTCTGACACTAACATATTTTAAATTGATAAGAATAGTCCAGCACCAAACCATTCCTGGGGTGCTGGAATACATTTAAAATTTTAATAACGGTGAGCTCTTTACCACAAGCCAGATAATACCTATATATTGCTGAGGAAGAACAAATATGGAAATAGCATTTAAAGATAAATGAATTCTATAACTGGAAGCAAATTATTTAATTTTAACAATTACTGTGTTTAAGATAGAAGAAAATTGCATTGTTTATTTAAAATGTTAATGGGTCATTTTCTGCTTGACCTTTTAAGAATCTGGGAGAGTGAAAAAAAAAAAAAAGAATCTGGGAGAGTGAATATTTAAAATGGGTTTGAAGATTGCTTATCTACTACTTTACCTCGATTATTTGTAATCAATAGCTTATTAAAATTAGGTTAAGTAAAAGAATCACAAGTAAAGAAATTGCTGATAAAATGCTCACAAATATTTGTAGTGAGTTAAATTCTACCAACTTTATTTCTGTAGACTTTCATGTTCATAAATCTATAATGGCTCACCAAAGTCTACTAAGTGTTTACTTCGTGTCTGACAGATAACCAATCCTTCATTAATTAAATATATCTACCCAAGTTGGTTTTTTAAAGACATACCAATGAATTCAAATTAGTTTGTGAAATGTTAGGCAAATCAAATTTGGATTCCTCCTACTTTCAATATCCACTTGTCTAGATTCTTCCCACCTGCTGTCATGTGTTAATTTTTTTTTAAAGCTTCATCTATTTGCAAAAAAAGAAAGAAATTGGTATTGTCTTGTGTTGTTTCATCCTTAAAGCGAAACCATTTGCAAGAAAATTATAGGTCCCTAGTGTTGAGCTTCTTTGCATATTAATTTTGTTAGCCTTACCTCCTGTGGTCTTTAGTTCTGGAAGGCCTATTAGATAATACACAAGATAAATTTTTCCCTTGTATCTTTGAGCTACTAGAAAATACATCCATTTTCTCTTAAAACTGAAATTTGCAGTACTAGTCACGCATATTTTCCTTTATTTTACAAATAGAGGTTTATTTAATTAAGCATGTTAAGTACTGTAATAGTCAATATTAGTTATATTCCTGTAACCCGAGTTTCTGGGAATATATATTAATGTTAAGCACAAGTATTGCACAGTTTTCCAAACTAGCTAATGTAATACTGTGAAATGTGAACTTTGAATGAAAGTCTGAAATCTTAAGAATTACTTTATACTATAAATAAGAGATAGTTCAAACAAGTTTAGAAAAGCAAATCATTCATATACATTGAAAAAATAAAGATATAAAAGTAATCTGTTTTAAATGGAAATTATCCATTTAGTGACTCGCGCATATGAGGGTACATTGAAAAGACACATACTTATCACTTTTTAAAATTCCAGATGTTACTCTTTGGTTTCTCTTTTTACAACATTTCATCAGGATCTCAAATGAGCTTGCACTGTTTTGATTTAACCTATTTGAATGCTAATATATCAAAAATTCCTAAAGTTCACTTAGAAGTATTAGAACCAACTTAAGAGATTAAATATGACAATAAAGAGAGAATATAAGAGAGTGAAATAATGATTCAATTTGCGATTAGAGCTCCGTTGGAAGTTAGACTAATTAAGAATAGAGTGTAAAATGAGTTTGGAAAGCTTTCCTTTTTAGAAATTGGCACTGCATTTTTAGTCAGAACACCAAAACTGCACCTATAAAGGCAAGATGAACACTGCATGTTCTGAAAAGAGGCTCAGGGGCTCACAGAAGTTGAGAATTTTATAAAATTTCAGGATAGTTTTAGTTTTTGAAATAGTTTTGCTGTCATAGAAAGGAAGCAATAAAAATATTGTTATCAAAGTAAAAAAGTAATTTTTTAGTAGATGTCATTAAAGACAAATCAAGGATGATTTGTACTAATGGAGAAAAGTTTTAACCAGAGATTCACTAGATGTGTGTGTGTGTGTGTGTGTGTGTGTGTGTGTGTTTGTGTGTATATACATTGGATGTGTATATATAATACACTTAGATGTATATATGTAAAATATATAGAGAGATGTGTATATATTTAACATCATGAACTTCTGATGAGGGTATAACACTAACGAGATGTATAGATATATGAGGGTAAAACACTAATGAGAAAGCAAAATGCTTTTTATTTAAAATAAAATGATACAGGTAATATTGACTATTTAAAAAACTGTGGATTTATTATTAATAAACTTCTTCAAACTTCTGAAACTTTTCAAGAGTTGACACTGCACGTAGTCTGGGTCAAAGTGAAAAGTACAAATGATGATGATATAACTTCTTCACCTGACTCTAAGATTGTGTTTGGATTTATTTGCAAATATGGTATTATGTTGAAGCAAAAATTAAAATGGATTATATGATGTATGAAATCACATTTCAAAAATTTAACAAAATATTTTGATGGGAACCCACAAACCGTTACTTCTGTATCTAAAATATGTATGCTTTTTATTCATCTTGAATAGAAAAATCCTAAAACATATATGTTGTAGAGATGAACTAAGACATAGAATACAGAAATTTATTTAAATAAAATCCTCATTGTAATTGAGTATTAGGATTAAGTTTTGAGACAAAAAAAAAAAAGCCAACAACTTGAGGGATGAAATTGCCACCTTTTTGTGTCTAAACTTTTAATATGTTTTGTTTTCTTGCTATCAAAATATGCTTCATTTCCCATTACAAAGATCACGGATATTAAAATTATAATAGCAGTTTAATAATATGTTCTTCTATGCTCTCTAATTTTATTGCTTTGTTTATATAACTATTGAGGAAAACATTACCCAAAACTATGATTTTAACTTTTATGTATCTGATCAAAGTATAGAAGTCTGAAGCAAGGCCATCTTATTAGGAATAGTATTAAGGATGTTCTATAGTTTTATTTAGCTTCCCGGCTGGTGGCTTTTAACAACAAATGTTGGAAGAGTAAGTTAGTGTGGTGGCATATTCTCCTAAGATGGTGACCACTTTTCCACTACTTTGGTTTCTTCCAATTGTAGTTTTACTTGGAAGCAGTAAATACATTGGCAATGCTAAATGAATTTATATTCCTTAATGCATCTGCTACCTCATTGGTTCTAACAATGGGAGAAAGCTATGAAATATGTGATGTGATCCCTTGGTTTTTATTAATAAAGAATGTGTATATTTTCAATACAGAGAAGGGTAACCTTAACATACAAATACTTTGTTATTTTTGATTTAAATATTTGTTTCACTTAAATTTCAAAACTGCACATTTTGTTTAATTTTTAAATTTTTATATTTTAAAGATTTTATTTATTTATTCATGGGAGACACAGAGAGAGGTGGAGACACGGGCAGAGGGAGAAGTAGGCTCCTCGATCCCAGGACCCCGGGGTCACAACCTGAGCCAAAGGCAGATACTCAGCCACTGAGCCACCCAGGTGCCCCTAAACAACACCGTTTAATTCATTCATTTGCTGCACTTAAGCAAATGGTCCTTGGTTCTTTATGCTAAGAAACCTAGAATTCTGCATCCCTCGAGTTTGTTCAAAATTCATAATAACTGTGATACTCTGATCCTGGTGTCGGGCAGCTGTTTTATTTGTTCTTTTCTTATCTCCTAGATTTAAATGTATGTTTCTTTTTTTTTTTTTTTTAAATTTTTATTTATTTATGATAGTCATACAGAGAGAGAGAGAGAGAGAGAGAGAGAGACACAGGCAGAGGGAGAAGCAGGCTCCATGCACCGGGAGCCCAATGTGGGATTCGATGTCGGGTCTCCAGGATCGCGCCCTGGGCCAAAGGCAGGCGCCAAACCGCTGCGCCACCCAGGGATCCCTAAATGTATGTTTCTTGATAATAAGAGCCTGGTCATGGAATTTTTAGGCAACAGAACTTAAAATCAAAACAAGCTCCCATATTTCCTATTTTATTGTCTCATTCTTTTTCACTTTGTCATGATCTTTATTGTGGTCACTGCAAAAATGGTGTGTGTGTTTTTATTGAACATGCTTTGCTAATTTACTCACATTTAATTATTAAACATCTAATTGTAAAAAAATGTGGCAGCATTCATATATGTCCAAGAAAGATAAGTTCCTTCATGTCTGTATGTGGCAGCTAACAGAAGTTTATAAAGTGTCCTTCAAGCGAGTTCAAGAAATTTGAATAAATGTTCTCAGTTTTATTATTGCTAGTGTCCAGCAGAAATTGGGACATAAAAAAATAAATATTGAAAAAGCCATTAACATTAGTGTGATTATTAATTCCTTTTATGGTATCTTATTATTTCACCTGATTAGGTGAAATAAGAAATACTAGATTACTTACCTCAACATTCATTTAAGTCTTTCAGATTTGTTCCAAATCATTAGGTATGTATTGTGGTGGATATTAGCATTGTTTTAACAATGAATTATAAGCTAAATATTTAATTCAGGTTATAAAAAATGTAATGTTGATATTTCTTCCATTAAAATTAATAGTAGCAGGTTTTACTGAATGTATTTACATTAGAAAATTTGTCCCTTAAAATATAAATAAATATAAACAGCTTTTCTGACTAGAAATGTATGTTTTATTTAATACTGTGTGGATACTATGATTTGAAGTGAGAAAAGTCTTGAAAGTATATATTAACTTTCTACACTAAAATTCAGTTTTGATTATTCTTGGATTTTAAAAGTTACATTTCAAGAACTCTCCTTTCTGTCTCATTATAACCATCTCAAAATATAATTAATTCCCATAGACTATAGAAAAACTGTCAGAGCTTTTCACATCTTTCAAAACAAAGAGATACTATTCTCTTTCTAATGCAGGAATGTAATGCAAGGAAAATAGATATACTGAAATCAGGAAATGGAAAAATGCAGGAAATGAGCTAGATGCCATGCAGAAAAAGAAACAGTGAACTGCCAGATGTAGTTCAATAAAACAGCCACTCAGGAGTGTCTACATGAGGCTACTCTCCCGTCCAAACAATCTACTTCCACTAAAAATACGCCTGGCTGGCACACATCGCTCTCAATCCTCACTTGATCAATTTGTTCTTGGGTTTTCAAGTGATTTGAATGTGTATGTGTTTTTTTTTAATATTTAAAAAAAAGAATGTTTTTAAGTTGTTCTCAGTGTTTGACTCTTAAACACATTCGCATATTGAACAGTTAAAATTCCCAGTGATAAAATATTTCTAGTTGATCTGTAATGTTTCAATTTAAGTCCAGTTAACGTATGTAGTTAATACCGCTGAAAGCAGTATCAGACATTAACTTTGTGAGCTTTGCAATGGTAAAAGAGAGTTTTTCCATCACATATATTCTTGGCCATATTTGCACACAAGAATCGTTTTAAATATGTGACAGAAAATAATTCAATTTGTTGGGCTGAACAAAGGGTCTCACATGTCATTTATAACGCTTTATGCAGGGGCTGATAGAAGAAGAATCATTGCCGGTAATCTGGATTAGGGAGAAAAAACTGTTTCCTCTCTGGATTTGTTATACTTCGTACCAAAACCTTGTCCTCTTGTAATTTTTCACTTACTTTCCCAAGGAGTTTGTTTTATGGAATAATGTAGGATGGTATGTACTTTCTTACCATAATCCTACAAATATCTCACATATCAGAAAGACTTGCTTTCCCAAATTTTATGCTTTAATATGATATTTAGGGAACAGAAAACTGTGTGACTCATGTCCCACACATGAACTAATGTTTGATCTGAAGACTTTTTATTAATTAATTAATTAATTAATTAATTTATTATTTATTTATTTTTCTTAAAGATTTATTTATTTAGAGAGGGAGGGAGAGTGTGTGAATGCAAATAGGAGGGAGGGGCACAGGGAGAAGGACAGAGAATCCCAAGCCTACTCCGTGTACTGAGAACAGAGCCTGATTTGGGGCTCTGTCTCAAGACCCTGAGATTATGACCCGAGCTAAAGCTAAGAGTCAGATTCTTAACTGACTGAGCGACTCAGGTGTTCCTGATATGAAGCCTTTATGCTGTCACTGGGAAACCCCAGCTGACCTTTCTATGTCAAAAAACTTTCACTCACGTGCAAAGTCAAAAATCTTCCATTTCTTCGTTTATCTGTGTTACAAAAATCTGTTTTTTTTTTTTTTTTTTTTTTTTTACTTCATGTGAAAGTTGAAAGAGAATTTATAACGTTTGGAAATAAAAACTGAACATGTACCTATATATGGAATTGTGATTCTCTTAGTGTATTTTTTGTTCCATATTTTTATTTAAATTCTAGTTAGTAAATAGCATAATATTGGTCTCAGGAGTAGAATTTAGTAAGTGATTCATCACTCACATATAACATCCAGTGCTCATCATATCAAGTGCCCTCCTTAGTACCCATCCCCCATTTAGCCCATCCCCCACCCATCTTCCTCCACTAACCGTGTTTGTTCTCTATAGCCAAGAGGCTCTTTTATGGTTTGTTTCCCTCTCTCCTTTTTCTCTTTCCCCCCTTCCTATATGCTCATCTGTTTTCTTCTTAAATTCCACATCTGAGTGAGATCATATGGTGTTTGTCTTTCTCTGATTGACTTATTTCGCTCATCATAATACACTTTAGCTTCATTGCTGCATATGGGAAGATTGCATTCTTTTTTCATGGCTATTTGTGTGTGTGTGTGTGTGTGTGTGTGTGTGTATGTACCATATCTTTATCTATTCATCCACTTGATGGACACTTGGGCTCTTTCCCTAGTTTGGCTATTGTTGATAATGCTGCTATAAACATTGGGGTACATGTGCCAGTTTGAATCTGTGTTCTCTTATCCTTTGGGTAAGTACTGAGTAGTGCAGTTGCTGGGTTGTAGGGTAGTTCTACTTTTTTAACTTTTTGACGGACCTCCATACTGTTTTCCAGAGTGACTGCACCAGTTTGCATTCCCACCAATGATATGAGAGGGGTACCCTTTCTTTGCATCCTTACCAACATCTGTTTTTTCCTGAGTTGTTCATGATAGCCATTCTGACAGGTGTGAGGTGGTATCTTATGGTGGTTTTGATTTGTATTTCCCTGATGATGAGTGATATTGGGCATCTTTTCATATGCCTGTTGGCCATCTGGATGTACTCTTTGGAAAAATGTCTATTCATGTCTTCTGTCCATTTCTTAACTGGATTATTCATTTTCAGGGGCTTAAGTTTGATAAGTTCTTTATAGATTTTAGATACTAACCCCTTATCAGATGTGTCATTTGCAAATATCTTCTCCCATTCCATAGGTTGCCTTTTAGTTTCATCGATTGTTTCCTTCACTGTGCAGAAACTTTTTATCTTGAGGAAGTTCCAATAGTTCATCTTTGCTTTTGATTCCCTTGCCTCAAGAGATGTGTCTGGGAAGAAGTTGCTATAGCTGAGGTCAGAAGTTGTTGCCTGTGTTCCCCTGCAGGATTTTGATGGATTCCTGTCTCAAATTTAGGTCTGTCATCCATTTTGGTTTTATTTATTTTTAATAAATAGATTTATTTTTGTGTATGGTGTTAGAAAGTGGTCCAGTTTCATTCTTTTGTATGTTGCTGTCCAGTTTTCCTGACACCATTTGTTGAAGAGACTGTCTTTTTTCCATCTTTGTTGAAGATTAGTTGATCATGTACTTTTGGGCCATTTCTGGGTCTTCTGTTCCATTCATCCATGTGTCTATTTTTGTGCCAGTACCATACTATCTTGATGACTATGGCTTTGTAATATAGCTTGAAGTCCAGAATCATGATGCCTCCTGTTTTGCTTTTCCTTTTTCAGGATTGCTTTGGCTATTCGAGGCCTCTTGTGGTTCCACACAAAGTTTAGGAATTTTTGTTCTAGTTCAGTGAAAAATGCTGGTGGTATTTTAATAGGGATTATATTAAATTTGTAAATTGCTTTGTGTAGGATAGACACTTTAACAATGTTTGTTCTTCCAATTCATGAGCATGGAATGTTTTCCCATTTCATTGGGTCCTTTTCAGTTTCTTTCATAAGGGTTCTATAGTTTTCAGAGTACAAATCTTTTACCTCTTTGGTTAGGTTTATTGCCATGTATCTTATTGTTTTTGGTGCAGTTGTAAATGGGACCAATTCCTTGATTCTTTTCTTCTGCTGTTTCCTTATTGGTGCAGAGAAATGCAACAGATTTCTGTACGTTGATTTTATATCCTGTGGCTTTGTTGAATTCATGTGTTCCAGCAGGGTTTTTTTTTTTTTTTGGTGGAGTCTTTTGGGTTTTCTACATAAAGTATATCATCTCCAAATAGTGAAGGTTTGACTTCTTCCTTGCTGCTTTGGATGCCTTTTATTTGGATCCCTGTTCCTGAGGCTAAGACTTCAGTACTGTGTTAAATAGTAATGGTGAGAGTGGACATGCCTGTCTTGTTCCTGACTATAGAAGAAAAACTCTTAGTTTTTCCCCATTGAGGATGATATTATCTATGGATAATTAGTGTATGGCTTCTATAATATTGATGTATGTTCCATCTATGCCTACTTTGTTGAGTTTTTTTAAATTGAGAATGGATGCTGTATTTTGTCAAATGAAAAGCCATAATCTTCCATTTCTTAAGCCTGTCATTTGACAACATGAAATTCTGATGTAACAATTCAAAAATAACCTTGGAAGGTGAGTGGCTTGGAGTAACATAAAGGATGAAGGGATGGGAAAGCCATAACAGAGCTAGGTGTGAACAAAAAGGAGGCATCCAGAGAGAGGATGCTCTTGAAACCCTTTTCAGAGCACACAAGACACACTGCTCTCTTTGCAGTAAGACTGGCCCTGAATGTGGCATCTAGGAGACACCAGCTCTTGATTTTCCAGGGAAGAGTACTCTATCACATTACACCAGTGGTAAAATTTGGAGAAGGCACAATTCCTGGATTGTATGAATATGGAAATTAATTCCTTAGGTCTTAATAAGAAAAGGGAAAGGAGCAGGACTTTAAACATTTGGATGCAGGAATAACTAAAGCATGAAATTAGCTCTAAATTAGACTGAATTTGACATTTATCCTTAAAGATGTGTGGATCCTGTGATCTAAAATAGCTCTGGTGGGGGGTCTGGGTGGCTGAGCCCATTAAGCATCTGCCTTCAGCTCGGGTCATGATCCCTGGATCATGGAGGGCCCCAGGATCAAGCCCCACCTTGAGCTCAATGCTAAGTGGGTCTCCCTCTCCCTCTTCCCCTCCCCCTGCTTGAGCTCTCTCTCTCTCTCTCTCTCTCTCAAATAAATAAATAAAATCTTAAAAAAAAATAGCTCTGGTAACTGTGAGAGTGTTGGGCCATTACCATCTGTTTCTTTTGTTTGAAAGATATAGGGGAAGCAGATGAGTTTAACTTGGAATAGTAGAATGGATTTGGAGTGCCCTTGATTTGGATAAAAAGGAATTGTGCCCAAGTACTAAAAGGTCACATATTTTGGAATGAAATTGATATTATATAGATAGATATATAATATCTATATATAGGTTATTATATATAAATGATATCAAATTAAGACTGCTTTTTAATATCTACTATGTGCGAAGGGCTGAGGTAGTTGCAGAGGGATATAAAAATACACATGTCAGGTAGTTGCAGAGGGATATAAAAATATACATGTCATAACCTATGTTTCATTTCATATCTAGTTGGGGTGATAAAACCAATATATAAGAAAAGTTGTAAACAATATAAATAATACATAGTAAAAGAAAAATACCACAGAAGTTGAAAGGTAGCATATAAGTTTGAAAATCAATGAACACTTTTTGTGGTTTGTATTTAGTGGTCTTAGCACCCTGACTACTAATAGGGAAAATGTGTGCTTATTCTATGTGTTAATAAAATAAAATATTATATTTTAGATTGGCATTTAGAGTTTGGGCCCATGAAACTTCTAGTTAGTCACTGTAGCCATGCAAAGAAACTTGGCAGCTGTATAGTTTGTGTTTGCAATCATTTATTCACTCAACAATATTCTTTGAGTGCTTTCAACAGGAGTGGAAATAGAACTAAAGAAGACTTACATGGTTTCTCTTTCCTGGAATCTGATATATGGTAGAGAAGACAGATGCAGGACTGTTAATTTCCTTGTAATGATATTACAAGAAAAGATGTACACAATATCTGCCAAGACCTAATCTAGACTGATGGGGTTAGGGAAAAGAAATGCCTTTTAAATAAAGACCAAATATTTGGAAACTTTTAGTTAGGCAAATGGAGGTGGAGAGACGTAAATGGGTTTGAGGGATGCTTAAGAGATGTATATGACGAGACCTTAACTAATCACATGTTTGGATGAGGGTAAGTGGGAGGGAGGGAGAAGCATGACAGTCCTTTGGCTAACAATTAGAGGGTGACAGTTGTGCATTGACGAGATAAGGGCACTAGAGAGAGGATCAAGTTTTGAATAGGATGGGGGTAATGGCGGAAAAGGGGTAACATCCCTTACCTGAGATGTGAGACTTCAAGTAGTAACACCCAGTATGTAGTTAACTGGACCTCAACATCACAGAGTGGTTTGGGCTGGATATATATGATTGGGGTCATCAGTATATGGTTTGGAGCCCCAAAGAATGGCAACATTGAAGAAGAAGGGAGAGGTAGCAGAGAGCAAGAACAAAGGGAAAGAAATTTTGGGGAAGAGGATGCTTAGCTATAATAAATACAAAGGTCAAATAAATAAGAATTGGAAAGATTCTATGTCACTTCATATACAGTACTCTTCTAGTCACCCATCATAACCAACCACCCCAAAACTTAGTGGCTTAAAGCAATGATTTATTGTTATCTTCCATGTTTGGGGGTGGATTGGACTGAGCTGCTCACAAATAGCTGTTGAGGCTGGAATGATCCAAAGGCTGGATGGGTCAGGGCAACACAGACAGCTTCACATCTGGTTCCATAGTGCTTCTCCAGGTGGCCCCTCGCCAGCAGAGTAGACTACACTTCTTATATGGCAGCTCAGGGCTCTAAAAGAAAGCAAGTAGAAATTGCCAGACCTAGAGAAGGAATCCATCTAGATATGATACAGGGTTACTTTAGCTGTCATAGGGCTGCCTCGATTTATGGGTGGGGGTATGTGTGAAAAAATATATTTCTCTTAATGGGAGAATAACAAGGTCTTATTGCAGAATGTTGTGTGGTTGGAGATACAGTTGTGGCTATCTTTTGAAATTGTGTTCTGCTAGATATTAATAATTGCAATTGTCATTTATTGCATGTTATGTACAATGTGATATAGTAGGAGCTTTATATACATTATCTCCACAGATTACTAAAAAACTTTTTTTATTGAAGTACAATTAGCATACAAGATTATATTAGTTTCAGGTATACAGCATATAGATTCCACAATTCTATAGATTACTCAGTGTTCACCGTGATAAGGGTAGTCACCATCTGTCACCACACAACATTACTACAATATTATTGACTATATTCTCTATGCTGTACTTTTCCTTTTCGCGACTTATTTATTTTATAACTGGAAGTTTGTATGTCTTAATCCTCTTTATCTATTTTGCTCATAGATAGCAACCACCCCCACCTGTTTAACAACTACCAGTCTATTCTCTGTATTTAACTTTTATTTTTATTTTTTTAAAAGATTTTTATCTGTTTATTCATGAGAGACACCGAGAGAAAGAGGCAGAGACATAGGCAGAGGAAGAAGCAGGGTCCATGCAGGGAGCCCCATGTGGGACTCAATCTGGGGACTCTGGAATCACGCCCTGAGCCAAAGGCAGATGCTCTACTGCTGAGTCACCAGGCATCTCAGTATTTAACTTTTAAATTAGATATCATTAGGTGAGAAAAACAGTTCAGCGTGGTTAAAAGAATTGTCCAAGGTGTCATAGTTAAGAATATAGCACATTCTCATGGTTATTCTTACATTTTGTAGACCATAGAACTTATGCTGTTTTTCTAGAATTATTTTTATTTTTTAAAGACTTTATTTTTTTTTTATCTGAGAGAGAGCAAGAGTGGTGGAGGATGGGCAGAGGGAAAGGGAGAAGCAGGCTCCCTTTTGAGTAGGGAGCCTGATGTCAATGCTGAGCTCAATCCCAGGATCCCCGGATCAGGACCTTAGCTGAAGGCAGACGCTTAACCAACTGAGCCAATTAGACACCCTTCTATAATTATTTTTTGAGTAATAATAAATGCTTGTCCTATTGTCAGTGGAAAACATTTATGAGGAGGTGGGGGAGAAAAGAGCTAGAAGAAAGAAAGAAATGGAATTTCTACGAAGTAGTGTTTACTCTCATATGTCTAGCACCTAGACTAGTGCTCAATACATATTTGTTAAATGGTTTTAAAAAAGGATTTAGCTATTTTCCTTTTTTTGACAATTACAACTAACATTTCAAACAATATTCTGTGTATGGCACTTTTCCTTAAAATATGAGTTCATGGGCATTTTTGAGAGCATATTGTTAATTAATTTATACTTCATGGTTGCCACCACCACCACCACCACCACCACCACCACCACCATCACACTGCATTAAGTAGCTACCTTCTAAGTATTGCTCATTGTTTCAGAGAAAGCAGAAAAATATAAAGACAGTAAGAATCCCCCTAAGTGTGTGTGTTAATCTAGATTTCAGAAGTGACAAACCAAAGGTTAAATGTATATGTGAAAAGATACGCAGTGAGTCATGAGAGTTTTATGCTTAAAAAGGAGTTTGGGAAAAATCTTTTGGATAGTATGAGACCATTTCACGACTCCACTGGTTCATCGAGTAAGGAAGAACTTATTCGAATAGAGAAGACTCAGTGGTCATCAACAGGAGTATATACGCTGTGTGCCATTATTTCTGAAGCTCTAGGAACACAGGAACGAAAGAGACCACAGATGCAAGGAATTGCTACGAGAAGGTTAAGCATTTGTGACCAAGACTTCTCTTTCTAGCTTTAGTGCCAGCAGGGAGGACCTTTTGAATGTTGCCTTTTTCGTATTTCGGCCATTTCTCTTTTGCTCCTTCTTTGTGATCTTGTACCTCCTGAACTCGACAAATCACTGTGCAGACACTGAGCCCAGCACCTAAAGTCCTAGCGAAACTCACTGAAAAGTATTTGTGGACTGGTTGTAGAATCTCTGGGGATTTAGGGCCTGCCAAACCTTCCATTGTTTCTAAGAGGGCATATTGTTTTGAACAAGTACAATTCAGCTATAAGAAAGGGACTTACATGATCACATTTAAGGTACTGCTCCACCAGTGATGGTTTATGTCTTTACCAGATAATTTATAAAAGACTTTAAGAGTTAGGACAAGCCTGACTTTTAAAAAATCATGGAGATCAGTGTAAATCCTGTCATTTGGTTCTTAATACAGTCGTTAGCATGTTTGTATCTGGTCAAAGGAATTCAGTTAACTCCAGTTTCACCATAAAATAACTACCGTACTGCTTTCAACAGCCACAACAACAAACTGGCATAATCTGAAGATTCTTTTTTTATTAAAAGCTGAAAGTAGGGGGATCCCTGGGTGGCTCAGTGGTTTAGCACCTGCCTTCGGCCCAGGGCGTGATCCTGGAGACCCGGGATCGAGTCCCCATCAGGCTCCCTGCATGGAGCCTGCTTCTCCCTCTGCCTGTGTCTCTGCTTCTCTATCTCTCTGTGTCTCTCATGAATAAATAAATAAAATATTTTTTTAAAAAAGCTGAAAGTACAGTGTCCGGAATAAGGAAGGAAATACTATACTTTTTCTGATTATCCCACTGCTGTGGTACTGAATTTCATCCTGAGCATTACATTTTATAAAAAGAAGACAATTGGTATAATCAATGTCTGAAAATTATTTCTAATAACAGATATGAAAAGTTACTGGAGAAAACACAGAAAAGTATTAAAAAGAAAAGACATAAATCCAGACTTTCATAGAGTTGTTTGGTGGGCAAATCAAAGTTTAGCAATATAATTTCCTTGTCTGCTAGTGAGGAACCTGTAATTCATTCATTCATTCATTCATTCATTCATTCATTCATTCAGCAATTTTTGAGTGCCACTCTGTGCCAAGCATTGTCTTGGGTGCTGTAGATATACAAGTGAACAAAAATTCCTGTCTTCATGGAGCTCCCATTGGTTTTTGCTTCTTGAAGTTTAAATATTAAGAGTAATTTGTTATCCTTAATTTTACCTTTAGACCTAAGGATCTTAGTAATATTTTAGATATGACCATCATTGGCTACAAAAATGTTGCAGAAACTCCTTATGTGAGGCTGTAGATTCCTGCTATCCAGCTATCTTGGCTGCCTTTAAAATTAAAGACAACATAGAACACATGATCCCATCATCTGGGCAAGTAACTAAAGAAAAAGTAAAACACATTGTGAACTTCACTCAATAAAGGGCTAACAAAAATATTGAGTCTGGAGAGGTTCATCTGAAATTGGACAACCCACCTTTCTCAAACTTTGATTTCAACTTTCACATGTGCATTCACACCATGTATTGTATGGGTCAGTGGGCTGAAACCACATGGTGTTTGAGGTAGTTAATATTATCAAAGAAGCATCTGGAGGATGTTCAAGGTTAATGAGAATTCCATTCTTGAACATTTCATTGAACATTGGGAGTTCCTTCTAAGATGCTCAGATTCAGTGAGGTATCATTTTTATCAATATGAGCTAAGACTTTGCTTCTTACATTAGTAATTTCACTTTTCTCAAATGCAATGTCAGAAATGAATAAATAGCGCTCTCAAAATTTCCCCATTTAATATAACGAATGGGTGCAGACTTATAAGCAACCATACACATATATGTAAATAACATAACACAGAAACAGGTGAGGCAAATATGGTCTCAAAGTAGTTTTCCATAAAACACAGATGTTCTATTATATTGCAGTATTATTATTTTAAGTGAAGCACGATGGAAATATTCTATTTTTAACTTGAGGAACATTTCCTCTGCCCAAAGTTGTTTCCTACCTTTGTCCCATAAGAAAATCCACTGAATAGTCTGTTCGGGTGAGAGAGCTGAGGCTGAAAAAGGTGAAACGACTTCTCTAAAATTATGCTGCTAATGAGGGGATGAGTTCGGATTTCAACGTGTGATTTTCTGACTAGACTGCCCATGAGTTTCATTTATTCCTCTGACCTCTGGCTTTCCTGTTGTCCTCACCTCATTTGAGTTTCAAAAGTGTTTTTCAGTTTTTTGTGCATCAGCATTAAGTTGGATAATAGAACCAAGGGAAACATTTCAGGAGTGGAACTCTACTGATGTGCACATGTAGGTTCTGCAGAGGCAACAAATTCAAAAGAGTTCGATCTTGAAACAAAAAAAAAAAACACAAAAACCTGCCTGCAAAAGCTAGCCTTTGAACTGAGCTTACCCTTGTCACTGTTTTCTGGAGGAGGTGCAGCTATCTTTAATATGATCCAGACATTTTTGAAGGGGAGCAACATGATCCATGTGGAAACATAGTAGTGATACCTCCTCAATTCAGAGATGGCAATAGTTCTTCACTGAGTTGCTGAGAACATTTCTTGAAAGATAACACACATCCAGAGAAAAAAGCACAAATGACAAGTGTGCAGCTTGGCGTTTTATGAACTGAACACACTCATGTAAGCAGCCTTCAAATAAATAAGTGGCACCCAAAAGCCACTGTTGTGGCCTCTTCTATGCTCATGGCTCCCAAGGACAGTCTCTATCCTGACATGACAGATGAGCTTTGCCTGGCTTCTAATTTCAGATAAGTGGAATCTAGAGTATGTATGTGTATGGTGTTTACATTGAACATCATCTTTGTGAGATTTTTTCCCCCATTTTTGTTATGTGGTTGTAGTTTGTGCATTTCATTGCTCTATGAGTGTATCACAGCTTATTTATGCATTCTCTTCTTGGTGGACATTTGGGAAGTTTCCAGTTTAGGGTTTTTACCCATGATAGTGCTCCTAACATTCTTATGCATATATTTGGATTGATGTATGTATATGTTTCTATTGAGTAAATACCTAAGAATGAAATTGTCCTATGTATTTGGAAAAGTCACCCTAATTTTGGTATGAATGAAAGAGAGGTCTTTGTGTGAAGAGACAGCTCTCGATCTGTATGTGTATGTTAATTGTTGCTTCATGTTAAATGTTGCTTTATTAAGTTGTTTTGACAAATCAAGGAAAAATAAAAGAACAATGCAGGATTGCTCATATTGTCTATCACTTGAGATAATGGTCACATTTAGTGTTTTCTTAGCGTCTTTTACTATGTGATATGCATTGTATATTTGCATAGTTAAAATTATATATACTCAGTTTCTTTCTATTGAACAATGTATTAGCAGAATGTTCTCATGTCATTGAAAAGAGGGATTGTTTGGAATAGTGCAATAAAGGTAGTCAAGGGTGGTAGAGAACAAAAGATGGATATTTTAGGATTGAAGCAGTCAAATGCTGGAGTGAAGCCAAGAAAGGAAATATTTAAAGAGAGACTTAGATTTAGCAACTAAGAGGTTATTGGTGAGTCTAATGAGATAGTGTAAATTTTTGAGAAATTTACTTATACTTGGAAAGAATTACATGGGTTTGTGAATTTTAGAAAGGTCATTTCTTCCTTCACTTCCTTTGTCTCTTCTCTCTCTTTTGCTTGCTTTCCCTTTATTTTCCTTTCCTTTTTATTAGTTGCATGTATGTGAAATAATGTTTTTATGTTTGCATTTTTTCTTAGGTCCAGCTCTCTACCTTTACCGCCATCAACATGGTCTAGACCAAATTAGCTGCCTTTGTGTTCTGCTACCCCTTAATTCTTATCCCCCTGCTTTGTGACTTTATACTTCAGCCAAAGAAAGGTGAACAGACGAAAGGGTTGTTTAAGGTTAAGAAATATGCAGAATTAAAAAAAAAAGAAATATGCAGAATTTGCTGGACTAAGGGCTGTAAAACCTTCCAAAATAGATGTAGGCTGAGACTTTGAGTGGGTTTAGATCATGTTGGCTGACTGAGCCTCCAGAACTGCAAACTCCTTTGGCAGTGTATCTCTTTACCCACTCTACAAATAAGATACTGGTGGAAAGTTGTCCTAGCACCTGGAGAAATCTTTCCCCAGGTTTGGAGGGAACAATACTGGTCGAGACTATCTTGTAGGAAACAGTCTTAAATTCAAGTGTGTCTATTTTATTTGTGGTTTTTATTCTTTTTAAAAAGTAATACATATGCACAATAGAAAAATTTTGGTCATTTTGTTATTAGGCATACTACTTCATTGGGTGGTCTGGTCAATAAAATAATTTTCACAATTTGGATCCTTGATAAGATTTGGGGAGTTCAGTTAATTATTTTTAAAAAATATTTATTTATTTAACAGAGCGAGCGAGAGAGAGAGAGAGAGAGAAAGAATATGTATGTGTACACAAGTAGGGGGAGGGGCAAGGGAGAGAATCTTTAAGCAGACTCCCCCTCTTTGAGCATGGAGCCCCACTCTGGCCTCAATTTGGCAATCCATGAGATCATGACCCATGAGACCATGACTTGAGCTGAAACCAAGAGTTAGACGCTCAACTGACTGAGCCACCCAGGTGCCCCTGGGAGTTTAATTATTATTTAGAGATGCCATGCTAAGGATGTCAGAGGGTGTTTAAATGGAGGTGAGTGGTGAGCTGCAAATAGAATGCACATATTTTAGAGATTTGTCCTGCCACAAACCAGAAAGTGTGTCTCTGTTCTTATTTCTTTTTTGGAAAAGAATAAAGTTAAAAGGCAGAATTTATTATTATGTTTTTCTAGTACGTATTTATCTAGAATTCTATGATCTTTTGAATTTGCTGGGTTTTATTAGATGTACAGACAATGATAAATTTTCTCAATCATAAGCACTATAATTCTTATAGAAATTTAATATAATCAAGTCATCTTTAGGGAAGAATTAATGATGAAATATATTGAGGGGCTTTCATGTTTCTAAAGCTGTAACTCTTTTCCAAACCAGGAATTAGTTTATTTTGAAGCATTAGAATGAATGACAAATTACCCTTGTCAGAATGATTGAAAGTATGAGTTGTATTGATTTGGCAGTCCTTTGCTATATATTTTGGGTTTTTTTGTTTGTGTGTTTGTTCTTTCCTGGGTTTTCCATTCTAACTCTTATAGCTTTTTTTAAAAGATTTTATTTATTTATTCATGAGAGACACAGAGAAGGGTGAGGCAGAGACATAGACAGAGGGAGAAGGAGGCTTCATGCAGGGAGCCCGGTGTGGGACTCGATCCCAGGACTCCAGGATCAAACCCCGAGCTGAAGGCAGATGCTTAACTGCTGAGTCACCCAGGCCTCCCTCTAACCCTTAAAGTTTAGTGCATACTTATAAAGGCATATTTTTGCTACTAGAAATTAGCAGATTTTATTTAAAGAAAGAGAAAACTGGGAAAGGATGGTGTATTAGTTTCTTCTTGCTTCCTTAACAAATTATCACAATTGTGGTAGCTTGAAACAACAAAAATTTATTCTTTCATGGTTTTGGAGGCCTGAGATCCAAAATCCAGGTGTTAGCAGGGCCATGCTCTCTCTCTAAATGCTCTAGAGAATATTTTTTTCCTTGCCTCTTCCAGTTCCGGGTGTTCTTAGGTGTTTTTTGTAGAAAAAAGCATTCCAGTCTCTGCCTTCCTCTTCATGTTATCTTCTTTTCTGTGTCTCTTCTTTGGATGTCTTTTATAAGGATATCTCTGATTGGATTTAGCACCTATCCAGATAGGTGAAGAGTGGAGTGGAGAATGCTCTCCACTCAAGACCCTTTGTTATATCTGCAAAAGCCATTTTTTTTCCAAATAAGTTCACGTTTACATGTTCTGAGGGCTAAGGCATGAGCATGTCTTTTTGGGGTAGTAATTTAACCCACTATAGATTTATTACAATATTGCTTTGGGGCTTGATTTAGTATTTTTTAAAGTTAATTTTGATTACTGCATAAAACTTGGATTTGGGCTTTGTATCATTTAGGATTGGTCATATATTTAAATAACCTGCTGGAATAAATATAAAAATCTATTATTTGAATTTTAAAGTTGGCATGAATATAAACTGGGTTTATGCTGTTTTCTTATAGAGTGTCACTTTAGCTGCTAAATAGAAATGCCCACCATCTTTTCTAGCATCACATGAAACATGCTGTAGTTTATTGATATATACATATATCCAAAATTCTATAAATGGTTTTGGCAAAAATTGAGCTGAGTTTTTTTAATCCACTTTTTAAGATTTTTAAAAATTTATTCATGAGAGACAGAGAGAGAGAGAGAGAGAGAGAGAGAAGCAGAGACACAGGCAGAGGGAGAAGTAGGGTCCATGCAGGGAGCCCGACATGGGACTCGATCCTGGGACTCCAGGATCACACCCTGGGCCAAAGGCAGGCGCTAAACCGCTGAGCCACTCAGGGATCCCCTTATCCAATTTTTATAGTTTAAAATATTTTTAGGATCTTATTACATTGTCTTTCAAGTGTTTCTCAAATGGTGGGTTGTTATGGTGCTGAAATATGGGCCTGAAAATCAATAATACTGGGATGGAATTTGATCTGGCTAAAACACCATGAAGGAGGCCAATCATGATGATACCCAGTTCTCATACTGGAGATATTACTGAGAAATGGGAGTGATAAGGCTGAAAACATAAAAGAAATATATGGTAAAAATATGCAATCATGACTGTAGATGTATATTTTCTGTAAATTCATCACTCCATTGTCATTTATTCCAATGAGAACAGTTGTCTTAAATTACGTGTGGTATTCAGCAACTCATCCCTAACATAAAGTACAATTGCCTTGGATATATAATTTTGTATTCTGTTTTTTCCTATGATATTATATCATAAGCTTTTTCCTGTTATTGCAAATGGATACATTGTACTCTTCCATTTGGATATGCATAATTTACCTCACTAATTTTCCATGTTTTATTTATGCTCCTTGTACTATTTTTGCAGTTATATATAACAAAATGATGGATATATTTGTGCATTTGGTTTCCCCATATTTCTAGTAATGTAGTTATGATAGTTTCCAAGCAGAATTTCCAAGTCAAAGAACATGAATATGTTTAAGAGTCTTGTTATGCTACAAAATTATTTTCTGAAAGTGTTAAAGTATTTTCATTTCAACCAGCAATGTATGAGAGATTGACTCAACATTACACTTCTGAGGTATATCCGTGTTGCTCATTTATTCCAGCTGATGAATATTAGTTCATTTTATGAATAACCCACAATTTATTGATCTATTCCTATGCTACAAACACTTCTGTTGATTCAAATGTATTACTTTAAAATATGTATCCTTGTGTACCTCTGTGATAATTTTTCTATGGTATCTACTTAGGGTAAAACTCTTGGTTAATAAGTATACACATCATCAAATTTTCTAGCTATTGCCAAATCACACTTCGGTCATATATCAAATCACATTGATACTTGAGTAGGTCTGCTAATCACAGACTCTATCTTACCCCATTGGTCTATTTTTCTAAATCCATGTTAATTTTTTCCCATTTTATTATTACAGCTTGGTAACAGTTCTGATACGTGGTTGAGAAATTCCTCAGATTTTGTTCTGTTTCAAAGTTATCTTGCTGTTCTTAGCATTTTGGTATTATCATATGAATTTTAGATAAACTTAGCATTTTCTTGCTATTTTGATTGAAATTGCACTGAAATTTCATTTCAAGGAGAATGGGCTTATTGAAAATAGAGAGTCTTCTTATGCATTAACCTGGTCATTTATTTAAGTTTCTTTCTTGGTATTGCATCACAACTCTTTCCATAAATGTTTTATATAGTTTTTATTAATATCATAAATGATATCTTTTATTTTTCTATTACATATTCTAACTGGTTTGTACTGGTGTATAGGCACACTACTGATTTTTGTAGATTGATGTTTCATTAAGCAATCTTATTGATTCCCTTATTTTAACACCCTTCCCCCACCACCTATAAGTTCTCTTGGGTTTTCCATGTATATAAATAAATTTTTGATCCCTTCATTCTTATATCGTAGCTCTTTTTCTTGTCTTCTTGCTTTGGCTAACCTACAATACAGTGTAAAATAGAAAGAGTCATAGAAGGCATTCTTGTCTTCACTTTATTTTTTGTTTTTTACTCCTATGGGGGTAATTACATGGTTTTTCATCCTTATTTTGCCAGTATGCTGTATTACATTAATAGCCTTCCTGATGCAGGATTATCATGTGTTTCTGATGTAAGGTCTACTTCACCATCATAATTTTGATTTACTAATAATTAGATTTTTAAAATTTGTACCTATCTCTTAGGTGAGATTTCTCAGTAACTTTTAATAGCTTTCTTTTTAAAAACAATTAATGTTGCTCTATTATGTATCAAGGTCCTGTTAGACTCAAAATTAATTGATTAGGTTCCAGTCTTTTTTTTTTTTTATAATGTGTAGCAGTTTTTATAAGACATAGATTATCCCTTTCTTGATGGTTTACAAGAAGCTATAGCTAGTATTATTTGAACTAGGAGACTTAAAAAATAACTGAATCAATATTTAATAGGTTTTTAGAGGCAATTTTAGTAGTTTGTCTTTTGTTCTAGAAAACAATTAGCATAGGGGCCCTGGCTGGCTCAGTCAGTAAGTTTGTAACTCATGATCTTGGAGTTGTGAGTTCAAGTCCCATGTTGGCTGGAGAGATTACTTAAAATAAAATTTTAAAAAAACAACAACAAAAAAGAACTATCAATATATTTGAGCAGATAGACAGAGGCAAACTGCTTGTATTTGATAAATTTTGACTTATTCTGAATAATTTGCCAAGTTTCATATGTTGGAGAATCTAGAAATATTAGTCTTCAATGGTAAGAGTTTTTTGTTTTTAAAAATCACATACTAGGGAAAATTGAACAAGTGAAAAGCGTACACACTGTATAAGGATTACCACCATCAAGTTGATTAACACATTTGGATTGTTTAAGTCTTCAGTGAGGGGTAGCACTAGTGTTATTCTTTATATCTATGAGTCCTGAAAAGCTACCTAATACACAATTGTAAATATGACTGGGTCTCATGTAATCTGAGTAACACAGGGAAATATTTCTTTGCCCCTTAAGTTTTCAAACTTTTTCTGAAAAAATGCAATTTCTGACATGCCAGAAATGAAATTTTTGGGTATAATGTCTGGCTGACACTTTGGATTTTATTATAAAAATAGAATCCTACTTATCATGAGAAAATTCTACTCTAGAATATTACAAACTTTCACACATTAATGCATGTACACTTATAGAATCCATTGTGTCTTTTTTACTACATCACCAAATATCAATAAAAAGTAGATACAATTAGGTAATTTAATGTTCTAAAATAGTGATGAACACCTTATTTTTTACATGAGGACAAATTTAGAAATATTTAAAAATTTTTATTTATTTATTTGAGAGAGAGAATGGGAGAAAGCACAAGCAGAGGGCAGGCACAAGGAGAAGCAGGGAGCCCTACGTGGGGCTTGGTCCCAGGACTCTGGGATCCTAACCCAAGCAGAAGGCAGACATTCAACCAACTGAACTGCCCAGGTGCCCCGGAAACATTAGAAATGTTTTTAAGGTCACATTAATAAATCCAACACAAACTAGCTTTATTTCTTAAATGAAAAACTATTTTTTAAAATTTGATTATTTTATCAAATAAAATAAGAAAAAAGAGAATTAGCTTTATATTTTTAAATCACTGACATGTTAAGTCTAGGGAAATAGAATACCTAGAAGAAACTTCAACATTTTTTCTCCCTTAGACTTTTACACTTTTTAAAAAGAGATTTTTATTTTTAAGTAATCTCTTACTCAACATGGAGTTTGAACTCACAACCCTGATGTCAAGAGTTGCGTGTTCTACCAACTGAGCCAGCCAGGCAACCCATAGCACTTTTTTATTCAGTACACTTATGTGCATTAGCTCATTTAATTTTTTTCAGCTTTATTTAGTTATAATCGACAAAACTGTAATATGTATAAAGTGTACAATGTGATGATTTGATCTGTGTACACATTGTAAAAGTATTACCACCATTGAGTTGACTAACACATCCATCATCTCACTATTTATCTTTTTTTGTTTTGTTTTGTTTTGGTGAGAATGCTTAATTCTAACTCTCAGAAAACTTCAGTTATAAAATACAGCCTTATCAACTATAGTCATCCCATGTATATTAGCTCCTCAGATCTACTTCATTTATAACTGAAAGTTTATACTCTTTTACCAGCCACTTCCTATTTCTCCCATTTTCAGCCCTGGGAACCACAATTGTATTCTCTGTTTCTAATATTATGACTATTTTTTAGATTTCCTATATAAATATCCGTCCAGTATTTGTCTTTCGGTGTCTGGCTTGTTTCTCTCAGCGTAATTCCCTCCAGCTTCATCTGTGTTGTCACAACTGGCTAGATTTTCTTGTTTATAAGGCTGAGTAATATTTCATTATATAAATATATAAATATAAAATAAATATATACTCATTTTCTTTACCCATTTATCTGTTGGTAGGTCATTTCCAGAGTTTGCCTATTGTGAATAATGCTACAATGAACATGAAAGTAAGATGGGGGGAGTGGGATTAGAGGCCAAACTATATCACATAAAAATATTTGTCAAATATTAATAGCAGTGGTTTCTGGTAAGTGCGATCAACAGGCTTGGGATTTTTTTTTTGTTTTGTTTTTTTTGGTGTTTCTTGTACATGCATCTATTAAATGTTATACATCTAATAAGTATTACTTTTATAGTTAGGACATACTGTTTCCATTTATTGAGAAATAATTCAAGTATATCACTGAATAACATGTACAGCATGATTTTTTGATCTATACATTTTGCTTATTTAGCTTTTAGAGAACATTTTTATTTAAAAATTAAAAAGCACAATAAAAAAGGAATCAAAATAGTTCAATAGCATTAAGAAATACTGTTTGGAGTCTATTGAGGCTATGATAGATGAATAGTGGTCTGAATTAAGTCAATCAATTGCATAATATCTGGAGATTCAGATGAATTTATTCTCCTCCCCACCCCCCAAGCCCCCAAAAGAAGCAGGGCTAATTTGTATGTGTGAGAGTTTATGCGTGTTGTACATATACATGTATGTAGATGTTTTAACATCTAACTTAGAAGTTTTCTATAGAGAATATCAGTTACTCAGTGTGTATAAATTGCCTGCTTTATGAAGCGTGTGTGTGTGAGTTTGTATGTGTGTAGAATTTGTTAACCTGAAAATAAGATTTTGAAATCTAGGAGCATTTCTAAAACCTCAGTTTTTTCATATGGAAAAATTTAGTAAGTGTCATTTGATTTTTTAAAAATTTTTAGTGCCTTAGATTTTAATCTGAATATGTTGCCTGTATGCTCTTATGCTGTAGATAATTGCAAGATATTACAGGTACCAGTGCAAAATGACTATGTATGATGGTTTGTTTTACACAATTGCGTGATAAAAATTTCAAGGCATATGTTTGACACACAGACACACAGACACACGCACACACACACAAACACAACATGAAACCCCTGTGCTATAAACTAATAAGGTCTACACCCTGCTTTCCTTGGCCATGGCTATTTTACATAAAATAGCCTTTATAGTTCAAGATAATCAACACAGAACACTCTATGGTTTTTAAATCTCTCTTTTTCTGACCATAAGTTCTTCAAGTTGTCTATGGCATCTTCTAAATTTAAGCTCTCAAAAGCAGGCAATCTCAACTTAATAATCAGAAGTTTCTTTGACATAAATCAATGCAATTTCTCCAAAGTCAGAAAAAATTAGTGGAGAAGAGGAAAGAATTTCCACTGTGAGATAATAGAGTCTAACTGTTCCCCTAGTTTCTGGTATGACTACAGGTGCTTGAAAAGCTTTTTTTTTTTTTGGCTAAGAAAATAATTTTATTAAAAATGCATTTATTTCTATATTTTATATAAACTTATGCCAACTTTAATTAAAATTCATCTATATATATTTGGTATTTTGCCCACACTAGACTTTTTTTTTTTTTAAGGAAATAGGCTCCACACCAGTGTGGAGCCTAATTGTGGAGCTTGAAATCTCTACCCTCAGATTAAGATCTGAGCTGAAATCAAGAATTAGATGCTTAACTGACTAGATCATCTAGGTGCCCCCGCCCTAGACTTTTAGTAAACCTATAAAACACATCTAAAGGCAAGGATGTTTAGGTGATAGCTCTGTACAGTGACAGTGGTACTCTTATCTTATAGCATCCTTAATAGAGAATACAGATTTTGGGAAAAAGGATATTCTGGGAAGTGTGATTTCTTAGGTGGACAGTCCTGTTTTTGTCATTCTACAACATGCAGGAATATCTTTATTGACCCTTTTCTGAAAGTACAGATTAGTTTGCATTCTAGAAAACCTGTGTAGAGCATTCAAATTATATTTTACACTTGTGGTTACTAATATACTAAATATACAGATCTTGGTACTACCATCTCTCCACATCTCTCTTCTCTCTCTCTGAACAAATACTTTGCATATTGTTTCCAGAAAAAAAACCCTTTCTGTACTAGACTCTCCAAGAAAATCCTTACATGTTACCAATGATGGAAAAATGCATAGATATTCTCCTAAGGGAGACATAAAAGTGCCTTAATAAACATCTACCTCAACAATTAGAGGTCTAAAATATTTCATACCGAGGATCTGTCCTAGTGATAAAGTTCTTGATGGAAAAATTAAAAAAACACAAAGGGAGAAAATAAGTTTTTCAAGAAGAGGCCTGCACTTTTTTTTTACTTCTTTAGGAATAGCCCCTCCGTTTTTTATCAAATAGAAGACACATCACATTTGCTTCATTTCTCCGTGAATATTTTGTCAACTCATGCTCTTCTTGGAGGAGATATTATTGAGACATTTCATGAGTTGGTGTTTCTAAGGAATAATTTAAAAATAAGACTTGGCAATATATGGCATGGTATTTGGAACATAGAATATCATAAGAACACAAAGATTATGAGGAAAGTAAGAAACTAAACAAAAATTGATTAAGAAGTTTGTCTTTGATTGAAAAAAGGGGGTGTATTAAGGAAATAGTGGTAATTGAAGACATGGGGGAAGCTGCTGCTTGGTTACTGAATCAATCTTTGGTGTTATGTTGTCTGAAATGTCATTTCTGTACCTAGACAGCAGACCTTCCTCTAACCTTCCTGCAGAGCAACTGGAATCCTTTGATGATTACCCACCAATCAAACCTAGGGCAGGTACAGCAAAAAGATCCTGGAAAAGGAAGATCCGGGGTAGTGTTGGAATGGACAAAGAGGGGCCTCTTTCTTCAGGCCTGACCTCCCATTGCGTTTAGCATGGAATTCACACTCCTTACAATGGCACCCATGGTTCTCCTTAATCTGCTATTTGACTTCCAGATTATTTCACTCCATTCCTTGCCTTTATCTTTGTTTCCAGACACCCTGGCTTTTGCTTTCTCAAATATTGTGTGTTTCTTAAGACATTTGCCTTCCCTATTCTCTTTACTTAGAATTCTCTTCACCAAGATTTTTCCATAGTGAGTTTCTTCCTGTTACATGGTTTTCACATGAATACTTTAATAATGTTAGTTAAAGTTTGTTAAGCCAGTTATAGTTAGGGCTCTGTTTCTTTTAGTAGACTGTTGGAGAGAACAAGCCTCTAAGAGATACATTCTGCATGTAAGGATTGGTGAGACCTCACTGGAAGTGTGATAAATCCTTTTGGTCCACATGTCCTTCCTCCTATGGTAGAACTTGAAATCCTGTCCTACCTTTTACACCTTTCTCTCGAACTGCAGCCCTGTCCAGGAGGTGGTGGAGGCAATTCATGGTCCTTGAGGGACCAGTAACACGGAATCCACTGTCTGTCTCCATTTTTCTTAAGACTGAGCCTGTCTAGATGGTGACAATGCCCTGCCCTAAAACCAAGAGTGGGTCCTCAGGAAGAACAAGTCTTGGGTTAGGATTAAGATAATACTTTTTTCTGGTTATTCATTGTAGCTAAATAAAACCTAAAGAAAAATTCAGAATAAATTATACTAGCTAATATATTAATAGTTCAGCAATTTACTTAACATTTATCATATCTTTTATGTCAGGGACTTTTCTTGACAATCTCACATATACTTCACAAATTATAATACCCTTAAATATATTACTATCAAAATGAGACAGTTATTATAAAGCATCCACATATTCTCTTGAGTTTTACATATCTAAAATCTGTTATGGGGATTTTATTTCATTTTTTAAAAATATTTGTTTATTTATTTTAGAGAGAGCATGGATGGGAGGGGCGGAGGGAGAGGGAAAGATAATCTCAAGCAAACTCCTTGTATGGAGCCCTACACAGGGCTCAATCTAATGACTCTGAGATTGTGACCCTGAGATCATGACCTCAGCTGAAATCAAGTTGGACATTTAACTGATACAGGCACCCAGCTGCCCCTCTGTTATGGGAATTTTAAAGGACCTAATGATGTTTGTTGGAACTTCTGTTTCCATTTGTGTGCTTATTAATAGCTCTTATCATAAAGGATTTTAGATTTTTAGGCTTAAATTTTGGCTCAAATAAAAATAATATTTTGAAAATGCATACAAATATTCCCCTGTACTATCTTAATTTGCCATTTCCTATGTGAACTTAGACAAATTACTTTATGTCTCTGGACTTGAATTTCCTAATTCGCGATACTAGTGGTTGAAATAAGGTGATACCTTAGGTCTCTCCCACTTAGTATTCCATGATATATCTTTTTATTTGACACATAAATATCTTTACCTACACAGCGTCACACAGGGATGCTATTAAAAATATTTAAGAACCAATATAGGAAACTATGGAGGCTCAGATATCACAAGCAGTCTTGTGAGTTTGACTTTAGGGGTTGCTGGTTGGCCATGTGAGCAGCAGTGGTGTATGGCAGTAGGTGTAGATGGGCACTGGGTAAATCCCTGTCAGGATGCCATAGCCATTCTTGGACACTGTTTGTCCTGATTTGATATGTTCTTTTTAAAAATTTTATTTATTTATTCATGAGAGACACAAAGAGAGACACAGGCAGAGGGAAAAGCAGGCTCCATGCAGGGAGCCCAATGCAGGACTCGATCCAGGTCTCCAGGATCACACCCTGGGCTGAAGGTGGTGCTAAACTGCTGGGCCACCCAGGCTGTCCTGATTTGATATGTTCTAAGGAGACAAAAACACTGGGATGGGGACTGGAAGGCAGGAGCCAAGCTAGTTGGCTAGCAGGCCTGGAAGGCAGAAGCACCACGATAGCGCCCTCTAGGTGCCTACCTGTGGCTCCTGAACTAGCATTGCCCTGACTGGTTGAGGCTCAGGTGGCTCAAAGAGCAGGTTTCTCCCAAGTAGCATATTTTTAAATATATTGACCAAAAAAAAAAAAAAAAAGATATTCCTACACACCAGCCACCTGTTGGCTGAAAATCAATTCTGGGGTTATCTTCTACAGCAACTCCTGTTTCTCTGCAACTTGGCTGAGATACTTTTTAACTGATTCTTGTTAAAAATAATGTGTGTTGCCCTTTGAAAACTAGATGAGACCACCGACCTTCCACCTGTAGGGCTTTTTGCAAAGAAATAAAACAAATTAAGTGTTGACTGATAATCTACTATAGGATTGTCTCTGTCCTAGGCACTGGTGTGCAATGGTGAAGAAGACAGAGTCCTATCTCTATAGAGTTTATAAGCCTTCTACAGATGAAGGAGGAAGAGACTGGGCCATAGTGGAATGATAGGCTTAGATAAACACTGAGAGTAAGAATTCTCGGCTTCCATTGTTCCCCAAAATGATCACACTAGCACTTTTTTAGAGGTATTTTATTTTATTTTATTTTATTATTCATTTATTCATGAGAGACAGAGAGACAGAGGCAGAGACACGGGCAGAAGGCGAAGCAGGCTT
This sequence comes from Vulpes lagopus, assembly GCF_018345385.1. Classification (NCBI taxonomy): domain Eukaryota; kingdom Metazoa; phylum Chordata; class Mammalia; order Carnivora; family Canidae; genus Vulpes; species Vulpes lagopus. The sequence continues at coordinate 43,112,746 of NC_054842.1, read as the reverse complement.
CCTACAAGGACCCAATACGAACTTGTTCCTTAACTCCAGGATCACACCCTGAGCTGAACGCAGACGCTCAACCACTGAGCCACCCAGGTGTCCCCACACTAGCACTCTTTAATTCATTTCTAACTCAAAAAAAATTAATAATAATTAGTTTCTAGACACTCAGGCTTATGTATTGTTTTAGAAGTCCAACTGTCTATCTATCATCTATCATCTATCTATTGTCTATCTATTCATCTGTCTTGTATGACAGAGGGATAGGTTGACAAATCCATCCACCTGTCTCACTTTATGACTAGGAACATGAATCCATAGAATGTCTGGAAGATCTAGGGATATGTTTATGATCACATGTGAATTAAATTTATAAACATAGTTTGCTTAGTTATATTCTTTAACCCAGTATTGATAAGGTTAATTAGTAACATACATTGAAAAAGATGGAGAGAAAAAACAAACATGCACCCGATCGTGTTGGTGCTGGGCCTTCTCTGCATGCAAGGGAAATAGGGGTCCATCTACAGTCTCAGTGGAAGGAAGAATGTAGAAAAGTCCCCTAATCTTGAAGTACCTGCCACAATGAAATGTCATGGTGTCAGGTGGCACCTGGATAAGTTCTGAGGGCCCTGTTTAAAATGAGTTTGCTTGGAATTGAGCCATGTTAATGTATCATTTCTCTTTGAGACTTTGCATAATTTGATCAATCATTCATCTAACAAAGAAGGACATGCAGCAGGGAAGAGTGCAGAGTGTAGAGGAACGAACAAAAATCCATATACAGTTCAAGGAAAAATAAATGTTATCACCTATGTTAGGATTATTATAACATTAGATAAAATAAAATAAAAATACTTTGTAAACAATAGTGTGATATGTAAAGTAAAGTTATTTCAATTGTTATTTACTTCAAACTATTGCCTGTGGTCAATCCAGAGTATAATTATTAAGTGAGCCTGATTCATTCTGTTAACAAAAGTATTCTTATAGGGAGTGAGAAGCTAGACATTTTAACATTATAAAGAGGACATTATTCTTATGATTTTTATATTGATAATATTCTACATTTAAACACTTCTTCTCAATTTACAAATACCATTTGAAGTAACCACAATGCCTAAGTTGGATATAATTTTGAGATCAGCTTTTTTGGAAGTTAAAGGTGAGAGACAGAAATGCAGAACAAAACACAGGCGAAACGCAGAACTGTTTTTTGTGATAAATTCAGAAAATCAAATAAAAATTGATAATGAATATTTAAAATATAGCTTAATTTTATCTCAATATTCTTTAAAACTCCTGAATTTCAGAAGACCTATGCTTGAAATTATTTAAAAAACCTGATATGTCCATGAGTCTAGTAAAGCTGGCTTTCAAATTAGAAATATTTAATCAGGTCCCTAGAAAGCAAAGATTATAGATTTCTCTCTATTTATTTCTCGAACTTTCTGTACATAAATTAATTGATAGATATCCATAGGTACATCACCCATCTTACCATTTTACCATTTGTCTACAGAATTAAGGGCTCATGACTGCCTTAAAATATTACATTAACATGTAGGGAGGATAGAAGTAATTTTAAAGATCAAGTTTTAGCACTTTTAAGAATCACTCTTTTTCCTAGTTATATTTTTGATCATTGGTCAGCAAAGCTAATGGTTCATCATGATTCTTTTCATAAGTAATTCAGAATGACTTTTGAGAATTTTTGAGAATAAAAGGAGAAATTATGTATATAATACAAAAAACTAAAGTGTAGTTTGAAGGTTTAAGCATGCTCTTGACTAAATTTTCATTAAGAACAGATCTATATGATTAAAAAAGATCAACAAAGAAAAATGAAAAAAAATATTTGAATACAATGATTTCACACTGCTTACCCAATTCTCAACATATTTATATTTGGATATCTTCCCTTGGCTTTTTGTAAGAGCACTTGATATATTGGAAACACATATTAGCTTTCAGCTACTGTGAATTATATTTCTGTTCTTAAAACAATACCCAAGGGATATTTTGTTATAACATATTACATTTCAATTAAGCAGATTTCCATGTAATTGTCTCATGTATTTTATGTCAACTGTCAAATAAATAAATATCTTAATCTTTTCTCTGAACGTAATTAAACAAACTATTACACTATTTTTATGTTAGAACATCCTTACTTTAGCTAATTGGGTTTATTGAATTGATCTTGATTTACAGTGTTTCTCTCCTACATGTTAGCACAACATGGGAAATGCTGATCATCATTAAATAACCCAAGTGATAGTGTTTCAATTTATTTATTGCAGCAGAATTGCCCTCTGTGTAACTCTTGATGAAGTTTTGGTTTTTTCAAAATTTCGAATGCTTATTCGTTATTTTGGTTATTCTCAGTGCTCTTTTTATAGATAATATGATGCTTTGTTGAGATAATTTGGTCAATATTTTTATTTTACTTCTGTTTACATCAAAACATATTTTAAACAAATTGGCAACTTGTTTTTCAAGAACAGTTACCACTCTTAAACAGACCACGTTTGGCTTGGTGTTAATTTTGAGAACTTTCAAGTCCACTATGAAATAGAAATTTGATGCAGCTAAACAAATAAATATTACAAATGTGGCCTGAAAATACCAGTAAAATGACATCAAATACACTTCATAAGATAGATGTACAAATGCACTTCGGTTCTTTTCTCATCAGTCTCCTTTATATTTTTAGACAGTCTTTATGTGAATACAATGACTTCAATATCAAACATTTTAAATGATGCTTGAAATATCAGTCACTTGACTTTGATGTCACACACAATTAAATCCAACCCATCTTCTCTCACTTAATAACAGCAATCTCACCAAGTCTAGTGCCTAATTAATACCAGCTATTTGTCACAAAGAGGTGACACATGTATATCAGAAAGCTTGAAATATTGTTTTGTGCTGAAGTGTAGCCAGCCAGCCCTGCAATATAGAATCTGTCTTATGTATGATTGGCTTTAAAGATTTCAAAGAACCCCGAGTTTAGTGTGTTCCAGCTGGGACGCGACAGCGCATAGAAGGTGTTACTGATGTGACGGGTCCCTTTAGGCTGCTAAGTAGCTAGGTATTTAGGGAAAAAATGCAGCTCTCCCTGAAAGGTTCAGACTCGATCATTGACTTAGGTAAGGGACAGAATTAAGAATAGAGCCCCTCTGGGAATTTGCTTGACCTGCAGTTTTTAGGCTACGTGACACAGGACACAATCCTCGATTGTCTTATTTTTCATGGCAAAGGCATCTCTGCTTTTTGTCCCACTCAAAAACTCTCTTTCTCTACGTTACTCTATGTACAAGTAAGACAGCATCCTTGGAAGAGGTGACGCTTCTCAAATTCATTTACACGACGTAGTAAGGGAAGGACTGAAATTTGAATAGTGATGATCAGTCATCACATTAGCTGAAGCTGTGGAGGCGAATACACGTAGGTTATAAACTATACAGCTCTATGGAAAAACAGGTGGGAAAAGCAGGGGGCATTTGTTGATCAGATACTTGGGAACTCATTCATATGCCTCAGCTTTGAGAATTCAGATCAAAACGTACCCTGGGTTATTAACAGTTTCTTTAAAAACGTGCCTCGCCACCACCAAACAGCCACTCCAGCTTCGTGGCTTGCAGTTTTCTGCTAACGTATAAGCAGCTCTCCAAGGGGACCTGAGGAAAAATAAAGTGGTTCTTAAACATTGTACAGAATGAGCATTTTTCTCTCTCTTCCCTCTTAAGAAAGGAAGCGAAGGAAAGCCTTAGAGATGCTGCCAGGTTCAGAGCTGAGCGTAGTTGGCCCACGGTTCTCCTCACTAGGCCTGGTGGCCCAGGTTTCCCCATCCCGGAGGCGGCCTCCCCCTCCTTTCCCACTTTAGGTTTTACAGCCAACAGAGCAGTTTTTACTCCTATTCACTTCCGATTAAAATCAGTGGAGAGGAAGAGTTTTGTCATTGAGAAAGAGAGAAGGATGCCACAGCCTTGCAAACACAGTGCCCACTGGAAAATGGAGATCTTCGAAAGGAGGAAGAGACTCTACTGCTCTCCATGGTTAGGAGCCTCTAAATGCCTACTTTTTCGAGGCAGCTCCGGTGAAAATAGCCCTGGAGGTAGACACCAGAGCAGCCACCAGGATTTTGGCTTTTTTTTTTTTTTTTTTCAGGTGAGCTCAATTTTCAAAGGTACCAAGTCCATGGTTTTGTTTTTTGTTTTTAATTTTCTCCCAGGTGGTAGTGGTGGTGGTGATGGGGGGTGGGGGTGGGTGGCACTTAAGGAGTATTTCTTGGCTTACAAATGCAAATTAAAAAAAAAAAAAGAAAAACAATCCATAAAAATCCTGAGGTTTCCAAGGACATAGGATGTAAAATAAATAATTGGATGATTTTGATTTTCACTGGCTTCATATTTTTACACAGAATCTCTTTCCCAAATTTGGAGTGTACCCCCCTGCCCCCCAACGGCCTTTTACTAAATTTAATGTGTTTATTCTATGAAATAGTCTTTAATTCCTAGACAGATTTTGAGGCTGGAAAAAATAATAGCAATGTGATTGTGTGTGTTTGGTGTGTGTGTGTGTGTGTGGGGGGGGGTGAGGCTTCTGCATTGCCTGTGACAGGTCCCCAGAGCTCCTGGAAATCAGAAAGTGGCCCCACAAAGGACAGTGGCACACCTTCCCAGGGTCACAACATGGTTGTTCACGTGAACGTTGCAGCAGCTCCTGTCTGTGACCTCCAGCTCCTCCCTCGGCCTTTCAGATGCTCTTTCAGCCAGACCATTTCTAGGTGTGGAATGTAGCTGCAGCCCTGATCCATTCAAGATCCTCAAGCCCATTCATTTGGGGAATATAAGAATTAGTGAAAGGGAATAAAGGGGAAAGGAGAGAAAATGAGTGAAAATATCAGGGAAAGTGACAAAACATGAGAGATGCCTAACTCTGAGAAACGAACAAGGGGTAGTGGAAGGGAGGTGGGCAGGGGGTTGGGGTGACTGGGTGATGGGCACTGAGGGGGGCACTTGGCGGGATGAGCACTGGGTGTTATGCTATATGTTGGCAAATTGAACTCCAATTAAAAAAAAAAAAGATCCTCAAGCCCAGTGGGGACTGAGATTCTAGGACTCTGTTTACACTGGAGAGAAGGTTAGGGCGCCCCCATGAGTATTCCACAGGCACTTCTAGGTGGCTGGCCAGGCAGCCCGGGAACACAGGCCAGAGCCAAGGAACACAGGACCCGGAATGATTTCCCTCTGGAGGGGATTATCTTTTGATTTGTGACTGCATTTTTGGTGTTTCCTTCTGTTTAGTTTCTTCTTACTGCAATCTAAACATTGCGTTTGAGAATTAAGTCAGAATACTAAAAAACACAAAGACATTAAGCACCCACTCTGGTTAAGATATCCTGTATCTGCCAGGTTGAAGGGAGAGAAACCACTAGACCTCTTCTCCTTGGCTGATAATGGTCCCTCTTTCCTGTGGGAGGCATGTCACTACAGACCAAGACTTAGGGGAGCTAAATCTTGGTTTTCACAATTTGGTTTTCACAGACTCAGAAGCTGCCATGAGGTCCACTGAATCCACTTTTGTTTCTTAGGTGGGGGGTGGGGAGGTGCTTCAAAACATCAACATTTTTATCAGAACGGGGAGTAGATATTTTCTCACGGAATTTCTCTCCTTATCTAGCCTGTAAACAAATACTCAGCATATACTTCAGAGTGGTTCTGAAATCACCCCAGGTTTTTTTGGCCTTTTCCTATCTTGTTAACCTGTCTTTGGTTGGACTCCCAGGGTGTGCATGAGGACCAGTTTGAGTATCAGGGCGCACAGTTTTGAGCTCTTGATTTTTCTGAACCCAGATCTGTCAAAGGGATGTACAGTAACTTGCGTGGCTTTAATTAGCATGGATTGTGTCTGGACTTTTAATTTTGTCCGTTCCTTTAAACTGCAGTTATTTCTAGAATATTGCTCAAAAAGTGCTGGAATGTGCGGTGTTTGTTAATTGGTTTTTGGGACCTACATGGGGTTTATCAATATACATAATTATTATTCTTTGGAGTGCTGAATATGCAAAATTTATCTTGGGCTTGCTGAGTGATTTCTTGTAGATTGTAGGTGATTTACTCAGTGTATTACGGTTTCAGCGATGATAGTAACCAGTTGCCTAATTCAGTTACTGAACCATAAATGGACATTTTTTCCACTATGTGTATTAAAATAACAAGAACTTTTAGTCTGCAATTACATTAGATAACAAACCTTAACTGATATGCAAAGTCAGGTTAGTTATAATTCTTGTCAAGCATTGGGATTTTTATCTATCTTTTAATTAAAATTTCACAGTATGACACCTTCATCCCACATCATATTTTCAAAAAGGATGCCACATGAGATGAAGTTTTATTATAGCTGTTTGTTTATTAGAAAGAAAATTTCTATTTTGTCTTTTCATGCACATTTTATAGTTTGGTATCATAAGATAAATAAAAGGAAGTTATATGTTTTGAGAATACACAGTTGATTCTATAGGTTTCATAGATAGACAAATTTAAAGTTGAAGTCATGATACTTTCAATTTATTGATAAAGGGCTGGCTACCTACATCTGCGGGACATATTGTGATTTATATATTTTTTTAAAACCTGGAAACTTTAGGGGTGACTACCTAAATCTATATGACCAATTATGAATATATATATCATATGATTGATATATGTTTTAAAAATCTGGAAATTTTGATATACCATTAGAATCTGAAATTCGTGAAGGGATAGGCTAGGGTTATTCCTTCTTTTGTAAAAATAGGTAAATTGGCTAGTATAGAGACTTAGTCATAAAAATGCCAGAGCATCAAAAAAAAAAAAAAAAAAAAGGAGTGGTCAAGGATAGAGATCTGGTTGTGGAAATAGAGAGATTAAGACCAGGGATACTATAGACAGAGCAAACAGGAAGCAAGATCAGAAACAGAGCAGAACATTAGAATCATATTGTCAGGTCAAAGACAGGCTTACCACAGAGCAAAACCAGGTTGGCAAACTGAGGTCGGGAACCCTGGAGGTCAGAGTCAGGAAGGCAATGGGAAGCACCATGATTCAAGCCCTCAGACTGGGACAAAGTGGGGCCAGAAAGGCAGATCACCAACTGAGAGGTGACCACCTGGGGTTCTCTAACATCTGGTTACCCCTGCTGACTTCAATTCCTCTTGACCCTACTCATAGGTTAACCCCTGAGTGCCCAGTGGCTTACCTCCTGCAGAGTTCTAACATTTAATTTTAATACAAAGTTGGGTAACATCAGAAGGGACCTCATGCCCTGTGTTTCAGGGGCTTCCAGTTTGTGTCTTTTTACTAATGAAGCATTAAGTATCACATCCATACATAAATATTCTAGGAAAATTATTTGCAAAAGCAAAATGCAAACATCTAAATAACTGATAGTTCTCTTTAAATGCCTAGTGTGTGAGATGTACGTATACATGCGTATTTAAATTGAAGAATGCTATGCCTTTGAAAGGGCTGACCATTATAAATGGCTTCTAATCATAGTTAAAACAACAGATAGCCTTTAGCTGATATACACGACAGAGGTAGTGCCTATAATTTTTTCAAAAAGGAAATGGAAGGCCAAGTCTTCTGTGATTTATATAATGACCTATGAACTTAATTTTCCCATAACCCAATTTCTCTGACCACAAGTTACTTAGCCTTCTCCTATGGAGACTGAAATATGCACTGATGTTTGTTTCTAAAGTGTTTCAAATGTTCATAATATATTTAAAAAAATTCATGATATATTATTTCATTATATGTTGTATTTAGACATACCCTACATACATGCTAAATTTAATTTACATACAACACGTCCTTTGCATATGAGCTCCGTCTATGGTCTTTTGTTGTATCCTCGACCCAAACAGGAGGTACGAACTATGTATAGAAGACCTGCCTTTGAGAAGCTTCTAAAATATTTTTGTGGTGTAATTATTTCAGCTTTTAATAGAGTTATCATCATCAGCTCTCCTTATAGTCAAATGTTCCAGCACCCAAACTCAATAAGTAATCCGAATTACTTCCTAGAAGTTAATGGAGGAGTCTTTCTGGGTTTGCAGACTCAGTCATGTGATCAACCAAAGCAATGAGTAATAAAAGCGATAATGCCATTTTACAAACTCAGAACCTATAAAACAAGTAAATAATCTGTGCTGTGCCTACTAAATTTGTGTTGATTCCTCTAATAAAAAAGGCTTTTGTTTGAAATAAAAGTGAAGGGTTGCTTTGTTAAATATTAAATTCTAGGAGATTAAAAATATAATTTCCTTTCCTTCTCTTGGTATTTCCTTTATCCTATTGCATGGCATTCTTTGAAATCACCATTGTATTGTTTATTTTTTAAATTAAAATGCTGTAAGAACTGCAGCGTTTTTGCATTGTATGAATATTTTATTGCATGATGAAAAAGAATGATTGTGAAAGCCTTAAAGTGCTCAATTTTTCATTTAAATATTTTACAAGGAAAACCCTACCGAGATACATCTTCTTTTCATGGGTGCCCTGGTGGGTCTCACAGAAGGGAGATGCAATATATATAGTTCTACAACCCAGTACATTTAAATTTCATAAAACAGAGGGACAAAGATGGCTTTCTGTTTTAAATGGAGTACTAACATCTTTTCTGGGTGTCATATCTCAAAACCAAGTTTTCTCTCCTTCTGTGCAGGTAAAAAATGAGTAATCTGTTCTCTCTCCGAGGTGCCCAAAGCCCTCTGCTCTGAAGTTATTAAATCAGACAAAATGATAATGGACCATGCATTTTGTTTATGCACATGGGAGAGCTTGATTTATAAAATCTTTTCTTTCCAGGTGCTTCGTTATGAAGGAAAAACAAATTTATATCTAGATGAGGCACCCGTGTTGGTGTCACTCTGATAATCATTGAATAGGTTTATAATATCATTTCCTATATAATCCAAATAAGTGAAAAACCTAGCATGGAAAATGGCATAATTAGATTCACATTTAATTACCTCCCTCCCTTAAATCACATTCGTAGGATTTTAAAAAATAGATTCTGAGTTTAAAACACACACACACACACACACACACACACACACATAATAACAGTGTTTATAGCCATAACAGTATACTGGCATTTTATAGGTATGAAATACATATAGGTTTGAAATGCTTTGAATGCAGTAGTAATTCTGGATGGGTTAAAAAATTCTTTTAAAAAATTTCAGCATTTTCCCATGGAAATACCAATTTCATTTAAAAGTGAAAGCATATGATATTTGGGACTCTAGGGGTAAGGTACCAAGAATTTTACAGGACTAAAGAATGGATACAAGGGGAAATGGTTAAAAAAGAAAATCCTGACCTGTTAATTTGGAAAGAACACTAATTTAAAAGGACTTTTTAAAAGGATTACTTATTTAAAGAATATCTTTATCATCATGAACTATTAGTAAAAACTACTTGTATACCTGAAACTATATGTCAATTATACCTCAATTTTTTAAAGATGATAAATTTTGTTATATGTTTCTTAACATAATTTAAAATGGAAAAATTTTAATGCTGCTGTTAAATAGCAACTATGTTAAAAATATATGAAATCAGTTGATTGTAAAAAAAGGTATTTGAAATTTAGTAGTGTGGAAACAGAAGCAAATAAATAAGATTGTTAGTTTTTGAAATCATTACTTTCACGTTGGAGAAAATATTCAACTTTTGTTATTTGGGGTAGTGTAGAACTCCAGAGGTTCAGTTGATTTGGCCATTTGAAGTCAAAACACAAGTCAAAATCTTTAGCAGACTCACGTCTCCCCACAAGCCACCATAGTTCTAGAAACCCACTCCTCCACCAAAGCTTGTACAGACACTCAGAGACTCAGGAATTAATCTCATAAAGAGGGTTTAAGCAAAAACTGATTAAATGACCAGTGTTTCCCAGACTTCCTCAATCCTAAGAATCACTTGGAGGCACTGCTTTATTAGATGCCTTTCCAGGATTTACTAGGTCCGGGATGGGACCCAAAGGCCATATGGTGAACAAGCTATCCAGGTGATTCTAATGATCAGGCAAGTTTGGGAAACACTAACACAATGTGATCTACTTAGGCACCTTTAAAGATCTTTGATATAAAATTGCCTCACAGATTCTGAATTCTAGAGCAAGTTAAATTGCTGTGTATTTGGAACAGTAACACATTCCTCTTAGAAAACTTCATTATGAAAATGTAATCTTTATCTACATACATTAGAAATAAAATGCCTGGCAAAAGAAATGATTATTCAAATATTTTGCACACAAAAGAGAGATGCAGTTAAGTGTTGTAGTTAAGAGCATAGGCTCTGAAGCCAGACTTTCTTGGCTCACGTTCTGGCTCTTTATGACTTGGTGGCCTTGGGCTCATTGGGTAACGTGACTGTACTTCTGTTTCTCCATCTCTAAAAGGAGCTGATAAAAATATGACTTACCTCAGAGAATTCTTGTATTAAGGAAGCTAATATTTATACAGCTTTTAGGACAGTGCTTGGTATATTTATTTATATATATATATATATATTTTTTCCCCCTCCTACCCCCAGTGCTTGGTATTTTTAAACACTATTAGCTATTCTGGGACGCCTGGGTGGCTCAGCGGTTGAGTGCCTGCCTTCAGCTTAGGGCATGATCCTGTGGTTTGGGGATCGAGTCCCGCATTGGGATCCCTGCGTGGAGCCTGCTTTTCCCTCGGCCTGTGTCTCTCATGAATAAATAAATAAATATAATCTTAAAAAAATATTAGCTATTCGTTTTATGTTTAGATACATGCATATTCAAGGTATTAATTACATTCTTTTTCTTGTAAGGAATTGACACCTTTCAAAGAGCATCGTGGAAAGTATCACCTAAAAAATTGGGGCCTGGCATGAATTCTATTTAGTCTTTTTAAAGTTCAGGTACTGAAAAAAAAATACCCTCTTTACTTCCCTATTCCTTTTCTGTCACATTTCTTTCTGGTGTATTTTATTATGGGAGAAACTTGTACAAATACTGCAGACAGGCCATAAGCATCACACCTTTTGCTACAGGTAATAACCGCCTGAACTATATGTATACAGATGTAGGAATCCAGAGAGTTCCAATTCAGAGAATGCAATTCTATCCTTGGTATTATCCAAACCTATGTGGCAATTAATTTGCTCATAAAAGGATTTCCCCTTTTTCCATTTGCTGACAATCTGGAGTTTATAAACTGTCAGTAGAAAAGTCACTGTTTACAGTTGAAAGATGTTTTTGCTGCGTCTGCATCTAGCCAAAACAAATTCAGCTGTAGAAAATGTGTACCGGATCCAGGAAAAGGTGTGTTGGGTATAATTTACTGTAACTTTAAATCGCAGATATAAGTTAGATATAATTTGTCTTTCCTAAGAAATTAATTATGAAAACAATATGGTACCTAATGTGTGAAATTGGTGTCACCAAAAGCCAAAACACACAACAAAGTCAGAGTGTATGTAGCAAGAAAGTCAGACTTTATCATTAGATCTGCTTTTCTAAATTCCAATTTTAAGGTATAAGTTATATCTTAGTTGGTAGTATCCCATTTCAGTGGAGTCTCTGGTCTAGGGAGTATTTTCTTTTTTAAAAGTTTATTTGAGAGAGACAGAGAGAGAGAGAATGCATGCATGTGGGGGAAGAAGCAGAGGGAGAGAATTTTCAAGCAGACTCCCCACTGAGCGAGGAGCCCCACTTGGGGCTTGATCTCATGACCCATGAGATCATGACCTGAGCTAAAACCAAAAGTTGGACACTCAACTGACTGAGCCACCCAAGTATCCCTTGTGAGTTTTCATTTAAGAAACTTGGAGTCAGTTCATTTCTGTTAGTCTTCACTCAAATCCACCCATTTAATGATATTTTTCTTATTTCTTATTGTAATAAAGGTTTTGTATAAAGATGAAATTACATGTGTCTGCAGGTCTCGGAATGTGCTTTGGTTGGGCAAATCACCAACCATATGGTCATTATCGGATTGTGAGGTACTCCTTTCTGGCATCCCATCTGATCCTAGAACCTAAAGAAGTCTTGGTTTCTCCTCAATACAAGCCATAATGAGGCATCATCCAGGGATTTTGCAGACAGCTTAGGAATACTATAACCTACCAATACAGCGAGTAGTCATTGCAATAGGATGACATTTCAGATCCAACATGGCCATTTTTCTGGCTCATAAAGCAAGAGTACAATATCCCAGTGATTTAATTAGAACCAAACAAGCATTATTCCTTGCATTGCCTCCTTTTGTGCCTTTCTCTTACCTAGGGTTACCCCTCTGATAACTATCACTTGCATAAGCCTCTTTCTACAGCCAAAGGTACTTTGTCTCTAACGGTCCTTGGTGAGGAAGCACTGCTTTTTGCCCCGTGGTGTGCCGCAAATTACCTATACCTGGAGATTTGGAAGAAGCTGATTATGATTCAGGAAGTCTGGAAGGCTGAGTCTGCATTTCTAACAAGCTCCCAGGGGATGCCAATGTTGCTGGCCTATGTAGGGAAGTACTTCCTAGTTGAGTAAGAAGTAGGGAGAAAAACTAAGATTCTCAGTGAGACATAAACCTCCTCTGACTTTTGACTCATTTGCTGGCTGGCTGAAGAGGAATTGGTGGGTGCTGTGAAGTGTCGATGGCTGAATGCTCATGTAGAGCATCTCCTGTAGACGTTTCCTAGCACTGTACTTATCTTTGCCTTCAAAAACAATCCTCTGGGTGCATGGGTGGCTCAACTGGCTGAGCATCTGCCTTCCACTCAGGTCATGGCTCCAGGGTCCCAGGATCGTGTCCCATGTGGGGCTCCCTGCTCAGCGGGGAGCCTGCTTCTCTCTCTCCTCTTGCTCCTCCCCCCCTGCTCATACTCCCTTTCTGTCAAATAAATAAATACAATCCGAAACAAAAAAATCCTGTGATTAACAAGAGCGGAGGTAGTGGTGTGGGGTAATGAGGGGCTTCGTAGAGTTCAGATGGAGACCAGAAGAAACGAGGGAAAGGTATAGAAGAAAAGAGTAACTGCAAGGCCGCATAGTGAATTGGATTCAAGAGTTGGAAAGAGCAGTTCCTGCAGCCTTGCTTGACCTACTACCTCTACGTGGTGCCACAGGAATTACTTCAAATGCGGGGCGTGCCACGTAGGCAAGGAGCAGACAACAGGAGGGCTCATGGGTTGAATATGTTTGACTGTAAATTTTGGATTTTTTGAGTCTCCTACTTCTCAGGTGAGTAAGCACGGGCAAGTCACTGCTCTCTCAGAGACCATCAGCCAGAGGTTATGACTGCCTTACAAGACAAATAGGTGCGGAAATTAAACTAAAAACTAATACAAACTGTAAAGAGCTTTTTAAGTGGACTTAAAAAAAAAAACAACCCCCAACCAGATTATGGCACACTTCATAAATATTTGTGGGATGAGTTTCCTTAATGAGTTTGCACTGGCACTGCGTAACAGTCTCTTGGCCTAGCTGAGTCTACTGTTGGCAGTTGCTGCAACCAATTATCGCTCTTTTATTTTGGAGGGCTGCTAGTTCTCAGATTTGAAGTGGCTTTTCCCTGGATGAGAACCGTAGTGTCTCTTCTCCATTCCGTTACCTCCTTTTCTTTGTTTTCTCAACATCCCCTTCGGCATGTGCAGAACCGTAGGGTCCCTCCACGCTGGAGACCTCAGGAGGCAGGGGTGGCTGCCCCTGTCATCTTGCTTTTCTTGGCTGGGAAGGAGAGTGGGGGTGTGTGTATGTGGTGAGCTGAATAACAGATTGAATAGCAGCTTCATTTTATTCAAGTTCTGCTCCTCACCTGTGAGGAGACACACTGGTTTTTATTTTTCTGTTGTTCCCTGGCAACATGTCAGTGGGGTAGCAAAATACCATGGCAGGTTACCTATTTGTAATGCAAATGAAGTTTTTGAGTATGTGTTGCTTCAGCCTTTTTTTTTTTTTTTAATGTGAATTGTTAATCCATAACACGTTGCTGCTTCTGAGACAAACCTGGGCCTCTGGCTGAGAGCTTCCAGGGCGGAGGCATAAAGGGACTCATTCCTACTGTCCTTTCTTGAAGAGCCTTACAGAAGTGGAGCTGTCAACAATTTTAGTTTCGGTAAACCTATATTATGGTCTCAGTCTCTGGGATTCTCCAGGAGTGGCAAGACTTCATTTCTGGTGACTCGTGAATACTACATGATGAGAATGGCAATGACTATTAGGTTGCTCAATGGGCCACCTGTTCTCACATAAAATTAGCGTTTTGGGCTATATTTTTTGGACTGTGGAGAATGAATGTTGGGGGTGACAACAATTACTATTTGATTCTGGCCTGTTCTAGATTCCTTTCAGTGTAACAGTTTGAGTACTTTGTCACATGCTGTGGTAGTGACAGTGTGCAAAGAAAAGCAGGTTCTTGCCTTCAATGAACATGAAGTCAGATGAAGAGCTACAATCACACCTACGGATAGAATCCCCCATTGCTGATTTGAGTGTGGGGAATAGTGGCCAGGAGGGTTTCTTGGTATAAATGACTGAAGAGTTAGTAAACGTTGGAGGCAGAGAGTTCTGGAGTATCAAATTCTAGCCGTGTGGCTGAGACCCTTAAGCAAGTTAATTAATCTCTCTATGCCTTGGTTTCCTCATCTTAAAGATGTGGGCTGAGCTCTCCACCTCCATGGGATCATTTAAGTGCAATGACGAATCTAGACCAGATCACAGTGCGAGCACATGGCAGGCACTCAGTAAAAGGTAGCTGTGACAACTGTTGTCACGTGTGTTGACATTGTTTTAGTTTAAATGAACAAATGTGAAAATGTCTTGCAACCTCAAGTTTCATGTATGGTACCTGTGTGATCTTTTCTGATTTCACTCATCTAAACAGTCTGTTCCCAATGAATTGTCCATAAATACTTGAAATCCTCCAAGTATACATAAGATATATTGGGTTTATACCTGCTTCATTTTCAATTTTGCTGCTCCTGGTTTAGAGACAAGTGTAGGAAGAAACTACCAGAGGAAATGGCATATGTGAGAAATCATGACATTTCGTGAACATCTTGGTACATAGTGTTAGCAGTCCTTTGCATACAGGTAAAAAGTGGATTCTTAATGAGAGTTTAGGATGGTCCAACGTGAGGACTCCTAATGAGCAGAGAAGCTCATTAAGGCTCCTCTAAGGGATGAGGAGTGTAATACTTGGACATTGGTAGGTGTGCCTCCTGTTTGCATATATTAGCTTGGACCATTTTTCCACTACACATCAAAACTGGAATTCAAATGATGAACTCCACACAGCAGTGAAAGTGGCTGTAGCAGCTCTTGCTCAGGGTCTGTCTCAGGTTGGGCCAGTAAGCTTGAGGCTCCTAGCCTGGTCTGAAGTCACTTTGGGCAATACGAAAGCCTGGAAATTAGGTTTTAAAACCAAATGTGGTAACTCAGTTGATATTGGTTTTAGCAAATGTATCAGAAAAGAATAATTGACCCACAAATATTGGTGTCATCTAAGATTCTACACAGCACATTAGTATATCCAAATTGTTTGACCATGTGGAAAGATGCACAGGCTGTAAGGTTATAAATGTGCATGAATTAAAATATACTTGGATAACAGAAATGGGTAATTACATCAATAAGCCACAATTAATTTAAATAAGCACGCTTCCTTTAATTTTCTGATTTTCACTAACTGGTATACTCATTGAGCCGAGTTTTGGATCATTAGGTGATTACTTCCTATCATAGTATTTTTGGGAGATGAATGTGTTTGCATGTTTATGTTGTCCTGATTTTCTAGTTCGGAAAGAAATCTTAAAAAGCCCTGTATATAAATATAGGAAAAGGGAAAATTATAACACACGCTGTATTTTCAATATATTGATTTCTCTTTGTATAAGGTAGAAATGTAGTTTGGGGAATCTTTGACCATCTTTAATTTAAGCATCTACTTGTTAGGGTTGTTTAGACGTTGATGAAACACAGCCTTACTGTGAGCGGGGTGAGAAACTCCCTGAATAATACATATTCAAAATGGATTTCAGTAATGATAATTATCATGATACCATGGAATGCCAAATCTCCCTAAGAAATGTATTAGTTTAGGGCAAGTTTTAAAATCCACAGTTTAAAAATATTTTGTGAAAACTCTTGTCCATGCTTTAGAGAGCCTTTAAACTAGGTTTACATTTTTTCAGTAAATTAGATGCTATTGGAAATACCTATTGTCTTGATTTTCTTATTAAACACAAGCCCTACATGATGGGCTGCAGACACATTATCAGAGTCTTAGTAAATCCATTTACTATAGGTGGATTGAGATAGAGTGGTCATAATCTAAAAATCAATTATTCTAATTTTGTAATCAAGTGGTCAGTTTTAAACTAGTTTAAACTAATTTTAAACTAAAAAGAAAGAGAAACCAAAGCAGTAGAATTCTGAGGGACAGATTTCATTGTAGCAATAGTGGTTTATTAATGTAATATGTTTATTAATGTAATACGAATGGCAGAGAGTTGAAAATTAATACATGTCTGTTAGACCAAGGCTGGAGTTGTTGCCTTAAACTCTAATAATTGATTACATGACTGTTAATTTGTCTAATGAGGGAGCATGGTTGCAAAGCAGAAAATACCGTCTTTCTTTGGTAGAAACCCTTCAATGTGGCCTTAGATCTCTTATGGGAAATTCTGTTATTTTCTTAGAGTAGTTCTGATCATGCCATAGGGCAATTTTGTTAATTTTTAAGATTTAATTATTGAATATTTCCGAATTGTACCACTTATTTGAGAGGTGGTTTAAAAGAAGAATGCATTTATGATATCACAAAATTCAGTAATATGACCTCCTAAGTTTGCTATTCTTATTCCAGTCTTTGAAGGTTGACATAATTTTACTTTTGGACAGAATAATTGTCTGGAGAACATTGCTTTTTTTATTTTGCTATTGTCTCTGATTTTTACTGTTAGTTAGTAAATGAAGTTGACATAATTTAATCAGATTTTTATATACTGTATTGTGTTTTTGGGGGGGGCTCTTAAGTGGGCCTTTCTCAGTAAAAACCCATATTGCTAAATAATTTTAGAATAAGTATTATTTTCCTTTAGGATGATTGAACAGTGAAAATCTCTTTCTTTGTATTAAGAGGGGGGGAACCCACAAGACATAGCTGGCTTTTTCTTTACAGTTGCTTGGGGAAAAATTTGTAATAAACAGCACAAGTTCTGTGTGCAATGGTTGAAAGCCAATTGCTTTGTAGAAAAATAGATTGTAGTTGTGAGTATCCGCAACCATAAGGCCTTGCTTGTAAGATTCCAGCCTCTGAAATGCAACCCCCCCCCCCTTTTTTTTTTTTTTGCTGGATGAACAGCCTAATGTTCCATGCACTGTACTAGAAGTAGCATTTTATGCAACATTGAAAGAGTCAATTAATTTGCATAATTTCATGAGTATTACCATGACTTTAAGGTAGGCTAGCTTGCTCAGGAGCCTCATCTGCCCAATATATATATTTTTTCTATTTTGACAAATTAATCATTTTTAAAAACAATTAATTATACTTATGACAAACTGAGCCCTATACCCAAGGGTCCTAAATTTTTATAGCAGAAATCTAATATTAATGTGAATAAGATCAGTGATTTAGTGAGTACCTTAACAGTCAACAATGCCTAAGGCTGAACAAAATTAATATTTTGTTTCCCATCTGGAGACTTCAGTAAAATTAATGAGGAAGGGGGACTTATTGTAATACATAATAGATACAAATTCACTATTTCCAAACTGGGCATTCTGCTTACATCAGAACTCAGATATTGTGTGTACTTTTCACCAGACTGTGTTGGTAGAATTTGGTCTCTTCCTGAAGGAAAAATGGACACTAATTACTCCCCATGCCTTGCCTTGGTTGGTGAAAGAAAGAAATTAATTTAGGTGATATATTTAGTGATCAACATGAGTTTTTTTAAAGTCGAGTTTTAAATAAGCATAATCTTAGATTTTTAAAAAAATATCAGATGAAACAGTACACTATTAAATATTGATTGCATGTATGAATAAATATGCTAACATATGAAATAATTTGAAATGTGTTCTTGGCATCTCCAAAGGATCCTATGGCAGGTTTATAATATATAGAAATATTTTCTGGAAAAACTTGTTTATTTTTGTAAATTGTGTATATTGGGATAATGCTTGGAGATATTCCAAGGGCGGTCCTGGACAAAGATAGTATTTAGAGTTCAGTGAAAAGAAATAAGGTAAATGTGGTCAGACACCTCTGGATGACTTTCCGAGTACCCTAATATGAATTGTAGAACTTCAGTTAAGTTCCAACCCAGGAAATAAGGACAACTTTGTGAACATTTCAAAAGAGTTAAAAAAAAAAAAAAGAAATGACCATCCTTAATTTTAGAATTGTCTTTGTTCGTATCAACACTAAGCAGCATTTGTAAAATTGCTATTTTATCTGCGTGTTCAATTTCTACTAAATGTTTCATGAGATATTTCTCATCTTTGAGAAGAATTTTAGGTAAGTATATAGTTAGGCAAGCCTACTAAATATGCATAAGTCCTCAACATAGCCTAAGTAGTGTGTAGGTACACCTATGCGTATTTTTCTTATATCAAAATACTTGGCAAGAAATACTTTTGGCATTTAGAACAATTATCGTGTATCCCCTAAGAAATTGTAGCTGAACTCAGTGGCTCATCTGTGTCTATATTGCCACTACATTCATGGCCAAGATCCTTAGTTTTGGTAATCAATATACATTTCAATTAGTCAATCACTCAGTGAATTCCTAGAATTTACACAGTATACCAAAATATTTTGCTTTATTTATTTATTTATTTTTTTGCATGGCTAAAAAATGGCATTCTATGGGTTTTACATTTTGAAAGCCAAAAATTATCTTCCAAACCTTAAATCATCTATATTCTGTATAAATCTGCATTATTAATTCACTGTAAAATAGGTCCAGTTGGAGTACTTGTTTTGGCATTAAATTAAGCCTTTGATGTTCTTTAATGCTTTGATTTAGCCTCTAATTTGTCAGAACACAAATGCACCAGCAGCTGTTGAAAATATCACTTTTGCAACACTGTTCCTGGCCAATAAAATCCCAACAAGTCATCTTCCTATCTGGCTGCACAAAATAGCAT